>NC_136065.1:1280801314-1281401314 GCF_964261635.1 Lissotriton helveticus
AGTGGACGTGTTACAAAAGCAAACGTTACATTGCATGAGGCAAAGATGACAATTGTGCATGTGCCAAAAGCAAACAAAATACAAGAGGTAGCAAGCGATACGTTACAAGAGGAAAAAGTGACATGTGTGCAATTACAAGTAGAGGTAAAAAAAAAAAGGCAGATAAGACCAGGGAGACATGGACGAGAAGGAAGACACTGGAGAAGAGACGGAGCAAGAAAAGTCCAGCCTCTCTCTTTCTAAAGAGTGTTGTTGGCTGGCTTGACAGATCGCAAGCTGCAGTAGCCCCCTAGTTCTCTTTTGATGCAGTGAACGCCTCTCATGTCAACATATGATCCAGTAATGAGACCTGTGCCCTATAATCTTCACAATCCAGCTTACTTCCCACGGGACCTTCCTCTAATGTCGTCTGCCTCTTCCGATCACCGATTCACCTATTAAGTAAAGACTTTGAACTTCTCACTAATTACAGGGAACTTTCAAGCCGTTGGTGGAAGAAAACTTTTAAAGCAAATGTATGCTTTTCCTTTCTACCTACGGGCACACGGGGAGGGGGGGCGGGTACGGACAGCGGGAGGGGGTGGGCGGGAACGGCGCATGGACAGCGGGAGGGGGGGGGCGGCAACGGACAGCGGGAGGGGGGGGAAAGGAACGCACTCACCTGGACATCTTCCGGCGGCCGTGGTCGGCATAATGACGGACACAAACACCCCCCAAAAAAAAACGAAACTCCGCCCACCGCATGATTGTTTTTAATTCATGTTCTGAAACTGTCACTTCTAACTATTGCTAATATATGCACTGATACAACCTAATATACGCGCTGACTTGTTAAAGGAATACACTTTTAAAGCTTTTTATCATTTTTTTTCCAGGGTTTTTGATGCAGTTTGTGCGCCAAATACGTTGATGGCTCGAGTTGTGTTCTGGCTCTTAAAGCCAAGTCCGAGCCCTGGCTCGGTTCGCCCTATGTGCTCTCATTATTAATCTACGGACTTGTAGTAATAAGTACTGGTGCGTACACATGTACCGAACTGGCCTATGGGGCCCATAGCAGAGCGGGATGGATGATTCCACACTGGTGAATGCTGGGAGGGACTCTAGCTCTTATGGGGGGAGGGGGGGGGAAGCTGTAATCGCCGTTGGATGAGGAGCACACGAAATGTAGACATGAAGTAGCAGATCTCATTTGTGGTTAAATGTCGTCTGTCACAATCATAAAGAGCTTCCGGGTCAAGCTGTGCTGAGTGTGTACATGTGCAAAACTCGGAGGTGACTGAAATGTATTGGCTTCTCATGCATTATCGCCGAATGTAGCATCATTGGTGTGTTGTGATGTCACAACTATGGATAAAGGACTGTATCGCATGATGATATGATGGTATTGTGTCCGTGTGGCTGCGCCTTCTCTTTTGCTTCTAAGCGCCCGCTGATTGACAGAGAGGTCGCACAATCACTCAGCGAGCAGGATACCGGTGAAACGTACTCACCCCTCACTTCCTGCACAGCGGCAGTCTCGAGCTCACCATGACTAGATGACGTATCAGGACTTCGTGCACCACACAAAACTATTCCCATAGAAGTTATTTCCTACAAACGCACACCTTGCAACCAAAGCTGCAACCGCCTGCAGTCACTCCTGACAGGGCCTCCCTGGTTACAGGGACGCGTTGTACAAGCCCTAAATAACATAACAAAGGCATAGCATAGCACCTACTCTGTAGGTACTAAGACACAATTCAATCAGTGTGGCGCACCTTACATAAATGACTGTGTAATATCATTATGGGGGTGCAGTGCTCCAGAAGCAGAGGGCTTGGGCGAGGTCACCCCGGCTTCAAGCAGCGATTATTCCATTAAGTCCAGACCGCAGGCCCATCTGCGCCATCAGGCCAGGGTGTGTGATTCCATGGCTGTCTGCGGGGGGAGGGGGGTGGGGGGGGAGGGGCTGCATTAGCACTCGGTGTGTGATTCCATGAGGAGAGCTTCCAGGTCCCTTGTCTGCATTACAGTAATGGCTGCTGAGCCTGGCTGGGTGTGTTGGTAGCTGAGACCTCCTCCCCCAAACACAACTTACAATACAATACCAGGCCTGTGAGTTCTTTGGCCAGGGGTGTCTTCCCTGCACGGTACACTTGTGCCATTACTATGTCCCATTCTGTGTCTTATTTTGTATTTCCCGCTTCGTGTCTTTCATTCCGTACCGATGTCTAGCAATCTAATGATCTCTTCTCTTTATCGCTCTCTCCCTCTTCCTCCCTATCTCTCCCTCGATATTTCTCAGTCACTTTCACTCTTATCCCGTCCAAACCTCGTGTCTGGCTCGGGCGCTCTAGTTATTGCTTCTTCTCTCTCTCTCTCTCTCTCTGCCTACCTTTCGCCCATCTCAGCCTCTTTGCATCTCTCTCTGGATCCCGCTCTTCCCCGTCTACCGCTTCCTTCTCCGTCTCTCTCTGTCACGGTCCCAAGCTAACTTGGTCTAGTTCCCTCCTCCGCCCTCCTTCTTTCATGCCTCTCCGGTCATCTCTGGCCTTCTACTCCCTGTATCTTGCTATTTGTTTCTCTCCTTTCCCATCTCGCTCTAATTACCACTCACTCTGTTTGTCTCTCTTACTCTGCCCCGTCTTATTACTCCGTTCTCCCCCTTTCTTTGCTGCTCTCCCGAGCTCCACTTCATTTTTGTCTCCCTTGTCCCTCTCGCTGGTATTGTTCCCTCATTCTCTCCCGTTCTCTGCCTGTCTTGCTGTGTATCGTTTCCTTCCTGTTTGCTTGCATCCATCTCTCTGCCTTTCTGGCTCTCTCGCAGTGCCTGTCGCCTCCCCTGCTCCCGTCTCTGTTTTCCTGTCTCTCGGAGCTGCCACCGAGTCCTCCCTCAGCCTTCATTCATTCACTCCGCTCTCTGCTTCTTTCAATTACATCATTCCCGTTTCTCTCTTTGTTCACCCCCCCAACCCTCGCCCATGGCCCCTCCCTCCCCGAGCAATGGACCTAGATGACTTTGAGAGGGTTGAGCCCTGGGGGAGCCTCATCCTATTAGAGGGGGGGAGTCTGGGTATGTGGTACAAGGCCTGGGGCAGTATGCAAGTCCCGCCTGCGGGTTTCAGAGGGCGGAATCACCGTCTGAAGAGCCGGGGGCAGAGAGAGCAGGAGGCGAAATAAACTGTATGAGGAGACAGAGCATGAGTTGCAGGTCCGGCTCTCTGAATGAGCCGGAAGGTGGGGAGCAGAAGGCAGGATCATTGCACGAGGGGTCAGCAGGAGTGGCCTTACTGTTGAGCACCTACGGGCACACGGGGAGGGGGGTGCGGGAACGGACAGCCACAGAAGAGCAGCGAGGGCGCAGCACTCCACTTCGGCCAAAGGCTTTTCCAAAATGAGGAAAACATCACGGGACAAAAAAAAAAAGTACACGCCCACAGCCACATGACGTCAGAGGTGGGTGGAGAGGGAAAAAAATGCAGGAACGCCCACGAATCTGGTCCGGCCATGACGGACAGGTCTCTGTTCCAATGGCTAGCCTCCATTTATGAAGCTAGCCAATGGAACAGAGGGCGGATTCAAGTGTCCCTTATACTGAAGACTACAGATTTCTCTGGAGGCGGAGCTAAAAGCTCCGTGCTCCAGCGAAACCTAAAAATAATGAGAACATTCACACCTGGGCACGCTAAGAGGAGCGTTTAGCAGCAGTTAACACCTTCTCGGCTGTTTCTTAACAGGGCTTACACGTTTGCTCAAGTTACTTTGTTCTCGAACAATGGGCACTCACCACAAACGCGCAGATGGTGGGAAAAAAAAACACGCCAGCTAGCTGCTGTCCTCCTCATTGGTGGAACGTCACTGATGACGTTCCTATGTGCTGATAGGAAAGCCGGAGCAGCAGCAAATCGACTTGCGACGTGGGACAGTAGAGGAAAAAGATAAAAGTAAAATCTTAGGGAGGATGCACGCCCCCCCTGGGAGAGTGGCGCGCCCCCCACAGATTGAAGAACTCTGCCATAGAGTAACAAGGGCGGGTGGGAATATGATTTCAGAAGGAGCAAATTATAGCAGGTTGTGGGGGTAGCTAAACACAGGGACTGAATGTTAATCCCGTTATTATTAAGCTTAACTTTGGCTACACAACTAACATGATAAGTTTGTCTAATGACATGGTGTTTTGAAATTTCATTGAGTATCAATGCATTCGATTGATGATGTTGTAAACTTTGAATGGTAACAGCAGTTATTTCATTTGTTATTCCAGTGACCCCTGATGAAGGACACCAGATGCCCGAAATGCATTGGGTATTTTAATTAAACTACACTGTGACGAAATTGCTCTACTCGTGTTCTGTGCAAGAGGTACGGATGGCCCAGCCTTAACAGGTGAAATCTTGTAAATTGGCAAAACCACTCCACGTGTGGGAGCAGTTTGAAAAATTGGATAACAGAGTGCATAATCTAGATTACAATGTAATATACGGATTTATTCTTAACATTTGGATTACTGCCTGCACTAGGCTACTTCGGTTGTGCGTTTGGCGGGGGCAACAATGCGCCCCCAATCAGTTAAATATATTTACCCAGGCACCGTGTGGGCATGGTGCCGAGCCAAACGGTGCACTTCAAAGAGAACGCATATGCAAACAGCTTGAAAAGTGAGTAAAAAAGGTGTGCATCCCCACTCTAGTGAATTCTTGAAAGGATTGTTCCTGAGCCAGTCTCTTGACATTTTCTTTGTTTTTCCTGCATAAATTCTTACAGTCCTTCTGTAGGAGAGTGGGGTCTGCAATCCTATGGTCACCCCAGATTTTTGCTTTTTGCTTCACTGGTTTACGACTTTCCCTGGCTGTGGGCCTGCTAATCAGACCCACAGCCTAGCTGTTCTCTCTCTAAATTGACATCCATGTACTTTAGGTGCATTTACCAATTGGTACTGGGCCACCTTATCAGTCCCTGTACCCAGGGCATAGGTGTACCCAGGGCCTACCAGGGGCTGAAGCATGTATTATGCCACCCCTGGCTGGCCATCTAAATCTGACACAACTGGCTGCATGACAGCTGGGGCAAGGTGGTGTAAACACCCTTTGCTGTAGATATAGTATACCTATATCTAACCCTAAAATGGACACATATATTCCTATCAGTCACTCCTATGGAAGGCCTTATCAATCCTGAAGGCAGAGTGCTTGGAATTATGTGAGATGGTGCTCTGGCATGAGCTGAGCCCGTTTGCAGCTTGCGGAACCAAGTCCTAATAGCTGTTCCATGATAACGCTATACCATATACTCTTAAGTGCATTATCAACCTCGCGGTTAAATGCTAACTCTGGTATAACATTATCAAAACATGTCAAGTAAGGTGTCATACGATTTGGAATACTACCCCCTCGCCAATTCTGGCGACGGGGGTAGCATTCCACCCTTCTAGAGGGACACGACATGTATGTAACTGTGAACCCCGGTAACTGTGAACCCCGGTTAAAGTTAACTCGAGCCTCAGCATCACAAAATGGATGCTGCCACCACAGACACAAGTCTGACCTCCTGCTGCTGGGAGTCCTTCCAGCGAGGATGGCTTGGACAAAGGGTTTCCTGCCTTGGGAGGTGCTAGCACCACCCCAGACAGGACTTTGTGTATTGGGGAGGATAGGCCTGAAAGGAATGAGACATGCCTGGGGCACACAAGGTGCCCTGTGCATACACCAGTTCAAACCAGTTGCTGGGGCATCCCTGCCCCAGCTCTGGCGGGAAACCGGACAAAGGATAGGGGGTGTAGCCACCCCCCTTCCTGGTCCCACCCAGGGGAGGGACCTAGTCAGTAGTGCAGCCCCCTTTAGGAGAATAAAGGTAGGAGCTGGTCCCATTCCAAATTAGATTATCCTGAACTATTCAACAACAAGAAACTCTGGCCTTCGACGTTCTGCTCCACAGAAGACTGAAGAATCTCCCTTGTGGACAAGGAGTGTCCACCCTGCAACTGCAGGCACCATCAAGCGTCCAGCGGCTTCACTTTGTCGTCTTCCCTCGAGGATCCAGACTTCAGAGCCCGACGAGACCCGGATTCCCAGACCTCTCCGACCTCAACTCACATCTGCAGCAAAGCTGAGACCCGTGGGTGCGACGAGACACGTGGGACCGGCCATCTTGAACGAACCTGCACTTCGCTTCCAGCACGACTCCCGAGGTAAACTCGACCAAGTGCTTTGGGGACTGAGAAGCCCGAGCAGCCCCTGCATCGAAGATCAGCCCTCCAGCATCCACGAGATCTGCGTGGGGCCCTTCTGCTTGTGTGCTGCTCGACGCGTTGTCTGGTCACTTGCCGGCTGTTTCGTGGCCTCCTAGACGACGAACCTTTGAATCTTTGCTGCTGGTCTGGTTGCTCCAGACTGGCCCTTGCTCCCTTCCAAAAGAGGGGCACCCCGGACTCTCCTAGTCCGCACCAGACGCTTTCTTCACTCACCGCGTGGGTTGCCTTTGCCAAGGCCTGTTGACGCCGATTCCGGATCCAACACCCCCGACAGCGAGAGCCTGCGTGGGACAGCTTGTGCCTCCATCCTGGTCGTCGAAGACACCTCCTGGTCCACGTGGCTGCAGAGTCAAGCGTCCACTCTTCACCTGATCGCGACGACGACATCTGGTTCCTTCCTGGTTCCACTCCAGTCACTGGCTAGTGACTGTGAACATTGTCCACTCTGCTTTCAGGTCTCCTTCAACAATCCACCCTTGAATTGCACCGGACATGTTCCTCCTGGTCGCCTGCAGCATCTTTTCTTTCAGGCTCCATTGACTTCAACGCGAGAACCCGACGCACTTTGACACCTATGCACCCGCGGCCCGTGGGTGAGGTAACAAGAGCATTTCGGTGCTCAAGGGTAGTTTAACTGTCCTAGTGTCCAGTTCCACAGTCGTTTTAGTCCTACCTAGTCAGGATTGTCCGTACTCACCTTTAACTTGAACTGCACTGTCCATTGACGTTGTTACGCATCTCGCGTGTGAGTTCACACTCTGCACACGCGTTCCGTGGGCCTCCTATTACTTACCTGAAGTTAGTGTAGCGTGGTCCTACAGCCTCTGGACAGCTCCATTCCTATTATCGACTTTCACATTCCACTTACTTAGTATATGGTTTGTCGTGCCCCTAGGTCACCATTGTAATTTTGTGCAACTTGTAGTATTTTTCGTAAGAGATTGTCATGTGCTTGGCCCTCTGACCTCATAAAGAGTTCAGAGGTGTTATTAATAAATATACTGTTTATTTTCATAACAACCTGTGTGGTGTCCTTTCATCTGGTATTCAAGGGGTTATATTGTGGTAAAACAGCTGGCTTCACATGCCAAAAGAATTTAGCCTAAGACTGCTTTGTCCATGCTACCATTAGGATAGCTGGTCTATAAGGTTGACTTACAACCAATCACCATAAGGGTTTTTTGGACTGATACAAGGTGATCACTAGAACTAGTGAGAATCATATATCAGGCCAACTTCTCACATCTCCCACCTGAGGGGTGGAGTTGGCACAGGCTGGCACACCCCCTTTCCTCATTTAGGGTTTCCCGCCTGCCTTTCTGCCAAAGTGGGGGTCAGAACCGGTGGGGGCCAGTTGCCGAGTACAGCAATTGGCCTGGGGAAGTTCACAAAAGGCGGCATGCCTTTGAAGCTTCCCCTGCCCATACTGGGGAGGGAGGCTTGGCACCTCGTCTCAGGATGTGTATTGTTTCAGGCCCCCGAGAGCGGCAAGTTCTCGGCCCAGGGGTCCAGAAACATGTCTGGTGGTGGCTTCCTCGGTAGCCACGCAGTCAGGACACTGGGAGTGGGTTAGGTTTCAGGGGGCATCTCCAAGATGCCCTCTGTAGTGCATTTGGCATTAAATCCCACACTGGCATCAGTGTGGGTTTAATGAGCTGAGAAGTTTGATATCAAACTTCTCAGTCTTCAGTGTAGCCATCATGGTGCTGTGGAGTTCGTAATGACAACCTCCCAGCACTATATACTCTTAATGGCATCACTGCACACAGTGCCCAGGAATGGCCCTGGGTACTGTAGGGGCACAGGGCTCACGCACCTGTGCCCACACTACTGGCATAGTACACCCAACTAGAGGGGTGACTGATGTATGCCAGGGTAGTGTGTTTGTGGGCATGGCACACAGGGATGTGTGCCATGTCGACTCCTTATTTAGTTCTGCACCAGGACACTCTGCATGCAAAGGCAGTGTGTGGGTGTCAGGGTACAGGGCCCCTAAGGGTGGCACAATAAGTGCTGCAGCCCTTAGGGGTCTTCTCTGGTCACAATGCCCTGGGTACCTAGGGTACCATTTACCAGGGACTGACATGTGGCCAGAGATGCCAATTGGGTTTTAGTTTCAACACAGTTTTAGGTAAGGAACACAGGTCTTGGGCACCTGATTGGCAGGAGCCCAGGGCACACCCAGTCAAAGCACATCAGCAATTCAGCAAAAAGTGGGGGCATTCCATGCAAGAAAGATGGCACTTTTTCACATCTCCTATGTCATCATTATCATTCCTGATGGGTCAACGTGTGTGACGAGGTGAAATGTTGCCTTACTCCGACTGTTGTGGTAAATCACGGTGGAAAGTGTGGGGGGAGGGAGGGTTGTTGTTGGAGAGAAAGGGGCAGGAACACGTAAAGGGCTGTGGCTATGTCCTTTTTCTTCTTCTTGAGAGGCTGAATAGGAGCATCAATAGCCTCTTAGAAATACAACTGTTTTTGTAGAGGATAGAGGCGTTGTCGGTTTAAGAATAATATTCTTTGTTCCGGGCTGAATCTGTAATGTTATTTACCTCGAATCGAGCCGCTCTTGCATAGTTGAGGCAAGGCTTCGGTGGACTTTTCTGTTCAAAGGTCTAACATTTTGGTGCTGGTGGGGTTAGAGCCGAAGCATGGTGCGCTTTGTTTTTAGGTATCATGGATATGTTCGAATGTGTTGGTTCAAAGGATGATTTTTCTGGAGGGGAAGGCCCTTGCTGTTTCGGCACCGAGGGCGTGGCATCCAAATATGTGTGTTGTTGCACCCCATGGCTTTTCTGCAGTGGTGGCCCGCAAGCAGTTTTATCGGTCGGAGACTATTTCTTGGGCTTTGGATCAAAAGCAGGTGTACTCCCGGTCCAACGCTTTTCTGAAGACTCTAGAATGACTGGATCTTGTTCCGTTTCCGACTAGGACCCGGAGTCGTGGATGGAGACAGATTCCTGGCTTTGTTGCCGAGGCTGCTGTTTCTTCCTCGTCCGGGTGGCCACAGATGTTGGGTGTGTCCTCTAAGAGCCTGCGCTGCATTTCTAGGTACCGTGCAAGTCTGTCCCGAATAGTTTTTTCAGATCTGAACGACCTGCAGGCCTCACAGGCATCTTCCAGATGGTGACGCGAGAGGCATAAGTTATAGACTGAGTGTTGGTTAGTGTGAGGGTATTTCGAATGGCACTTCAGACAGAAGCGGAACAGAGTATGTTCCATCAACAGCTAATTTTTTGGTTAGTGCTGTTTGATGTGAAAAGGGCACAGTCGAGCGTTGTAGGAAAGTGCAGTAACTCTCCCCCACAAACTTTGTCAGATTTCTGACAGTGTGCACTAAGTACCTGCAAAACAGATCCCCAGTGCCTGTGCTCTTTCCCAAAACTGTGCCTTTGTTTTCACAATTGGTACACCTCTAGCTCACCTGTAAGACCCTTGTAAAAGGTATCAGTGGTACCAAGGGCCTTATGCCCAGAGAGGGTCTCTAAGGGAGGCAGCATGTATTGTGCCACCCTCAGAGATCCCTCACCAGACGCACACACAGTCATTGCAGACTGTGTTTTAGTTCAAACATGCCATGCCCATCAACCACTGCCTATGGCATAGGTAAGCAACTCCTCTAGGTGGTCTCACAGCCCTTAGGCAGGGTGCACTGTACCACAGGTGAGGGTGCATCTGCATGAGCAATGTGTCCCTACAGTGTCTGTACCATTCACAGACATTGTATGTGCAGTGGAGCAACATTGAGTTCATGGGCTGGGAAGCTCTACTGCTCTACGATGGCCTTACTGAATGCTAAAGAGTTTGGTATCAAACTCCTCAGCATAATAAACCCATACAGATGCCAGTGTTGGATTTATCACAAAATGCACTCAGAGGGCATCTTGGAGATGCCCCCTGAAAAACGACCAACTCCCTGGTGTCCAGCTGACTGGTCTCCACCATCCTGCCACACACATACACGTTTCTCACTCCCGGAGGTGGGAGCCTTTGTGCTCTTGAAGGTCAGGGACAAAGGCTGGTGGAGGTGCTTCACACCTACCCCCTAGCAGAACAGCATTCAGGGTGGTGGAGCCTCAAAGGCTTCCTGCCCTTTGATATGCTAGCCAGGGCCTCTCCAGCTAGTTGAGATTCCTGCCCCCTTGACCAAGCCCCACTTTTGGCGGCAAGGTCGGCGGGAAACTTAGTAGTCAGGAGAGGTGTGTTCCCTCTCTGCCAGGACTACTCTGGAGGTGCCCTGGACGGAGGTGACCCCCTCCTTAGGAAATACTCCATCTTGAATGGAAGGATTTGACCTAATCAGGTTAGGGGGATTCCCCCTCCTCAAAGGAAGGGGACATTCAGAGGGTGTAGTCACCCTAAAGGCAAGTAGCCCATTGACTACCTGTTGCCAGTCCCTGATAAACCCTAAAATTCAGTATTTAAGGCCCCCCTGAAACTTGATCCTGAGATTCTTGTGACCCAAGAAGAAAAGGACGAAGAAGACGCCGTGCAGTCGAGCCTGGAAGAGGACTACTGATTTGACCCCACCCCTATCAGCCTGTCTCCTGCTCAAAGACCATGCGAAGACGACAATGCCGGTCCCATGGCCAGCACCTTCCAAGAACCCCAGGAAGACTGCCACTCTTCAGCCAACATCAGATCTCCCGAGGCCCTGTCCAAAATAAACTACACCAAGGATTCTGGATCCTGGCGGATCAGCGACCCCTACCCAATCTGCACCAAATGCCCACGGCCCTAGTTAGAGTGGCTCACCTGTACTGTAAATTCTCCCTGGCGATCCTAACCAAGTCTTGATCAGTGGCTGACCTCTTCGGAACCCCACGAAGTCGCCTGCAGCCTCTACACAAAGAGTTCCCCTGACCACGACCGGCTGCAATCAAGAAAACCCAAAACCAAAAGGTACCCCCGGATCCTCTGGCCTTGGGAAGCTCAACCGACTGCCTCGACCACCCTCAGCCCTCCAACTTATCTGCCCAGCCGGTGCTCACCTTCAGCCACCCTCCTGGTCCGAGCCTGCAACCTCTTTGAACAGCTGAGATTCCCCATTCAAACGCATTGGGCATTCGACACTGGTTTTGCACCCTGCACCCGGCCACCTCTTTGCCGCTGGTTGTGTAGCTTTGGAGTGGATTTATGGCCCCAGTGCTCATCTTAAATCCCAGGACCTGTGCCCTTAAACCGAGGGTACTTACCTGCCATCCTTGCCTCTTCTAGGTGCCCCTAGTCTCTAGTAATTTGCACTGGGCCCAGTGACATCTGCACCCAGCTGCCCCAGTGCTGCTGGTGGTGCAGTACCTACCTTAAACTGAAACATGCCCAGTGTTGATCAAAACCCACGAAGACTGGGATTGTCGAGTACTTACCTGCTAATGCACAACATTGTTTTCCTCCCATAGGACTGCATTACATGTTATCTATTGCACACAACTGTCTATCTTTCACATTGCTAAGTGCTACGGTTTCGGATTGACAAATACCAAAAGTATTTATAAAGACTGCAAAGCAATTCTTGCTGCATTTTTTAAAGTATTACTGCTAGTAAAACTGCTACTTATATGCAACTGAATATTTTTTGTTTTAGAAATAAAATAACCAAATTGTAACTTTTTATACAAAACAATTCGTCTGCATTCAGTCTTTGAGTGTGTACAATCATTTCTTGCTAGAGTGTACAATAAATGTTTAACACAGCCCTCTGATAAGCCTAACTGCTTGACCACACTACCACAAATAGAGCTTTTGATATTATCTACTTGAGCCTCTGTAAGTCTCTGGGGAAACACTGGACTCTGTACACACTATACCTTACTTTAGTATAGTATACCGAGCCGGCTTCCAACAGGCGTGCAAGTCGAATGGACCTGACACGCAAAATTGTTCTTTTGCTTGAAATGCAAGAGTGGCTACAAGATCAAGACAATACAGTCTAGTTACGGGGGGGGGATCTACTGGGGTACCAAAGGGTTCCAGAGACTATCTCGGCACGGATCGCGAGAGAGTACATCCAAACCCATTGGCGGAAAGAAACAATCCAACAATGGAGTCGATGCCCATGCGCACCAAAAGGAGGAGTCACACAGCCTTGTGACTCGAAAAAAGTCTTTAAAAAAAAAAAAAAACGTACTCATCCAAGCCCAACAATAGATTACGGACTTATGCCAAGCATGTGTATATGCAGCCACACATGCCTCGAACATATATTTTCCTGTAGATAGTAATTATATGAGTTGTAGAGAGCTCCCAATCCATTCCGCTCCTACAACATTTTCTCTGATTTCTTAGCAGTCCTTAATCATCCTTCAAATAACACTGTTTAAAGAAATAGAGAAATGTGCCTTAAAGAACGAATGTGCCTAAGAAAAGCCATCTAACCAAGCTTTTGATCCATATGATGTCAGTTTAATAGAAGGAAGTATAGTGCTGAAAGGGAGAATACGGAGTTACCAATTTTGAACACAACAGTATTGGTGACTAGGATGCACAAATGTGAATTACTGCACCCTCACAGGACACAGCAAGGTAACCAATGAGAGCAATGGGAGCCAAATTAAAGTCCTCATATCATGCAGCTAGAAGCCAAGCAGAAAAACACACACAAAGCCTGAAGACTCACATGAACCACCAAATGAGAAATACAAACTACGCATGGGCATTGGAAAAGGAAGCACCCCACTTAATGTAAACAAGAGGAAGGGTGGCATGCATTACTAAACGAAGAGAACAAAATCTGACTCACGTGCACAGGCATGCTGAAATAATCAGACTTGAAGGCATCTGCCATCTCTCCAAATGCCCGGAGCGTGTAATCGCGTGCTGCTTGTTCAAAACCAAATGCTTCCTGAGGTTTGCCACACTCCTGCAATTGGAAAACAGGAGTAAGGCATGTGGGTTTATTGCAAAAGAGCAAGGGCAAAAACTTCTCCAAAGTCAGAGCTTCAAAGGCGCGTTTGTGGGAAAACACTTACCTTAGCAGGGGACACCTCATCGGGACTGTACAAATAAAGTTGTTACTGCTCTGCAATTAGTCATAGTAACGTTTTGTTTTTGAGTTAGTCCAATATCTGCTTTTACAGCCAATAACTGTACAACATCTTTGCAGGCATTCGGTTTACATAAAATTAGTTATTCTAAGGGCCAATAATATTTGGGACTCAAGAATGAGATTTTTCTCAACTCTTGCGCCATGTTTATGTTGTCGCCAGGGAGTGTTCCCTCTTTTGTAGGAAATGTGTAGGGGAGTACGCACTTTACTATGAGTATTGCAATTGTGGCAATTCATTTCTCTTGTATGAGAAAGAAGACTGCTCAATAAATAACACCTTTTATTGAAAACGCCCGTCTCTCTTTTCTCTGCACTCTGGTGAAACTAAGTATGCACATTTGACTGAGCGAAATAGCTGTCTATTGTTTTCACACAACTCTAGAGATACACTCTTATTCTGAGAGAGCAAAGTTGTCATGTTATATGGTTGTCAGAAGCTAATCTCTTCTTGTCTATCCAGGGAGGTTAAACTCCTCCTCGTTTATTCAAGAAAGTTTCTAGTGACCTCTGAGCTAGCTGGCAAAAACTTAAGTCTAATATAGTCAGTAGAGACCTAGTTGAACTCAGTCCTACGTCTACACTGCTGAATATATTATTCCAATGCGCAGAGGGACTATAGGAACTACACTACACAGTTATGCAGCCGTTTCAACCGCTACACCGGAAACTTGCTACACAAACTCAGTTGAGTTTACATCTCATGTAATTGTGAAACTAAACCGAATATCAAAATGTGAGCTGCAATGAAGCCCCAGATCAACTGCTGCCCAGTAAATCAATCAACTTTCATTCAATTTTCAGAGAAAATCACACAAGTACAGAAAAAAACAAGCAAGATTAGATAAATAATAAAATACATCAATTCACACAGCATTAAAGTCACTTAACTATCGACTAGAGCTTAAAACCCCAGAAAAAAACGGGAAATAAAAAAAAAAAAAAGTTTGGGAGTAGCCAAAAGCTGCAAGTATAAAGCAGGGTCTGATCTGGTTAAAACCACATGCCAGCAACATAGGGCTTAGTTATTTACGTTGGAGGGGGGAGAAATTTGGGCATAATGTGTGTGGCGGTACAGATGGAAATATTGTCATAGGTGCATGAAGGCAGGTTGGACTGGGAATACTAAACCCCCTTTGGAACGAACAGTTGGTGGAAAAAATTCAGTCTCAGTAATGTTAAGAGACGCCAATGATGGATAAAGGGGTACGGCTCCATGCCTGGACATTTAACCATGACATAACCATGAAACAACTGTTTTGTTAAGGTGGGATTCTCCCTTTTTGTAATCACCCTCTGGACAAAGGCCTGTGACTCAAATTAGGTAATTTTTTGGGATGCCCAAAGGATCATAAATAAAAGTCCGGAAGCCTAATCTCATGAAAGTTTTCTTTATTTACGAGACCGCTGGGATATAATCCACTTGATCTAGTGACAGACAGTCCTGTAGGATTGGTCTATTTAAATGCAATACTTATTTGGACCACACAGAACACCACAACAGAAGTGGGCGTATACAAATAAGATCAGAAATCAAGACCATTCCCAATTCCTCATGAATAATCTCAGTAGGGGTACCTTGACCTACATGCAAAAGATTCCTCCAAAAGATATTCTTATCCCAGTCCCTGTTGATTGTAAGAACAGATAATGTTGTCTACGAAGTGATCATTCGCAGGACTGGAAACAGCAAAATACCCCTTTGCTGTACTATCATTTTGAGTGGATGATATCATTACTGCAGATGTTAAAGACTAAAATGGAGGGGGGGCGCTAGAGGGCGCACGGCAAGATGGCCGCACCTGAGTGAGGCTCTGCCCAGCTAAGCCACAATCCGTGCAATATCCGTTTACGATCCTTGCCATCTGCGGTCCTATGAGGGCACACTTGACGAGAAAAGTGCCATGCTTGCCTTGCCGGGCTCGTGGGACTGTTCCCTGCGTGCAATCGAGTAGACGAAGCCAGACACCTGAGTTGCTGGCTGCTGACCTGGGAAGCAGCGACAGATGGTGTGAGCCCCCCTGCCCTTGCTGAGACTGAGCGGTGCGCTGCTCATTGCCGGAGGAGCGAAAGATCCTTACCAGACGGCGGCGCTCGGGTCTCTGGTGCCGGTGAGTGGGGCGCAGTGGGTGCTAGCCCTGCGACTGTGGGGGCGGCTCTGGTGCGCCCTGTGTCCGGGCTCCGCTGCTGTGCGCTGGGGCTCGCGGCCTGCTGCGTCAGCACGGCTGTGCAAGACCGGGGATTGAAGAGCTGGCTGGGCCTTGCGGCCTGAATGTGCAGCCCGACCTGCTGTCCTTCACTTTGAAGCTGCCCTGATAACTCTGTCATCCTGCCCTCCAGGTGGCGCGATGGACGGGGCTGCAGTTAGAGGATATACTGGGTCGGATACCACCGCGATTGAAGACATCTGGGCCCTGGGACCCCCGGGGTTGCGGGCGCTGCCATGTTATAACGCCTCATTAACTTTCTAGTGTTGCAGGCACTGGTGTGGCCCTCTGTAGATTGAACAGTACTGTCGCCACATAACGGACTGGGATGTTCCTTTCCGTATGAGCTGTGCTGTAGCCCTAGGCCTCAGATAATTGGGGCTGTGTCCATTATAACTCTGAGCCTGGTGGAGTGGCGCTGCAGGGGGCGCTTTGGTGCTGAATACTACGAAGGAGTGTCCAGCTGACTAATTGATTCAGAGGGCTGTTGACTGACCCCCTCACATCTGCCCTTGTTTACTATAGACACAGGGGGCATCCTTTGGCTGCCCACACCTCAGTGAAGACGGTGTGAGATCCTGGTTGCCGGGCGGGGTGCAGAGACCCAGATATCGTGCCCATAACTGACTAACCTTGGTGGCCCCCTCTGCCGTATACAGAGGGTACAGTATTTTCCTGTGTGAGGCACTCATGACGACATCATGGGCAGGACTGAAAAATCCCAAAGGGATCGCACGTTTGAGGCGCGTAAAACACCAAAGCCTTCCCAAAAAGCGGTCTCGGACTCAGAAGTCGATGCCCCTGTGACAGAACAATCCACCCTGGAGACCACGCTCCTTGCCATGCAACGAAGCCTCCAGTCCATAGAAGGCACGATGACTGCGGTGAACCATAGTCTAGACCACATGTCCTCCCAGCTTGAAAAACAAAATGCCCGCATGGGAGAGGTAGAACAACGGGTGTCCGCCGCTGAAGATGGTCTAAGTGACGTTGCGGGGAAGACTTTAAATATGTAAAAGGTCCTCTCCCTCATTCAAGCGAAGAATGAGGATTTGGAGGCCCGCTCCCGGCGGACAATATACGCATTATTGGTCTGCCGGAGTCCATGAATGTGGGGAACATGGAGACCTTCATTGAACGGCTGATTACTGAAATATTTGGGACCACCCACTTGTCACCTATGTTTGTTATTGAACGCGCGCCCCGCTCCCTGGCTCCTAAGCCGGTCCAGTGTGCGCCCCCGTGTCCGGTAATTGCTAGGGTGCTTAATTATAGGGACCGCGACTCCATCCTGAGAATGGCCAGGGAGAAGGGAACTATTGAGCATCAAGGGAACACTCGCTTTTTTCCCCCAGACTTCACTATGGCTGTGCAGGAGGCTCGCAGAGAGTTTGGAGCAGTCAAGAAATTTCTGCAAACGGGAGAGGTCCTATATGCAATGCTTTACCCGGCTCGCCTGTGGCTAGGGTCTGAAAATGCATAAAAAATTTTCACCACTCCTAAAGCAGCCATGGAACACGCATAAAAGTCGAAGAAAAGGCGGCGCGAATCTCAAGCAACCTCGGAGACCGAGGACTGAAGCAGATGCTATCGCCATCAGCTAGTTCTAGCTTGAATTGTTATTTATGCGTTGGGAGGGCGTGGGTTTCATTGAATGTGGTCTCTTTTTCACGAAATAGTATGGAGGCAACGCTTCACACTACAGGCACTGTGCCTCTATCAAGTAATTTGTGGTCGCCCCTGGGACTGCAGGCCCTATTGCGTAGAATGGAATTTTGATACGAATGCGGTTTGCTTAGCCACCTCCTATCTGATAGGAGGACAGAAGATCAACGCCCCCCAATCAGTGTAACCCATGTCTACACGTTGCTATATATGTTGGGATGGGGTGGGGATGTTCAGGGTTGGTGTTAGACCTGGCACCTTGGCGTGGGTTTCCCTTCCACTTTTTGCTGATGTGCCTCAGATGTTTTTGCTGGTGTCCGCTGCTCAGGGCACTGCACCACGGCCAATACGTGCCGCAGTGCAAGTGCTCCCTATGTAAAGTGTAACTGTGATTGATATTCCTGATTGGTTCATTGGATTTACTGTCAGTCCCCAGTAAAGTGCACCAGGAGTGCCAGGGCTTGTGAATGCCAATACTGCTAGTGGGCCTGCAGCGCTGGTTGCGCCACCCACAGAAGCACCTTTTTAAAATGTGTCTAGGGTCTGCCATTTTAGAACCTGCGTGCAGTCTGGTACTGTCATGCTGGCTGGGCAAGTGCACACACTTGCCAGCCCCTAAACCTTCCCTTAACTTCATATTAGTCACCCCTATGGTAGGCCCAATGGCAGGGTGCATTGAAAGTGTAAGGTAGGACATGCTCTGATGAGTGTGGCATGTCCTAATAGTGAATTACTGCCAAATTCGTTTTTCACTATTGTAAGGCTACCTGTTCCCTTTAGGCCAGGTGGGCTGCTGGAATTATTACACTCTATAATCCCAGCAGGCTCAGGGAACATGGTAGAAAATAAAGTTTAGTATGCCTGGACTCAGAATAATAAAATACTTCTTTCAGTAAAGTTTATTTTAATATCCTGTGTTTGCAAATGCTACTTTTAGAAAGTTAGCATTTGCTTGCCTAACCATTTCAGCCCGCCTCTGCTAGTATGTGTATCTGACTGTCTGGGATGTGTGAGTGACAGGGCTGGGGGATGACAGGTGGTGAATGCAAGGATTACACCTTAGTGGGAGGTAGCAGTGCTCCTGGACTCTTAATAGGGCTGTGCTCTGCCACCACAATGCTGGCTCCGCCCCCTGGGGAGCGACTGATGACTCAGCCGGCACCTTGCCCAGGAAGGGAGAAGCACTGTCATCAAGGTACTCCTGGCTGCCCCTGTCCACACAATGCTGGCTCCACCTCCTGTGGAGCGTCTGATGTGCCTGCCCCTCACACTGAAAGCAGAAGCCAGAAGTACACCCAACAAGACACTACCGACCAATATATGTTACACTTGGTTTACTGATTCACTCTCCCGATGCCCCCACTCAGTGTTCTCTCTATACTAGGGCATTGGTATAAGCCATCCACGCACCCAAGGTGTACCTGAACACCTAGGTTGTGGGATCAATGACTTGTGCCGTCCTATATTATTTTGTTTACCTGATTGTATTTTGATATGTTTTATGTATGTTATTATTATCCTACCATGTTTTGTGACTATTATACTGCTCCCACTATCTCTGTTCACCCCTACTGCCCTCTCTCCGTGTGAAGCGCTCTGATATCTGTAAGGATCTTGTTCGCGCTATATAAAACTTTGAATAAATAAATAAGTGCTCAGAGACTGAATGAAGTTATGCAAAGGCCCCCCTGGCCTGAAAAGACAAAAGAAATGCTGTATAAAAGTAGGAGCCCTGCTCCTTGTATATCAGAATCTTCCCACAAAGAACCTCTGCCCAACTAGAAGGAGAAGAAGACGCTGGAAGGACTGGCCTGCTCCTTGCCTTGCTGAGGAAGGAGAGGAGAAGACTTTGAAAAGACTTTGCAGACTTGTGCTTTGAAACAGTCTCCAAGGGCTGGTCTGAGCTTGCCCCCTGATCTGAACCCCAGGACTAGTGGGTTCTTGGTGCCTTTGCTCGTCTCTGATCATCGAGCCGTGTGTGCCTCCCGCCGGAGTAAGACTGCGCCCCTCATCGCCCCCTCCTAGGGCTGTGGCACTCGGGAGCTCGCCTGCCTTTTCACCCGTGAGAGCCTCGCTCCGTTCGGAGTCGCTCTCTGTCCCCGGGCTAGGCTGCCTGCTCCTCTGCCCCCGCCTGTCATTAGGAGCGCGCTGAAGCGCTCTCGCCCCTCCCGCCGGAATTGCTTTGGAGATCGTGATCTACGCCGGGACCCGCATCCCGCACTGACCGTGCCCTGCCGTCCCCGCTTCATTGTCCCAGAGTGTTTGCAGGCCGTGCCGCTCCCTTTGTGGAGACCCCCGTACCGTCTTACTCGGGGTCGAGGGCCGCGCCTGCCTGTGTGCCTGCACCCGCTGATGCCACAAGATCCAACGGCACCCCTGACCTGAACGTGTCGCACTGTCCGTGCCGACTCGTCCACACCCCGAAGGAAGCGAAGCCTTCGTGAAGATCTACACCGGGCTAGGGCCCCGCAACGTTTGATTTCCCCATTTTACACCAGCCGCTTCCGCTTCTGCAACCGTGAGTAGACTGAGCGTTCCCACCCTGGTACGCCGGGCCTCCCCGATTACCCGCCTCCCTGCTGGTAGCACACCGCATAGGAAAGAGTGACCGGGGCACTTCCCTGTTCAAGAGAGACCTGTGTGCCTCGCCCCGAGACTCACAGCGGTACGCTCCTCTTCTCTCTGGCCGAAGTGTACGCCGCATACGGGTGCTCACGCGGGATGCATGAGCCGTGTTAGAGCGTCCCGATCTCACCCGCGCTGAAGGCGCAGAAGCACTACGAAGCGCACAGAAGGACTAAGACTGGTCTGACTTTCACAGAACTTCCCCAAAAAGGAAGATTAGAGGATTGGAACTAAGAGAACTGTTCTTGAAGTAAATTGAGAAACGCTTGCCTATTTACAATCTTGTGGCCTAATTAAAAATCGTTATTATTGGTCTTGTGATGAGTCTTACCTGCATATATATTTTTACATAAAGGAACGTATTTTTATATATTCACAGCCTGGTGTCCATTTGTGGGGGGATTGGTATATTTTACTGTGTGTGTATTACAAATGTTTAACTGAATAACGCCTTAAGAATAGCCTTGGCTGCTCACGCCACGCACCTAGAGGGTGAGCAAGGGTAATTCTAAGGGGCCATCCTTCGCCCTGACGTAGAGGAGAGGGTCCCTGCTTGTCACAAGTGAATACTTGCGCCAACCAGAGACCCCCAATTCTAACAGTTGGGATGGCTTTGGCGAGTTGGGGGTGCTGAAGTGGGTGGGGGGATGGGGGGATGGGCGGTTGGGGGGGGGGGGGTACTGTGGTGGGGAAGGGAAAACGGAGATGGAAATGTACTATGCAATTGGTCCTTTGGTTATATGCTTGCAATGGTTTGGCCTGGAATGTATGACGTCACTGTGGAACACCTGGCTACCTTATTGAACACTGATGAGTGTGCATAATGCCGTTCGTTTTCTCACCTGGAACGTGCGAGGGCTGAACTCCCCAAAAAAGAATAGGTCTGTCTTTGCCTATTTAGATCGTATGGGAGTGCAAGTGGCACTGCTGCAGGGGACCCACCTTACAGTGGAATCGGCTAGAGGTATGGAAGCAGGCTGGGTGGGCATTCGGGTAGCATCTTCCTACTCCTCTTATTCTAGGGGGATATTGGTGCTAGTTGAAAAGGGTGTCCCATTCACCGTGCTTCGGGAGGAGACAGATGAGCAAGGGAGAGTGGTGCTCCTTCATGGCCGTTTGGGTGGTACGAGTTTGTTGCTTGTGAATGTGTACGGCCCGAATACGGATGACCCATCATTCTACTCAGATCTGTGGCGTAGGATTTCTGAATTTCCTCCTGCAGCGATCATTTGGGGCGGCGACTTCAATGTGTGTATGGATTCACAGTTAGATAGAACAGGTAGTGGTGAGACGCGCCTTAAGCAGGCTTCAGAGGCATTGCAGGGAATCTGTGATGCAGGAAACCTCTACGATGTGTGGAGGTGCCGTCATCCAGACAGCAGGGAAAGCACGTTCATATCCACAGTACATGGGTCCTGGTCTTGTTTGGACTTTTGGCTCCTTTCTGAGACTGCCTGCTTGTGGGTGATGGGGTGAAGCACGAGGCGCGAACATTGTCGGACCATTCCCCGGTAACATTGGATCTGCAGGTTCCCACGTGCGAACATCCACCTTTATTCGTGGCATTTGCAGCCCACGGAGTTGGCTGACCCGGTCTTTAAACAGACTGTTACGGAGGCGATAGGCAACTATTTTCGTGAAAATGAGGGCACGGTCGATAGTGCAGGGGTGCTCTGGGAGGCCTTTAAGGTGACTATTCGAAGAGTGTGCATTGGTGCGCAGGCGGGAGTGCTGCAAGATATCAGGTGCCGAATTAAAAAGCTGGCATCCGATATCTCCACACTCATGCAGGAATAGGCGGTCAATCCATCCCCGAAAACATTGGCAGATATACGGTTCCTCATCACTGAACATGACGAAATGAAGAGCTGCTTCACTGTGTCCGTCGTAAGATAGCTCGCTACTATGGGGAGGGAAGGCGCCGGAGTAGATCTTTGACGCAGAGATTAGCCGCGCCTAGAACCCAGGAACACATTGAGGAAAAGCTAGACCCAGACGGTGTACCTCACTACTCCACTCCCGAAATCAGCGAGACAATTGTGCAATTCTATACCAGGTTATATACTGCCAAACATGATATCTCTCCTGAGGAGATTGGTGCATACCTGGACGACGTAGCACTGGGCTGGCTCTCCAACACGCACAGGGAATATCTAGTGCTGCTATTTGATAAGGACGTTAAAATGGCCATCATGTCCCTTCCAACATGCAAGGTAGCCGGAATGGACGGACTGCCTAGCAAATTCTATAAGGCATACGTGTCTGAACTGGCCCCACGCCTACTGGAAGTCTTCGCGGAAGCGTACGACACAGGGAAGTTGCCCCCGACCCTTCCGGAGGCCTTAATATTCACACTGTTGAAACCTGACAAGTCCCTGAATATATGCGAATCATACCGGCCACTTTCAATAATAAATATCGATGCAAAAATTCTTGCTAAGATGATCACAACTCTGTTGCAGCCATTGGTTCCCCTGCAGGTCCTAGTCGACCAGTCTAGATTTGTCACGGCGCGCTCCACTACACATAATCTCTGCACTATTTTCTCCACTTTACATTATTTTTACCCTGACTTCCAGGCTGTTGCTGTACTTTTAGATGCAGCAAAAGACTTTGATTCCTTACAATAGCCTTATATGTTTACGGTTCTGCTCCGGATGGGTCTCCCTCAGTTTTTCCTAAAATGGATCAGGGTGCTCTATGACGATCCTGTTGCCAAGGTGCGCGTGAATCGGTGGGTATCTTCGCAGATCCCGATCGGGGTGGTACCTGTCAGGGATGCCCGCTGTCACTCATACTCTTTTCGCTCGCCCTTGAACCTCTCGACTGCAAACTTCGGCAATTGCATGGTGCAGCTGCGTTGCGGTTCCGACAGCGTCCACTGGTGGTGTCACTATATGCGGACGACATGTTGCTCTAAGTGCGCGACCCCGAGGTACACCTGCCTGAGTTGCTTAGGGAATATATCAAATTGGAGCGCTTCTCCGGTTTGGGGATTAATTGGTCGAAATCAATGGTCTTCCCTCTTACGGCACACATGAAGGAGATTGCGCTGGAATTTCCGTTGACTTGGACTTCAAACCCTGTGAAGTTTCTGGGAGTCTGGATCCATAGGGACCCGGAAGTAGTGATTTGGGAGAACTATGGGTGGGCGATCACGAGTATCACGGAGAGGGCCGAAAGATGGGCACACCTGCCCCTTTTGTTGGCAGATAGACTGGCGGTCGTTAAGATGACCTTTCTCCCCAAATTATTATACTTCTTCATTAATATCCCTATTAAATTGAATGTGGCATTTTTTAAAACTCTCCAGTCTGTACTATCGACATTCGTCTGGGGCGGGAAGAAGTCAAGATGTAGATGGGACCTTCTGGTGTAGCCATTTGAAGGGGGAGATGGGGGGGGGCCTTCGAGGCTCCGGATTTCAGACTGTATTATCTGTGTGCTCAGGCTCAGTTCACTCATTACTGCACTACCCGCAATGCTATCAGCCCCACGTGGCTATAGAGGCGGACGTGTTACTTCCAATGGCGGTCCAGGCGGCGACTCTGTCGGGTCACACAGGTGGCCCCCGGACTGAGATTAATCCTGTGCAATGTACGGCGTGGGCTTGGCGACAGCTGGCAGATCGAGCTCAGCTGCCGTATTTATATGCCCCGTTATTGCCACTGGCATCCCATTGGATATATCGAATTGGCCACAGGATGGAACATGCTACTTACCAGTATGCATCTGTTCTTGGCATGTAGGGCTGCTGACATTCATATCTGTGCATAGATCGCTGCCTAGTGTTGGGTCCGGATGATTGCACATTGTTGTCCTGGAAGAGTCTTCGAAGTATCACAAGATAGGTGGCTCCTCCCCTGGACTACAGTGCGCATGGGCATCCTCTCCATCCTCAGATTGTTTTTCGCCATTGTGGCAGAGATGGAGTATGGTACAGTAAGAGATGTCCATGCAAGAAAGTAAGAAAGAATGCTACAGCTGCGACAGGCACCGGGGAGGAGGGTGGGCGATATGAATGTCAGCAGCCCTACATGCCAAGAACAGATGCATACTGGTAAGTAGCATATTCCGTTCGAGGCATGTGGGCTGCTGAATTCATATCTGTGCATAGAATGTATAGCAGTCTCTCCCTTAGCGGTGGCTACCTGTGCCAGCTGCAGCAGTCTGAAACAGAGTTTTTAGAACAGCCTACTTGCTGTTTGGAATGTACATCTACACAATAGTGTTTTTTGAAAGTATGTATGGTAGACTATGTGGCTGCTCTACATATTTCCTCTAGAGGAATGTTTCCTAGGAAAGCCATGGATGCCCCTAGTTTGCGTGTAGAGTGCGCTCTTGGGGGAACTGTTAAAGTGCGTTTTGCTTTAAGATAACATATTTGAATGCACTTAACTATCCATCTGGCTAACCCAGATTTTGAAATGGGGTTGCCTTTGTGTTGTGGTGAAAAGGCAACAAACAACTGTTTAGTCTTTCGAAAATCCTTAGTTCTATCAATGTACTATAGAAGTGCTCTCTTGACATCTAATGTGTGTAGAGCGCTTTCAGGTACCGACTGTGGATTAGGAAAGAACACTGGCAGTTCTATTGTCTGATTGATATGAAAATGGGATACCACTTTGGCCATGAATTTAGGGTTTGTTCTAAGACCTACCCTATTTGCATGTATTTGGAAGAATGGCTCTTGAATAGTTAGGGCTTGTAGCTTGCTAACTCTTCTAAGTGGAGTAATTGCTATTAGAAATGCCACCTTCCATGTCAAAAATTGTAATTCACATGAATGCAATGGCTCAAATGGTGGTCCCATTAGTCTGGTTAAAACGATGTTTAGGTTCCAGACAGGTGAAGGTGGGTGTTTTGGGGGGATTATTCTTTTGAGTCCCTCCATGACTGCTTTAATTGCAGGTACTCTGAACAGCGAAAGATGCTGTCTGTTCTGAAGATAAGCTGCAATGGCAGCTAAGTGTATTCTTATAGATGAATAAGCTAGATTGCAACGATGTAGGTGCAAAAGAGAGCAAATTATATTTTGCGTTGGAAGCATCTAGTGGGTTTATGTCATTGTTATTACAGTAAATGACAAAACGCTTCCACTTTGCAGCGTAACAAGCTCTGGTGGTAGGTTTTCTTGCCTCCTTGATAATGTTCATACAGTCAGTAGGTAAGTTTAGGTACCCAAACTCTAAGACTTCAGGAGCCAGATTGCAAGGTTCAGTTGTTGCGGATCTGGGTGCTGTATGTCTCCGAGTGAGGAGAGTGGGTGTTGGCCGCAGTCTTTGATGAGGCACCACGGAAAGTTCTAGGAACGTTGTGTACCATGGTTGCCTCGCCCATGTTGGAGCAACCAGGATTAGTGTCAGTGAATGCTGGCGTAGTTTGCGTGCCACTAGCGGTATTAACGGTGCTGGGGGAAAAGCGTACGCAAATCTGCCTGACCAGTTCATCCATATCGCATTGCCCTGCGACTGCGGATGTGGATGTGGAAACCTGGCGGCAAAGTACTGGCATTTTGCGTTTTCCCTTGTGGCGAACAGGTCTATCTCTGGTTGTCCCCACTGTTGGAAGTATGGTTGTAGCACTGTGGGATGATCTCCCACTCGTGTATCTGTTGGCTGTGTCTGCTGAGCAGATCCGCCACTTGGTTGTCCTTGCCTGGGAGGTGTTCCGTCATGAGAAAAATGTTTCTTTGGATGGCCCACTTCCACATGCTTTGTGCTAGATGTGATCGATGGAGAGTGTGTTCCTCCCTGTTTCTGTATGTAGTACATTGCTGTCATGTTGTCCGTCCGGATCAACACAGTTTTGTTGCATAAATGTACTTTAAATGCTTTCATTGACAGAAAAATTGCCATCATCTCTAGCAAGTTGATGTGCATTTTCTTTTGTTATGTTGTCCATAGGCCCTGCACTGTGTACTGAAGGACATAGGCTCCCCATCCTATCAGGGATGCGTCCGTTGTCAACACTATTTGTGGTACAGGCTCTTGGAACAGTCGTCCCTTGCAAAGGTTTTGTGGATTCCACCAATGCAGAGAATTGTATGCACGACTGGTCACCAACACTAGGTCTTTCAATTGTCCTTGAGCCTGGTTCCACTGCCGTGCTAAGCACTCCTGTAGCGGACACATGTGTAGTCTGGCGTGAGGGACTGTGAAGATGCACGAAGCCATCATGCCTATGAGTTGCATAAACACTCTGGCAGAGAGCGAGTGTTGGGGCTTGAACTTTTGGATTAGTAGCTGCATACTGTTTATTCTTGCAGCGTTTGGGTATGCTTTTGCTGTCAGAGTATTTATTGTTGCCCCCAGGTACTGCTGTACATGGGATGGCTGAAGGTGAGATTTTTGGTAGTTCAACGTGAAGCCTAGGCTGTGCAGTAGGTGAATGGTGTGGGACATGTGGCTGGCACATTGCTGGGCCGACTTTGCTTGTATTAGCCAGTCCAGGTATGGATAGACGTGAATATGTTGTCTTCTTAAATGTGCAGCAACTGTCGCTGGGCATTTGGTGAACACTCTCGGGGCTGTTGTTACACCAAATGGAAGGACTTTGAATTGGTAATGTTGATTTAGTATTGTGAACCTGAGATACTTCCTGTGAGCAGGATGTATCGGTATATGGAAGTATGCGTCTTTGAGGTCCAAAGTTGCAAGGAAGTCTCCTTGTTGCAGCAGTGGTAAGACTTGTTGTAGAGTGAGCATATGAAAATGCTCTGATAAAATGTATTGATATAGGGGTCTGAGGTCTAAAATTGGTCTGAGAGACCCGTCCTTTTTGGGGATGAGGAAATTTAGAGAGTATACCCCTGTACCTTGATGTTCTAGTCGTACCAACTCTATTGCCCCTTTTTGCAGCATGCTGATGACTTCTTGCTGCAATAAGTTTAGGTGTTCTACAGACATAGGACGGTGTCTTGGTGGTATGTTGGGTGGTGTGGAGGTTAGCTCTAGGCAATAGCCATCCTGGATAATTTGCCTTAGCCATTTGTCTGTAGTGATGTTTTGCCAGACTGGTAGGAACTGCTGTAATCGTCCCCCGACCGGTGTTGTATGGTCTGGGGGTAGCGCTAAGGAGTCACTGTTTTGTGTTGGTAGAGGATCTGGTGGTATTATTCCCTCGTCCTCTGCCTTTGTTGTTATTGCCGCGGTATCCACCTCTATTGTTTTTATTGTAGGTGGTTTGCGTATTCCCTTTGTAGTTTGTGGTCTGCTGTGATGAGTTACCCCTTGCAGCACCTCTGTAATTGGAGCGACGAAAGGAGCCTCTATGTTGTTGGGACTGTAAGGCTCCCATAGACTTAGCCGCCTCAGTGTCTTTTTTCATTTTGTTTAGTATTGTATCTACTGCTGGACCAAATAAATAGTCTGGATTTATTGGCTGGTTTAATAGAGTAGTAGACTGGACTTCATTTTTGAAACCTGAAATGCGATGCCACGCATGTCTCCTGAGCATAACACTGGTGTTAACAGATCTGGCCGCTGTCTCTGCCACGTCTAGGGCACATTTAATAGAGGCGTTAGTTATCAACTTTCCCTCTTGTACTAGGTCTTCAGCCTGTTCTTTGTACGGTTCAGAAGTGTCCAGAAGTGTCTCTAAGGTGTCATAGTGTGCCCTGTCGTACCTAGCTAACAGGGCTTGCGTGTTAGATATTCGCCATATGTTAGCAGCTTAAGCAGCTACCCTTTTCCCTGATGCTTCAAAGATCTTTGATTCTTTGTCAGGAGGTGGTGCTTCTCCAGTTGTTTGGGAGTTTGCACGTTTTCGTGCATTAGATACCACTAAAGAATCCAAAGGCAGTTGTACCTTAATATATGTGGGGTCTACTGGTGCTGGCCTGTATTTTCTCTATTCTAGGGTTAATGACCCGTGCCCTAGTTGTGTGCTTAAATATGTCACCTGCATGTTTAAGCACCCCTTTTAACATAGGTAGTGTCTTTACAGCTCTTTCTGATGTGGCAAAGGTGTCAAAGAGGAAATCTTCCTCGATGGGGTCTGCATGCATTTCCACGTTGTGATAGAGGGCTGCCCTTTCTATTAGTGCATTAAAAGCAGCTGTATCCTCTGTAGGAGAAGGCCTAGCAGGATATGCAGGTGTATCTGGAATTGGTTGAGAGTCACCAGGATGTACTGGATCAACCCATGGTTGACCTTGATTGTCTTGGTCAGTGTCTACTGGGTGATTGTATTCTTCATTATAATCATCATCCACTTCTTCATCTGAGTGTGTGGGTGTATATGTGTATGGTTCAGGCCTAGTTGGCCTAATCGGCTCAAATAGAATAGGTGAAGTAGAACAGTCCCTTTTCTTTTTGAGTGGGATGACATAAGACTGTTTATCAGTTTCTGGTCTGGTCTTTCTCTTGTAGAGTGTGAGTTTCCCAGAACTAGGGTCAATGTAAAGTTTTGACTGTTCTTCTGATGAGGGGTCTGGATATAAGATCTCCTGCTCTGCAGTTCTGGGCGTTTTTGCCATTGTTTTTGGTTTAGCTGGTTGTGGTTCGATACCAGTTTTTGGGTCGACCGCCTTTGTTTGAGGAAGTTGGTAGGCCAAACTTCATTGGTCCGAGATCCCTCGGTGTTCCAACAATCTTTTTAGGTTGTGCTTGTTTCTTCGGACCCGAAGTTTTTATCGTTTCGACGTTTTTTGTCGAGTCGATTGTCCCTTTTTGGCTTTGCGTCTTGGTAACCTGTGGTTTCGAACCGATGGTTTTTTGTATCGGCTCGATGACTTTCTTCGGCTCGATTGTCTTCGGTTGCACAGCCACTGGTTTGTCGACTCTGTTTGGGTTCGACAACCTTCTTCGGATCGAGTCCCTTTTTTGTGTTGTCGGCTATCGGCGCCGATCTTGTCGGTTCGACGACCTTTTGTTTTGGAGTGGATATGGGTGCGCTGGCCCTCGGCTCGACGACCCTTGTGTTCGACTCCGATGGATCGACATAGTTTGGTCCGAAGACCGTTAAGTCGATGTTTAGTTTTTGGTTCAATCACTTTCAGTTTCGACATCACGAATTTGTGAGTACGTTGATCCGATGGCTCTTTTCCAATATTCTTAGCCGAGCTGCGTCGCGGGGCTATAGCATGTGTTTCGAGATCTTGGCTAGGGCCTTCTGGCGATGCCTCGACCAGAGCCTGTGGAACCATAGAAGTATACGTTCGGGGTGTCGTACTCACGGCTGGCCCCGTTTCATCACTGGAGTAGTCTTCGACAGCTCCGATCCCTTGTTCGTCGTCTCCTACCTCGACGACGTCTTCTTCTTCGTCGATATAGTAGTTGGAGTCATGCTCCGAATCTTGATCCGACTGTTGATCCGACTCTTGGGCTTCGACGAGATTGCCTTCATCGTTGAAGATGTTTTCTGGCTCTGCCGCTGGTTTCTGCATGGTTAGCCTAGCGACCCGTCGAGTCCGAAGTGTCTTTTTAGATCGAAATTGGGCACAGGCTAGGCAGTCGGATTCATTATGTTCTGGAGATAAACACTTATTACATACAGGGTGTTTATCTATATGTGGGTATTTCGAATTACAAAGAGGGCATTTTTTAAATGGACTTCGTTCCATCGACGACTGGTCCCTTTGGCGTCGAGAAGGCCCGCGGCCCGAATCGACGTCCTGTGTTGAATAAACTGTAGATAAAGCTGTCGGCACCGATTCGAAACAATACCGACGAGACCGAAGGCCTTTTGGCCTTTAGAAAGTGTCTTTAAGATTCCGAACTTCGAGTAAAGGAAAGTACATCCGAACCCAATTGCGAAAAAAACCAATCTGAGGATTGAGAGGATGCCCATGCGCACTGTAGAGCCACCCATCTCGTGATACTTCGAAGACTCTTCCAGGACAACAATGTGCAATCATCTGGACCCAACACTAGGCGGCGATCTATGCACAGATATGAATTCAGCAGCCCACATGCCTCGAACACCTGTTTCTAAATCTTTGATGTTACTCAGCCAAATGTATGTTTGGGCCATTTTGGACATCTATCGGTACCAGCCTTGGGTCGGGTGGGAGGGACTGGGGTGGGGGGCTTGTTTACCTTTATTCTTTTGTTGCTATAGATCATAATGCGATGTCAGACATGTTTGCTGATGTTTCCTTACTGGATGAAAATCAATAAACATTTAAAAAAAGAAAGAAAAAAAATAGACTAAAATGGAGTTACTCAGCCTTAATGCCCAACTTCATTTTTTTTAAGCAGTTTACCATTGTTGTAAATGCAAGCAGTTGTCCACTGAATCAGGCACATCAAATGCAACACAAGGGGATAGCTGATCCGCTGTATTCCTGTATAAACAGGTCATGCTCCGACAACCACATCGACAAATCATTTAGGAGGTATGTAGAACCTACTGTGTGGCTTAAATTTTTCAGAATATCAATACTGTGAAGTATTCACTGTACAATTAGGGCTCCCATTTGTTTGGGGTTATACATAAAGAGTCCACAGCTGAAATGTTGGACCATGAAACAAAACCAACAAGCATCACAGTGGGGCAAAACGTTGGGTTTTCACACACATACTAGAACTATGCATGCTGAATTTTCCCCTCCCAATGGCCAAACTGTTCTACAGTCAATACTGTATGCCTGGGCAGTAACAAAGCACATTCACATCTGTGTTCATTTCTTTACCTGAGCAAGACATTTGGGGCACCTCCAGTCTCCCTTAGGAACATCCTGAAGTGGTGGTATCAGACAGAATGTGTGGTAACTGTCGTCGCAGCCGTCACATAGCAACAGACGATCCTCATCGTTCCCGCTGCCACAAATCAGGCACACGTACAAATCGATCTGCAATACAGCATAATGCTATTCACAAAGGGAAGATCAGGGGTACAAGTTTAACTGCTAAAATATTTAGCTCACTCGAAAAAGCGTAGAGGATCTGAGCAACTCAATTTAGAAACTGCTGAAAAAATAGCCTCTAGAACTACCATAGAAATGTGCCTTCTAACAACCTGGATACTCAATAATAAAGAGGAAAATGCCTTCCTACCATACACATTAAACAGGTGCACCTAAGTTGTAATGGCCGGAGGTCAATATACATCACATTAATACAAGTCACAATAGTAAAACATTACAGCGATTTCTTCATCCAACTGGACTGGTGTAATCTTCATGTTTACCACATGGACAAAACAAAAAAGGCTGCACTACCAAGTCTTACCACGCTTTCATAACTAGGTCAAGAAGATACAAAGTAACAAATTGAAGGTGATATACAAGGTCAAGGTATGGCAGAAGATCAAGCGAAGGGGAGGATGGAAACCAGCCACCTGAAACCTGTGCAGGGCTGGATGATAAATATCAGCATAGAATCACACCAAACATTAGAGAACCATCTTCGAAAGAGTCGTGTGGCAATATTTTATTTTTCATTATCATCAGGTTTGCTACAACGCTTAAAATTCACACTGGACAGGCCTGACCTAAAGCTATCCAATGACCCAGTAACCTTGTCGGGAAGAAAAATCGCCAATACTTGCTTAAAGTGCATTTTTCTGACAATTTACAGATTAAAATCAGTGTAGGAAGTAAAGTAATATTAAACAGCTAAAATGAAAGAAAGTTGAGTAATAGGCAAATGTCTGGAGGAGGAGGGAGTGGATGTCAAAAGGGAGAGCAAGGTAAAAAGAGAAAGAACCACACAACACAATAGTCTATGCTCAGCTACGTAAACATTGGACCAGGTATGGTTAAATCCCACAATATGAACGAGGTTTAGGATGGCCGCTATATGGAGACTCTGTGAATGGCCACAAAGATTACTTTGAGTCCTCAGTGTATCGTAAGAACTTAATTGAAGTCATAAATGTTAGAATAATTCCCTGCTGTGAGGACCAGGGAAATTAAATGCAAACCCAATATTTGTCCATACAGAAAAATACACAGGGTACCAATATCCATAAGTCCATATGAAATGCAGCACCCTTCAGAAAGGCCCATCCAAGGCAAGACTCTCCGAAACGTAGACTGCTGTATGTTTGTAATTATCCAAGAACGACATTACAGCATTTGAAATGTAGAAACAGCCAAAACCTGTCCTTCACGGAAGGAAACGTGCTGGGATGCAGAATGCTGAGATGCTACAGCCACATAAGAAATGATGTAAGTTTTCTTGGGGCCATCCTAGGATACACAAACTTCAGGGGGTAATCTCCGGCCTCAGGACTCTATCTCCCATGATGCACCAAGGTAGCCCATTGCAGATCAAGTTGTCACTGATCAATTTGTCTCCCAGTTACAGCAGTCTCAGTGGTTCTTTAAAGGCCTTACAGGTGAGTAAATCTTATTTTGGGGACCAGAGGCCCAAGGACAAGAGGGCACCTCGTGACCTCGGCCAAGACTGCCACCCAACAAGGAGATCAGCATCTGGCAGGTGCCTCTGAGCAGCTGGGCTCTTGAGTGTAGGTCTCTTTAACTTTTGCCAGTCAAAGCTAAACAGGGGGCTAGCCACCTAGCCTTTGAAGTCCGGTCTTCCATCCTGGCACAAGTGCAGCTCTTTTCCACGAGTGCGCACAGCATGTACAGTCCTGTTGGGAGCAGGAGCAGCCCAGTCTTTGGTGCACCTCTTTGCTGGCTCCAGATAGTAGGCTGGCAGTCCTTCTGACTTCTTTCAAGTCCAGAGTGATTAGAGTACTGTGCGTCTGTGGTGCCACTTCTATGCCATTTTTGTATTTGTGGGAGGACTCACTAGCCAATGAGGCAATTTTCACAAGGTTACCCTTCCCACTTTACATGACTTTCAGGGGGTTCAGCCACCAAACAATCCTCTGAACCCAAATCCAAGATGGCAAAAGACGCCTTCCCCTGTGATGAGCACTGAGAAGTCCCCTGGAGCCACTCCTCATGGAAAACGGATTCTGTAAAAGGTTGCCTGCCTAAATAAAGGAGCGGGCAGGTGAAGGTATGATCAACATTGCTTAACTGAGGCAGTAGCCTCTATGAAGCTGGGCAATTTGTGGCCAAGGCCCGGTAGTCATCCTGGCGTAGGTCACACCTACTCCCACCAACAGTTGCCTTTGTTACCTGTTCCTGGGACATCTTTAAATTTGCTAGCAGGGAGGCAGCATGTTGTATCAGGTGATAACTGCTGTAGTCAGATAAGACTTCCGGAGGTTTGGCCAACAAGGTGAGGACTTTCTAAAGTCACCTTTCTATTACGTTACCTTAAATCCGATCTCAGCAATGAGTTGGGTTTAATCTAAAGATTAATTTGATACCTTGGAGTAATATTTTTGGTGGTCCCAAATGGAAGTTAGGTCTTGGTGCTGAGGCTAGTGAAACTCCATGTTAGCTAATGGGACCACCAGCCTGGCAACATTGAAAACAGCAATAACGTGTTTTCACGGTTGGTGCACGGAAAACACAAAAGGGACATGCCCTTCTTAATATTAAGTACCCCGCATGAAGGGCCACGAAGGCCTTCGCCTTAGTTGGCTTATTAACATTCAAAACGAAGGTCCTGCCCCAGCAAATGGGATTATTTTGCCATGTTGAGCTGGTAGTTTAAAGCTGCCCGACCACGTTACGATAGCAGGCCTAGAGTCCTGTTTTCATCTAGTCACTGTAGTGGTGGCACAATCAAGTGCTGCAATCAATTAGAAACATTTAACTTACTAGCCCCTGAGTGCATCTCGTACCATATACTAGGGACTAAATGAGACAATCAGTTATTAGCCAACTGTACAAATCCTTTGCACTGGTGCCTGGAAAGCAGGACCCAGTGCAATACAGTTGAAAAACCACCAGCAGCCCAAAATATATGTTTGGGGGGGGGGGGGGGCAGGAAGGATTAGACGATCATTTAAAACGAGATCCTTTCCTACAGAGGAGGTTTGAGTAGCACTATTGCCTGCCATTCTGGCACTATGAGAAGCCTCGAATATTGGGTGTTCTGCAATTTCAGCATTATATTTGAATAATCCGAATCAGCAGAAAGGCGTAGAGAAATCTTTGACCAATCTATTAAAAAAGCATTCCCCTCTAACTCCTGGGACCATGGACCCAAAGCTTTAGCACTTTTGGATTTTGCCTGTTGCAACAAGGTTAGTATCACGGGCAGATATCTTCCTAGAGCTCAGAGTCAAATGGGTCTCTAGAGAGTGTCCTTGATTTTTTGCCTCACTGTTTGCATAGAAAGTTAATCATAGTGATGCTGTCTGTTTGAATTAGGAAACTATATATGCGATGGAAGAAAAGCTTCAAGAGCTAGGTGGACTACTGGCAATTGGATATCATTGATGTGACTAGTCTTTTCTCTTTTGGCCCACTGATCCTGTACGGACAGATGTTACATGTGAGCACCCCATCCTGTTACCGATGCTTCCATAACAAATGGTTTGTAAAAGTGTTTTTTGCCCAAAAAGAACTCTGCATAAGGTTTTTCCCATCTGCACCATCAACCTAGAGAACGGTTTTGCTGGTAGACACGGAGTCAGCTGACCGTACCAACAGTCTTGTTGCACAAGTTACTACTTGCAGTGTTCACCGACCGCAGCCCTAAGCTGGCAGAGGAAAACAGTTTCTTGCCAAACTGTTCCAGCTTCTTAATTCCTTATCTGGCGGGGCGGTAGGGAATGCGCTTTGGGAGGTGGAGGCTTTGATGACCAGGCTCTCCGAAGTTGGGTGGAATTTTAAAAAGGCAATGTCACCCGGGGCCGGGCGATGACGCCTGGCTACGTTACTATCCACAGGGACCCCCGTGGCCGGCCTAGACCAGGAGCCCATTAACACATCCGTTAACGCCTCACGGTAGCAGAGTCTCCATAGAGCCTGCCGCCGGCTGAAGGACTTCAGAGAGGAGGTTAGTTTTTAGAGTTACCGTAGGCAGGTCAAGGGCCTCAGCTGCTCTACGGAGCACCAATGTATGTGGCACCCTCCTCCATGGCCACAGCAGGAGGAGAAAGGAAACCAGGCTCAGAGTAGAGGTCAAGGCCACCTGCATCCTCCAACTCTTCTGCCCACTCCTGTTCCGACTTGCACTGCTGTGCAAGAGGGTCCTCAGACACCTCCCAGTCGTCCCCCTCCTCCACTGTCCGAGGCACAGGCGGGGGAGGGACAGGGGAATATAAATGGTCAAAAGGCACCAGGAATGGCTTCATATCACAGTTAGGGTCCCAACCCGGAGCCAAATTGTCCAGAAACCCGGGCAAGGGCGGAAGTGGTACAAACTGAACCTATTGCGGCACCGGGAATGGAGCCAATGGGGGGCGCCGGGGCCGGAGCCACCGCCGATAGACCCTGCAGCGCCAGACCCGCCCCTGGAGAACCTTATGGCGCCGAAGCCCGAGCCACCTGCGGCGCTGGTAGCAGAGCGGGAGGCAAAGGAGGTCCCTCAGGCGGGACCGTATGGCCTGAACACGCGCCGGCTGGAGCCCGAGGCCTGAAAAGGCAGTCCATGGCAGCAAGAAAATCTTGGATAAGGTGGGTAGGCAGCGGGGCTCACGGGCTCCAACGGAGACGCGGGAGACGCGGGGGAGGTACCCCCTCGTTCGCGTACAGAAAACGACGGGGGATGTCTGAGAGCGTAAACGCTTCTTCAACTTTAAGACGTCTCTTACTCAATTTCGAGTGTGAAGACTTCAACCCAGAGAAGCGATGATGGCTCTGCGGTCAGTCCCTCTATCGACCCCTGGATCTCGAACGGCGCGGGGACGTCTGTCGGGCCTCCAGCAGCTTACGGGACCGCTCCTGTAAGGCCTTCGGAGCCATGGCCAGACAGTCGGAACATGACCGGGAGTCATGGTCGCGCTCCTGACAGCAGAGACAGACGCCATGGGGGTCGGCCACCAACATCGTACAGCGACCGGCCCCACAGGATTTAAACCGAGGCATCCCTGCGTGGCACCAGGAGTCAAAGACTCAAAGTAGTGGAGACAAAAAGTCTAAAAAGGGAAGTTAGTCAAAAACTGACTAGGGTACGGTGCTCTAACTGGATCTGCGCTTGCTGGCGCGGAAAAAGAAAGAACTAATGTCAGCGCGCATGGGTGAAGCCCAAGTAGTCTCTGTGACGTCATCTCGGCGCATACGATGCCAGTGACGGAGGCGGAGACGCACGATGCCACCTTCGTACGTGCAGGGGTACTGCTGACGAAAAACTTTCTGGATCCAGTCCGACGCCTGGGGATATTCTACGGTAATCACTGATTTTCAAGGCACAGTTACAAAGACCACACATTTTATCTTGCATTTGGGATAATACAATTGAAGGATGCCGTGAAGCACAGGAGGATGAAATCTGTTGAGTTGGGGCTTTGTCAACATTTGAGGGATAAGAAATGAGTTACTTACCTGTAACTGTAGTTCTCCAGTATTGGAAGCCTTCATAGATTCACATACCTGAATCATTCCCCGTCGCCAAGAACGGAGTCTCCGGTACATAGAAATCAAAGTATAGCCAACTGAAAAGAGGCCTAGGCCCATTTCCCTTTTGCAACCCAAAACCTTTGGTATGTAAAAAAGGACCAAACATTTACCTTATCCAATCAGAGCTCCTCACCCTCTAGAACACTCCTGAGAGAACCTTTTGCCCCTCAGATTATCGTGCACTTGTGCCATAAACACTTTTTGTGCCTAATCCGAGGTGAGCCTCTCAGGGGAGGAGGGAGGGTGTATGTGAATCTATGAAAGCTTCCAATAATGGCGTACTACAGTTACAGGTAAGTAACTTGTTTTCTTACTCCAGTATTGGAGCTTTCATAGATTCACATACATGAATCAGAATAGTGAGCAGTAAATCATAGCACTTTTTGTTTTGTCACCTACTTCTCTCAAATCGGCAACACGTCTCCCCCTCCCCCCCCATAGCAGAGGGCCATAATCTGCTAACACGAACTGTAAATCCATCATCGTGGAGAATGGCATAGCGACCATCCCTTCCTGAAAACCCTGTTGGTAACGATGCTGTGAGGGACTGTGATATTCTTCATAAGCCTCTTCATCCTCATCCTCTTGACATTTCACATTGAGTTGTGTTGGGCTACTGGCATACCCAAAGGGCCCCTCATCCTCCTCTTCATCAGACTCTTACTCTTCCAAAAGGTGTGATGGAACCAGAGGAGTAATCTTACTCGGGGAAGGTACCGCTGGCGTAATCTTTTTCCTCTGTTTTTCTGGAGTTTCTCTCATCGACGAGTCCGTAGACGAGATCGCTGTTGACAATACCGTCGACTATGTTGTCGTCCACACTGCACCAGAACCATTCTCAACTCTTAGTAACCGCCGTCGACATTCCCGTCGTCGACGTTCCAGTCATCGTCACCACTGCCATAGTCGTTGATGTTGTCGATGTTACCGGCGTCGACGCTCCTGTCGACGCTGACGACACCATAACAGGTAATAGCAATTTCTGTACCTCTGTCTTCGTCGCCGTAGACTATGATTTCTTCGTCGACGCTCTCGTCGGCGATGTAGATTTTTTGCTTTTCTCTTCAGGAGCACTAAAAGATGGTTTCTTGAAGGATTCCATGACCAGAAGTGGGGACTTTGTAGGCTCAGAAGATGCTCTCTTTGAAACTTTCTCTCCAGAAGTGTGTCCTTTGCTCTCCTTTTCTTTTGTCTGAGGAGATTTTGAAGGACTACGCCCTGAAGACCCATGAGAGGTCTTTTTTAGGGCCTTCTCAGGACATTCCCCTGAGGAGATCTTGATCTTTTTTGATATCTCCTAGATGTAGAGGAGGATTCCTGATCACTATCACTAGAGACCACCTCCTTTCTGGCCTTAATCTTCTGAAGCCATATTTAAAAAGCATCCCTCACGATCTCTAAGAGTCTTGCTAGAAAAAGTGCGATATACCCTGCAGTCCTTGGCTTGGTGGTCCGGATAAAGACAATAAATGCAGTCTTCATGTGGGTCATCAGTGTAGAGTTTCTTCTTAGAGCAGGTAGCACAGGCTCTAAAATAGACCCTTCTTCCCTTTCCCAGACATTCTGCAGAATGTAGTTGAGAACAGGTCACAATATTCTCAAATCCAAGAGAAAATAGAAAGAAATCAAGTTCCTGAAAAGCTGAATAGCTAGAGTTTGAGCAGAGATCAAAAGAGACTCCCTAGCACGTGCCGGTAGAAAATCTGAGGGGCAAAAGGTTCTCTCAGGAGTGTTCTAGAGAGTGAGGAACTCCGATTGGCTAAAAGTTTGGTCCTTTTTTAAATAACAAAGGTTATGGGTTGCAAAAGGGAAATGGGCCTAGGCCTCTTCAGTTGGCTATACTGCTAGGCATTGCTTTTTATGTACCGGAGACTCCAGTCTCGACAACGGGGAATGATTCAGGTATGTGAATCTATGAAAGCTCCAATACTGGAGTAACTGCAGTTATCCAGTATTGGTATCTTTTATAGATTCACATGCTTGAATCATTCCACCGTCGTCGAGATGGGAGTCCCCGGGGACTCCCCTCTCGACGACGGGGATCGATTCAAGCATTGAATCTATGAAAGATACACTAATACTGGATAATGCCGCTCGTCCGAAGCACTTTTCCTTTCATGGCATCTATTGTATCCCCTAATGAGATGTTGTACTGTAGTTGCTATGTGAGAAAGTGCCATCTTTCTTGCATAGTATGCAGCCACATTTTGCTGAATTGTTGATGTACTTTGATTGAGTGTGTCCTGGGCTCCTGCCAATCAGGTGCCCAGGGCCTGTGTTCTCTCTCTAAAAGTGTATTGAAAACAAAACCCAATTGGCACTCTCTGGCCACATGTCAGCCCCTGGTAAATGGTACCCTAGGTACCCAGGGCACTGTGACCAGAGAAGATTGCAGCATTTATTGTGCCACCTCTGGAGGCCCTGTACCCTGACACACACACTGCTTTTGCAGGCTGAGTGTCTTGGTGCAGAACAAAAAAAAGTGTGCATGGCACACATCCCTGTGTGCCATGCCCACAACACACTGCCCTGGCATACCTCGGTCACCCCTCTAGCTGGGTGCCCTATGCCAGTGGTGTGGATCCAAGGGCATGAGCCCTGTACCCCTACAGCACCCCGGTCCATTCCTGGGTACTGTAAGTGCGGTGCTGCTATTAAGAGTATATGGTGCTGGGAGGTCGTCATCACGAACTCCACAGCACCATGATGGCTACACTGAAGGCTGAGAAGGAGTAGTTTCTGTCCTATAACTCCAGGTCTGTAGTAGGGGTATCTCTGTTATAGTCATAATCTAGTGAATAGCCCGCTCATGTGCGTGGACCCCGGCAATCAAAAATAATCTCTTAAGTTGTCAAAAAATGCAGAACTGAAAAGACACTTAAGAGAGAATTAAAAGACAAATAATGCAGTCTATATCCACAGGCTACACTGTCCAGTACTTCAACTAGAAATTCCACCAAAAACAACCACACAAACAGCACCACCTGCCCAGTTTCTTCTACAGAAAAACTTGCCTCTACCAGTAAAAGCCTCTGGAATGATAGAGAGGAAGGCATGGACAGACAAGCCCCATAGGCTGCCATTATGTGGCTTAAATAGGATACTGTGCCTTTAAGAGAACTTTCCAGAACTTCTCCCAGTATCCCAGAATGCATAGCAGGTGCCATTTACTTTCAGTTCTTTTTGAAGGCGTAAAACGCCAGACTTGTAGCATTCCTGACATGAAAATCTCTCTCCACCGGGGAGGAGGGCGGGCGCTTAGGACTATAACAGAGATACCCCTACTACAGAACTGGAGTTACAGGACAGAAACTACTCCTTCTGTAGTAGGGGATCTCTGTGTATAGTCATAATCTAGTGAATAGAATGGCAAGCCCATCCCCACACCAAAGCGGCGGTGGAGAAAAGAGAATAAACGCCACTATTGTGCAAACAGATTTCGCAGCGAAGCCTGCCCAACCTGAGCGTCTGCCCTGGCATCAGTGTCCAGGCAGTAATGCTTAGCAAAGGTATGAACCGACTTCCAAGTGGCCGCCTTGCAGATTTCTGCAATTGGAACATTACGGAGCAAAGCAGTCGTGGCAGCTTTGCCCCTGGTGGAATGAGCCTTAGGTTTACCCCCCTAAGGTCTTATCGGCCTTTTGGTAACACAGCTGTTTGCAGGACACAATCCACCTAGAGATGGACTGTTTAGAGGTAGCAAGACCCGTCCTGACCGATCCTTAATTGATAAACAATTGGTCTGGCCTATGAATATCTTTGGTTTTATCAAGATAAAATTTCAATACCCTCCTAACATCCAGGGAATGTAAGGACCTTTCCGCTGGAGATGAAGGATTCTGAAAAAACGTAGGCAAAGTTATCGTCTGGTTGACATGAAAATCAGAAATAACCTTGGGAAGAAATTTAGGGTGAGTACGCGTAACAACCTTAGCAGCATGAAATACAGTATAAGGTTCTTGGCAATACAATGCCTGAATTTCACTCACCCTGCGGGCCGATGTAATGGCCACGAGGAACGCCGCCTTCCAGGACAGGTGCTGCAACGAAGCCTTATGAATAGGTTCAAAAGGCTCCTTCATCAATCTGGATAGCACCACATTCAATTCCCATGAAGGCGAAGGAAGCCTGACAGGAGGGAATACTTTCTTCAAGCCTTCCAGAAAATCTTTGATCGCAGGGATCTGGAAAAAGGAAGTCTGTGAAGGGCATTTCCTGTAGGCAGTCAAAGCAGCCAGATGAACCTTAATGGAATGAACATTAAGGCCAGACTGCGCCAAATGTAGAAGATAAGGAAGAATGACATCCTCCTTGCACGTCGTCGGGTCATAGTTCTTGGACTTGCACCAGATACAGAACCTCTTCCACTTGTAAGCATAGGGAGTCCGAGTGGAAGGTCGTTTAGACTCCTTCAGTATGTCCATACAATCTTCGGGCAGATTCAAATGGCCATATTGCACTATCTCAGGAGCCATGCAGCCAAACTCAAAGACGAGAGGTTGGGGTGCAGCATCTGTCCCCCGAACTTCGTGAGAAGGTCCGGCCTGCATGGCAGCCGCATGTGAGGAAGGAGAGACCGGTGAAGCAGGTCCGTGAACCACCACTGCCTGGGCCATTCCGGAGCAATAAGTATCATCCGCGCCAACTTGATGAGTACCGCCGGAAGCAGAGGAATGGGTGGAAAAGCGCACAGAAAGCGGTTCGACCAGTCGATCCATAGCGCATTCCCCAGCATCCCCCGCTGGTAGTACCTGGAGGCGAAGTCTCGGCATTTGCTTTTTTCGGCGGTGGCGAACAGATCTACGTCTTGAGTCCCCCACCTTGCGAAGACTTCTCCTAGTACTTCGTAGTTTATGACCCATTCGTGGTTTTCCTGGAGCAGTCTGCTCAGTGCATCCGCCTGAACATTTTGCACACCCGGCAGATGAGTAGCCGTTATCGTCAGTCCTCTGGCCAGAAGCCAATGCCAGATCGCCTCCTTAGACAGGGTGCGCGATCTCGAACCCCCCTGCTTGTTGAGGTAATACATCGTGGTCGTATTGTCCGTCTGTACAAGCAGCGAGTTGGTCTGAAAGGACGGATGAAAGGCCTTCAGTGCCAAGTGAACAGCTCTGAGTTCCAGGAAATTGATGTGATACGTGGTCTCCATCGGGGACCACGTTCCCTGATTCTTTAAGTCCCCGGAGTGCACCCCCCATCCTTGGAGAGAAGCATCCGTCACGACCGTCTGAGTGGGAATATCCTTGTGGAAAGGGACCCCTCTGAGGAGATTCTCCGCTGAACACCACCACTTCAGAGACTGAAGAGAATGCAGAGACAGTCTTATCTTGTCGTCCCAAGATCCTTTCCTCTGATCCCACTGGTCCTCCAAGCACTCCACACATGTGCAGCTGTGCGTGTGGCGTGTGGAAGATACAAGAGGCCATCGATCCTAGTAGAGAAGACACCGTCCTCACAGTTGTAGATGGAGCGGTCATAAGAGCCTGAGCCTTCCGAAGGAGTGATAACCGTCTCTCCTTCGAAGGAGACACGCTTGCTGACAGCGTATTGATGAGGCTCCCAAGTACTGTATGCACTGGACCGGAGTCGGGACAGACTTGGACATGTTGATGTGCAACCCCAGCTTGTTCAAGATAACGCACGTCTTCTGGAAGTGGGCTTGCGCTTCCGAGAAGGAGGAGGCCTTGATCAACCAATCGTCCAGGTACGGGTAGACGAACACCTTGTTCTTTCTCAGGTGCGCTGCTACCACCGCCATGCACTTCGAGAATGTTCTCGGCGCAGACTTCAGTCCGAATGGCAGTACTGTGTATTGATAATGATTGGCGCAGACTTGGAATCGCAGGAACTTCCGGTGTTTGTGTGCAATGGGCACATGGAAGTACGCATCTTTAAGGTCTATAGCACATAGCCAGTCCCGCTGTTGCAACTGAGGATAAATCTGATGCAACGACCGCATGCAAAACTTTTCTCTGCGAATCCACTTGTTTGCCTGTCGCAAGTCCAGAATGGGCCTGAACTCGTTCTTGTCCTTCTTGCGAACCAGACGAATCGGGAGTACAGACCTCTTCCTCTTTGAGACCGAGGTACGTCTTCTATCGCCCTTTTCGGATATCGGCCTCCGCCTGGAGCTCGCGCAGCTGAAACTGCGAGCTGACCGGTGGAATTGCTGGAGGTGGGCTGGTGAACCGAAGACTGTATCCATTGCAAACAATATTCAGCACCCACTTTTCCTGAGTAATTTTTCTCCACTCTGCCAGAAAAAATTGAACGCTTCCCCCCACCGGAGTGGGTAACGGATGTAGGGGAAGTAAGCACTCGGGCCTAGACCCAGCCGGGCCTTTAGTCGCTGTTGCCGACTGTTGGCCGCCTTTTCCTCTCTGGCGCTTCTGGAACGGCCTTCGGAACTGCTGCTGTTGCTGGCTCGAAGCCTGGCCACGCCCTCTGCCCTGTCCACCGAACTTTCTCTGGAACAGGCGGTACGATTTCTTGGTATCCTTGGGCTTTTCCAGGCCCACCGCCGTGAGCGTTTCGGCCTCCGCCTTCATGCGGGCCATTTAGTCATCGGCGTGTTTTCCTAACAGGGTTTCGCCAGAGAATGGTAGATTGGCAACCCTTTGTTGTGCGTCAGGTTTTAGTGACGTGAGGCAGAGCCAAGCGTGTCTTCGCTGGTTAATCCCATGGCAGAAGCCATGCGCCGCCAGTAAGGAAGAATCGGCTGCAGCACTGATGACCTGATTCGCCACCAGCATCCCCTCATTCAACACCTCCTGGAAATCTTCTCTCTTGTCGCGAGGCAGGAGTCCCACAAACTGCTGGAGGGATTCCCAGAGGGCTCGGTCATACCGCCCCAACAAGGCCGTGGCACTCGCAGCCTTCATGGAAGTCGCCGATGTCCCACAAACCTTCCTCCCAGGAGAATCCAGCCATCTAGATTCCTTATCTGGTGGGACTGTAGATGGAGTGGTGGCGTGCTGTTTCCGAGCCGCCGTCACTATCACAGAGTCTGGAGGGGATTCCACCCTTAGAAAAGCCGGATCCGAGTCGGGAGCCCGGTATTTTTTCTGCAGTCTCGAGGGGGCCGCCTTAGTCACCGCCGGGGTGAGAAAAAGGTCCATGGCCGGCTCCACCAGGCCCGGTACCAGTGGTAGTAAGGGCCGAGACAGATGTTTCTGGTGAAGCGTCTCGAATATCACCGATGTCTTGGGCGTGGGCACGGTCAATGAAATGCCCAACTTCGCTGCACCTTGTAAAAGGACATCATGAAAGGACACCAGATCGTCAACCGGTGACACTCTTGTCCCCGGTGACTCAGACAACGTCGGAGAATAGTCCCTGGTCCCCGAGGACCTTGTCTGTGAACGAGACCTGCGCCTCCTGTGGCGTCGTCTCGACCGTGTGGATGACCTGTTGCGCGATCGTTCCCTTCTCCTGGAGCGAGATCGCGATCTCCCAGTACGTGGACGCTTCGCAGGCCTCTGTGGGGGAGTCTTCCTTGGCCTATCCTGGGGTAGAGGTTTTGGAGTCCCCCCCCCCCCCTTAAGCGGCGTAGGTAGCAGAGGCAGAGACACCGACCTCGGAGGAGGAAAAGACATCTCCGACCGAGGAGCAGGCCCACGTGGCTGAAGTGGTGGTGGTGGTTGCCCTGCGGGAGGAAGTGGTGGAAGAGGAGGATTAATGGGAGGATCCTCTCGAGGTAAAGGAGGAGGGGTCTTAGGCCCGGTGACTTCTTCGGGGGAGGGGACTGCGACTCAGCCCTCCAGTAGGTGACCGTCGTCTCCGGCGTCCTCCACCCGACCCAGCGTGACTTCTGGCGCCAGAAATCCTTCTGCGCCGCTTAGGAGAGCTGGAAAGCCTCGAAGACGCCGACCTCTTTCTTCGACGTCGAGCGTCTCTTCTTCCGCGTCGAACGTCGCCTCCGCGACTCCGGTGTCGAACACCCCCTCCGCGACTCCGGCGTCGAACGCCGCCTCGGAGACGTAGAGCGCTTCCTCCTCGACGCTGAACGTTGCTTCCGCGACGTCGAACGTGCAGTCCTCGACGATGAGCGTCGATGCCTCCTCGGCGCCGACCGCTTGCCCGAGGTCCTCGACGTCGAGGAGCCCCTCCACGGCGACCGATCACTCGACGGCGACCGGCGGTGTCGCTTCGCTGGCGAGCGCCGGTGCCTGTCAGTCCTTCTTCGACGTCGATGTCTCGACGTCGACGACGACGACTAAGACGCCGTCGACGGTGACTTCGACGGCGGCCTACTCAGGCCTTTCGACGTCGACTTCTCACGCCGTCTCGACCCGGAGCCCCGGGGAGATGGGGAACACACAGTCGTCATCCCTCTCGACGTCGTCAAAGCAATCGATGTCGACGGAGACCGGGACCGTTTGCTGGGTTTCCTGCCTCTGGGGAGCCCCCCAGAGGCCTCAGCAGAGGCAGTCTTCCCAGCCTGCCCAGACCCACCTGCAGCCTGCAGCCATCTCTCATCTAGGCCTTGGAGCCTAATCTTCAGCCTGTCCCTCAGGGTCCTTGATGAAAGGTCTGACAGATGTCACATTCTTCAGGGACATGTGCTTCAGGGAGACAGAGGATACAGACATCGTGTGGATCAGTCTTGGCCTTCTTCCTTCCACATGCTGGGCACTTGTCGAAAAGAGCAGGCATTTTAGAGCCCTAAAAAGCCTGAACAAACACACAGGAGTGAAGGGAAACACCAAGTACACAAACTGAAAACACTTTTAAGCAAAAAGTGCACAACATTTCAATAAACCTTTGAAAAAGGGAGAGCTCAATGCACCAGGGTCCTGTTAGCAGGAGCCGGAAAAAAAGAACTGAAAGTAAATGGGACCTGCTATGCATTCTGGGATACTGGGAAAAGTTCTGGTAAGTTCCCTTAAAGGCACAGTATCCTATTTAAGCCACATAATGGCAGCCTATGGGGCTTGTCTGTCCATGCCTTCCTCCATCATTCCGGAGGCTTTTACTGGTAGAGGCAAGTTTTTCTGTAGAAGAAACTGGACAGGCTGTGCTGTTTGTGTGGTTGTTTTTAGTGGAATTTCTAGTTGAAGTACTGGACAGTGTAGCCTGTGGATATAGGCTGCATTATTTGTCTTTAAATTCGCTCTTAAGTGTCTTTGCAGTTCTGCATTTTTTGACAACTTAAGAGATTATTTTTGATTGCCGGGGTCCACGCACATGAGCGGCACTATTCACTAGATTATGACTATACACAGAGATCCCGAGTTACTCAAAGCTTTGCATTGGCTGCCCATCTCTAAGAGAATCCTATTTAAAAGCCTAACCTTGGTTTTTAAAGCCCTTCCTGGTATTGGTCCTAAGTACATTGGGAAACGCTTCTCTTTTTATCTGCCTAGCAGGGCTCTGCGATCTGCTTCTTTGGCTAAAGTGACTGTGCCTGCCATCAAGCGTTCCAGAACTGGAGGCCGGGCTTTCCGGTATCTGGCTTCGCGGGGCTGGAATGAGCTACCTTTGTCTTTACGAAGGGCAAATAGCCTTCTCGCTTTTAGGAAGGAATTAAAAACTTGGCTTTTTTCTGCATAGGGGTTTCTTTGGTTTTTCTTTAGTTTGTAGTTGTTGTGTTGTCATTCTGTACCCAGTTCTCTTCGCCAAAGCGCCGGGATGCTCTTCGGAGTAGCCGCGCGCTATAAATAGAAGAAAATAAATAACATAACATAACATCCCCTACTACAGAAGTTTTGTATCACATTAAACCCACAATGATGCCAGTGTGGGATTTAATGTAAAATGCACGACAAAGGGCAACTTAGAGTTGCCCCCTGAAACTAACCCACAACCAGCGTCCTGACTGAGAGTCTGCTTGGGCTGCTGGACCCCTGGGTAGAGAGCCATCCACTCTCGTGGACCTGCAACAATGCACATCCTGGTGCGATGTGCTAGGCCTCCTCCCCCAGGACGGGCAGTAGAAGCTTCAAATGCAGGCTACCTTTGTGAGCGTCTCCAGGCAACTGACCCCCACCGGTTCTGACCCCCACTCTGGCGGGAAAACCATAGTTAGGAAGGGGGTGTGCCAGACTCTCCCAACCCCACCCCTCAGGTGGGGGAGGCGAGGTGAAGCACAACTCCGGGCTCTCGCCATCTTGAGGATGGAGAGCCCTACCCACTTTATGCCATGGATGGCACAGCATGACAGCACTTCATCTGAGGCTGCAAGTGTGAGCGTGTGTGTGTCAGAAACACCATAGACACAATTCATTGTTACCACCATAAAAAGAGCACGAGAGCCCACCCTTGTAGATCCATGCACACCTGCGAACACATGTAATTTCACTTCGCTTGTAGGTAGGTGTGCACAACAGATGCATGCACTGGCTGCCCTTGAGTGTTTTCCAGATGACCCGTGCCACTCTAGCCATATACATCCATTCCACTGGCGTAATCAGAGTATTGTCCGTAATTTTGTGTTACTCAGACACAGAATTACTGACAATACAATAATGCCAGTTTATGTAATTAAGCGTAATTTGGAGAGAAAAAATGCATCCTAGCATCCTTTTAAAAAGCATGTGTGCTAAATGGCAGGAGTAAGTTGGGGGAATATCCTACCCTAAGTCTAAATTTTGCAGCACCTGCTCACGCTTCTGTTCATGCTCTGTTGCATTTGGCACTATTTCTTAGTGCAAACTGCATCCTAGCATCCATGGTGGACGTTGGGGGAAAATCTTATCTAAAGTGTAAATTTAGCAAGTGTGCGCTTTTCAACCCAACGCCACCAGCAAACAGGCCCACTTCATTAAAGTGAAACCCCCAAAGGTCTGTGAACTTCGCTCTAAAGTCCATCTTGTTAACGGCCACAGTGACGCGGGCAGAATAAGTTAAAGCCATTTGTTTTTCTATACAATACCATTAGCAAAGCAAATGGCTTTAACTTAATCAAAGGCGAGACCTATTGCATTTTTAATGCTCGTTTTCAAGTTAGCCGCTGCTCACTTTGAAACTGTCCATGTGGTTGATTTTCAGGCCTAATGAGAGTACTGCATACTGGAAAGGGAGCTGCCTACCACAGACCAAGTAATTTCTGCCTCCAGGTTTGGACTGTCTCTTTGGCGTGCACTTAGATTTTGAGGGCTTTTTTTTTTTTTTTTAATAAGTAGCCTCTTGGCATTGCTGATGTTGCTGCTGTTGGTACGTTCTGCGGGTGGATTGAATCCTATGTTGGCAATATCTGGGATACTTGGTATTGTACTGTTCCATGACAAGGAGTTTCCGCTCTTCCACTCTTGCAGTCTTTAAGGGTTTTAGCTTAATTTTTCAATCTTAGCATCTCTTGCTCTGAATGTTGGCAAAACACGGTTGAGCTAGAAAAACTTATACTGGACATCAACTTCTAAGATGATGAGCCTAGGGTGCAGACAAACCCCTTGATAATAGACCATGGTAGCCAGCTATGCACCAAGTACAGCAGCACTTATGACCAGAGTAGCAACGAGGGAGTCTTCACTAACAATTTCCTGAAAATCTTGCTACCAATGTTTAGGAACATCATTCAAAAACTATCGCATACCATTCGATATTTCTCTGTGGTATCGGACCCAGCGGGGTCGTAAAACTTGTAGATGGGGAGCAGTTGCAGCTGTGTTACACATTTTCCTGACCGTTATATTCATCCTTTTGCTCCTTCTTTTGGAGGAGCAATGGTCGATGAGTGTTTATTATTCCACAACTAAATAGTGCAGCTTGGGATTGGGCTGGAGAAGAAGATCAGAGTCTTGTGGTGGCCATATGCATTTGTTTTGAAGTCTTGGTGTCACTGCTTGCACAAGGAGGAAGCAGCAGAAAAGAGAAGGTGGGATGATAAAAACTAGTCACTGGATTTTGACTGTGACGGATGCCTCTTCAACATGCTCTTCCTAAGTGACTTCAAAGGAGAGGGATATGCCATCAACTTATGGTCTCTCAAACTAGAGTGCTTCACACGGATTATGTCGTCAACCTGTGGTGGCACCCCACTGATGATCCTTCCTTAAACAGAATATCCTCAATGTTGGCTGTGAATGACCTACAGTGATGTTCATGACTGTTTTTGGTCGCTTTTTTCTTTTACTCATCTGATCCTCCTCTGGGGAGGTCTTTGAGGTGAAGGCTTCCTCTGGTGGTGGCCGGCTGGATGGTTTCCATCTTTTTTTGCAAACATGTACTCGGGTTTCCACCGGAGCATGACACTGATCAATCCTGTATTGCTCTCTTGGAGATTTTAGGCAGAATTCACATTCTTTCAAACAATAAAAGGATTTAAGACACAACAAATGTGGTGTGGGTCTGAAGCAGCCTTCTTCACTCAACTTGAGGGCACTTTGAAAATAGTGAAGGCATCTTGGCTAGAAAAAGCAGATAGAGAACAGTTCGTTCTGTAGATTTCAGTAAAAGATGATGAGTGACAAAGAACGTTATCAGAGAAAACTCTGAAAAAACAGAAGCGTGAAAACCTTCAGGTGTCCTGGAATCCCAAACCAGATAAAAAGAATGATTGAGGAAGGCCATACCATCATAGTGCATCATGGGTAATGGAAGCTCCTAGTCTCTTAAAGGCACAACATTCTATTTTCACACCTTTATAATGAAAGCTCATCTGCTTCCACTTTACACTCAATGATAGGCAGATTTGGACTGTTTTTACATTTCAAATCATGCAATGTAATTTATAGGGATTTTAAACATACAGCAGTCTAGATTTCATAAAACATCTTGCACAGGATAGACAGAATATTTATCTATGTTGACAAACTTTAGATCTGAAAACCAGGAACCAGTTGGCATACTTGTCATAAATTAATGGATATTCTATCAAGTCAAAGGTGTTGCTTTATCTACACTAGCTCGACTCGATCCCACTGGTTTTAAGATAGGGTCGTTTTCAGTGTTACAACGTACCTGCAACAAAAGAGCAGGCTCATGTATTTTTAACCAGCTCCTGGCAATTTTTTTTATCTTTTCCCATTTCACTAGCATTGCCACCTTCATTCTCATACACTACCACTAAGGAAGGGTCACGGTTTGGATAATAAATGAAAATGCTTAGAAATGGGCGAACAGCATCTTAATGTGACGCACTTTGAGATACTGTGTAACATTACAACTCATAAGCATGTTAGGGACTCAGTCTGAACAAAGATAGACAGAAGGTTTGGCTTGACAGCCAATTTGCTCATTAGTTTTACTTAATTGTGGTGTACAATTAAACTCATCTGAATCCTGGCAGGATTGGAAAGAATGCCTGCCAGCTAGAGTCTATACATTGTATCAAACTTGTGGAAAAGGGACGGGGGAAACCCCGAACTCTACTTACCACAGACGTCCGCTTCTTAGAACGTGGCTTGGTTTTCTCCAGATCAGCTATGGGTTCCTTTTTCTCAAGTTCTTGCTTCACTGCAATTTTAGCTTCTTTCTCTGTGGACAGATTAGTGACAAAAGGCCATTTGAAACCATTAATTGCCAATAACATGGCATATATAGATTCCCAGGATGATACACTAACAGCCTTGAATACTGCATATGCAGCTTGTAGTTTAGAGTGGGAATAATCTAAGTGGCATGGGCAGAATGTGTACGTGCACCTAAAGAGAGAATGGTCCTGAAACTCTGCTACAGCTCATGGTTAGCTCAATTCAACACAGATGTTTCCAAATGAGTGATTCTTAGTTGCCCCAGAGCTGAATGATTGCCGCATTATCAGGACATCATGCTTATAGTCCTGAGCTTTCCTTTTCACAAATCATAACCAAGAGGTTACCCAATCTGGTTAAAAAGAAGCAAACAGAGTGAAAACTCCTACAGTGCATGATTGCTAAAGGATTGTCGGGGAGAGGATATGTTGTTGTCAAGAAATTTACGAGTAAGATACTTGTAACTATAATTCTCCAGCTGTGGCATTTTTCACAGACTCAGTTATTTCTGGTAATCATGCTGTCAATTCTCCAAAAAGAGAACTATAGGGAACACATTTAATACAACCTAGATTGTAGCCTATTCACAAAAGCTAACAGTCAACGAGCCAGAAAGGCGTTGAACACTACTTCCCTAGTGGCCACCATACTTTAAATTTACTTAGCACAACTGCATAAAGAAATATGTGATCATAATAAGTATGATCACAGGGATTTCGGAAATATAACCACTGGACACACGTAAGTATAAATTTCAAACACAGAATTGTTAATAGATACACATGCTTGAAAAGAAACAGTTGGACTGCCCTAAGCAAGAAACAAACAAAACAGGGTTTCATTGCCAGAAACAGCATTTCACTATTGGTGAAATCAATCAGTGATCTGAAAGTGGCAATCCGTTCTCACACACTTTCTAAAGCAGCAGTTAAGACAAAAGGGCATCAATACTTCACCACAGCAACCAAAAACAGAGTACTATACGCTATCTATATAAACCACCAATAGAAGCAAAATGCCATCTTAAGACAATTGACCACGATAACCAGATTTAAATGCATCTTTATTGCTCACAAAGTGAATGAGCAATAAAAATGCCTATAAATCGTATCGTGTTAACTTGTCACATTTGCTCACTTTCAGAGACAGAGGTCAAGTGCATTACAATTAGGGCAACTACATTTTATTTATTTATTTATTCAAAGTTTTATATAGCGCGAACAAGATCCTTACAGATATCAGAGCGCTTCACAGAGACAGGGGTAGGGGCAGCAGGAATGAACAAAGATAATGGGAGCAGTATAATAATCACTAACATAGTAGGATAACAGTAACGTACAGAAACATATCAATATACAATCAGGTAAACAAGTAATATAAGACGGCACAAGTCATTGATCCCACTACAGAAGGGTGCAGGTAAACCGTGGGTGTGTGGATGGCTTATACCAATTTCTTAGGATAGAGAGAGCACTGGGTGGGGGCATCGGGAGGGTGATTCAATAAACCAAAGTGTATCATATATTGATCGGTAGTAAGAGAGTAGCGTATAGTGCCAAAGGACAAGGTGATCAGTGATACAAAGCGATGCAGAGTCTCAGATCCAGCACCTATAAAGTTCAGGAGATCTTGGCCAGAAGGATTGTTTTCACCTCTTTCTTGAAGAGTGCAGTGGAGGAGATAAGCCTGGTTTCAGGAGGGAGCGCATTCCAGATCCTGGGTGCCATTCCTGAGAAGGAGCGCTTGTATGTTTTTTCTTTCCGGAATCTACGAGGTTTCAGGAGTAGATTTTTTGTACTTCTATTGGATCTCGACCCTCCTGATATAGACAACTTTTGAGCGAGGTAGTTGGGTGCATTGTGGGGCACGGCCGAGTGTGTCATTACTGCAATTTTTAGCTGTATTCTGGCTTCAAAAGGCAGCCATTTTAGAGACTTTAAGTCTGGGGATATATGCGAATGTTTTCTTGAGCCAGTAATGAGTCATGAGTAATGAGAATGTTTCAAGTTACTAGACCTGCAGGTCTAGTCAAATATTTATGATTTTTCGAATCCCTGCCTTGAACATGGGGAAGAAATAGACAGCTCTCTCCAACTGGGACAGTGTTTCCAGGAGGATCTTGTATTCCTGATGGAGGACATGCATGCCTGTTTTGTAAAAAGAGTCTGCCTGTTGGATCACTATGTGGTATGCCGCAGTGTCGGCTGCAGCAGAGGACCTCATATAGTCATCTAGGTCAAGATATCCTGGGGATCGACATCATCCCTCTGGACACTGGGTCAAATGGTGCCTCGTAAGTGTTGGCAGGGTCAATGGGGCTGTCTTACCTTAAGAGTGGGGTGACACCTCTGGTAACTGTGGTGCCAATTGAGGTGGGGAACAAAGCAAGTGAAAGAGCAATGTAAGGGAGAAGGCTTGATTCCTCTCCTTGCGTTCCAGAGAATAAAAGTCTCTGAATGTGGTGCTATTGGGAGCTTTATTGAGATTTTCCCGGTCTAGGATTGGATGAAAAGTCTTATGCTTGCATCCAGCTAATGCAGTCTCTGTGGGATAGGTTGCTCTGAACTGTTGCAGCAGGCAGTCGATTGAATATGCTCTGCCACTGGTGATTTTGGAGTCGAATGAGGCCTTGGGATTTACAATAGCTTCCAAGGCTGAACAGAGTTGGTGCCGTAACATCTGTTTAGAGGAGCGGGGATGATAGTGCGCAGTCTCTACCGGAGGCCTCCTGGGATGCTTGCTGTGCCTGTCGGTGCAGAACATACTTACAACCTTTGTTAGAGGGCAGGATGTTGTTGAGGAGAGGAGAGCCTTTTGTTGTTCTTCCTCCTGGCCTCTGGACTGGGAAGATTGCTAATTGGGTGGGATGCCAAAGGGCTGGCCTCATTTCCCTTGATGTTGAATGGCACCTGTTCTCTGAAGCGGTTTGGATGAGCTGTCGGAGCTTGCCTCTGCACAGGCCCACATTTTTTCCCCTTCAATACAGAGGGTTTTCTTTCAAGTGGTAAGGGAGGCAAACCAGACATGTGGTGTTGTCATGGTAGTGGTGGAAGTTGCAAACCTCCTAGTGATCAGACCACAGGTATTCGGCTTTGCACTTAGGACAATATTGAAATGGTATCTGTTTCATCACCGTGAGTATATTCTTTGCAGGGAAATCTAGTAACAGGGGTGGGCGCCCACAAAGAGGGACAGAAGTCATTAATAGCCAAATGACGAGGCTACGTCCATCCGTCTACAGAACATGGACGACAAAGGCTTCTGTCCAAGAATTGGAAGTAAATTCCATCGTCTGGGCCTGAAAGAAAGCACAGAGAACTAGCTGAAACTCTGAGCCCAGGTAGTACAAGTCTGAACCATGCACATTTCTAACTAAGGGAGGAGACAGTACACCTTTTGACTCCAAAGACAAAAGAAAAACATCTTGCAAGCATCCAAGCCCAACACCAGAAAGCAGGAGTATGCCAAGCATGTGTATCTACAGCAACACATACTGTGAACATAGTATTACCACAGATTATTTGTCTCTTCTGTTGAATGCATCTTCCAGCAGATTCAAAACCTTATGAATGAATCCCAAAGCATAACTTCTTTTTGAGGTATTGCAGATTAACCAAGGAATTCACAACACAGCCCTGGAAAGGCACCCACTAATGCTTGACGCATTGTGAGACATTAATGTTTCCAAAAGTATTAAGAGACGGCCATATGGCTGTCCAGCAGATGTTAGCCACCGTAACGCTTTGAGAAAGAGTCACAGAAAGAACCATAGCCCTGGCGAAGTGGGCACAGCAGAGGGTCTTTCTCTTGCTAAAGGCATAGCAGATGTTGAGCCAGACAGGGTACTTCCTGCTTTGCACTGTGAAGAAGACACGATATGGAGAAGTTTAGCACTGTCACTTCAGGGGGGATTGGGGGGGTTACTACTAGTAAACCTCAAGCAAGAGATAAGCCGCTACCGAGGAAATTCCCCATTGCTACGCCCACTGCCACAGGTGAAGTGCCTCTCAACACAGGGTCTGTCACAGAATCTGAATGGCATACCCTAAGACAGAAGTCAGACACTGCTACTTTGCAAGGCGGATCACCTGCAGCACAAGCTCATGAATGTGCAGATACTGCTCTGGTGCAGACTAGAGGCCTCATACCGAATAGTTTCTTACCTGTTGGTGTCGTTTTGCAGCTTGAAGATCTTTCTGGAATCACTATGATGTGCATTATTCCGCGGTCTAGTGGTTGGGTCCGGAATCGTAGTCTTTTCTCTTTTTTTTTTTTTTGTAGCCCAGGTGGGCGTCGACGTCCCACCTTTTGGTGTCCTTCCCGTGAAGTCGCACGCTTCCTGCGGAAGCTCCCACCCTTGGGCGCCATCTTCGGATTTTTTTGTTTGTTTGCGAATCCTTGGCGATGTTCAAGTAAGTTATTTACCCGCTTTGTCCTTCAATGCGTCTGTTTCAGTATTGTCCTTGTACTACCACCTGCTTCTTCAGCCTCATCTTTCTGGCGGAGGTGGGTGGGTTCGCTAGTGAATCCAGAAAGATCTTCAAGCTGCAAAACTACACCGACAGGTAAGAAACTATTCGTTTTGCAGCATGAATCTTTCTGGATTCACTATGCTGTGCATAGACTTTGTAGCGGTTTGTTATGTTTGTGGCGGCTGGGTGGAAGACGAGCATGGATTGTTGAATATATGTTGAAGCACCTTCTGTCCTACTTGTGCTTCTTTGTTCATTTGTATATCCACGCAGTAATGCTTAGTGAACGTGTGCACTGAAGCCCATGTTGCCACCAGGCATATATCTTTAATGGGTGTGTGAGCCAGGAAGGCTATAGTTGCTCCTTTTTTCCTAGTAGAGTGGGCCCGTGCCCCCTCTGCTAGTTCTTGGTCTGCTTGTTTGTGGCAGAGCAGTATAGTTTGTGTGATCCATCGCGCAATGGTTCCCTTTGTTACTGGTCTACCCAAAAAACTGCTCGCGAAGGACACAATGAACTGCTTAGTCTATCTGTGCTCCTTCGTTCTTTCTATGTAGTGCATTACTGCCCTTCTAGCGTCCAGGGTGTGCAGTGCCCTCTCTGCGCTTGTGGCCAGTTTCTGAAAGAAGCTCGGTATTTGCACCGACTGGTTGATGTGGAACCTTGACACCACCTTTGGCATGAAGTGTGGGTCAGTTCTCATCACCACCCTATCATTGTGAATCTGGATGTAGGGTTCGTATAGCGTTAGCGCCTGTAGTTCGCTCACCCTGCGCAACGATGCGATTGCCACTAAGAAGGCTGTTTTCATGGTTAGCATTTGTAGTGAGGCCTTATGAATTGGTTCAAAGGGCGCTTTCATGAGTTCTGTTAGGACTAACTTAAGGTTCCATGCCGGTGGCGGCATCCTCTTTGGAGGTGCGATCCTCTTTGCCCCTTCCAGGAATCTCTTCACTATCTGTGATGTAAATAAACTCTTCCCTGTTTCTCCTCTTGTATAGGCTACTATAGCTGCCAGGTGTACTCTCAGCGAGGATGAACTTAGCTTTGCCTTAGCAGGTGCGTCAGATACCTTAGCACCGTTGACTCTCTTGTCATCTTCTTGTGTAGCTTCTTTTTGCTGCACCATTGTGTGAACCTCTTCCATTTCGCCACGTAGCACCTTCGTGTGCTAGGTCTCCTCGCCTCTAATAGTACCCGCAGGGTGCTCTCAGGTAACCTTAGGTGCGTGAACTCTATGTCTTCAGGAGCCATGCTACTAGGCTGAGGCTCTCTGGCTCTGGGTGCAGTACCTCCCCGTTTTGCATGGAGAGTAAGTCTTTCCCTATGCCGAATTTGTGAGGAGCGCCTTGTGCCATTTCCATTATCTGCGAGGTCTGCCTGGCCCACTGTGGTGCCACCAGGATCAGGGTCATGTTGCTGGTTCTGCACTTGCTGAGTACTCTATCAATAGTATCGGGGGAAAAGCGTAAGCAAATGTTTTTGACCAGCTTATCCATAGGGCATTCCCCAGGGATCCTTCCCCTGGTTACCTGGATGCGAAGCTTTGGATTTTGCATTCAGGCGTGTTGCAAATAGGTCTATTGTCAGTGTTCCCCACCTTCTGAATAGCCTTAGCATCTCCTGTGATTTGAGCTTCCACTCTTGGGATGCGGATGTCAGTCTGCTGAGCCGGTCCGCTTCCACATAGTCTTTCCCTGGTAGGTATATGGCTAGCAGGTCTATTTTTAGTGGGATGGCCCATCTCCACATCTCCTGTGCTAGGTTTGATAGCGGAGCTGATTGTGTTCCTCCCTGTTTGTTGATGTAGAACAATGTTGTGTTGTCCGTTTGGATCAACACTCTGGCTGTACAGTTTTGTCTGGAAGGCTTTCAGGGCGAGGTACACGGTCTTTAGTTCCAGGTAGTTGATGTGTTTTACCGCATCCGCTGGAGTCCACAGACCCCCCCACCCTGAGCTTGCTCATGTGTGCTCCCCATCCCTTCTGGGATGCGTCTGTGGTGATGGTCACTGTTGGGGTTGGTGGTGCTGGAGGCTTCCCTTCTGTTATGTTCTTCTTGTTCCATCACGACATCTCCTCCTGCACTGCGTGCGTTACAACCACTAGATCTTCCCAACTTCCTGTAGCTTGTGACCATTGTTCTCGCAGCCATTCTTGGAATGGTATCATGTGGAGGTGTACATTTGGTACCAAATGTATGCAGGAGACCATCATGCCCATGACCTTGCTCGCTGTCCTCACAGTCAGAGCTCGCCCCTTCTGGTAGAGGCGCGTCTCTTTCAGCAGTGCCCGTGTCCTTATGTCGCTGGGAAACGCCTTGCTCTGTATGGTGTTGATCTGTGCTCCTAGGAAGATTTTTACTTGCTCTGGTTCCATAGAGGATTTCCCTTAGTGAATGGAGAAACCCAGGTCCACCAGAGTACTTGTCACGCGCTCTGCGTGCTCCTTGCATGTCCTGTGCGAACTTGCCTTTATTAGCCAGCCGTCTAGGTAAGGGTATACATGGATCCCTTCCCTCCTTAGGTGCGCAGTCACTGCTGCGAGGCACTTGGTGAAGACCCTTGGTGCGGATTTTAGTCCGAATGCTAGGGCTGTGAATTGGCAGTGATCTTTGTTGATGGTAGACCTCAGTAGGCGTTTGTGCTGCCTGTTCATTGGGATGTGCAGGTAGGCATCGTTGAGGTCTATGGTGGCCATGAAGTCTCCATCACTTATTTGAGGAATGAACTCTTGTAGGGACGTCATCTTGAACATTTGTGTTTTTACGAACTTGTTCAGGAACCTTAGGTCTAGGATGGTCTCAGTCTTTCGTCCACCTTTGGCACGAGGAAGTATGTGGAGTACACTCCTTTGTTCCTTTCTTGGTATGATACTGGCTCGATGGCCCCCTTTTTTAGGAGGTCCTCCGCTTCCTTTTGAAGTAGCTACAGCTCCTTTCCTGACTGCGCCCTCTTTTTCGGCTTCCTGTTTGGTGGTGTCCTCTCCAGGTCTATGCAGTGTCTGTACTGTATGATGTTCAGTACCCATTTGTCTGTGGTTATCTTCTTCCACTCCTGGAAGAAATGACAGCCTGCCTCCTACAGGTGTTACATGTTCACAGATGTTTGGTCCGTGTAACCCTGTGTTGCTCTTTTTGTGCTCCACTCGGGGAGGATTTCTACGGGTGGGCATGTGTTTCATGACTGAGTCACTTAGAGGTGGGCTGTTGGCCCCCTCTCTTGTTTTGTCCACGTCCGTTTACTCTACCGCGAAAGGACTGGCCCCTCTGTTGGTGCCAGGTTTGTTTCTGGTGCCCTTGTTGTGACTGCTGGAATGTCTGGTGTGACGTTCCTGGTTGGTTACCCCCCCCCTTCCGTTCGGTCTTCGTGACGGGGTACCCCTCTTTGTTCCTCTGAATTGTAAGGCCCCCATGGACCTTGTAGTTTTGTTTTCTTTCTTCAGCTGGGTGAGATTTTCATCCACAGGCGCCCCAAACAATGTCTCTTCATTGAACAGGGTGCTTAGGATGTTGTGCTGTACCTCCGGTTTGAACCCCAAGATCCTGAGCCAAGCGCGCCTTCTCTCGGTGACTCCCAACATCATCAGTCTGCTGGACGTGTCTGCCCCGTCCAAGGCTGTTTTGAGGCAAATATTTGCCACATTTTTCCCCTCTTCCACAAGGTGTGAAGCTCTTTGCTGGTACTCGTCTGGGAGGTGCTTTATCAGCTGTCCGATCTCGTCCATAATCTGGTACTGGTGCCTGTTTAGCAGGGCGTTTCAGTTTGCCATGCGCCCGTGCATTGCAGCATTTCTTTCTATCTTTCTCCCAGTTAGGTCCATCCTCCTGCTTTCCTTGTCTGGAGGTGGTCCCGATGTCGTTGGCACATTCGCCCTCTTCCTGGATGCTGCCGCAATAATGGAGTCCGCAGTAACACATCCTCGGATGTATGGAGGGTCCTTGGTGGAGTGTTTATGTTTTTTCTCCGTCCTAGGTGTTACGGACCTGCATGTCGCTGGTTCCTTGAACGCCTCTTTCCCCTGTGCCATGACACTCTCCAGCATGGGGCGGTACTGGCTCCTAGTCTGCGTGGGGAGCAGGGTCTCCAGGAGGAAAAATGCCTTTTGTTTCTCCTCATCCAGCTGGACTCCAAAAGCTGTTGCCGCGTTCTTGACGACTATACTGTAGACCCCAATGTCGTCTGGCGGCTAAGGCCTCGAACGGTACGTGTCCATGGCCTCTTCCGGGCTCTTGGTATCGAGGTCCTGCACTCCAGGTCCTGTGTCCCCGAGGACGCAGATCCGAGGGTGGTCCGCTGATAGTCTTCACCCTCGTCTTCGTAGTAGAAGGCTTCTTCCTCCGGGTGTTCCTGGATTTCGGGACTTTTCGGCGGCTCTTCGGCCTCGAAGTCCTCCTCCTCTTCCATGTCGACGATCACCGTGCTTGGCTTCGACGGAATGTAGTACCTCTTCATCCTTTCGTCGAACTCCTTTTTCCTTTGCAGGATGTTATCCATTTCGGCCTCGAGCCGTCTTTTCTTTCTCTCCATTTCGGCGGCCTGTTCCGCGTTGAATGTGTCAGCTGTTCTCTTCGACGTACACTTAAAGGTCGAGATGGGCCTTGGGTCCTTTGTCGGCGCCGAAGCGACCTTTGGATCCTTCTCTTTCGACGTCGAACGTTCCTTTTCGGGAACGAGCTTCGACGACCTTGGCTTTTCGCCGGTCTTCGCTGCCTGGGAGTCCTTTTCGAAGGATCCGCTGGGCTTTTTGTCCTTTGACGCAGCTGTGGGCGTCGAGATTTTCGGCGCCAGTGCTCCCTTCGAGGACTTCGACTCAGTTTTTCGAGAGTCTGCCTCAGACTTTCGAGGCTCTGTCGAGGGTTTAGGGGTCGTCGACTCTCCTACCTCTTTAGAAGTTTTCTTATCGGTCTCTACGACCATGTAGTCGTCGTTTTCTCTGGAGACGTTGTCTTACTCGTCAGTCGAGAGCCCCAGGTCTCGAAGGGACGGCGGTTGACCCTTGCCCTGCATGTTGTAGTTGGCCCTTCTCTGTCGCTCTCTAACCCGGAGAGTCTTCGGTGTAAAGGCGTTGCAGTCCTTGCTCTCATGGTCGACCGGTAGGCAGAGGTTGCAAACCGGGTGCTGATCCTTCTGCGCATATTTGTAGTGGCAGTTACGGCAGAATTTAAAAGGAGTGTTGTTTATTTTGCGCATTCTCCGTTGGACGTCAAAGTTTTCGAAGTTCTCCTTCTTCGTCATCGTCCCGGCTCGATGGTGTTACCCCTTGTCGTATCGCTAGTCTTTACGGGCAAAATCGACTGTCTTGTGTCTTCTTTCCCTCCAAAACTCTGGAGCCACTCTGGAACAATGCAGACCCAACGGCAGAAAAAAAGAATCTGAAGATGGCGCCCAAGGGTGGGAGCTTCCGCAGGAAGTGTGCCGATGTCACGGGAAGGACACCAAAAGGTGGGACGTCAACGCCCACCTGGGCTACGAAAAAAAAAACAAGAGAAAAGATTCCGGACCCAACCACTAGACAACGGAATAATGCACAGCATAGTGAATCCAGAAAGATTCACGCTGCAAAACTTCATGTTGCTTAGATGGGCTATCCAGGCCAGCAAAGAGGGGCCTGTGACAATAGCTTGCGTGGGGCTGAAGGAATTGGGCCTGTCCACGAGTGTAGTTCCAGAAGAACTAATTGGAGGATTTGCTTCTAAACAGAGTGTAGGTCTTTATTCTGGAGCCACTGTAGTCGAAGATATGGCTGGCAGGCTTTCATCTCTCATCAGGCTTGTGGCACAAACAGGATGACTGCGGCCAAGTAGACATTTGACCCTACTGGCAGGAAAGTTCAAATTCAGAAATCAATTGTTTGGCTGATGAACTACAGACTTTGGAGGATTTAGTTACAAGACCATCATCAACCTCAATATACTCGGTGCATATTAAGTTGATTTCTGAGGCAGAAAAAATCCTCTGCATTACAATTACAACTAGGTCAACTGTGGCCAAGTATTCCATCAGGCACCACAGGACTACAAGCTTTGCAATTTGGAGGTCTCTCTCCAACACAAGCTGCCAGGCAGACAGAGGGAGTGTGCAAATAAGAAATACTGCCTATTAATACTGGCTTAAATGGGTTACTCACCATTAACCTGCAGTACGGTAAAAGCAGGCACAAGGAAGGCATTCTACTTTATAATTGGCCTGCATCTGGACAGCCAATGATGCACAACATTGCATTTGTGACAAGCTAAGACCCCAATGGCAGCGTAAACCAACCTTGAAGGCACAACTACTAATAATTAAGTTGCAGGGCCAGGGCCACGCCTCAACATAGTGGTGAGAGTGTTACCGCTAAAGCAAAGTTTCGGGATAGGTTCAGCAGGTGATGAGCGGGGCAATGCAATTTCATGAACAGACTCTAAATAGTATCACCTGATTAGCATGACCTATTAAGCCCTGCGGAAATACAGCAATTTCCATGAAACTGCTTGGATGAAAGGCACTTTGTAGAATTTGGGGGTTGCAGGTGTAATAGGGTGCTTCAGTCTATCGATGAGCACTTTATTACTTTAAGTAAGTATATGTTGCTTGGGTGAACGTCTATTATAAAGAACATGATGGAATTTAGCATCAAATCAAAAAGCATTTGTAAATCGCAACACTGTCACCCCCTAAGGGTTTCTGGGCGATGTGTCTCAGTAAAAGACTAGGTCTACAGTCTTTCTTTTTGCCAGCAAGGGGGCTGTACGGAGGTGAAGGTTGTTCCAGGTCTTGGCAGAAATGTAGGAGAAGGAGCGACCACCGCTTAAGCGGATGGAGGGGGTGTGTGCGAGAGTGAGTGAAGTGGAGCAGAGGTGTCAAGAGGGTTGGTCGAAGTTCAGTTGATGTAGCCATTAATGAAGGATACCATTTTGAATTTGAGCTTGTGAACAGAGATCTCAAGTGGTTGTCAATAGAGGTTTCAGTAGCACAGATTCTAAATTAAAGTGACAAATTGTTCACTGCTCAAGGGGAGGGGGTGGGGGGACGAGAATGGGGGTTGGAGACTGTTTCCAGAAAGGAGGTCTCAGTCAGCTAAGCAACTTTCACACTGTTATCCACCTATAGTTACAATCCCATTCAGTTTTCTGTAGCCTCCATAATTGAGAAGCAGAACAAGCAAATTCTTAACCGGTCCCTCAATTTCTTGCCAGAAAAGTACTTTCATATCTTGCACTCTTTGTGGCATAGGCTTAAAATGTAGATGGTATATATATACACAACAATGGGGCTTGAATACTGTTTTTTTCTTACTAGGAGTCTTAGCATTTGAGCAAATTCAAGAATCCCCTCAAATCAAGACAACCAAGAGTGGTATACCCTATAAAGAAAGCAAAACAGACACACGTGAAAAGCATGAGTTGGACGTAAGTTATACCAAGCACAAGAATCGATCTTCAAACCAGAGCCCTTACAGCTAAAACACCGTAAAACAGAATAGCGCTGAATGGATTCCCTTTTATATGATCAATTGTACAAAATGTGAACTGATGTTCGAGGTTGGGAAAAACAGCTTAAACCCTCTCAACTTTATGATCTGTTAGGCAGTTCAAACAATGCATCCAACAGGCCACATACTATGCAGCATTTCAAGTACACTGTAGTACTGTTAACATTTCTACTGGGGATAGCCAGCAGGATACTGTGAAATAAATCAATCAAGTACATTTATGAAATACCCACTGCTTGAGAGCTTGTTTGCAATGCAAAATTGTGAGCAGGGTGTATAACTAAAACAAAATAAAGTGGGGATATATCGGTATGCACCTTACATTTAGGGCATAGATATATCTAAATTCAGTGTCGATGAGACGGTACCAAGAACACATTTTTGAATAGACCACAAAGTTAAATCAGAGTAGTAAAAGTTTGTGTTTCGTTACTGTACCAAATCAGAATTAATCACAGAAGCAGTTCAGCGCTTGGTATCAGCACATTTCACAATCCAAATTATTTAATCAATGTAGTTATGACAAAGGAAACAATTCAGTAGCAGGGGTACAGTGCGTTCAGTTTGCTTACCTTTCTCACAGCTGACTGTTGTGCAGGACATTCTTCGTCTCAGATTGTGAGGTTTTATCTCTTGTTCGTCAACTGGCTCAGTTTTAATGCTGATGCCCTTCAAAAGATAAAAGTTACCAACAGGATTAGAACACATTCCTCCTAACTTGAGGTTTCCTTGAACAAAAAGTATTTTCCACAAGTCAAACCAAGTTTTTCTAAATGTACACCTTGTTATTCATGGAAAGGCAAAGTTGTGAATTTCTCCAGCAGCTTGTGATTATATAACTATTGACACCAAAAGTCTGAATTCCCAGAAACAGGAGCCATAATGAAACAGGAGCTGTCAAATTGATTAAGGGGATTCTCTTGAGGATTTCATTTAACTAATTTAAACAAGTATTGTTTTCATGAAGGCGGCAAAAGGAAAGTTCAGAAAAATGTTCAAATCCACCGCAGCAAAGAATATGTTAACATATTCATGCAATGTAGTATGGGTCGAGTCTTACCTCGGCTCTCATGCGCTTTGCTCGCCTTGCGGGCATACATGTGTCCGGTGGTTGAACCAACTGCCGCTGAGGAATATCATGGGGCTTATATTCCTTATCCTTTGTGTCAGGGCTGAAATCCTGCTTCTGTAGACACTGTAGAGGATAGACACAAGACCGCTAAAGGATGCTTTAAAGCATGATGTTCACAGTTCGTTTGAGGGAAAGCTCTTAGCAATTAGCAAGTAAAAATAATGACAGTTCTGTTAGCAGGTCTTATTAATTAATTAGTTTTTTCAGTTAACGAGTCTGATGCACACAGGACTGGTTTGGAGGTAAATTAAAATTAACACAAGTAAGAAAAAAAAAACCTATGCTGGTGAAAAGGATGTATGCTTCAACATTCTGCAATGCTTTAAAAGTATAACTTTCACACCAAGATAAAGCACGGCAGCAATTTAGATTCAATAAAGGGAGACTGTTCAGTCCCTCTGCAAAGCACCATCTTTCTGTAGACAATCAATGGGAGCAATTATACACAAAACGGTACTTGGTGAACAAAGCTGTTGGCTTGCGCTGTCACAGACCATGCTTCCGAGTCTTTTCTGGCTACACAAACAGGCACTGAAAAGGAGCAAAAGCTTGGTCCACGCTTGATAGAACCCACATGTAAAAAGCCACAGCACCATCACTTACAATCGCACAGACAGAAGCTCACAGGGGGCAGGGATCTCATTCAAAAACAGAATCAACGAGTTTACCTCTACCAAAAAAACATACTGTAGAATTTTAAATGTCCTTGGAGGTCTACAATAAACAGTGTGAAACGGAAGTGTGGACGGAAGTGTACATCCTTTTTCATTAAATCTTACTAAATTTTCAAACTGACAGGTTTTACTTTAGGTATATAAATAAGAAAAACCTGGAATCCCATTTTAAAACTATCTTCTGTGCTTGAGTGGCAGAGTTGAACTCTATACGAAGAAAACTAAAAAACAAGGGACAAAGGGTAAAAGTGGGTAAACTGGCTCACAGGGTTCTGCGAACTGCTCTAGCAAAGCGGCCATCATTTACAGTCTTCCCCTAGCAGGAATATCCTGACAGCACCAGTAAATGTTGCTCTAGGCTGCAAGGGAAGAGGATGCTTTGCAAACACAATGTCAAATCTTAGGACAATCGAGAAAAAATATTTTGAAATATCCTAATCTGCCACTACGAGCCTGGTAATTTCATCAGGGATAAGCATTAATTGTCAACTGATGGAGCACATTTGTAAAGTGCCTAACGGCGGACAAAATATACAGACTCGGAGGGATCAGCTCAGCTGGACGGTTGTGCTGGGACTCTTCAATTAAACGGGACTTATTTGATCATGCCGCCGTCTTGGGGTTCCTGAAATTAATTACCAATTACAGACTAAAGGTCTTATCCACGGAGGAGAGAGTGAACTTTGATACCGTCAGACAATGCAGTACTTCCAGGTAACAGCAATGACTCTGGATGCAAAAATCTTTGTCAATAAATACAAATCTTTCACTCATTTCTCCTTCTGCATATACGTTTGATGAAACCTACACAAAGTGATGTCTAGTCTGAAGTCACCCAAGTCACCGTCTCCACCACCAGGAAAACAACTCATGGCCTAACTCTCTCTATCACACCTTCCCACCTCTTCCCTGGCAGGGCTACCATTACTATCTACAATAACGGGATTGTCCTAATTCAATCCACGGACAAGAACCTGGAACTACTAGACAACCTGTTCCCCAAGTTCAAAGAGCACCTCTCCAAGCCGCGGACCCCCACCCAGAACTCCACCAGCACTATCACCCCTGACGTCGCAGCCCCCACCTACAACACCTCTACCCCCAGCACCCCAGTAAATGGCCCACCTGCTGTTAACGCCCCACACTCCCCAAGGACAGTCACAAATGTCTCCACCTCCTATACTAGCCGCCCCTCTAACATGACCCCTTTTACCCCCACTCATACCCCCCCATCCCTCTCCCCCTGACATAACAACCCCCACCCACAACACGCCACCATCTGAACACACCACCGCTCGGAGTTTATCCACCCCCCTCCTATCCCCCCCACGGCAGACCCCTCTCCCTCCCCACTCTCACCCACGACACTCTCACACCTGACATAACAACTCTCACCCACAACACGCCACCACCGGATCGCACCACCATTCGGAGCTTATCCACCCCCCCTCGCATCCCCCCCACAGCGGACACCTCTCCCCCCCCAGCTCCCTCCCCACTCCCACTCACGACACTCACCCTCCCAACAAAACATACAGAACATAGCGCCTCCCCTACCTTAGCATCCCCCTCTCTCCCACCTCCTATTCTCAGCCCTCACTACCCACCTGTCTCCCCCACTGTCTTCAGCCTTCACTCACTCTTCTACTCACCAGCACCGTCTCTCACTGACGGCGCTACCTATGCCTCCCACCCACCGCCTACGTCACCCACACCCCTCGCCCACAAACACGCCCACACTTTGAATGCCATCCCACTCATTAGCACCGCAGAACCTTCCAACAACGCTAGTATATCCCCTCCCTCGATACCCTGCCTGTTTTCCAGCTCACTACTCAACCAGTCACCAATGGCTCTCACCACCAACCCCATCCCCAATCCACCTCCTGACCTGACTTTATCCACCCTCCAACAAGTCAAAGAGGATATTCTACAAATCAAAAAAGATGTCCACGCAATCAAAGACCTTCTCTCCTCACAGCCCAGTCTACCTCCCACCATCCCTCTACCCTACAAACGACGCACCCTCCCTACATACCCTCGCCTCCAACGACACCCGCGCTGGCCGACTATCCCCGTTCGCAATAACTCCCAGCGCCCCCGTCATGTCCTCAACCCACTGTCGGACCGCGACCTATGCTCTCTCCTACGCTCTTATGGCCCAGGTCCGGTAAAACACATATCCAACACACACATCCCCATACCCACAATTCTTACAAACCCTCTGAGGCTCCCAACACTCAACAACAGAGGTTCTGTCCCTAACAACCTCAGAAAAGTTCCACTCACTCTAGAAAGCTCGACCACCCTTCTCTCTCCCAAACTCAAATGCATCCTACTCAATTGCAGATCGGCCCAGAGACACTCCTCCGACATCGCTGATCTCGTCTCAGCTATGGATCTAGACCTAGCCATTCTAACGGAAACGTGGCTTACTGAAGCCTCTACCCAGATTATGGACATACTAGTCCCCCCCAATTATCACATCATTAGGCTGGACAGGTCCCCTGGCAAGACGGGCGGGGGCATTACATGCATTTTTAGGAGCAACCTCTCCGTTACTAAAGTCAACTCCCCCTCCCTTTCCTCCTGTGAACTCCTCTGCCTCGACATCACCAGCGAGGGCAAACAAGTTTGTGCTTTACATCTCATCTATCACCCGCCTGGTGACAATCTCAGATTCACCCAACAACTCATGGACATGATCACTTCCAATGCCGGTCGGCAGACCACCCAAGTCTACCTGGGCGACTTCAATCTCCACTGGAACGATCAGAAAGACACAGTGGTGAATAGTCTCAAAACTTTCCTTAATGCGCTTGACCTCACCCAAATATGCGATAGACCAACACACGACAAAGGCTCGATACTCGATCTCATCATCGCCAAAGAGAAATCTACACAACTGGAGGCGATCCAACCCTGCGACTGGTCAGATCACCACATTATCACCTTCTTTATCAATGAAAAAGTTAAACCTAACCCGGCTCAACCAATCAAATCCAAAACATGGAAAAGGGACATGAAGAATCTTAACCCCTCTACCCTACCTCCACACATCGGCAATCTCCTCCTTCCCCCCTCAGGTGCCTCGGATGTTCAATCACTGACCGACCACTACCTTGACTCTATGAATACAATAGTCAATGAAGTCGCCCCACTGCAACTGAAGAGTCTCCACCAAAATTTCTAACCCCTGGTATGACGATAGACTCAATGACGACAGGCGTACTATGCGAATGGCAGAGCGCACCTGGAGATCGGACCCTTCAGCACTGCACCTCAAAAGGCTTAAGAACAAGAGAAATGCCTACTTCAGGAAAATAAAGCGCACAAAGTCGGACTTCTTTAGCCACCAGTTGGACCAATCAAAAAACAGGCCAAGAAAGCTGTTCGAACTAATCAAGACCCAAACAAAGGCACAACCCTTACAATCAAACAGCACAACAAGCGACACCCCACACTGTGAAGCCTTCTCTGCTTTCTTTAAGCTAAAGTCTGACAACATAAGAAATGACCTCATCATGGATGTAAGCCGATTCCCCAACCACACCAGAATGTCTAACAATCAACCTAAAAACAAGGCATCCTGGCTGTACTTCGATACCTACTCGGAAGAAGCAATACACAAACTGCTCTGCACCTTGAAGCCCTCTAATCACCTCACTAACCCTCTACCTGCTAATGCTGTAAAAGACTTCATCCCCTTGCTCCTCCCTCTCTGGACCAAAATCATCAATAGCTCCCTACAACAAGGCCTAATTCCAGACTCCCTCAAGGTGGGGCAAGTCACGCCTATACTCAAGAAACCTACAGCTGATCCGTCTGACCTAAACAATTACCGACCCATCACCAACATACCCACCCTGACCAAACTGCTGGAGAAATGTGTCCAACTCCAACTAACAAAACACATTAATCAATTTGACCTCCTCAACCCTCATCAATCAGGCTTCCGAGCGAAACATAGCACGGAAACAGCTATGACACACATAATTGATGACGCCCTCCAAATTCTTGATTGCAATGAGTCCTGCCTCCTCATCCTTCTTGACCTCTCTTCAGCATTTGACACGGTCAAACATGAGAACCTGCTGGAGCTGCTAAGCACTAGAATGGGTCTATCGGGAACTGTTCTCAAATGGTTTTCGTCCTTCCTTCACAACCGGTCTCAGAAGTTCAAGATCGACAATGTGCTATCTACACCTGTGCCTGCAGATCTAGGTGTCCCACAAGGATCCTCCCTCTCCCCCACACTGTTCAACCTTGTCATGGAACCGCTCGCCACCTTGCTCCAAGCTTCCAATGTCCAATTCCATATGTACGCCGACGACACACAACTTTACCTAAAGCTACAGTCCCCGGAAGATATCAAACATCTGAACTCCACACTTATTAACGCTCAATCTTGGCTGGCCGATAATCACCTCAAACTAAATGCTCTGAAAACTGAGTTCCTACTCATCTCACCCCCGGCGAAAATTTCCACCACCCAAACCTGGCTCAATAATCTAACAGCACTCAATGTCCAACCTACCATCGTGGATTCGGCGAAATCCCTAGGCATCACACTCGACGCCAAGCTCAACATGCAGCAGCACGTTAGCAAAGCCACAAAAGGAGCTAATTTCCAAATCAACACACTGAGGAAAATTAAACCTTTCCTCCCTGCCGAAGACTTCCAAACTGCTGTACAAGCTCTAGTCATCCCTCGAATAGACTACGGAATTGTGGCCCTCAGCGGACTCCCGCTATCCACAACAGCACCCTTAAGAGCCTCCCTGAACGCTCCGCGAGACTCATTACTGGCTCAAGAAAACACTCGCATATATCCCCAGACTTAAAGTCTCGAAAATGGCTGCCTTTTGAAGCTAGAATACAGCTCAAAATTGCAGTTATGACACACTCGGCCGTGCACCACAATGCACCCAACTACCTCGCTCAAAAGTTGTCTATATCAGGAGGTTCGAGATCCAATAGAAGTACAAAAAATCTACTCCTGAAACCTCGTAGATTCCGGAAAGAGAAAACATACAAGCGCTCCTTCTCAGGAATGGCACCCAGGATCTGGAATGCGCTCCCTCCTGAAACCAGGCTTATCTCCTCCACTGCACTCTTCAAGAAAGAGGTGAAAACCATCCTTCTGGCCAAGATCTCCTGAACCTTATAGGTGTTGGATCAGAGACTCTGCATTGCTCTGTATCTCTGTTCACCTGGTCCTTTGGCACTATACTTCTACTTGATGGGGGACATTATTACGCTACTCTCTTAATACCGACCAATATTTGATACACTTTGGGTTACTGATTCACTCTCCCGATGCCCCCACTCAGTGTTCTCTCTACACTAAGTCATTGGTATAAGCCATCCACACACCCAAGGTGTACCTGAACACCTCTGTAGTGGGATCAATGACTGGTGCCGTCTTATATTACTTGTTTACCTGTTTGTATATTAATATGTTTTATGTATGTTATTATTATCATACCAAGTCAGTGACTATTATTCTGCTTCCATTATCTCTGCTCACTCCTACTGCCCCTACCCTGTCATTGTGAAGCGCTCTGATATCTGTAAGGATCTTGTTCGCGCTATATAAAACTTTGAATAAATAAATAAATAAGTCTACAAGTTCCAAACACATATTTCTGCCTTCAACTGTGGTTTTACAACTGGGATATGAACATGCTTTACTCACACTAAATAAATCTTCCCCATTCATGAAATTAGGAACAGTCTGTATTGCTGGCACGCCCCAAGTCAGACTGTTTTGGCTACTCTTGACAATTACATAAGCACACTAACCGGAACTTCTGAAGTTAGTCAGTTTGAGCAAATCTTTATAACCCAGAAATGAGGTTTTGATTGGTAAATGGCATAGGGAGGGAAAAGGGTGAATTCTGCTTAAGGTGAGATTTATCAAAATGTCAGACCTGCATGTATATCGGTCATGTTTCTTGCAAAATGAGGGAGCAGACCGCTTCCAAAACATGGGTAGTGGAACAGCTATCAGACTACAAGGTTAGGGCAAGGTGGGTTTCAATAACGGGGTGCATTTAATAGCTTTTGTAATTCGTAATCCAATAAGCACATTTTCGTGAACACTAGCTTCGTTGCAATAAACAATGAGTTGTAAAAGCCTCAATTTTCCACTTAAGGAACTTTCACCATTTTTGCTTCAGGTGCTCTTGGGCCTTCTTGAGATGAGAAATTAAAGTCAAGCAACAGGTACCTCAAATGTTTTTGTAGGTGGGTCAAGATCATGCAAGGCATTTTCAAGAACATTAAACCGTTTCAGTTTAACAGTTTGTTTTATACAGAAAAGTAGTGCATACAGCATCAGAGCTAAAAGCTTGGATGTCGTAATTAACTGCAAAGAATCCAGCACAACAGAAAAGCGCACAAAGCTGTGGCACGGAAAAAGTAAAAAAAAATAAAAGGACAAGTCCAAAACGTCATACTATGTACAAAGACCTGGACTGACTACCTGCAGCTAGTAAACTCCTTTAGATTCCAATAGTCTACCTAATGCTTTGAAAGTCTGTTTGAGGGGTGCCAAACTGTTCAACAGTAGCCCAAAAAACACCCTTTATAATACTAGGTTGACCTGAAACCAGACATCTAAGCAGGTTCAACGTGAGCTGAAACAAGCATCTAGCACTGGAATGTATTTGGGAACAATTTTAAAAGGAGTCAAAAATATATGTGGTACTGACTTGCCTTAGCTGGAATAAGGAAACTCCTAAGTCGATAAACCAGCCTCCCATTTGACCATCTCCCCATATTAATCAGTAATGGAATATCGTGGTAGTTCAAGAATGACTAGGAGTACTCAGTACAAAACAAACAAAAAGAAAACCTTTGGATGGGAAGAGAACAGAAAAGAAGTTCACAATCCCAAGGCTATACAGTAACTTCAGGAAGTTTGTTTTTTCTAGGTATCTTCCTCTTCTTTGCTCTAGTGTTGGACTCGCTGCAATACTCAATGCTTTCACAAAAATTCACAAAGCCATCCACAGTATACCAAATGCACATTTCACAAGAGGAAAAGTTACTACAGGCAATTCAGAGATCTGCAATGCAGCTATTTGGAGATCAATTACACTATACTGCCTTGTTTCACATTCCAGGACAGATTAACAAGTGGCTCCCACGGTTTAGGAAGTGGTGTTTGCTATTGCTATTCTATTCAGTATATAGGCATACCAATGTAGATCCTAAACAGAAGGTAAACAGGTTAGTTACTTGTAATCCTAGTCTCCTCTGTTGGAATCGTTAGGTCATAAGCAACTCTTATTAACAGAGGAGAAGTTGGAAAGGGTTTAGACAAGTCAGGATCCTACATTTTTCCTTTGCCTCGGGAGCTCCCAGTCCAAAAAAAAAAAAAAGGAGGGACTGCATTCAAGTCTTTATGCAATGTCTTTAAAGCTATTGACCACATTGGACCCGACTATCGTAAAAATTCACCAACTGCACAGGTCGTCGATGCCTACGTTCCACAGACGTCCTACTGTTTCTAGACTTAAGCAGACTTGATCAGTTGCCAAATCTTTCTTGGTCAGGGTGAGAAAACCTTTCATTCTCTGCAAGATTCTCTTCTTACTGAATTTCAGAAATGCCTTGAAGACCTGTATTTTTAGGAATATATATATATTCGAAGGCTTAGTTCAATTTGGCAAATAGGGTCAGCAGGTAGGCTACACAAATTATTTCTTAACTGTTTTCCAAGAAAAATTAATAATTTGCATAGGTTTATATAGAAATAAAAGTCTGCAATAGCATGGATGAGCTGTACTTTTCAATGATTATAGCTTCAATTAAGATTGCAAACAGGAGAACTAAACATACCAAATGAGAAGCTTCATGTTTCTGATAAAACTGTAAATTTCCATATCCCTTTTTTAGGGCCGCAGTTTCAGTGGTTCACAATACAGGTCATAGCTCAATGAATTTAAGCTGTATCCTCACATTTGGTGTGACCTACTTATGATTGGGGCTTAGAACTTGCTGTGCTACTGCCCTGTTTGGCCACATTGTCAGGGCTTATATTTGTAATATGAGATTGGTGTGAATCATAGGTGGTTACGATAGGTTATTTGAGTTTCTAACGTCTCAAGTTGCATTAAACCCAATGCGGCTTGGTTTTCTGATGCAGAATGATTTTAAAGAGGAGAGGAAAAAGGGAGAGGGGTGGTGGGAGGCTGGCCAGTAATAGTCAAGAGAAGACAGATCTGAGCAGGTGAGCTATAAACCTCTTTCAGACAGTGGAAGCAACTTCTACTTTTGTGTTTTGAAAAGAGTTTCTCAGGGCGCATTGCACTGCTGACTTCCTTCCTATAAAATCCTTGTGCTTTAGTCTAAGGAATAAAGGAAGGTTCAAAGAGTCGCATATTGAGGGTTATAGTTGTGAAAGACTTGGGAAAAAAAAGGGGGATTTGGTATATTGAAAATGCTACTTACCCAGTATGCATCTGTTCTTGGCATGTAGAGCTGTAGAATATCATGCTTTGCATAAAATCGCCATCGTGTTGGGTCCGGATGTTTGCCTTTTGTTTTTCTGGAAGAAGTTTTCCCTAGTCACAAGGTAGGGGACTCCTCCCTTAGGTGATAGTGTGCATGGTCATTAACTCCATCTTCAGATTATTCTCCGCAGAGGGTGAGAGAATGGAGTAGCAGTAAAGAACAGAGATGTTCATGCGTAAGTATGTATAGTAAAACAGAGAACTACGGCACTTACAGGTACCCGGAGAGGTGGGTGGGCGCATGAGATTCTACAGCTCTTCATGCCAAGAACAGATGCATACTGGGTAAGTAGCATTTTCCGTTCGAATTACCAGAGCTGTATATCACATGCTTTGCTTAGACCATACAGCAGTCTCCCCGAAGCGGTGGCAAACCTGTAACCATTGGAGTGGTCTGACATAACGTTTTTACTACATCTTGACCTACATTAGCTTGTTGTCTTGCTAACACAGACAAAATAGTGATTGGTGAATGGATGTGTTGTAGACCATGTTGCAGCTTTGCAGATATCAATAATAGGATATTCCCGAAGAAAGCCATAGTAGCCCCCAGCTTGCGAGTGGAATGTGCTCTAGGGGGTACTGTGATAGTCCTTTTAGCTTTTTGATAACAAATTTAAATACCTTTAATAATCCACCTAGCAATTCCTGATTTGAAGATTGGCTTGCCCTTGTGAGGTGGTGAAAAAGCCACAGAGTTGTTTCGTTTTACAAAAATGATTTTGTTCTCACAGTGTAATACATAAGAGCTCTTCAGAAATCTAAGGTATGTAGAGCTCATTCTGCAACAGAGTCAGGTTGAGGGAAGAACACAGGTAATTCAACCGACTGATTGATGTGAAATGCAGATGCAACCTTAGATAGGAATTTGGGGTTGGTACAAAGAACTACTTTATCTTTATGTAGCTGGCAAAAGGGTGGTGGCATTACACTTTTTAGCACTTCCATAAATGCTTTGATGACGGGCACTTGAAATAACGATTACCTATTTTGAAGGTAAGCTGCTATGGCAGCGAGATGCAGTCTGATGGATGTATAGGCCAATACTGACTGCTGTAAATGTAATCGGTAACACAGTATGTCTTGTATGGAAGCATCAAGAGGGTTGATGTGATTGTTATTGCAATATATAACAAAATGCTTCCATTTGGCCGCGAAGCAGGCCCTTGTGGTAGTCTTTCTGGCCTCTCTAATAATGTTCATACAGTCTGGAGGAAGGTTGAGATAACCAAACTATGACTTCAGGAGCCAGATTGCGATGTTCAGTTGTTTGGGAACTGGGTGTTTTATTTCTCCATGGCTCTGTGTGAGGAGACTGGGAGTTAAATGTAATTTTTGGTGTGGTACCAAAGAGAGTTCCAACAGGGTTGTGAACCTGGGTTGACGTGCCCATGTTGGAGCCACTAGTATTAGCGTGAGTGATGTTTGCCTGAGTTTCCAAACCACTGATGGGAGTGGGAGAGGCGGAAAAGCATAGGCAAATTTCCCTGACCAGTTCATCCAGAGAGCATTGCCTTTGGACAACAGGTGTCGATACCTGGAGGCAAAGTTGTGGCATTTTGCGTTTTCGGGTGTTGCGAACAGGTCTATGTGAGGGACTCCCCAGGCTTGAAAGTATGGATGGAGAACTTGAGGGTGAAGTTCCCAATTGTGTATCTGATAACTTTGCCTGCTGAGGAGATCCGCAATCTGATTTTGGACTCCTAGGAGATGTTCTGCTAGGAGATAAATGTTGTGGTGAATCGCCCACCTCCAGATGTCTTGGGCTCAGTGGGACAGTTGAAGAGAGTGTGTCCCTCCCGGCTTCTTTCTGTATGTAATACATAGCTGTCATGTTGTCGGTTCGGACTAATACAGCTTTGCCAGACAGTTGATCTTGAAAAGTTTTGAGCACTAGAAAGATTGCCATGAGTTCTAAATGATTGATGGGAAAGAACCTTTGCTGTAGGCTCCACAGACCTTGCATTGTGTGTTGTTGAAGATGAGCTCCCCATCCAGTAAGAGATTTGTCTGCCGTCAACACTGTCTGTAGAATCAGGTCTATGAATGGCCGTCCGTTTGACAGGTTGTGTGTGTTCCACCACTGCAGAGAGCGATGAGTATGGCTGCTTACCAACACTAGATCGGTTAACAGACCATGTGACTGGTTTCAATGACTGGCTAAGCATTGTTGACGTGGACGCATGTGTAACCTGGCGTGGGAAACTATCATGACTCAAGATGCCATCATCCCCAGCAGTTGCATAAACACTCAACCCGAAGTGACAGAGTAGCTTGAAATTTGAGAATGAGCGCCTGAATGTTTCGAATTCTGGCTTCATTGGGACACGAGGGAGCCCTTAGAGTATCTAGAATGGCTCTTAGGTAATCCTTAATTTTGTTTGGCTGAACATGTGATTTTAACACTTGACTGAAAACCCTAGCAGGTGAAGCAGCTGAATGGTTACTGAAGTGTGCTTGCGACATTGCTGAATGTGCTGGCTTTGATGAGCCAGTCGTCCAGAGAGGGGAAGACCTGTATGCTTTGTCTTCTGAGATGCGCAGCTACAACCGTCAGACATTTTGTGAAGACTCTGGGGGAAGTGGTAACTCTGAATGGGAGCACCTTGAATTGGTAGTGTTGACCTGCTACCACAAACCTGAGAAAGCCGGCTGGATTGGAAAATGAAAGTAGGCGTCCTTTAAATCTAGAGTGGAAAGAAAGTCGCCCTTTTGCAAAACAGGCAGTACCTGTTGCAGTGTTACCATGTGGAAGTGGTCTGACTATATGTAAAGATTGAGGGCCAGATGTAGGAGCCATTTACCGACCGGTAAATGGGTTTTTGGTATGTAGGGGGCTAAATTTACCGATTCTGTAAAGTTACCGAATCGGTAAATTTACCGAATCGGTAACTTCGGGATGTAGGTGGGACTCTTCAGAGTCCCTATGGCCTTACAGATTCGGCATTTTACCACCCAATCCAATTGGGTGGTAAAATACCGAATCCAGGCGTGCATGCACATGTGTGCATGCACACCTGTGCCATGTGACAGACAGACATGCCCTTAGGGCATGTCTGTGTGCCACGTGGCACACATGCCTGTATTCGGGGTGCCAGAGGGTGTCAAAGTGACACCCCCTGCACCCTTGCAAAAATCGGTATTTACCGAATCGGTAAATACCGATTCGGTATTGCCCGTTGATTCCTATGGGCTTCAAGGCCCATAGGAATTAATGGGCAATACCGAATCGGTATAAACCGATTCGGTAAATACCGATTTTTACAGATTCGGTAATTCAATTACCGAATCTTCCTACATCTCATACCTTCATATTTACCGATTCATAAATACCGAATCGGTAAAATTCGGTATTTATGAATCGGTAAATAGGCTTTTCCTACATCTGGCCCTGAGTTCTCTAAGATCCAATATAGGTCTGAGAGAGCCTTCCTTTTTTGGAATTAGAAAGTTAAATGAGTATACAACGGACACGTGATGTTGTATGGGCTCTATTGCTTTTTTTAGGAGCAGGGATTGTATTTCTTGTTTGTGAAGGTCTCGGTGATCCAGTGAAAGTCTGTGCGACTTTGGTAGAATGTTTGGAGGAGTGTTGATTTATTTATTTATTTATTCAAAGTTTTATATAGCGCGAACAAGATCCTTACAGATATCAGAGCGCTTCACAGAGACAGGGGCAAGGGCAACAGGAATGAACAAAATAATGGGAGCAATATAGTGGTCAATAAACATAGAGTAACATAGATAACAATAATGTACAGAAACATATCAAAACCTATCAAATACAGTCAGGTAAACAAGTCATATAAATCCAACAAAGAGTAGCATATATTGGTCGATAGGACGAGAGTAGCGTAGTAGTGCCCCCCTAGGTAGTAGGATAGTGCCAAAGGGCAGGGTGATCAGAGATACAGCGCGATGCAGAGACTCAGTTCCAGTCTCTGTAATGTTCAGGAGATCTTGGCCAGAAGGATTCTCTTCACCTCTTTCTTGAAGAGTGCCGTGGAGGAGATAAGCCTCGTTTCCGGAGGGAGCGCATTCCAGATCCTGGGTGCCATTCCTGAGACGGAGCGCTTGTATGTTTTTTCTTTCCGGAATCTACTAGGTTTCAGAAGTAGATTTTTTGTACTACGATTGGATCTCGACCCTCCTGATATAGACAACTTTTGCGCGAGGTAGTTGGGTGCTTTGTGGTGCACCGCCGAGTGTGTCATTATTGCAATTTTTAGTTGAATTCTGGCTTCAAAAGGCAGCCATTTTAGAGATTTTAGGTCTGGGGAAATATGCGAATGTTTTCTCGAGCCAGTAATGAGTCTCGCAGCAGCGTTCAGGGAGGCTCTTAGGGGTGCTGTTGTGGATAGCGGGAGTCCGCTGAGGGCCACAATTCCGTAGTCTATGCGAGGGATGACTAAAGCTTGTACAGCAGTTTGGAAGTCTTTGGCAGGGAGGAAGGGTTTGAGTTTCCTCAGTGTGTTGATATGGAAATTAGCCCCTTTTGTGGCTATGCTAATGTGCTGTTGCATGTTGAGCTTGGCGTCAACTGTGATGCCTAGGGATTTCGCTGAGTCCACGATAGTAGGTTGGACATTGAGTGCTGTTAGGTTATTGAGCCACGTTTGGGTGGTGGAAGTTTTCGCCGGGGGTGAGATGAGTAGGAACTCGGTTTTCAGCGCATTTAGTTTGAGGTGATTAACGGCCAGCCAGGATTGAGTGTTGCTAAGTGTGGAATTCAGTAGTTTGATATCTTCCGGGGATTGTAGCTTTAGGTACAGTTGTGTGTCATCGGCGTACATATGGAATTGAACATTGGATGCTTGGAGCAAGGTGGCGAGTGGTTCCATGATGAGGTTGAACAGTGTGGGGGAGAGGCAGGATCCTTGTGGGACACCTAGGTCTGCAGGCACTGGTTTAGATAGCACATTGTCGATCTTGAACTTCTGCGACCGGTTATGCAGGAAAGAAGCAAACCATTTGAGAACAGTTCCCGAGAGACCCATTCTAGTGCTTAGCAGCTCCAATAAGTTCTCATGTTTGACCGTGTCAAAAGCTGACGATAGGTCAAGAAGGATGAGGAGACAGGAATCATTGCGGTCAAGGATTTGGAGGGCGTCATCAATTATGTGTGTCATAGCTGTTTCCGTGCTATGTTTCGCTCGGAAGCCTGATTGGTGAGTGTTGAGAAGGTCAAATTGGTCAATGTGTTTTGTTAGTTGGATTTGGACACATTTCTCCAGCAGTTTGGCCAGGGTGGGGATATTGGTGATAGGCCGGTAGTTGTTCAGGTCAGACGGATCAGCTGTGGGTTTCTTGAGTATAGGTGTGACTTGCCCCACCTTGAGGGAGTCTGGGATGAGACCTTGTTGAAGAGAGCTGTTGATGATTTTGGTCCAAAGAGGGAGGAGCAAGGGGGTGAAGTCTTTTAACGCATTAGCAGGTAGGGGGTCTGTGAGGTGATTAGAGGGCTTCAGGGTGCAGAGTAGTTTGTATATATCTTCTTCCGTGTAGCTGTCGAAGTGCAGCCATGATGCATTGTTTTTAGGTTGAATGTTGGACATTCTGGTGTGATTGGGGAATCGGCTTAAGTCCATGACGAGGTCATTTCTTATGTTGTCGGTCTTTTGCTTACAGAAAGCAGAGAAGGCTTCACAGTGTGGGGTGTCGCTTGTTGCTTTGTTTGATTGTAAGGGTTGTGCCTTTGTTTGAGTCTTGATTAGTTCGAACAGTTTCCTTGGCCTGTTTTTTGCTTGGTCCAGTAGACGGCTAAAGAAGTCAGACTTTGTGCGCTTTATTTTCCTGAAATAGTCATTTCTCTTTTTTTTAAGCGTCTTTAGATGCAGTGATGAGGGGTCAGATCTCCAGGTACGCTCTGCCATTCGCATAGTGCGCTTGTCGTCATTGAGTCTGCCATCGTACCAGGGGTTAGAACTTTTGTTGGAGACTCTCTTCAGTTGCAGTGGAGCGACTTCATTGACTATCAGTTTCATAGAGTCAAGGTAGTGGTCGGTCAGTGCTTGGGCATCCGAGACACCTGGAGGGGGGAGGAGGAGATTGTCGAGGTGGGGAGGGAGTGTAGTGGGGTTAAGACTCTTCATGTCCCTTTTCCAGATTTTGGATTTGGTGGGCTGAACCGGGTTAGGTTTAACTTTTCCGTTAATAGAGAAGGTGATAATGTGGTGATCTGACCAGTCACAAGGTTTGATCGCCTCCAGTTTGGTGGAGTCCTCCTTGGCGATGATGAGATCGAGTATTGCGCCTTTGTCGTGTGTTGGTCTATCAACTATTTGGGTGAGGTCAAGCGCATTAAGGAAAGTTTTGAGACTGTTCACCTCTGTGTCTTTCTGATCATTCCAGTGGAGGTTGAAGTCTCCCAGGTAGATTTGGGTGATCTGCCGACCGGCATTGGAGGTGACCGTGTCCATGAGTTGTTGGGTGAATATGAGGTTGTCGCCAGGCGGGTGATAGATGAGATGTAAAGCACAAACTTGTTTGCCCTCGCTGGTGATATCGAGGCAGAGGAGTTCACAGGAGGTGAGGGAGGGGGAGGCAGCTTTAGTGACGGAGAGGTTGCTCCTAAAGATGCATGCAATTCCCCCGCCCGTCTTGACAGGCCTATCCAGTCTAATGATGTGATAATTGGGGGGGACTAATATGTCCATTATCGGGGTAGAGGCTTCAGTAAGCCACGTTTCCGTCAGAATGGCTAGGTCCAGTTCCATTGCTGAGACGAGATCAGCGATGTCGGAGGAGTGTCTTTGGGCCGATCTGCAGTTGAGTAGGATGCATTTGAGTTTGGGGGTGAGAAGGGTGGTCGAACCTTCTAGAGAGAGGGGGATTTTTCTGAGGTTGCTAGGGACGGAAACTCTGTTGCTATGTGTTGGGAGCCTCAGAGGGTTTGAGTGAGTTGTGGGTATGGGGATGTGTGTGTTGGATATGTGTTTTACAGGACCTGGGCCATAGGAGTGTAGGAGAGAGCGAAGGTCGCGGTCAGACAGTGAGTTGAGGACACGGCGGGGGCGGTGGGAGTTATTGCGAACGGGGATAGTCGGCCATCTCGGGGATCGTTTGAGGCGAGTGTATGTAGGGGGGGTGCGTCGTTTGTAGGGTAGTGGGATGGTGGGAGGTAGGCTGGGCCGTGAGAGGAGGAGGTCTTTGATGTCGTGGACATCCTTTTTGACTTGTAGGAGATCCTCTTTGAGTTGTTGGAGGGTAGATAAGGTCGGGTCCAGAGGAGTAATGGAGATGGTGTTGGTGGTGAGAGCGATTGGTGAGTGGTTGAGTAGTGGGCTAGAGAGCGGGCAGGGTATCGGAGGGGGGGATATGCTGGCGTTGTTGAAGGGTTCTGCGGTGATAATGAGTGGGATGTTATTCGGAGTGTGGGCATATTTGTGGACGATGGGTGTTGGTGGAGTAGGTGGAGAGTGTGAGACATAAGTGGTGTCAACAGTGGGAGACGGTGTAGGTGAGTTAAAGAGAGAGTGAAGGCTGAAGACAGTGGGGGTGGCAGGAGGGTAGTGGGGGCTGAGAGTGGGAGGAGGGGGGGATGTTAAGGTAAGAAAGGCGGTATGTTCTGTGGGGGTGTCGTGAGAGAGAGTGGGGAGGGAGCTGGGGAAGGAGATGGATCTGCCTTGGGGGGGAGGGAGAGGGAGGGGAGATAAACTCCGTACAGTGGCGTATTCAGAAGCGTTCGTGGGGGGTGTGGCGTGGGGGGAGGGGGGCGTGGGGGAGTCGAGAATGTGGGTGTATCGAGGAGGTATGGGAGGGGGTGTGCACACCTGGGTATTGAGAGTGGGGGGGAACGAAGGGTAGGATTTGTCATTGCGCGTGCCGTTCTGGCGCTGATCTAGGTAGGAGGTGTTGTGAGTGGGGGTTGTTATGTCATGGGAGAGAGGGATGGGGGGGGTATGAGTGGGGGTCGAGGTGGGGGTGATGTTAGAGGGGAGGCTAGTGTGTGAAGGGGAGAGATTGGTGACTGCGCTTGGGGAGCGTGGGGTGGCAACAGCGGGTGGGTGATTGTTTAGGGTGCTGAGGGAGGAGGTGAGGTGCGTATCGATCCGGCGCTGAGCTGATAGACTCCAGGCAGTAACCAGAATGGATAATTTGGAGAACCCACGTGTCTGTTGTTATTGACTGCCACTTTGTTAAAAAAAAGTGACAGTCATCCCCCCAATAGGTGTGTTAAGTGGTCGGGGGGGACACTATGGTCAAGTCACTGCTTTGTATTGGATGGCGAGGTAGGTGTATTGGAACCTCTACCTCTGCCCTTGCCGTTGTTTCATCTGCAATTGCCTTGAAAGAAACCCTTGGAACCAGAGGGTTGGTTATTGCCCATATAGGTGGACGCAGTGTTAGTGGAAGTATTTTTGGACCCTGCTCGATAAAAGGAGCGACGAAAGGAACCACAGCCTTGTGGAGACTGAAGGGCTCACTTGGATTTAGCCACTTCAGTATCCTTTATTTTTTCAAGTGAAGTGTCTACCACCGGCCCAAAAAAGTATTCCTTGTAAAAGGGTGTGTTTAATATCGAAGTTTGAACCTCTGGTTTAAAGCCTGATATGCGCAGCCAGGCGTGTATTCTTAAAAGAACACTAGTGTTCACCGCTCTGGCGGATGTATCAGCAGCATCCAGGGAACATCTAATTTAGTTGTTAGAAATTAACTGTCCCTCACGTACCAGGTCTTGTGCTTTTGATTTGTGTTCTTGAGGTAGAAATTGGAGGAGTTGTTCCATTTCATTCCAGTGTGCGCGATCATACCGTGCTAGCAAGCATGGGTATTACAAATGTGCCAGAAGTTAGCTGCCTGGGAGGCTATCCTTTTCCCTGAAACATCAAGGAGTTTAGACTATCTGTGGGTTGTTTGTCGCCAGTACTGTGGGAGTTTGCCCCTTTACGTGCATTATAAACTACTAATGAATCGAATGGTAGTTGGCCTTTTTATGTAGACTGGATCCGAAGGGGCAGGCTTGTATTTTTTATCTATCCTAGGAGTGAGGATACATGCTCTATCAGGATCCTTAAAAATGTAGTCTACATGTCTGGTCATCCCTTTCAACATGGGCAACATGTGTGTAGACTTTTGTGTGTAGTGTAGTGCCTCGAAAAGGAAGTACTCTTCAAGGGATTCTCTATGTAGTTGGCCCCCATGGTAAGTAGCAGCCCTACTTTTAAAAACAAAATCAACAAATCCTACACGTGGGCGAATCAGTATTACAGTCATCCCACACATCTTCAGGCTAATTGTCATCATTATCGTCCCCATCACCCTGATTATCAGGTATGTGAGGTGGCAAGTGCTCAGGTGAAGTTGGCACAGGTATAGGCTGTGGTAGAGAAGGTGAAGGAAGAGGGGAAGGATTTTTCCCAATGGTTCGCTTCTTCAATGGTATGTGGTGTTCCTCTTCTGTAGTAGCACCCCTCTTTAAAGTCACTTTAGTGGGAATATATCAAGTTTTTGCCATAAAAGTACATAAAAAGAAAAAAACCACAGTAAATATTTAAAACTATTATCTATCTATAACCAGTATTTTCTGTTTCGGATCCGGTTTGTGGAGCGGATCACCGAAAGCATGCTTTTTTAGGTGACTTCTGCGTCTGTGTGTTTCGGCGCCAAATGTTTCGGTGCGGATGGTTTCTTGGCCGGAGTTTTCGGATCCAAAGTTTGTTTCGGCGCCGGATTTTGTCTTCAACTCCGAAGTCTTTGGCTCGGTGCCTGATTTGGCACGGGGCTTTTCGGAGCCTGAAACCTTTTTGATAGGCTTCGGTGCTGATCCAGAAAGCGGGGCTTCAGAAGCTTGATCTCAGTGCTGACCGGGGCCCGAGGGCACCGGTTGGTCCGGAGCCTTTTTCTTCTATGGAAGTGGAAGGTGGGGCGAGGTAGAGACTGTATTTACAGTACGTTGTCCATGTGGGATGTCTTCATCCTCGTCGGAGCTGTGTTCGGAAAAGGGGATGTCTTCCTGTTCCTCATCGGCTCCAATGGGCTTGCTTCCTTCCTACGATTCAGGTTCGAAGAGGTCCAGAATGAAGTCTGTTTGTTGTCTCTGCACGTCATGTCGTCAGGCCCGACGATCGCAAAGAGTAATTTTGGAACGTAAAGCTCTGCACGCGTCTTCCCTGTGGTCGGGTGACAAACACAAGTTGCACACCTCATGTGAGTCGGTGTGCAGGAATTTCACGTGGCACAGAAGGCAGAACTTGAAAGGAGTTTGTTCCATCGACTGCGAGTCAAACCAGGCGCTAGGCCCGACGCCCTACCACAAGCTCTCCGATCTAAATTGGTTTTTAATAATCACACAATCAGCGAAGAAATGGAAACGCGATCAGAAACAATACCGTCGAGTGTGATTGAAAAACGAAAGTGCAAACATCCGGACCCAACACTAGATGGCGATCTTATGCAGAGCATGTGATCTAATGCTCGCATGCCTCAAACATAGGTCCTTTCCGAAAAGGTGCCATGCGCAAACACAAAGGAACTTTAAAATACCTGCGATTAGTAACTGGTAATGAGTGAAGGATTCAGTACTGGTTGCTAGCAGTTATGGATGGCTTAACAGCAATTCACAGATGCTGTATCTCAACATAAGCTACAGTTGGGGTCTTCCTCTGACTGACCTACACAACAAAACACCAAGATGGCCTGGCCGGTCACTACTTGGAGATCCAACTGATTTGCGATGGGATGGCACTACAGCTAGAAGACCTTAAATATCCTGTGCACTGCAACAACAAGCAAAACAGCCAAAGAGCAGAAAGCACCATAAAAGCATCAGAAACTACAGACAATACTGAAAGGTGACATGGAAACAAAGGGGAAAGCAAGGCATACTATGGACATGAGCAGAACTGCATGAAAGCATAAAAAGCACAGTATCAAGAAAGAGCACAGCAGCAGCATAAATATCCCCCCACCAGAAAGAGAGTTGGTGTAAAGCTGAAATTCAGACTTCCAAAGCACAGAACTGCAAAGCTTAAGAGTTGTTTCACTTGTTTTAGTTCAAGAAAAGGGCCCACTGCCCTCAATTCCATACCCAAACACCCACTGTTCTAAGTTACGGAGACATACCTTTTCCAGAGCTGCAGGATCCATTAGACACATCAGTTGGGAATATGTTTCAGGTGCCTAATGTAAGAGAGAGCTTATACAGTTATATTAAACATTTTTGTGACCTCATGCGCAGAGGCCACAAGCACCCAAACGGAGGGGCAAGGATCTTACATTTACTAAATCAGGCGAATGATAACCAAATAATTAATGGATGCATATCATGGCGTGTCCTTCGAATTGATAAGTAAATATAAACAGCTCTGATACACCGGGTTCATGTGTTGCACACTGAAAAATTCACAAAAAAATGGACAGGATTTTAAAAATAATAGATAACAATTTAGCAAAAATCTTGAACTGTTATAATTGTTCAGGGTTTTCTTTTCTTTTGGTTTACAATAGGTACTAAAAAAAATTTAAGCATATTTGGAGCAACTTTAAACTCCTTTGGGTGCCTAAAACTTCAAAATATTTAGAAATCAAAAATGCCTCACTAGGAAAAATAGTCCATCTCAGATTATATTGCAGGAGGTGAAGAAGAGTACCAGATTACACAGATGGAAGCAAGCATTTTCTTCCTGATTTTTCAATAGGAAGTGATTGATGGAGCTCTCATATTGCCTGATGAACAGTGGCCTGTTCCAGATCACGCTGTGGGAGACAAGGAGCCAGTATGGTCTCTCAAATCTATGGTCTACCATGTTGACCGCAGAGGACAGATTGGTCCTGCTTGTCCCACTCTAATCTGGGAAAGGGTCTGTCGGCACTGCACTATGAGAAATAAGGGGTATTTCTCTTAAGCGACTGTAGGAGGACTGAATTTCTGTGTGGTGCATGGCTTCTATCAGCAATTACAATGAATAATATCAGGGAGTCTTATTACATGATGGCGGATGTGAGTCATGGGTGCCAGAAAGGAGATGCTGATCATTATCACTTTCTAAACGGCGAGACCATTGTCTAAGTGCACTGTGGCACAAATATCTATGGAGACACAAATTGGACGACTGTCAACTTGATTGTGCAAGCTGGGGTATAGAAGCACTGACATTCCTACTTCTGGGGAGGTTGGACAGCCTGCACAGTTGAACCGGGAATACAAAAGAACAGACTACAACACAACATGCCTGACTCTGAAGGACCAAGTGCCAACTCTATACGAGTTATATATGAACACAGCTGTCCAGCAACAGATATCAGAAAACACTGTGCTGTGTATGACAGTATGTAATTAGACTCCACTCCCTTTTTACTACACTAGTAACAATATACTACTAAAAATACGGCACCTGAAAACAGCAGGTCTGTGTGGATTAAGATCATTCTTCCGCAATAGTTATGAGCATTGTTATGTTTAAGTCCGCACAGTCAGTTTAGTCACAATGGTCCCACAATAATTATCGTATTGAAGGCTTGGTAATTCGTTCAGTACTCACCAGAAGGCTGGCTCCACTTTGAAACAAGTTGAATGGATATAGAATGCGTTCATAGTGGGCTCGGATGTGGGATCCCACCGCCTTTCCCAGAGAAAACCCCATTCTTGTTGCTATTTTGGTCCATCTCCTCTCCCGGCAGACTGTGTCAAAGCCACCATATTCAGCAACAAACTAGAAATGGAATAGATACATATATATCTAGGCTGCTCAAACTTTCATCTATGACTCATTAATTCATTAATGGCAGTGGTTTCCTGTATAAAAATGTGTACACATTTGTAAAAATTGTAAAAATTTGGCTCCTAGAAGCTGGAAAGCAAACTTGGTGATTTTTTTTGTTGCTTTTAAAATAAAATGTACCCTAACAAATTTTCAACTTGAAAAAACAGTTTAGCTGAACTGTTGTGTAGCTTTAAGTACCACTTTAGAAGGCCTAATCTAGAATACGTGTTTGATGGGTACCAATGTTTAAAAAAAAAAAAGGTTAATAGTGAATCAGTGTGAAACCATTATAAGCAATACAAAAATATATGACGAGCCCAATTCTTAAAGTTAGAAAAAGATACTTGCACACACGTATGAGTCGTTGCAGTGGTGCAGATTTACAACTTTAAGGAATTCACATTTGTTTACAAGAGTAGGCCTGAAACTCCTATTTCTAGTAATCTTTTGTGAATTCCATCTTCACATGGGCAAATACACACATCTGCTCGCGTAAATATATGCTGAGCAACAACACATTCACTTTCCTTATACCCCTTGTTTTCCCTCACCATGGGAAAAGTTTCACTCCTGCCCTTATCAGGAGTACATTTCCAAATCCCTCTAGTGCAGAAAGAGATTGAAGAATAGTAGGTGAATACCCTTAAACCTTTAAGTTTGTGGAATGGCACAAAATCGCAGTGCAATACAACCCTTGTGCTTCTGCATCTCACTTCCAGGCCCATAAGCAATTTTGAAGAAGGTAGCAACATCAGATTCCTGCTAAAATCCAAACAGATTAGAATACAAACCCTTACATAATGAGAAAAACTTGTCAGAGCTCTGATATAATTAGATCACCACCAAAATACCTCACAGCATGACACGAAAGGGTGCAACCAGCTTTTAATAATACATACATATATACATACATATTCACCACAAAAAGCCCCAGCTTCTGAGAGGTCACGCGCATTGCTCTGCCCTCCGGCAATGTTCAAAGCAACCAGCTTTCCTGCTCCATAATTGTTTGTTTCTTAGGCCGACGCGTTTCGCGGCATCCTCGCCGCTTCTTCATGGGCTGCGGTGACAAACACATTACCTCACCCCTGATTGGTTGAGTCTTTTTATTTATTACATGCTCGCACTTGATTGGCGTACAATTTTTGTTTTTTAGGGTGCATGCTGGACCTACGAGTCCATTCAGGGATCCGTTTGTGCTTTGTACTGGTTTCCGCACTATTTGTAACCTTTAAGTAAGGTAGATGCTCTCTAGCTGGTTCCGTTCTTGCTTGAGCAAAGTGCTGTTAGTGGAAAAGTTCCTCATAATGGCATCTCCCAACAGGTTCTCCTTTTGATACCCGCTGGTGACGGTGCTCCTCTCCGCGGCAGGACGGCCGCGCAATAAATTCACCACAAAAAGCCCCAGCTTCTGAGAGGTCACGCGCATTGCTCTGCCCTCCGGCAATGTTCAAAGCAACCAGCTTTCCTGCTCCATAATTGTTTGTTTCTTAGGCCGACGTGTTTCGCGGCATCCTCGCCGCTTCTTCATGGGCTGCGGTGACAAACACATTACCTCACCCCTGATTGGTTGAGTCTTTTTATTTATTACATGCTCGCACTTGATTGGCGTACAATTTTTGTTTTTTAGGGTGCATGCTGGACCTACGAGTCCATTCAGGGATCCGTTTGTGCTTTGTACTGGTTTCCGCACTATTTGTAACCTTTAAGTAAGGTAGATGCTCTCTAGCTGGTTCCGTTCTTGCTTGAGCAAAGTGCTGTTAGTGGTACGCCAATCAAGTGCGAGCATGTAATAAATAAAAAGACTCAACCAATCAGGGGTGAGGTAATGTGTTTGTCACCGCAGCCCATGAAGAAGCGGCGAGGATGCCGCGAAACGCGTCGGCCTAAGAAACAAACAATTATGGAGCAGGAAAGCTGGTTGCTTTGAACATTGCCGGAGGGCAGAGCAATGCGCGTGACCTCTCAGAAGCTGGGGCTTTTTGTGGTGAATTTATTGCGCGGCCGTCCTGCCGCGGAGAGGAGCACCGTCACCAGCGGGTATCAAAAGGAGAACCTGTTGGGAGATGCCATTATGAGGAACTTTTCCACTAACAGCACTTTGCTCAAGCAAGAACGGAACCAGCTAGAGAGCATCTACCTTACTTAAAGGTTACAAATAGTGCGGAAACCAGTACAAAGCACAAACGGATCCCTGAATGGACTCGTAGGTCCAGCATGCACCCTAAAAAACAAACATTGTACGCCAATCAAGTGCGAGCATGTAATAAATAAAAAGACTCAACCAATCAGGGGTGAGGTAATGTGTTTGTCACCGCAGCCCATGAAGAAGCGGCGAGGATGCCGCGAAACGCGTCGGCCTAAGAAACAAACAATTATGGAGCAGGAAAGCTGGTTGCTTTGAACATTGCCGGAGGGCAGAGCAATGCGCGTGACCTCTCAGAAGCTGGGGCTTTTTGTGGTGAATTTATTGCGCGGCCGTCCTGCCGCGGAGAGGAGCACCGTCACCAGCGGGTATCAAAAGGAGAACCTGTTGGGAGATGCCATTATGAGGAACTTTTCCACTAACAGCACTTTGCTCAAGCAAGAACGGAACCAGCTAGAGAGCATCTACCTTACTTAAAGGTTACAAATAGTGCGGAAACCAGTACAAAGCACAAACGGATCCCTGAATGGACTCGTAGGTCCAGCATGCACCCTAAAAAACAAAAATTGTACGCCAATCAAGTGCGAGCATGTAATAAATAAAAAGACTCAACCAATCAGGGGTGAGGTAATGTGTTTGTCACCGCAGCCCATGAAGAAGCGGCGAGGATGCCGCGAAACGCGTCGGCCTAAGAAACAAACAATTATGGAGCAGGAAAGCTGGTTGCTTTGAACATTGCCGGAGGGCAGAGCAATGCGCGTGACCTCTCAGAAGCTGGGGCTTTTTGTGGTGAATTTATTGCGCGGCCGTCCTGCCGCGGAGAGGAGCACCGTCACCAGCGGGTATCAAAAGGAGAACCTGTTGGGAGATGCCATTATGAGGAACTTTTCCACTAACAGCACTTTGCTCAAGCAAGAACGGAACCAGCTAGAGAGCATCTACCTTACTTAAAGGTTACAAATAGTGCGGAAACCAGTACAAAGCACAAACGGATCCCTGAATGGACTCGTAGGTCCAGCATGCACCCTAAAAAACAAAAATTGTACGCCAATCAAGTGCGAGCATGTAATAAATAAAAAGACTCAACCAATCAGGGGTGAGGTAATGTGTTTGTCACCGCAGCCCATGAAGAAGCGGCGAGGATGCCGCGAAACGCGTCGGCCTAAGAAACAAACAATTATGGAGCAGGAAAGCTGGTTGCTTTGAACATTGCCGGAGGGCAGAGCAATGCGCGTGACCTCTCAGAAGCTGGGGCTTTTTGTGGTGAATTTATTGCGCGGCCGTCCTGCCGCGGAGAGGAGCACCGTCACCAGCGGGTATCAAAAGGAGAACCTGTTGGGAGATGCCATTATGAGGAACTTTTCCACTAACAGCACTTTGCTCAAGCAAGAACGGAACCAGCTAGAGAGCATCTACCTTACTTAAAGGTTACAAATAGTGCGGAAACCAGTACAAAGCACAAACGGATCCCTGAATGGACTCGTAGGTCCAGCATGCACCCTAAAAAACAAAAATTGTACGCCAATCAAGTGCGAGCATGTAATAAATAAAAAGACTCAACCAATCAGGGGTGAGGTAATGTGTTTGTCACCGCAGCCCATGAAGAAGCGGCGAGGATGCCGCGAAACGCGTCGGCCTAAGAAACAAACAATTATGGAGCAGGAAAGCTGGTTGCTTTGAACATTGCCGGAGGGCAGAGCAATGCGCGTGACCTCTCAGAAGCTGGGGCTTTTTGTGGTGAATTTATTGCGCGGCCGTCCTGCCGCGGAGAGGAGCACCGTCACCAGCGGGTATCAAAAGGAGAACCTGTTGGGAGATGCCATTATGAGGAACTTTTCCACTAACAGCACTTTGCTCAAGCAAGAACGGAACCAGCTAGAGAGCATCTACCTTACTTAAAGGTTACAAATAGTGCGGAAACCAGTACAAAGCACAAACGGATCCCTGAATGGACTCGTAGGTCCAGCATGCACCCTAAAAAACAAAAATTGTACGCCATTCAAGTGCGAGCATGTAATAAATAAAAAGACTCAACCAATCAGGGGTGAGGTAATGTGTTTGTCACCGCAGCCCATGAAGAAGCGGCGAGGATGCCGCGAAACGCGTCGGCCTAAGAAACAAACAATTATGGAGCAGGAAAGCTGGTTGCTTTGAACATTGCCGGAGGGCAGAGCAATGCGCGTGACCTCTCAGAAGCTGGGGCTTTTTGTGGTGAATTTATTGCGCGGCCGTCCTGCCGCGGAGAGGAGCACCGTCACCAGCGGGTATCAAAAGGAGAACCTGTTGGGAGATGCCATTATGAGGAACTTTTCCACTAACAGCACTTTGCTCAAGCAAGAACGGAACCAGCTAGAGAGCATCTACCTTACTTAAAGGTTACAAATAGTGCGGAAACCAGTACAAAGCACAAACGGATCCCTGAATGGACTCGTAGGTCCAGCATGCACCCTAAAAAACAAAAATTGTACGCCAATCAAGTGCGAGCATGTAATAAATAAAAAGACTCAACCAATCAGGGGTGAGGTAATGTGTTTGTCACCGCAGCCCATGAAGCGGCGAGGATGCCGCGAAACGCGTCGGCCTAAGAAACAAACAATTATGGAGCAGGAAAGCTGGTTGCTTTGAACATTGCCGGAGGGCAGAGCAATGCGCGTGACCTCTCAGAAGCTGGGGCTTTTTGTGGTGAATATACATACATATATATATATATATATATACACATACACATACATATATATATATATAGATATATACACCCCTCCCCCCCCCCCCCACTCCCCGGAGATGCTTACAGTGCATATTAGCAGGAAACATGCTCAGTTCCTGCAACAAGAACATTACTATGGGATGTCACTGATGCTGTACTTACTTTGATGGAAAGAACAGAAAAACCGAAGAAACTTCGCCACTGATTACGAGGTTGGTTGGAGATGACTCTGACCGACATCGCTGCCGATTGCGGACTGATGGACATGGTGCAGTCGCAAACTTATTTTTCAATGGGAGCTTGTGGGGCGGGCCGAAACCGCCCAAAGATCCCATTGAGAAATGTAATTGTTTAAACATCCCTGCACGGTGTGACAGGCACCTAACAGTGCCTGCCACATGGTGCGGGATGTGAAGGGGGGGCATGCCACATACGGAGGGCCAGGGGGAAGGGGGCCCTGCTAGGGGCCCCCAAAGACATTTTCTGACAGCAGTTCCATGTCGTAAAGGCAGACATGGAACTGCTGTCGCAAAGTGCCATCATAATCCTGACTGTGGAAATGCCATCCTTGAGCCAGTCGGAACAGAGTTGAATTCCCCAGCTGGTTTAAACACCGACATTCATCATCATACTACGGCATTCGCACTTTACACAAGCCCCCATGGTGCGAGGAACCATCAAGCAGCAGCGGGCCCCCTCGGCACAGTACTCAGGCCTGGGAGCTCCTGATAAAATGCGGAGTGGGTTCCCTCCGTGTAGCTTTCAGGGGGCCCCTTAAACATTCGTTACACCACTGAATGGCGGTCGGGAAGCCTCCAACCAGCAGTCGGAGGCTGTCTAACCGACAATATATTTAGGCCCTTAGTGGCTATACTATGAAATACAAGAAATTGTCACCTGGCAATACATACCGTCTCTATTTGTTTTCAGAAGACTATCAAAATATAAGAAAGAAATAGCTTACCTGTAACATTAGTTCTCCAAAATTAGTTTTCATAGATTCACATGCTCGAGTCAACCCAATCCTGGGAGCCCCACTTTAACATCAAAATAGGAGTTCAATTTTGTGGCAGAGAGGGGAGTGATTTCCTTCGAGCATCTACAGCAACAATACGAGTTAGCCCCCTCAGAAGCATACAGGTATACGCAGATACGACATGCCCTGATGACAGCACTGCCGCATGGCTCAGAAGTCCCGGAGGCATCACCTATGGAGGATAGATTATTAACTGATTACATGCCAAAAAGGGCGACCTCCCTAACTTACCGTAAACTAGTGAATAAGTTGCCTGACCCGACAGGGCCTCTGAGGGACAAATGGGTAGTTGGGGAGTTGGAGGATTCAGAATGGCAGGAAGCAATAGCCTCCCGCAAGGAGGTGGGCATACCCTCACGTCTCAGACTAGTGCAGTTACGCATCCTACACCGTTCATACTATACTAGAAGCACTTTGCACAAGATAGGGAGGGTAGATCGTCCATTCTGTCTGCGGGGCTGTGGTGCTGAAGGAACCTTTTATCATACAATATGGATTGTCCTAAAATAGCGGAATATTGCACGCAGGTGCTTAGAACTATATCGCAGTCGGAGGCGATCTCGCTTCTACCTGAGCCCAGACGTTGTTTACTAAATATATGGGAGCCGAACGACCTTACACGTATGGAACAAGGCTGGGCAACACTAGGCATGATGATTGCCAAAAGGAATATAGCACAAAAATGGGGGGAGTGGAGGTGCCTACTCTAGCAGCATTGCGTGGGGATAAGGATGCAGCCATGATAACTGAAAGGGCAGTGTTCGACAGGAGGGGATGCCCCCAAAAAAAGGAACAAAATCTGGGGGGCATGGAATGCCTACAGAGGAGACATTTGTGATCCACCACCAGACCTAGATGACAGTGCTTCAGATTCGGAAGAGGACTGGCAACCCAGGAATACATGAAGGGAGTTGGGTCCTAAATACTACAATAATGAACAACTGTGACCTTCTCATATTTACATGTGGCCGTAATAATGATGTGAAATGCTTTACTTGATTATTTGCACTTAAGATTGTTTTCCTGTATTGCTGGAATGAAAATGAATAAAAATTGTTAAAAAAAAATAAGAGTTCAAGACAAAATATAACCTTAAGGCTGTAACAAAGATGTTTTGATAAACTACCTGAAGGAAACTGGCTCTATGGGCTATATCAAGAACCTGATATACCGTGTAAAATGTCCAGGGGTTTCCTTATGAGTGGGCAGAGGCTTGCTAGTGTGGTTGAGCAACCTTCAGCTTAACACAGAGAAGTGCAAGGCATTTGCAAATACACACAATGATCAATAAATGACACATGACTCAGGAAGGAGATCCACATCAATGTATAACAAGCCTTTGGGAGGGGTATTAGTTTTGCAGAATATAAGTACGCTGCTTAAAAATGTATTTGTATCTTATTGATGGTTGTGCCTGCAAATAAATCAATGTTGTTTGGAAGGTAAAGGGAGGAGATGATGAACATAAGAGAGGGTTATTGAGGGTGACATGAGAAAGAGAGGGCTACTGGGTAATATCAGTGGGATAGAGAGGGCAAAGGGAGACATGAGTCAGTGAGGGCTTGTGTATGAAAAGATGGTTATTGAACGGGGTATGTGGATCACTAGATGGTGAGAAAAGGACACAAAGATATGATGAGCAGCAAAGAGAGCTACTGTGGGTAACGTGAAGGATAGAGGGCTTTTAGTTGACATGAGAGAGATATAGATAGCTGCGGAGACATGAAGAGCATCAGAGAGGGATACTGAGGGTGAAAGTAGGGTGTGGAGGGATTATGTGGATGACATGAGGGTGAGAAAAGTACATTGGAAGACTTGGAGCAGAGAGAGTGCTACTGTGAGTGACATAAGCAGTGTTCGTAGTACTGACCCGGTAGGAAAGCTTAGTTAATTTGACTGTGATATAGTATGTAGAACGAGATGGTCACTGACATGAATTGTACGCAGGGTGTGCACTAGTGAATAATGACGTGTGTGTTTATACAAGCATGAAGCCCCACCCCGGGACAGAAAGCTCTGTGAATAAGTAGGTCAGTTAAAAACATCCATCATGGACAAACTGTAAAGCTGCCACAAAACGTGCAAAAAAGACACTCTAGTGCTTACAGCGCTTTTAAAAAGGTATGTTTTTAGTAATACTCACCCAAACTGTGTACCCCTTTGCTAGACTGGTAACATTACAGTACCTCTCAAATAAAGAAAAAGTCTGTAACCCCAGAGCTTCCTAGGAGTCTGTGAATTAATGTTTGTACTGGCTCCAAGTCGCCTTTAGATTTGCTGTTAATAAATTGATTTACGTTCCTTTTAGATAGCAGGCACCCTGCAGAATATTGTTTCTTCTTTTGCCAACGCTCTTATTTTCACATCACACTACAAAAGACCCCCTCCTTCCATTTCAGAAAGGAAAGAACAGTTGGCAAACAGAGGCTGATCATAGAATAAAATAAAAAAAAGAAGAAACACGTGAGCACGGATATGGTCCGTCTTGTGAAGTGAAGGGCGTGAAGGAGAGAGCCTGGTTGTTAAAAAGCAGTCATTGGGGCTTCTGTTGAACATCTAACTAAAGCCACCTTCACGGGTAGGGCTTCAAGGGACAGATTTTTTTTTTTTAAACCAGCCGATTGTCTGCAAGTTGGCCACATTATCACCCCTGAAGTGATCAGCAACAAAGAGCTCACAGGCTTCTTTGATAAGATGGAGAGAAGTGGGCTTGTTTCCCATACTGTAAGCACTCAGTCTGGGCGCCGTGCTGAAATATAAAGCACAGCGCGCCTGTGTACAAAAAAGTAAAAAAAAAAAAAGTTTGACAAGGAGAGGAGGAGGCAGCAGGGGGAGGGGAGAGAGGAGGGGGCATGTGCCAGTTTCCCTTGCGGGAGCGAGCAGGAACCATCTGTTAATTACAAACAAATGGTTTCAAAGCTCGCTCCCGCAAAGGAATCGCCAAACGTGCAAGTGTTGTCATTGAAAGCAATGCAATGCGTGCACGTTTTTGGGCCAAAAAGTGATTCTATTACTAAAGGTCTCCTCCTATGCAGCGCATGCGCGCTGGATAGGCGCCTCTGCATAGGCGAGACCTAAAAATAACAAGTAACTTTATACATGTTTAGGCATCAGAGAAAAATCGTTCAGGTAAATACATTTAGAAATACAAATTCTTTTCACTTCAATAAGTGGACACATTGGGGTCCTCTTCTCTGCAGCCGGGGGAGGAAGGGGGGGGTGGGGGAGGAGACAAGATGCAGAAGTGTCTTTAAGAGTCAGGTTTTTCTTAACAGGAGCAGTCGAAGTAGCCTGCGTGCAGGCGATGCCAGCGTGTCTACGGGGGCAAAACCACAATGATGAATCTTTCCCCATTTCCACACAAGGTCCAAGCTACCATCTCCCTTGTTCTATCCAACCTCGATTACGCCAATAGCCTCCACCACGGATCACCTTTAATGACAATGAAAAGACTACACAAAGTCAGAACTCAGCTGCCGGACCTAAATCCATGTATTGGTTTCTGGTTGCCAGAAGATCCACATTCAAGCTGCTTTTCATCACCCACAAAGCGATACATGGAACGGGACCACTCCTCAGGAATAAAATCACCAAACAAATTTAACAAAGGGACCTCCGCTCTAGAGTGGCACCTCCCCTCAAATTCCCAGGATATAAGAAAAAAAAAATAGACCATGGGTGGCACATCCTTTTCTGTTCAAGCAGCGCAACTATGGAACTCTTTACTACCAAACATAAGATCCACAGATAAGCACTTTATCAGAAAACTAGTCAAGAATTGGCTCTTCCCCACAGAAGCACCATATGAAAACAGAAATATACAGCATATACCTCTGTATGTGAGCATTTAGTGTAGAATAATTATGCTTTTAAAACAAATAAATACAATTAATTTTAAGTACAACAACACTTGAAATTCTGAGTTTATTTAATGCATCTTTAATCTACATATACTTACTTCCTTTATGCATTTATATACCTTCGAGGTACTTAGGGTCTATATATTTATTACTTTTCTTCTAATTCAGCATATCCAATAGACTACCCTATTTCTTGCCCTATACCTCCATCACAGAGGTCTTCAAACTTGTTTACGCCAAGCCCCCCCCCCTGGCAATATTTTTTAGGGGTCGGGCCCCCCCCATCAATAACATTTCTGTAAGTTGGGATTTAGCATCTTTGACAACCGGTTTAACCCTGAGGTGTTAGTTGACAACTAATTTTCAGACAGCAAAACACTAGCAGGGTTTTGTAAAGTCATGATTTGTGAGTTGTAAATCTGGCCCACAACCACTGAACTCAGGCAACGCCCTATGATGGGAAACTTTCTTTTAGGGAAAACCCCCACAAAGTCAGTGCATGCACCCCCACCTTTCAGGACAACATCTAATACCATGCAGACTGATCCAGCGTACAAGCAGAATGTTGGCAGACCTGGCAAGCACATAATTCTTGGGGCAAAGTCTTTGCTCTGAAGATACATCTCAATCAATTGAGATTCTCACTGCCATATATGTTTATTTGATATCATCTTGTGAAAGAAGTATAGAAACCATGGGCCTGGATGCAGGCAACGAAAATGGCCTCCTTGACTAGAGCTGGGATAGGATTACACAGCAACTATCAGGGTTTAATCGGCTGAATCTACATTAAGGCTGTGCAGGAAGCTTCTTGACAGCACTATCGCAAATTAACAGGAAGGGGTGCAAAACTGCAACAAATGGTCTGGAAATGCCTTATTATTATGGAAAATACTATGACAAATGGTCAAATGTAATTTTGCCTCAAACTCCGAAAATACCTGCTTTATAGCAGATTTGTAGAGGCCAAACTACTGTTAGCTAAAATACCAGGACTCACAGAGATAAGACTCTCAACTGAGACCTCTCGACAACAAAGTGCAAGTCTGCTAGGTCATCAGCATTTGCACAGCGCAGTTATGCCCTGTGTAAGACTTCAAAGGGCTCTATTTTTTCAGTTCATTTTTATTTAATGTTTTTTTTGACTGGTTATCAGGGTGTTGCTCTGCCTTTTAGAAAGTTTCTCAGCAAAGAAAGCATCACCCAGACCTTGAGAAGGCAGACAGAGGAGACTCCTGAATTTTACCTTTTGATGCGACCCATAATTTGTAGAACTGGAGTGACTCCGTGGCTGAAATCTGACAGTACCAGCGCGGGATAAAGTTTCTGGATATTACATTCTGAGTCACTAATATTCCTTTACCCTCTGGTGGTGTTTAAACACACCCAAGTTTTGTGAACCTTTCCCTGTTTTAAGTACGTGTACAGTCCGTTGAACGGTCGCATGCCCTACGTGTGCATGTGTGTGTATTTATGTGTAAAAGAATGTCTGCTTGACTGACCGTGTGAATGCCTGTTGAGTGATAATGTTTGTACAAGTGCCGTGTTGCGAGGCAAAACTCAATTTATGTTTGGCAGTGGTAAAAAAAAAAGTCGAGCAAAGATGGGGAAATAAGGAAATTATACAGCAGGAAAATGTTTAAACTTAACCTACAAGTAGCTTCAAATGTCTAGACAGCAGTGCAATGAACTGATGTAAAAAGCAGCAGCAAGGACATCAAAAGGCAGTAGCAAGAAAGGTGACAGACAGGGAAGAAGTACCGCCTTCCCTGCAAAGCACAAAGGTTTTTAATTTTAATTTTGTATGGAAGTGCAATTCGCTGCCATTTCCTGCCTTTATGCTGCTGGGTCTCGGATTAGAGGAACGTCAGAGTTGAGGCTTCCACATAGTTATTAGTTACTCTGACTGCTGCCTCCAATCAGAGAGTCCTGTTTGTGATGGCCACGATTCTCGAGAATAAACGGCAGTAAACGTGTTTCAGATGTCTGAATGGATGTAAAGGGGAAATCTTTCTGTGGAGCTTGCGCCTCGCGCCCCACCCCCCGGGGGACCCGCCCCACAATTTGAAGAACTCTGCTCTATTAATATATCCTCTACATCCACTCTCATTCATCCCTATGAATGAGAGTGGATGCATGATCCCCAGTCTTTGATGTGGAACCACGGAGAGTTCTAGGAATGTTGTGTACCATGGTTGTCTCGCACATGTTGGAGCAACTAGGATCATTGTCAGTGTCTGCTGACGTAGTTTGCATCCCACTAGCGGAATCAGTGGGGCTGGTGGAAAAGGGTACGCAAATCTGCCTGACCAGTTCATCCATATCGCATTGCCCTGTGACAACGGATGTGGGAACCTGGCGGCAAAGTACTGGCATTTTGAGTTTTCATTTGTGGCAAACAGAACTATTTCTGGATGCCCCCATTTTTAAAAGAATGGTTGGAGAGCTTGAGGGTGAATGTCCCATTCGTGTATTTGTTGACTGTGTCTGCTTAGCAGATCTGCTATTTGATTGTCTTTCCCTGGAAGGTGTTCTGCTAGGAGAAAAATGTCCTTTGGAATTGCCCACCTCCATATGCTCTGCGCTAGTTTAGAAAGCTGTAGAGAGTGAGTCCCTCCCTGTTTCTGGATGTAATACATGGCTGTCATGTTGTCCGTCCGGATCAACACAGCCTTATTGTATACATATTTTTGAAATGCTTTCATTGCCAGAAATACTGCTAGCAACTCTAAGTGGTTGATATGCAGTGTCTTTTGTTTGACTGTCCAGAGTCCTTGGACTGTGTATTGATGTAGGTGGGCTCCCCAACCTGTCAGTGATGCGTCCGCTGTTAGTACTACTTGTGGAACCAGCTCTTGGAACAGTTACCCCTTGGAAAGGTTTTGTGGGTTCCACCACTGCAGAGAGTTGTAAGCGCGACTGTCTACCAACACTAGGTCTTTTAGTTGTCCTTGAGCTTGGTTCCACTGCCTTGCTAGGCATTCTTGTAATGGACGCATTTGAAGTCTGGCATGAGGGACAATGAATATGCAGGAGGCCATCATGCCTAGGAGTTGAATGAACACTCGAGCTGGTAAGGAGTGGTGTGGCTGAAACTTTTGAATTAGAGTCTGCATGTTGGCTATCCTGACTGGATTTGGATATGCCTTTGCTACTGATATATCTATGGTAGCTCCCAGATATTGTATGTGGGAGGGTTGTCGATTAAATTTTGGGTAATTTAAGGAAACATTTAGATTTTTCACAGCCTGCTGAGCAGAAAATCTGGATTTTATTAAGGACACGGAGGCTAATATTATGCAAATTCTCCTTTATTGCCACAGCTCAGCAGTAACAAGAGAACATAGAACTTGTGAACATTCTCGAAAAGGTATATAGCTCATGCACACATAGCCATCTTCCTTCTTTGTCCAATGCTGAGAAATAAAAAGATACTAAAAACCCAGACTGTGCAGCAGCTGGAGTGTTTGAGACGTATGGCTTGCACATTGGGCGAACGATTTTGCTTTTATGAGCCAATCGTCGTGCTATGGAAACACGCGGATGTGTCACCTCCTGAGGTGTGCTGCCACTACGGTAGACATTTTGTGAACACTCTTGGGGCTGTAGTTACTCCAAAAGGGAGAACTTTGAACTGATAGTGTTGACCTTCTATTGTGAACCTGAGATATTTCCTGTGAGCTGGATGTATAGGTATGTGGAAGTATGCATCTTTGAGGTCTAATGTGGCGAGGAAGTCGCCGTGCTGAAGTAACGGGAGTACTTGTTGTAGAGTAATCATATGGAAGTGCTCCGACAGTATGTATTGGTTCAGAGGTCTGAGGTCTAATATGGGTCTGAGCGACCCGTCCTTTTTGGGAATTAGGAAGTATAGAGAGTATACTCCTGTTCCTTGGTGTTGAAAAGGGACTGGCTCTATGGCGCCCTTTTGTAGCATGGATTGGACCTCTTGTTGTAACAGTGTTATGTGTTCTTTGGACATAGGACGGTGTTTGGGTGGTATGTTAGGTGGAGTAGAAGTGAGTTCCAGGCAATAACCATACTGGATAATTGGTCTCACCCACCTGTCTGTGGTAATTGCGTTCCAGACAGGTAGGAATTGGTGGATTCTGCCTTCGACTGGTGTTAGATGGTCTGGAGGGAGTGTGATGAAGTCACTGTTTTGTGGCAGTGGAGGCTAGGGTGTTATTGCCTCCATGTCTCCTGACTTTATTATTGTTGCCCCTATAACCTCCTCTATTGGAGCCTTTGTTAAAAGTGCTCTGGGTATTAGATTTGAAGGTAGAGGAGCTTTGTGATGTGTTGCCTCTTCCTGCTCCTCTATATGAGGAGCGACAAAAGGAACCTCAATGTTCTTGGAACTGAAGTGCCCCCATTGATTTTGCAGTTTCAATGTCTTTCTTCATTTTATCTAAAATGGTGTCTACTGCGGGGCCAAACAGGAAATCTTGGTTTACTGGTTGGTTGAGGATGGTGGATTGCGCCTCATTCTTAAAACCAGATATGCGTAGCCACGCGTGTCTGCGCAGTAGAACGCTGGTATTGATAGACCTGGCAGATCTAACGGCTGCGTCTAGCGCACATTTGATGGAGGCATTGGTAATGAACTTGCCTTCCTGAATGAGGTCGTTAGCCTGCGCCTTAAAAGGTTCTGGTAGGTGTTGCATGAGACTTTCGAGCTGGTCGTAGTGTGCTCTGTCGTATCTCGCTAGAAGAGCTTGTGTATTCGCAATTCTCCATGAATTTGCGGCTTGTGAAGCGACCCTTTTCCCTGAGGCTTCTAGTATTTTAGATTCTTTATCAGGAGGGGGAGCATTTCCTGTTGTCTGTGAGTTAGCCCTTTTACGAGCATTTGCAACTACTAATGAATCTAAAGGCAATTGCTGTTTTATAAAAGTAGGGTCTGCTGGGGCTGCCTTATATTTTTTCTCACTCCTCGGATTGAGCCCCGCGCCCTAGCAGGATCTTCAAATATGTCTGGCGCATGCTTTAGGACCCCTTTCAGCATAGGAAGTGTTTTGACATTTTTTTTTAGAAGTGGGGAAAGTGTCAAATAAAAAGTCCTCCTCTATAGGGTCAGTGTGCATGTCAATATTGTGATATTTTGCTGCCCTGTCTATAAGCTGATTAAACATGATAGTGTCGTCTGTAGGAGACTGTTTTGTAGGGTATGGGGAAGTGTCTGGGATGGGTTGCGCTTCGTCAGGGTCATTTTGGTCATCCCATGTATCATCTTGTGGATCAGGATCCCCTGGTTCATCATAAGTGTACTGGGGATCTTCCCCCATGTCCTCTCCCTCATTGTAATCAGAATGTGTGTGAGAGTAAGGTACAAAAGGCATATCAGGAAAGAAAGGAGGAAGAGTAAAAAGTCTTGAGGGAGATGTCCCAAAGTCTTTTTTCTTAGTAGGAACAGGAGAAGGGGTGTCTTGTGATAAGGGCCTCTTCTTTCGGTGGTAAAGTACCATGTGTCCTGTTTTAGGGTCTATATATAATTTTGGTTGCTCTTCAGTCACCGGATCTGGATGGAAGAGTTCTTCCTCGACAGTCCGTGGCTTTGGCGTCAAAGGCTTCGGTTTATTGACTTGTTTTGGAGTCTTTGGCTCGAGGGCCTTTGGTGTTGGAGCTCCTTTGGGCTCAACTGCCGATTTCGAGTCGGTAACCTTTTTTGGTTCAAAGCCTTTTTTCTTTTCAGCGTCCTTTTTTGGATCAGCGCCCTTTTTAGGGTCGACGACTGCCTTTGGATCGACTGGAGTTCTTGGTTCGGTACGTTTCTTGGCTGAAGCAAGGGTTTTTTTCGGGTCGATTATCTTTTTTGTGTGATCGGCCCCTTTTTTAGGATCAGCGGCCTTTTTTGGTTCGTCTGTTTTGTTAGGATCTACTACCTTCTTGGCCTCCACAGCCTTCTTCAGTTCCGAGGTTTTCTTGGGCTCGACTACGCTCTTCGGTCCCGAGTTTTTCGGTGCCGAGGGCTTCTTGGGCTCGACGACCTTCTTGGGGTGTACGCCCTTCGTCTTCGGGTCGATGACCTTTGGGTGGACCACCCTCCTTTGTTCTGCGCTTTTCGGGTCGACCAGCTTTTTCAGTTAGATGACCTTTAGCTGGAAAGCTCTTTTTGGCTCGATGTCTTTCTTCGGGCCTGGGCTACCGGAAGGCGTGTGTTTAGGCTGCCGAGAGGTAGGGTCTACTAAGGAATATCTCGATCTTGGCTAAGGCCTTTCGGCGATGCTTCGACTGGAGCCTTCTTTTTTGGGCTGAGTGGAGTGGGGGGCTGAGTACTCACAGTTTGCCCCGGCGTGATCTGGTCATTGGAGTCCGATTGGTCCTCAACGGTGACGATCTCTAGATCGGAGTCGGCGGCTTCGGGGAGATCTAGTTCGTCCTTGAAGATATTCTCTGCTTCCGGTGCCGACTTCTGCATATCTTGCCTGGCAGCCCGTCAATTCATGACGGTTTTCTTGGATCGGTAGTGGGCACACGCTGGGCAATTTTCTTCTTTGTGTTCAGGTGACAAACACTTGTTGCATACTGTGTGCTTGTCAGTATGCGGGATTCTGGAGTGGCACTGTGGGCACCTTTTAAATGCACTCTTTTCCATCGACGAAAGTCGCACGTGGTGTCGAAAAGGCCCAATGGCCCGCGTCGACGACCGGATCAAGATGAAAAGTTTAATGGAGTCGAGGGGTACCGAGCGAAAACAATACAGTTGAGTTCGAAGGCCTTTTGGACTTAGAAAGTAGTTCGTTTCGGTTCCGAAGTTTGAGTATAGGAAATAACATCCGAACCCAATGGCGGAAAAAACAATCGGAGGATGGAGTGGATGCCCATGCGCACTGTAGTCCAAGGGAGGAGTTACCTATCTCGTGATACTTCGAAGACTCTTCCAAGACAACAAGGTGCAATAATCCGGACCCAACACTAGGCGGCGATCTATGCTAAGATATGAATTCAGCAGCCCACATGCCTCGAACATATTCTTCTCCAGAATGAGATCTTTCATAAATTCAAAAAGCTTGAATCCGAATTTACAATCAGTCATTACTACAGTACAGTTTTTTGCAGCTAGAGGATAATGAATATTGAACAAGGCTTACCTTTTCGAAAAAAGACTGCGTAGAACAGCTAACTGACTACAGCATCCCTCTGCACTGTAGAATCCAGGCAACATTGTTCAGTAAAAGTATGCCTGTTTTTCCAGGTTGAAGCCAAGCAGATGTCCACTAAAGACACTTCAGAAAACAACGCTGCTGACGTAGACCAACTTCTAGATTAATGTGTTGACACCTATCCTTGAAAAGGATGGCCAGCCTTATGATAGGATACACGGGCAGCAGACATCCAGCAAATGTTTACATTTTATTGTAGAAGATTCTTTTTCAACGGTTTTCATAGTCTTACTCAATCAATGCATTTTGTCAGGGAGAATAATTAATTGATAGAATGATTAGTATGCATGATACTGTCGATCTAAATGGTTTTGATAGATCTTACGTAAATGGAGTGTCATCTCGAGAAATTGGCACAGACAGAAAGGTGGCCATACAGGATACTTTGGTCATTTGATATGTTTTAATTGTTGTGCTTTTATGAACATTGTAATGTAATTGAAAAAAGATATTGAAATATTTCGCCATCTAAATATAGTGCGATGTTAGACCACATTTGTCTGTTGTATGGGACCAAAATTACTAAAGCGTGAGAAGCCCCAAAGGATGTTCTATCCGTTGCCGAAACCCACTTGCCAATATTATCTAGCCTTCTACCTTCTCTGTCCAGTCGAGTGGAACAGGGCGACATTTGACCAGCTTGCATTACCATGGTATCTGATCTGAACATGGGTGTCCAATAAAGGACCCCTTGATATAACAGCTGCTACTGTAGCCTGATTTGCCAAATAAAAGGCGTGATTGTCTGCTCTGAGCTGCAAACTGCTGCGTGTGCTGCTGAAAAGAAATAGGAAAAGGGAATAGAGGAAAAAAAGACGAGGAGGGTGCACAGATTCACCGAGCAGCTGCCGCTGAAGATATTTTGAGATTACGTCAGCATCGGAAACAAGGAGGGAAAAAAAAGTCTGAACTTCAGAGACATAAGGGGTAGGGGACTGGAGCGGCTTTATGGTCTTATTTCGTTTTTATCTAGAATTTCTACCAACAATAGAGTCATTGTGAGTGGGAGAGCTGTTAATTCTTTATAAGCGAGTTACTGGGGCATCTCTCGACTTCATGGTACATTACAGGTCCCAAATCTCTCAGCTGTACTGTTATATCACATTTAGGGAGACCATTTTGGAAATGTACAAGTCTGCAGCGTTGTGGCCTTCTAGCGGGAACGCTCGGTTGTAGAACCCTGTCTTCGACTACATCCCCTATAGACACCCGAAACCAGTATGGAGTCTTCAATCCTAATGGGCTTGCTGGTTTTCATTATATTGACCCGCTTCATTTTGTGGTCTTGTCTCAGCGCCTACCTTGACTACCACCTCGCCAAGAGGTTCCCAAAGCAGTCGCTCAAGGGCCCGAAGGAGGACTGACTTGCCGCACGAGGTTCACGAAGGCCATAGACACTCTCTTGGCCTGGGTAAAGTGTCCTCCATTTTAATATGTCCGAGAACAAATCGAAAGAATGCCAAATACGGTCTGCTGTGCGGAGAACAACATTTTCGCAGAGTGGCCCATGCTGAATAGCTGAAGACGAAAAAGAGTCTGGCGCTCATCAGAGCAACTTGTTAGTTAGTTATCACCACAATGTGTATAATACAACACATTCCAACGGGCTTTCAGACCCCAGAGCGCCTTGCTTCTTCATTGTTACTCCACCGTGTCCTTTTATCATCTTATCGGGTAATTATTTGGTGACTATTCAGCGTTATTCTTAAGATGTCGCTTAGCAGGCCATTCAAAGTAGTGCAGATAAACAGAATTTTGGGTAGGGTCTTATTGGGGAGCGGTGCATCAAGGCAAACTGGAGCATCTGTAGAAAAAAATCCAGCACAAAAGGACCCCCATTTCCAAACGGCTAGACAAACTCATAAACAAATTCCTATGGAGAGACAAAAAACCCAGAATAAGTCTACAGAAACTGAGGCTAAACAAATGCCTGGGGGGGCTCAACCTAACCAACTTTAAAACATTCCAAACGGCGTGCATAGCCAAACAAGGAATACACTGGCTCACCCCAGAGCAAGAGTATACGCCGGTATGGCTCTCGCTAGAGAGGAGAATCTTAAACGGCCTCGACCCCTTAGCCCTGCTCACAGCGAGCAAACACCCAGAGATCAACAAGAACACCATACTGAAAAACACCAGAAACGCCCTCCTCAAAGTAGACAAAAGAATGGGGACTAGCATCAAAAACACGAGATGGGAATCAATCTGGTTCAACCCTAAAATAAAATACAGGGATAAGACGCTCAACATGGACTCCTGGTACAAACAAGGTATCTCTACTCCCAACCAGCTAGAAAGCCATAATACACCCCTCACTTTCGATACTCTAAAGCACGCACACAACCTACCAGACATTGAGCTCTATAACTTCCTAAAAATAAAGGCGGCAATCACAAGAGCAGAACTAAACAAGGAGGCCCCCCCAATACTGCAATATGCTACGAACCTAAACAAAGTCGGGCACCAGACGTCACACCTTTACAAACTCCTAAGCCCAGTGACAACAAGACTTAACAGCAAAACACTGGAATACTGGGAAACACTACTCCCCAGGCAACTCAACGAGAGGGAGAAGTCTTGCCTTTGGTTGTCCGCGTCCTAAAACAAAGTCACCACAACACTGGCTCAAACCAAATACTGGCTCCTCCACAAAACATACTGGACTCCGTCCCGCCTAGCGGCAATAGGGATACGCGACAACGACTTATGCTGGAACTGTCACAAACAAAAGGGGGACTTGGCACACCTAATCCTTTACTGCCCTAAAGTCAAATCCTTCTGGGGTAGAATAAGTGACTTCATAAACAATGTATTAGGCCTCTCACTACAGCTAGACGTCCACGGATTAGCCACCGCCTTCATGGCACCCGAAATCCAATCCAAAAATGACGGGGATCTGATTGACCTCCTACTTACAGCGGCGGTTAAGACGATCCTAACTAACTGGAAAGACACAGGGAAGGCATCCATCAAGAGCTGGTTCAACTGGATCACCTTCCTACGGGGGGCGGACAACATAACCTCAAATCAAACACCCAACACCAGCACTAAAGGGGAGATGTGGCTTTCCCTGGACAACTACCTGACCACACACAAGGCCCCATAGGCAGACCTCCGGGGCCCGGCATCCCCCGCAACTAATGCACACCTATAGTAAGGCTGCGGCATCCTAGACTGCCCAACCGCCACCCGAACCAATCGGTCCTCCTTCTCTGTCTCCTCTCCCCATTTCCTATTTCTTTTTCTTTTCCTTTCCACCCTAGGGGGCAAACACTAGCCCACTCAACGCCGTACACCAAGTCCGTGACTACCTTGAGACGCTGGTGCATGCCTCAAATACACTCCAGGAGGTGCCGTATGTAACCCAACCGGAATACCAAGTGACCAAGTTTGCCCTCAGGCTACCTATATTGCATTCCTGTACACTGTACTCTGTATATAAAACTCTCTTTCCAATAAAATCATTTGAAATGAAAAAATATTTATTTTTTTATTTGAAAGATTGACAGACCGGTTCACTGTTACTCATACAATTTCACAATGCAGGTTACATTTAGCGTCATATTAGAAATCAAGTTCAATTAAACATACATATTACATATTTTGCTTCTCATCTCTATTCCTTCGCATTTTAGATGTCCTTTTAATCAGGGAAGGCAACTATATAATTCGGTGGGGAGTCTAATTGAGTAGGAGTTATATCACCCTTGAATGGAGCTACATATTCATCCCAATCACGACTAGTATTGCCGGGAAAAAGAGTAGCAGCTCTCCTTGTTGGGCCTAGGAGAGAAGGTGTGTTTGTTCAACAATGATGTAGTCAGACTGTGGTGTCGTCGACAGAGGCATTGTACACAAATTATGCAGACAGTGGTATTGTCGAAACGATACTGATCAATGAGGTAATTGTCTGACAGATACTGTAGTAGAGAGTTTCTCCTCATCTTTCTTCAAAGGTGATCCCATCAATATTTTAGTCAACGATATAGTTGATGATCCTGAAGGGGAGGCACCTTTGTCCAACACCTTAAGTAATTTTAATATTTGAGTCGGCAACTCTGATGCCGACTTGGGTCAAGGTTTACCAATTACAATTATCTCTTCAGATACAGGGTGGTCATCCTTTTCCTTCCTTTGAACATTTTTGGGAGGTTCTTTTGAGGTAGATGTTGATTTGTCAGTTTGTGAAGGTTCAGAGTATTTCTCAACCGAATGAGACTGCTGATGATGCTTTTTACACCTTTTTAGAGGCATCATCTGATTACGCCTCAGAATACAGGAATTATTTGTATTGTTGAAGTCCGATTAAAAGCATTCCTTAAGTTCTTGAGAGTATAAATTGAGAAGGTGCAGCAAAGTTTTACAGCCCTTACCTTTATGGTTAGGATAGAGGCAATAAATAGTAAGGGGATGTCTGAATTAGTCAGATGGTAAATCCACTGATATGAGAAACGTTCTAAATCAAAAAGTCACAGTTGAAAATGACCACCTAGCTGCAAGGAGAATGAGCAGACTCATTGGACTCCCTTCACACAGTTTATGGTATAAATCTGAAGGAAGGTGGCCTCTCAGTGTGTGGTCTTCAACCTGATCCTCCAATAGGCTAAAGCTTTTTTTCAAATTAGGTGAATAAGATACTAAAAGGTCTGTTGAAGTCTTTTGGCTGGGGGCGTGGCCAACCATCATGGCTGGGTGGATGTAATCCACATATGCTCTGCTGTGTATCCTGCGGAAAGACCCTAATCTGATTCCATCCATCATTTAAACACAATCAACGTACAGGGCGGGGACAGCAGCTCATGGAGGCACCCTGACAACATAGATCCCGAACCTCGGGAGAAAGAAGCTACCATGCCGAATGGGTAGAGATAGGAGGGCGAGGTAATATGGCGGCTATGGCAGCTCGGGCCTAGCCGATGCAGACACCGCCCGCGTGCCGCCCTTGCCTTCCTGCATACCCAACGTGAACGCCCAGCTCTGGGTAGCACAGCCACCGAGAGAAGTCTGTCATCGTTAGAGCCACTGATGTGGATGGCAGCCCCGCCGTGATTCGGCATCGGCGAGGCAGTAAGGGGGCACAACTGGGTGACACTCTCGAGAGGGTGGCAGGGTACTGCATAGGCCACCCGATTCCAAAGCATACTTGTAAGAAGATGATGATCTCCCCTAGCTGGCAGTTCTGTTGCTGGCACAGCTGCGGAGGTTCTGAGGTACCGGGTGCCTGACTCCAAGATCGGGGCCATGTTCGAGTGGGGTCTCTGATCACTGGCTGTGACACCAGCTTTGCATGGGAGGCAACGCAATAGCGTAACACACCTTCATCTCCTCCCTCCTAAAAGAGTGACACAGTCTGGATACGGGCCTGATTAAAAGACAGCTGCCCAGCCGGATATGCTGTGTGGGCCCTGGAGAGGTACATTTTGATTTAAGTGGAGGGCGCCTCTGTAGGAAGCTGGCTCTGAATATACTATACAAAAATGAGGGATAGTGTGCACAGAGTCCGGTGGAACCCCAAAAGGTAGGCAGAGGTGGGGGGCGGAGCTAGCCACGAAGTGAGATGGCCGCTTGTTGAGCGAGCTACTCGCAAAACACCACATATATCCTTCACTAATCCTTCCAACACGGACCCAAATGCCCGAAACCGGTAGAGAACAGAAGCCATCGGCAGCGGGAACACTGTAGAACCAAGACCGGCCCCTGAAACCACCTAAACACCACAAAACGGCAATTGAAGACTTGCGGCCTCCACGGCGAAAGCGAACGGGCAACGGTGGAGAATCACACCGTGACGCACGGAGCGCGGCCATGAGCTGAGGTCGGGCCCGCTGCGAAAATACCTTTGACCCTGGACGGTGAAAATATAGCGGCTGCAGGAGACATGACCATTGGGGTGGTGAGTGGAGCGCAGTGGGGTGCCGGGGGGCGACATGCATCAGAAGCACGCAGGCGGCATCATATACAATACCACACAGATTGGGAACCAAACCCTGTGGTCCACCCGGACAGCCTCATGAGTCCCACACCGGAGAAGTCACTGCGGCCACCACTCCAAGACACAGTATCGGGAAAAGAGTGCATTGGCAGAGGGCCTGCGCAGCACGAATGAGAGAAGGTAGAACCAAGTGAGCGCCGATTCACCATGTGCGCAGAGTAGGCCACGGAGGAGGGTAAATGGAGTAATATTAGCACAGAGTTTGCTTGAAGACACTGGGAATAAGGCGCAGGTGAATGGAGGAAGAGACAGCTCAGACAAAGTAAGAACTGCAGGTCCTGCGAGCGTGTGGGCCCCCGAGCAACGAGGCCTGCTAGCGGCACGCGCTGGCACACACAGGTGGACCCTAGGGCCGCCGGAGGGACCCTAATTGCGTATGCAACAACAATCCCTTGGAGGCACGGTGTGCATGGGACACCCCCCTCCTGCTTCCATACGCTAGACACTCAGCTGCAAAGAGGACATAGGTGGAGAGCACTTTCTGTCCTACTTGTGCTTCCTCGTTCATTTGTATATCCACGCAGTAGTGCTTAGTGAACGTGTGCACTGAAGCCCATGTTGCCGCCAGGCATATGTCCTGAATGGGTGTGTTAGCCAGGAAGGCTATTGTTGCTCCCTTTTTCCTGGTAGAGTGGGCTTGTGCCCCCTCTGTTAGTTCTTGACCCGCCTGCTTGTGGCAGAATGGTATTGTTTGTGCGATCCATCGTGCGATGGTGCCCTTGGTTACTGGTCTACACAGGAAACTGCTTGCGGAGGTCACTAAGAGCTGCTTTGTTTTCCTGTGCTCTTTAGTTCTTTCCATGTAAAGCATTACTGCCCTTCTAGCGTCCAGAGTATGCAGTGCCCTCTCTGCGCTTGTGGATGGTTTCTGAAAGAAGCTTGGTATTTGTATTGTCTGGTTCATGTGAAACCTTGACTCCACCTTTGGCATAAAGTGTGAGTCAGTTCTCATCACCACCCAGTCATTGTGTATTTGGATGTAAAGTTCTTATAGCGCTTGCAGTTCTCGCTTACCCTGCGTAGTGAGGTGTTTGCCACTAGAAAGGCGGTCTTCATTGTGAGCATTTGTAGTGAGGCCTTATGGATGGGTTCGAAGGGCACCTTCATAAGCTCTTTTAGGACTAAATTAAGGTTCCATGTCAGTGGTGGTATCCTTTTGGGTGGTGCTCTCCTTTTAGCCCCTTCCAGGAATCTTTTTACTACTTGTGATGTAAAGAAGCTCTTTCCTGTCTCTCCCCTTGTGTAGGCTACTATCGCTGCTAGGTGTACTCTCAGCGAGGTGGAACTAAGGTTTGATTTGAGCAGGTGTGAAATATTTTAGCACCGTTGATTCCTTTGTCATCTTCTTGTGCAGTTTTTTCTTGATACACCACTGTGTGAATCTTTTCCATTTTGCCACATAGCACCTCCGTGTGGTAGGTCTTCTTGCCTCTTGTAGCACCCGCAGTGTGCTCTCTGGCAGTTTGAGGTGTGCAAACTCTGTCTTCAGGAGCCATGGCGCTAGGCAGAGGCTCTCTGGCTGGAGTACCTCCCCGTTTTGCATGGAGAGTAAGTCCTTTCTTATCCCGAATTTGTGAGGTGGTCCCTGCGCCATCTCCACTATTTGTGAGAACCATGACTGCCTGGCACACTGTGCGCCACCAGGATCAGCGTCATGTTGCTGGTTCTACATTTGCTCAGTACCCTGTGTATCAGTGGAAAAAGCATAGGCAAATGTTTTTGACCAGCTTATCCACAGGGCATTCCCCTGCGATTGTTCCCCTGGTCGCCTGGATGCGAAGTATCGGCATTTTGCATTCTGGCGTGTTGCAAATAGGTCTATTCTTGGAGTCCACTTCTTGAATAGCCTTTGTGTTTCTTGTGCATTGGGCTCCAACTCGTGGGATGCGGATGTCGGTCTGCTGAGCCAGTCTGCCTCCACGTTGTCCTTCCCTGGTAGGTGTATAGCTAGGAGGACTATTTTGAGTGGGATGGTCTATTTTGAGTGGGATGGCCCATCTCCATATGTCCTGCGCTAGGTTGGATAGTGCAACTGATTGTGTTCCTCCCTGTTTGTTGATGTAGAACATCGTTGTGGTGTTGTCTGTCTGTATCAACCCACTTTGCCCGTCAGTTGTTTCTGGAAGGCTTTTAGGGCAAGGAACACGGTCTTTAGTTCCAGGTAGTTGATGAACCTGATCGCATCTGTTGGAGTCCACAGGCCCCGCACCTTGAGTTGGTTCATGTGTGCTCCTCATCCCTTCTGGGATGAATCTGTGGTGATGGTCACTGTTGGGTTTCGTGGTGTTAAAGGCTTCCCCTTTGTTATGTTCTCCTTGTTCCACCACGCTATCTCCTCTTGCACTGCGTGCATTACAACCACTAGATCTTCCCAAATCCCTGTGGCTTGTGACCATTGTTGTTGCAGCCTTTCCTGGAATGGTCTCATGCGTAGCCATATATTGGGGACTAGGTGTATGCAGGACGCCATCATCCCCATGATCTTGCTCGCTGTCCTCACTGTCAGAGCTCGCCCCTTCTGGTACCGACGTGTCTCCTTCAGCAGGGCAAGTGTTCTCTTGTCGCTGGGGAACACTTTGCTCTATATGGTGTTGATCTATGCACCTAAGAAGATCTACACTTGCTCTGGTTCCATTGAGGATTTCCCCCATTGTATTGAGATTCCCAGTTCCGTTAGCATTTTTGTGACCCGCTGTGCATGTTCTTTGCATTGTTTGTAGGAACTTGCTTTTATGAGCCAGTCATCGAGGTAGGGGTATACATGGATCCCTTCCCTCCTTAGGTGCGCTGCCACGGCTGCAAGGCACTTAATGAAGACCCTTGGTGCAGATTTTAGTCCGAAGGCCAGGTCGGTGAACTGGTAGTGTGCTTTGTCGATGGCAAATCTCCGTAGATGTTTGTGCTGTCTGTTCATGGGAATGTGTAGGTAGGAGTCTTTTAGGTCTATGGTGGACATAAAGTCTCCGTCCCTTATCTGAGGAATGACTTCTTGAAGAAATGTCATCTTGAATTTTTGTGTTTTTATGTATTGGTTTGGGAACCATAGGTCCAGGATGGGTCTTAATGTTTCGTCCACGTTTGGTATGAGGAAGTGAATGAATGAATGAAAGTTAATTTGTATTGCGCAAACGTAGCCCAATGGGCATCAAGGCGCAGGAGTAGTTAGAGTACACCACTTTATTTCTTGCTTTGAATGGTAGATTTCTAGGGCTTCTTTGTGGAGGAGTTCTTGTGCTTCCTCTATGAGTAGCGCTAGTTCCTTCGCTGAGCGCGCTTTTCTTTTTGGTTTCCTGTTTGGCGGATTCTTTTCCAGTTCTATGCAGTATCCGAACTGTATGATGTTCAGTATCCATTTGTCTGTTATTTTCTTCCAGTCCTGGAAGAAGTGTTTTAGTCTGCCTCCTACTGGTGTTACATGTTCGTTGATTTTTAGTCAGTGTAACCCTTTTTTGTTGACTTTGTTGTGCCCCTCCCATAGAGGTGTTGTGTGGGTGGGCACGGTTGGTGATGCGGAGTCAATTTGAGGTGGGTTGCTGGCCCCTCTTCTTGTTTGCCCTCGTCCATTCGTCCTCCCCCTAAAGGACTGGTCCCGTGGCTGGTATTGCCAGGTTTGTTTTTGCTGGCCCTGCTGTGCTTGGTTGTCGCCCTGGTAGCCCTGCAAGAATGTCTGATGTGACGTTCCCGGCTGGTTTCACCCTCTTCCGTTTGGCCTCCGTGTCGGTGTGCCTCTCCTCATTCCTCTGAATTGCAAGGCCCCCATGGACCTTGCAGTTTCATTTGCTTTTTTGAGTTGGGTGAGTTTCTAATCCACTGGTGCTCCGAACAGGGTTTCTCCAATGAAGGGGGTGTTCAGAATGTTATTCTGTACTTTCAGCTTGAAGCCTGAGATTCTCAGCCAGGCATGCCTTCTCTCTGTGACCCCGATCATCATGAGCCTGCTGGACGGGTCTGCCGCATCCAGGGCTGATTTCAGGCATGAGTTAGCTATATTCTTGATGTGTTGCCATCTGTTGGTATTGCTCAGGGAGGTGTTTGAGCAGCTGTCCGACCTCATCCCAATGCTGGTATGTATGTCTGTTGAGTAGGGCATTAGAGTTGTCAATGCGCCAGTGTACTGCTGCATTCCTCTCCATTTTCCTCCCAGTAAGGTCTATCCTCTTACTCTCTGTCTGGTGGGGGGCTCAAGTTTGTGGGAACGTTGGCCCTTTTTCTGGCTGTTGCTGCAATGATGGAGTCAGCTGTGACGGATCCCTGGATGTAGGGAGGATCCTTAGAGGAGTGTTTGCATTTTTTCTCTGTCCTAGGTGCGACAGACCTGCAGCTTGCTGGTACTTTGAATGCCCCCCCTCCTCTGGTCCAGGACACTTGGTAGCATGGGGAGGAATTGACTCTTGGTTTGAGTGGGGAGCAGGGTCTCTAGGAGGAAGCAGGCTTTTGGTTTTTCTTCCTCCTGTTTCACTCCATAAGCTGTTGCCGCATTCCTGATGACCATGTTGTAGATCCCAATGTCATCTGGCGGCGAAGGCCTTGAAGGATACGTCTCCACGGCCCCTTCAGGGCTTTCGGCGTCGAGGTTCTGCCAATCCAGGTCCTGCGCCACCGAGGATGCTGAGTCCAAACTCATGCGCTGGCCTTCCTCGCCTTCCTAGTCATAGTATAGGCCCAGTTCCTCTTGGTGTTCTTGAGGCTCTGGAGTTTGGCGGCTCTTCGGCGTCGAACTCCTCTTCATCCTCAACTTAGACGATCGCTGTCGCCGGCTTCGACGGGATGGTGAACCTTTTCATCCGTTCGTCGCATTCTCTTTTCCTTTGCAGGATGTTATCCATTTCGGCCTCGAGCCTTCTCTTTTTCCTTTCCATCTCGGCGGCCTGTTCGGCGTCGAGTGTTTCGGATGATCTCTTCGACATAGACGTCTACTTCGAAGAAGCCTTTGGGTCCTTTTCCTTAGACGTCAAGCGCTCCTTTGTGGTGTGCTTCGACGACATAGGCTTTTCTTGTGTTTTCGCCGTCTGGGAGTCCTTTTCGAAGGATCCGCTGGGCTCTGTGTCCCTAGATGCAGCTGCAGCCGTCGAAATTTTCGGCGCCAGTGTTCCTTTCGAGGACTTACTCTGTTTTTCGAGAGTCTGACTCAGGCTTTCTAGAGTCTTTCGGGGTTTCAAGGGGTCGACGTCTCTCCCTCTTTTGTAGTTTTCTTATCGGTTTTTCCTTGCATGCTGTGGTTGGCTATCCTCTGCCTCTCTCTAATCCTGAGAGTCTTCGGGGTGAAGAAGGAGCAGGCGTTGCAATCCTTGCTTTTGTGGTCGGGAGGCAGAGGTTGCAAACCAGGTGCTGGTCCTTCTGTGCGTTTTTGTGCTGGCAATTGCGGCAGAATTTGAACGGAGTCTTGTCCATTCCTGCCCTAAGGGGGCCCCCTGTCTGCGCATTCTACGTTGGATGTCGAAGTCCTCGATGGTCTCCACCTTCTTCGTCGTACCGGCTCAGTGGTCTTGTTCCTGGATGTATTCTCCTATCTTTTTTTGGTAGGTTTCAGTCTTTTCCTTCGTCTTTTAACCAAAAACTCTGGAACCTCTCGGTGACTATCCAGACCCAAAGGCGGAAAAAAGAAACTGAAGATGGCGCCCAAAGGTGGGAGCTTCCGCAGGAAGCGTGCCGACGTCACAGGAAGGACAACAGTAGGTGGGACGTCGACGCCCACCTGGACTACAAAAAAAAACAACAAAAAAAACTATGATTCCGGGCCCAAGCACTAGACCGCGGAATAAGGCACAGCATAGTGAATCAAGAAAGATTCGCGCTGCAAAACCGCAGTTACAGCAAACCTACGCGGCTGTGGTGCATAGGCGCTGACTATAGGCCCACGGATATACTGGGATTCTGGAATTTCGACATCTCGAGCGAGGTCAACGAGGCACCAGATCAGTAAAACAGTATGGGTGGAGCAGCGAATCTCCTCAACCAATCCCCTGTCTGACTACAGAGACTACAACTACACCAGAGACCCCAGCCCCAACTCGGAACAGCGCTAAGTCCAGTAGAATTGCTTGCGGGCCGGGAGGCCTAAATGACAAAATTTTTACAAAGGTAGCATTCATGGCTATATCATTTGATTGAAGACAACATTCCAGGGCTTGCCTACATGATCGTATTCCGCGTACAATAAAAGGGACTTTGAGTAGTTTTGTCCTTTCATTTCGTAGTCCCGGACAAATACAGAGCAAGTGGACAATATTCTCCTTTCCGTTGTTACATAGTCTACATATTAAACTCCTTTCAGAGATTTTCCAAGGCGGGAGGTGGCAGTTTCCCGGAAGGATTCCAAATCTTGCTTTTAGAAGGATTTGTTTGTTGTTTCCGGACCATGGTATTTCTAAATAGTCTTGAACCTTCTTTGTTTTATATCCATTTATTATTGTCCAGGCATGTTTTCTTTTTGTCAGACTATCTTTATCATTTACAGCAGATTGTACAGCAGTGTCTCCCCTTAGCGGTGATCACTTGTATCTGTTGCAGTAGTTTGAAAGAGGGTTTTGAGGACAGTGTGGCCTACTGCAGCTTGCTGCTTAGCTTGCACATCAACACAATAGTGTTTAGTGAAGGTGTGTGTTGTAGACCATGTTGCTGCCTCGCAGATGTCTTCTAGGGGAATGTTCCCTAAGAAAGCCATGGAGGCTCCTAGTTTGCGTGTGGAGTGCGCCCTAGGAGGAACTGTTAATGTAAGTTTTGCTTTTTGATAGCATATTTGTATACATTTTACAATCCACCTTGCAATTCCAGCTTTAGAGATGGGGTTGCCTTTATGTGGTGGAGAGAAAGCTACAAACAATTGCTTTGTTTTGCAAAAGGATTTGGTTCTCTCTCTATAATAGAGGAGAGCTCTTAACGTCTAGTGTGTGTAGAGCTCTTTCTGCTAGAGAGTCTGGGTTTTGGAAAAACACTGGTAACTCTACAGATTGGTTTAAATGAAACGGAGTAATGACTTTTGGAAGAAATTTGGGATTTATCCTAAGAACCACTTTATTACGGTGTAATTGTAAAAATGGGTCTTGTATTGTGAAGGCTTGATTCTCACTTACTCTCCTAAGAGAGGTAATAGCTACTAGAAAAGCTGTTTTCCATGTGAGGAATTGCAGTTCACATTTGTGTAGAGGTTCAAAAGGTGGTCCCATGAGCCTTGTAAGAACAATGTTTAGGTTCCACACTGGAGAGGGAGGTAACCTGGTAGGAATGATTCTTTTTAATCCTTCCATAAATGCTTTAATATCAGGCACTCTAAATAGAGACAGATGTTGTCTATTTTGTAAATATGCTGCAATTGCTGCTAGATGTAGGCGTATAGACGAATATGCCAAGTTACATTTAGTTTAATCGATGTGGTGCAGAAGGTAGTTGGCAGGGTCATTGTCTCGGGAATGGGAGCATGGCTGGAAGAAGGAAACATCTTGTCACACTTCCAGGCAGGTTTTAGGCGGGGAGTGGGTACGATGGACCAGGTTTTTAGATTCTTTGCGGTTTTCTGGAAATCTGTGTCCATCGGGAGGGGTTCCCTTTATCTGGCCTTTATCGACCTGAAAACCGCATTCGATCTGGTACCCCGTAACAAGTTGTGGCAGGTGCTACATAACATGGGTTTCCCGATCTATCTCCTTGAACTAATAAAGAAACTACACAAGGGCAATTATGCCAAGATTAGATGGGGGAGTCAGGGAGAGCTGACAGAGGGGGTAACAGTGTACAGGGGGGTGCGCCAGGGCTGTGTGATGGTGCCGACCCTGTTCTCCCTCTTTGTGAATGGGGTGGTGGACCATCTGAGGGGGGACCCGGCCGACGCCCCAGTCCTGGCGGGGGAAAAAACACCTACCCTCCTCTTCACGGATGATACCCTCCTGCTCTCTAAGACGCCAATGGGCCTCCAGAAACTCCTGGACAAATTCAGCTGGTTTTGTGATGTGTGGCTTAACCATCAACACCTCTAAAACAAAGTTGATGGTTTTGTCCTCATCTAAAAAAGCAAAAAGGTTAAACATCTCACTCAATGGGGCGCCCTTGGAGGTAGTCTAGGCATTTGATTATTTGGGAATAAGAATTAATAATAAAATGTCCTGGAATTCCCACATCTCGAAAATGCTCCTAAACCTTAAAAGAGTGTCAGGAGCCATCGCAAGAGACCAGCGAGACTCGACCAGCAGACCCATAGCCCCGGCCCTGGCCCTGGCAGTTTTTGAAGGGAAGGCATTCGCTTCAGCGGTTTACGGCTCCGAACTCTGGCGGTTCGAGAACATCCCGGAACTGGTAAGGGCAGATAATACGTTTTTGCGAGATTAAGTCTCGCTCCCAGTCTCAACCCCTCTAAAGCCACTTTTTCTTGATTTGGGCAGACGCTCAATCAAGGAAATGGTCCGCCTGCGCCCACTATTGTTCTGGGTGCGTCTGCGAAGATCAACAGATCTAGCAAATTACGCCGCAGCATTTGACGAACTCATCCGCTTGGGCGCTTGTGTTCAGATCCGATGGCTGAGCAAGCTGAAAGAGTTGGTCATGCGGTTAGGATTGGGCGAGCTCTGGCGGACTCAATCCTCCCCACCAAAAAATGTTAAGAAAAAGTATTGGGATTGGGTCCAGAAGGAGGAACTAGAGGGGCAAAGGCGGGGACCCCTGACTGACCAATTTCTGAACAATAAGTCTGTCAGAAAGCTCGAACCATTTCTGGATTTTATCCAAACACCCAGAGACAGAACCCTCTTCCTAAAATTCAGGTATGGAACCTTACCTCTAAACTCATTTACTGAGAAGTGGAGATCTTCCGTGCCTGACCATACTTCATGCCCTTGTTGCCCATACCCCAAAGAGTCCTTAGCCCATTTCATATTAGCTTGTATAGCCTATAGGGGGGCAAGAAGACGATGGCTAAGGCCGATTTGTAGGGAGTTGGGCTTCAGACGGCATTTTAACGCCCTACGCATTCTTACAACAGATGTAACATCCTTGGCTTTGGGGTTGCGAAATATTTGGGAAGAGCTGGCAGATACGATCAAACCAGATAAAGATGATCTCAAACGAGGGTACCAATAGATAACTTGGGCTAACTGTCTGATTCTGCTGCTACTCAATTTTATTGTACATATGTTTTTTTTATTGATTATAAGATCTGTATATTGTTGCGTATGAACTTTTAAGGGTTGTTTGTACTGAAATTGGTTTTTACTTATGATAAATGCTTTTATCGAATAAAGTACTACAACTACCAAGTTACATCTTTGTAAATGTAGACGGTAACAAATGATATTTTGGATGGAAGCATCTAGGGGATCAATTTGGTTATTGTTGCAGTAAATGGCAAATCTTTTCCATTTAGCAGCATAGCAAGCTCTAGTAGTAGGTCTTCTGGCTTCTTTAATGATATTCATACAGTCTGGTGGTAGGTTAAGATAACCAAACTCGAAGACCTCAGGAGCCAGATCGCCAGATTCAGTTGACTTGGGTCTGGATGTCGGATGTCTCAATGGTTCTGCGTTAGCAGGGATGGTGTGAGACGTAGCTTTTGTTGTGGAACTAGGGATAGTTCTAGCAGAGTTGTATACGACAGTTGGCGTGCCCATGTGGGAGCTACTCCACGGTTGGCGTGCCCATGTGGGAACTACTGAAATCAGTTTGAGCGACTGTTGTCGTAGCTTGCGCACTATTAGTGGTATTAGTGGTAGTGGCAGAAAAGCGTACGCAAGTCTGCCTGACCAGTTCATCCATATCGCATTGCCCTTGGACAGCGTGTGTGGAAACCTGGCGGCGAAGGTTGGGCATTTTGCGTTTGTGTGTGGCGAACAGATCTAGGTCTGGATGACCCCACTTGTGAAAGAATGGTTGAAGAACTTGCGGATGTAGTTCCATTCGTGAATTTGGTGTGTCTGTCAACTCAACAGATCTGCTATCGGATTGTGAACTCCTGGAAGGTGTTCTGCTAACAGATAAATGTTTTGTGGAATGGCACTAACTCCAAATGTTCTGGGCAAGCTGAGACAGCTGTAGAGAGTGTGCCCCCCCTGTTTTTGTATATAGTACATAGCTGTCATGTTGTCTGTCCGTATTAAGACCGCTTTGTTTTGTACTTGTACTTGGAATGTTTTGAGTGCTAAGAATATTGCTAGCAGCTCTAGGTGATTGATATGGAACGCTCTTTGTTGAATGGTTCATTGCCCTGGAGTTGTATGATGTAGGAGATGGGCTCCTCATCCTGTGAGATGAGTCTGCTGGAAGTACTATTTGTGGAACAGGTTCGAGGACTGGCCGCCCTTTTGTCAAGTTTTTGGTGTTCCACCACTGCAGAGAGCGATGTGTGCGGCTGTCTACCAACACCAGGTCTGTTAGTTTCCCTTGAGCCCGATTACACGGTCTTGCTAGACATTCCTGTAACGGACGCATTTGCAGTCTTGCATATGGTACAATGAAGATGCAAGATGCCATCATGCCTATTAGTCTCATGAACACTGTGGCTGGGAGAGAGTGTTGATGTTGGAACTTTGTGACTAAGGCTTGAATACTCTGAATTCTTGCTGGACTGAGATACGCTAGGGTTGTAGACGTGTTTATTGTAGCCCCTAAATATTGATGTACATGAGAGGGCTGAAGGTGCGACTTGGTGTAGTTGATCGTGAACCCTAAGTCGTGCAATGTTTGAATTGTCTGATGTGGGAGTTGGACACACTGATTGGCTCATAAAAAAGCCAAGTCATTCAATCAGTCAATCGTCTAGATAGGGGAAGACCTGCATCTGTTGACTTCTGAGATGTGATGCTACTACTGCTAGGCACTTTGTGAACACTCTTGGTGCAGTTGTTACCCCGAATGGAAGGACTTTGAATTGATAATGCTGTCCTTCAGTACAAACCTTAGATACTTCCTGTGAGAAGGATGTGTAGGAATGTGGAAGCAGGCGTCCTTTAGATCTAGTGTTGTAAGGAAGTCGCCCTGTTGCAGCAATGGGAGCGCTTGTTGTAAAGTGATCATATGAAAATGATCTGAGTGTATATAGTGATTGAGGGGCCTGAGGTCGAGAATTGGTCTTGGTGTCCCATCCTTTTTGGGTATTAGAAAATACAGCGAGTTAACCCCTGTCCCTTGATGTTGTAAAGGAACTATTACAATTGCGTCCTTTTGAAGAAGTGATAGGACTTCTTGTTTGAGCAGCATAAGGTGTTCTGCAGACATTGGACGCTGCCTGGGTGGTATGTGTGGAGGGGTAGCTGTAAGTTCGAGGCAGTAGCCATACTGGATAATTTGTCTTACCCACCTGTCTATTGTGTTGGAATTCCAGACAGGTAGGAACTGTGTTAGTCTGCCCCCTACAGGAATTGTTGTTACAGCGACCTCTTCCCTTGTTGTATCTGTAGCGTCCTCTAAAATATCCATTACTGGAGGATGTATGTGTATTGGACTTGAAGGAAGCTGTATGGTCTGCTCCAGTTTGTTTGGAGCCTCCTCTATAGAAGGAGCGATGAAAGGAGCCTCTAGCTTGTGTGCATTACAAAGCTCCCATAGATTTGGCTGTATCTGCATCTTTTTTCATTTTCTCAAGTGTTGTGTCTACCTCTGGTCCAAACAATTGATGTTGGTTGAAAGGCTGATTTAAGATGGTAGTTTGCACTTCCTGCTTAAATCCTGAAACGCATAGCCACGCATGATGTCTAAGTAGGACACTAGTGTTTACAGCTCTAGATGCAGTGTCTGCTACATCAAGTGCGCACTTGATTGAGACATTTGAAATTAACTTGCCTTCTTTTAGAAGGTTGTTTTCCTGCGCCTTATATTGGTCAGGTAGATGTTGTAGTCTCTAACTGATCATAATGAGCCCTATCGTATCTTGCAAGGAGGGCTTGTGTATTAGCTATACGCCATGTATTGGTAGCTTGTGCAGCTATTCTTTTGCCTGAAGCAACTATCACCTTAGATTCTTTATCAGGGGTGGTGCTTCACCTGAGGTTTGTAAGTTTGCCCTTTTTCTAGCATTTGAGACAACTAGCGAATCGAAGGGTAGTTGTCCTTTAATGTAGGCTGGATCCCCAGGAGGAGGCCTGTACTTTCTCAATTCTTGGGTTTAGGATCCTAGCACGTACAGGATCTTTAAATACTTCTGGAGCACATTTGATGACCCCTTTAATCATAGGAAGAATTTGAACAGACGTTTGCGATTGTTCAAATGTATCTAAGAAAAAATCTTCCTCTGCCTCATCTGAATGCATGGTGACCCCATGGTAAATGGCAGCCCTATTCAGCAAGTGCCCAAAACTAATATCTTCTGGGGAGAAGGTTTTGATGGATAGGACTGTGGGTCAGGAATATCTGGCACATCTTGTGGGTTTGGGTACTCCCAATCTGGATCATCAATAGGGTATGGAAAAGGCTCATCTGGGTCTACTCCTCCCCCTATGCTATACTCATCATAATTTTGAGGTGTATGTGAAGAATGAGCAGGAGAGTGTTCAGGAGAATTTTGAGGTGAATTGTTATGAGGAACAGGAGATGAAGGAGAAGGAAGTATAGGAGAAGAAGGGTGCATAGGAGATGTGGCAGAGTCCTCCTTCTTGACAAGCACTGCAGGTGTAGGTGCTGTGTCTAATTTCCTCTTCCTGTGTGGTGGATACAGCACCTGTTTTAGAGTCAATGTAGATCTTTTGTAGAGGATCAGGTTGGAAAAGTTCTTCTGATTGCGGAACCTTTGCCGGCGCCGATTTTTACGGTTCCGGGCGTGGTTGCTGCTTGTCTTTAGCCTTAGGAGTTGTTACTGTGTCCTTTGGCTTAGATTTCGGCACCGAAGATGTTGTTTTCGGAGATGTAGGAGGTTTTGAGGACTTGAGCGCATCTGAATCAGGCCTTGTGGGTTTCGGTACCGAAGATATTGGCTTCGGAGTGGAAGCTGGTCTGGTCGGCTTCGAGGCGTCAGACGCTGGCTTAATAGTTTTGTCTTTAGAAGTAGACAGTCTCGGAGCCGAGACTTCTTTCTGTTCCGGTGCCGAGGGAGCTGGTGGGATCGGTACATGCGGCTTGCTCGGTAAGGAGCTACCAGAAGGCTGGAGTATTTTCTTCGGAGCTGGGCTCGATGGCAGGGCTTTTGAAGTGTGTTTTCGGTCGCGACTGGGACCCGGAGGCGGAGTGTTGACCTTTGCCTTCGATTTGGGTGGTGGGTATGGGGACGGGGCAGTAGTACTCACGCACTGACACGATGGTATGGAGTCGTCCGAGTCGTCTGCCTCTGATACGATTTGGAGATCGTCAGAATCTTCTTCGGGAACAAGCGGAACATTTGTTGTACACTCTCAGGCAGCAAATGATGTCACACACTCAAAGACCAAACTCAGACCAAATGGTTTATATCAAAAATATTTCTTAATTTTAATCCTAGAACCAAGTCAAGCCTGGTGCAGGTAAGTGAAATAAAAGATTTGCAAAATTCTTATGCAATGTTTTACAATTGAATGCCGGTACAAATACAGTTGATTGAATTACAGATTAGTCAATGTTTCGAAATTAGTTTTCAGATTACTATGTACCTTACTTTTTAGATTACTTTTGCTAATCAGTGTGATATGCCTAGATGTCACACTGATAAATCTCCTAGACAAAAGGTAATACACTTTTAGTTCATAGACAGTTTTTCAACGTTCCATACAAACCAACTCCACACTTAGAACAAATTTAAAGGAAAAACAGCCAACGTATTCCTATAGAGAAAAATGAAGTTAACGGTTTGCAGGTAGGTACTGTTTTGTGGGAGTTGGTTTTCTGGGGTTAGAACCAGGGTTCCCTCAAGGTCAAGGATGCACTCTCAAAACACCCTGAGCTGCACTAGGGCGGCCGGGTGCTGATGCCCAATGTTATCCAAAGGGAGATTGGGGGCCTCCGGTTGGTGGCTGCTCTCGAGCAGGCCACAAGGTTGTGGAAGGAAAGCTCCTGGGGTTTAGCTCAGGGCAAAGGGGGATCCGTTTTAGCACCCAAAGTACCCCCACAGCAGTATTTATTTCCTAGAACCAAGCAAGCCTGGCACAGGTAAGTGTATATGGTACTCTTCAAGGCAGATTGAAAAATACAAGCAAGCTGAATGAAAATGACTGTTACAGGTTTGTAAATACTTTCAATACAGTGGAAATTACTGTTAATTACTTTGCAGATTACTTTCTGGATTACTTTTTTTACTCAGTGTGATACACCTAGATATCACACTTCCTAGAGAAATTTGTTGTTCTTTGCAGTTTTTCAAAGTGCAATACAAAACCAATTCCACACAGAACATTTTCAAGGAAAAACAGTCAATGTATTCCAATGGAGAGAAATGAAGTTATCGGTTAAAAGAGAAGTACTTTGTTGTGGGAGGTGGTATTCTGATGTAAGAATCTTGAAACACCCTCAGCGGCACTAGGGCAGCTGGGTGCTGAGGCCTAATGTTATCCTATGGGGGATAAGGGTCTTTCAGTTGGTGGCTGCTCATGAGCAAGCCACAGGTTGTGGAAGCAAAGCTCCTGGTGTTATGCTCAGGGCAAAAGGGGATCAGAGTTAGCACCCAAAGTACACCCGCAGCAGCACAGGGGCGGCTGGGTGCAGGGTGCTGATTGGTGTTGGGTGCCCTGTTTTCAATGGGGAATCTCCGGTTGAAATAAAGACTACAGGCTCGAGGACGAAGATCTTCTGGAGGTGACCACCAGTTGGAGAGGTACGTTGGAATGCCTGGGGATGCTGGGACACCTTCGGTTGGGCCATCCAAGGCTGGGGGGCATTGGGTGCAGGGATGGCATTAGGCATCGTGTTTTCTTACCAGCTCCAGTCGTGGTCTCAGGAATCCTCCAGAAAGAGGCTGCAGGTTTCGCTTGGAGTTTCACAGCAGTTCAGAGATCACCAGATCTCAGGTCAGGATCGCCGGGGAGAACTCCTCGTGGTGTTGGGCCACTGTTAACTCGGGCCGTAGGTGTCGGGTGCCGAGTGATGCAGACTTGCCAAATTGGCCGGAGCCAGAATCTGTGGGTGAGCAAATCCAGTGCTCAGGAGAGACAACGTTTTTCTTGTAGAAGGCAGGGCAGATCCTCTGTGTTCTTGAGGTTGCTAGCTGCAGAACACACCAGGCTTTCGCTGGAGCAGGTTCGAGGTGGAGACAGGCCGATACAGCTGGGGCCAAGTCCTTGGTGTGGGTACACCCCCTATTATGCCACCCTCCAGTGGGAGGGGGACATATACCTCACTCTGGTTGGCTCGATCCCTCCCATCTGCAAGATGGTGGGGACTGAGTTGTGAATCACCTCACCTCCCCAACCTGAGGGGTGGGTTTGGCAAAGGTGGGCACACCTTCCTTCCTCACTTGGTTTTCCTGTCAATTCTCCCACCCAAAGTGGGGGTCAGACCCGATGGGGGCCAGTTGCTGGAAGCAGCAAAGGCCTGGGGAAGGTAACAAAGGTGGCAAGCCTTTGAAGCTTCCCCTTTGTGGACACTGCCCATCCTGGGGAGGAGGCTTGGCACTTCGTCCCAGGATGTGCATTGTTTCAGAACCCCAGGAGCAGAAGGGCTCTCGACTGACAGGTCCAGAAACAAGTCTGGTGGTGGGACTGGCAAGCAGCCACTCAGCCTGGACACTAATGGTAGGTCGTTTTTTCACGGGGCAGCTCTAAGATGCCATCTGTGTGCATTTTCCATTAAATCCCACAGTGGCATCAGTGTGGGTTTACTGTGCTGAGAAGTTTGATACCAAACTTCCTAGTTTTCAGTAAAGCCATCATGTTGCTGTGGAGTTTGTAATGACAAACTCCCAGTACCATATACTCTTAATGGCATTACTGCACTTACAAAGTCTAACAACTGGTTTAGACACTGTAGGGGTACAGGTCTCATGCACCTGTACCCTCACCACTGGTTTAGTGAACAGAACTAGAGGGGTGGCTGCTCTATGCCAAGGCAGTGGATCAGTGCCATGTCGACTCTTCACTTGTTCTGCAACAAAGGGAGGGAGAGAGGGGGAGTGACGAGATGAGACTACATCACAGATCCTACCCACTTATTTACAGCTCCTCTGCCGTTTCCAAACATAAAGGGGTAGAATTACTATTTCACTCCTGAGTTACATTTCATACTTTGGACAGCAAGACTGAACATACGCCCCAAATGCAAGGCAAACCGAATTTGGGACCCTGCTTCAGATACCACCCATTCACACAGATCCCAGACCGGCATATTTACCAAAGCAGTCAGATCAGCCCTACACCACTTGGGCTTAATAGACATATGGCGGGAACTTCACCCTACCACACAAGACTAGACCTTTTTTTTCCACACTTCCATAGAACATACTCTAGATTTACCATAAATGAAACAGTCAACAGCTACAATAAGCCATTATATCTGCAGTGATACAGCCAATTGTACATCAGACCACGCCCCATTAGATGTTATACTCGCTTGGCTTAAGCCAAAATCTGGATATCGCAGGTGGTACTTCCCCAATGTATTTACAAGAGATCATTTATTTCACGATGAAATTCGGAAAACAATTAAAGAACTTTTTTCAATTAATGACCCACCCCATAAGGCCAGACCCACTCTTGGTCTCCAGAGGAAGGTGACCGCCCTGAAGGTGAAGATTCAGGCTATATATGCTAATAGAGCCAAAATTACCCTTTTACGCCTGAGGAAGACTACTTACGAGTAAACAAAATAGGTTCTCACCTAGCACGCCAGATAAGAATTAAACAGGAATGGGCCTATATAGATCCGATACAGGATGGAAAGGGGACTGTGTTTCATTCAGAGGAAGGGAAAGAAGGAATCTTTAGAGACTTAGCAGCTTTACACCTCTGAATAATCCCATTACGAGAGAGGAGGTCCAGAATGCGACCAACTCACTCAAGCTCCATATAATACGTGGCCCAGACAGATTTAACGCTCACTTTAATAAGATCTTAAGCTCAGACCTTACCCCCTATCTGACGGATCCTTAACTACATAGGAGATTCTCAAGTCGTGACCTCAACAATGAATGACACCTTAATAAAGGTCATTACTAAACCAGGGAAAAAAACTAAATATTGTGCACTGGATAGGCCAATCGCCCTGCTTAATATTAATGCCAACTTATATGCAAAAAGTCTGGTTAATAGACTGGAGGAAGTTCTGCCTGGGCGGATTCATCCTGACCAGTTAGGGTTTATCAAGGGCCATCAGACCCATGATGACTTGCTGCTAGTAATCCATTTGATGGATAAAACTAACGCATCTCAGTGGTCGTGGTGGTGCTTGAAGCCGAGAAGGCCTTTGACCAAGTGGACTGGTCATTCCGGATCAATACCCTGTGTCTCTCCGGGTTTGGTGACCGCTTTATATCCATGATACAGGATAACTATTCCCATCCTAGCGCTAGTCTTGATCAATGGCACAGCTTCGGACTCTTGAGCTGACTAGGTGGACGCACCTGGGGTGTCTACTTTTACTCCAACTTTTTGCTAATCTGGCTATTTAAGGGCTTCAATTTGGTCCTGCAGAACACAAAATGTCTCTATTTGCAGACGACTTCTTATTAGCTATAACTTCTCCCTGCACGTCTCTCCCAGATCTTCAATCAGACTTCTGCCTCTTTGAAAATGTGACAAGCATCCGGGTTAACCTCCAAAAGTCTTCCTGGACGAATGTAACGATCCTCCATACTCAATTGTTGGAGGTTGCAGCAGCCTCCCCCTTTTCAAAGGGTTAAAAAATAAATTACCTATCTAGGAATAAAGCTCAAGTTCCAAGTGGAAGATCTATATAGAGCAAACTATCCCTCCTTGTTATGGAGTTTACAATTAGATTTTAAATAATGACTCCATTTTATCTTACTTGGATTGGCTGCATAGACACCATTAAAATGACACTACTTCGCCATGTACTATACTTGTTTCAAGGGCTTCGGGTTGAGGTGCAGAGAGATTTATTTTCTTCAGTTTGGCAGAGGATTACTAATTTTATATGGCAGGGACGAAGAGCCAGGCTCTCCAACAAAGAGGTTGGAGGTCTAGTGCTGGCAGGTTTGCTTTCCTATTAAAGAGCTGCCCAAGTCAAGAATAATATCAGAATGGTCCCTTAGAGAGTCCAATAAACATAGATAGAATAGGGCAGTGATGGGTAGGACAATTTGGGATGCATGATGGAAGCTGAAACAAGATTGTCCAAGCAATGCCCATCTGAGCACACCTACAGCCACTACTCTGAAGGTGTGGGACACAGTAGTTTCATTTCACAAATTAACAACTTTTCCCTCCCCATATACACCCATTAATTATAATGTGGCTTTCTCTCCAGCATTACTCCTAGGCCCCCTTGATAATTTGCAGGACAGAGGGCTGCTTGACGATTTCTGACTTAATCCACGGATGGGAAACATTGACATTTGAAAACTGCTGTTGCAACTTTAAGTTACCTCCCTCGGAGCTCTTCCATTATACTCCACTGAAACACTGGGTACTGCAACCGATGGTACAGCTCGCTGCTTCTAGAGACCTTCTCCCCATTGAGCACTTTGCCCGGATTCCTGGGACTACCAAGGGATACATCTCCTTTCTCTACGCCCTCTTGCTATCCACCGCACACAACCCTACTCCATAACATGTCCTCTTCTGGGAACAGATATTAGAGATTAGTTTAGAGCAGTAGCAGCCGGTATGGGAGAAGAGAGTTGGGGAAGAGACAACAAAAACAAGCATTTGCAATGCAACAGGTCTCACATCTGTGAGAGTTTAAGCTATTGGTGTTGTAAGTTACAATGCCTTTTATTTATCCGTTTTGATAATTAACACTTACATAAAAGGCCTGGTCATGTACAATGCCAATAGCTAAAACTCTTGTAAATGCAAGAACTATTTCAATTCAATGAAGCAGCCACCATTGTCCCAGGCTGCTTGGAAAATGAAAGAAGGCATGGTGCGCTGCATGTGGTAGGAAAGCATGCTGTGCCTGCAGCAGGAGAAATTCATTAAAGAAAATAATGCTTATTTGCAATGCAATAGGTCTCGCATTAGGAAAGTTTGAGCTATTGGTATTGTAAATGACACATTTTTTATTTATGTGTTGGTTTTGAAAATAGCTAAATTAATAGCTTGGTCATTTACATTGCCAATAGTTATAACTTTTGCAAATGCGACACCTAGAACATTTGTAATGCAACATGTTTTGTATTTACGTGACTTAGATGTATTGATATTACAAATAACAATGGCTTTAATTTTTTTTTTAAATACTTAAATAAAAGTTATTGTAATTTATAATGGCATTAGCTTAAAGTTTTGTAAATAACTTTTGTGAAGATTATGTTCAGTGTATTTTATTGTGACAAAAATCCAAGAACAGAAGTGAAATATTAACATCTTTTTGTGACATTTGTAATAAAGCTGGAAACATTGAGAGAACATATTTGAACCAGTTGTTGTTGAATGGTGGCGCTGAGTGATGTGGAGGCAACGAGTGATGCTGTGGTAGTGCATAGTGATGTTGTGGTGCCCCTGAGTGATGCTGTGGTGGTGCGATAGATAGATAGAGTGAGGGCGATAGATAGATACATAGAGTGAGTGGGTGGGTGTGGGTGTGGGTGTGTGGGTGTGGGTGTGGGTGTGTGTGTGTGTGTGTGGTTGGGGCTGTGTGTGTGTGTGGTTGGGGCTGTGTGTGTGTGTGGTTGGGGCTGTGTGTGTGTGTGGTTGGGGCTGTGTGTGTGTGTGGTTGGGGCTGTGTGTGTGTGTGGTTGGGGCTGTGTGTGTGTGTGGTTGGGGCTGTGTGTGTGTGTGGTTGGGGCTGTGTGTGTGTGGTTGGGGCTGTGTGTGTGTGGTTGGGGCTGTGTGTGTGTGGTTGGGGCTGTGTGTGTGGTTGGGGCTGTGTGTGTGGTTGGGGCTGTGTGTGTGGTTGGGGCTGTGTGTGTGGTTGGGGCTGGGTGTGTGGTTGGGGCTGGGGGTGTGGTTGGGGCTGGGGGTGTGGTTGGGGCTGGGGGTGTGGTTGGGGCTGGGGGTGTGGTTGGGGCTGGGGGTGTGGTTGGGGCTGGGGGTGTGGTTGGGGCTGGGGGTGTGGTTGGGGCTGGGGGTGTGGTTGGGGCTGGGGGTGTGGTTGGGGCTGGGGGTGTGGTTGGGGCTGGGGGTGTGGTTGGGGCTGGGGGTGTGGTTGGGGCTGGGGGTGTGGTTGGGGCTGGGGGTGTGGTTGGGGCTGGGGGTGTGTGCGCGCGCGCGCGCGGGGCTGTGCGCGCGCGCGGGGCTGTGTGTGTGCGCGCGGTTGTGTGCGCGCGGTTGTGTGCGCGCGGTTGTGTGCGCGCGGTTGTGTGCGCGCGGTTGTGTGCGCGCGCGGTTGTGTGCGCGCGCGCGGTTGTGTGCGCGCGCGGTTGTGTGCGCGCGCGGTTGTGTGCGCGCGGTTGTGTGCGCGCGCGGTTGTGTGTGTGTGCGCGCGCGGTTGTGTGTGTGTGCGCGCGCGCGGTTGTGTGTGTGCGCGCGGTTGTGTGTGTGTGCGCGCGGTTGTGTGCGTGCGCGCGGTTGTGTGCGTGCGCGCGGTTGTGTGCGCGCGGTTGTGTGCGCGCGGTTGTGTGCGCGCGGTTGTGTGCGCGCGGTTGTGTGCGCGCGGTTGTGTGCGCGCGGTTGTGTGTGTGCGCGCGCGCGGTTGTGTGTGTGCGCGGTTGTGTGCGCGCGCGGTTGTGTGCGCGCGCGGTTGTGTGCGCGCGCGCGGTTGTGTGTGTGCGCGCGCGGTTGTGTGTGTGCGCGCGCGCGGTTGTGTGTGTGCGCGCGCGCGGTTGTGTGTGTGCGCGCGCGCGGTTGTGTGCGTGCGCGCGGTTGTGTGCGCGCGCGCGGTTGTGTGCGCGCGCGCGGTTGTGTGCGCGCGCGCGGTTGTGTGCGTGCGCGCGGTTGTGTGCGTGCGCGCGGTTGTGTGCGTGCGCGCGGTTGTGTGCGTGCGCGCGGTTGTGTGCGCGCGCGCGGTTGTGTGCGTGCGCGCGGTTGTGTGCGTGCGCGCGGTTGTGTGCGTGCGCGCGGTTGTGTGCGTGCGCGCGGTTGTGTGCGTGCGCGCGGTTGTGTGTGTGCGCGCGGTTGTGTGTGCGCGCGCGCGGTTGTGTGTGCGCGCGGTTGTGTGTGCGCGCGGTTGTGTGCGCGCGCGGTTGTGTGCGCGCGCGGTTGTGTGCGCGCGCGGTTGTGTGCGCGCGCGGTTGTGTGCGCGCGCGGTTGTGTGCGCGCGCGCGGTTGTGTGTGTGTGTGCGCGCGCGGTTGTGTGTGTGTGTGTGCGCGCGCGGTTGTGTGTGTGTGTGTGCGCGCGGTTGTGTGTGTGTGTGTGCGCGCGCGCGGTTGTGTGTGTGTGTGCGCGCGCGGTTGTGTGTGTGTGCGCGCGCGGTTGTGTGCGCGCGCGGTTGTGTGCGCGCGCGCGGTTGTGTGTGTGTGTGCGCGCGCGGTTGTGTGTGTGTGTGTGCGCGCGCGGTTGTGTGTGTGTGTGTGCGCGCGCGCGCGGTTGTGTGTGTGTGTGTGTGCGCGCGCGGTTGTGTGTGTGTGCGCGCGCGGTTGTGTGCGCGCGCGGTTGTGTGCGCGCGCGGTTGTGTGCGCGCGCGGTTGTGTGCGCGCGCGGTTGTGTGCGCGCGCGCGGTTGTGTGCGCGCGCGGTTGTGTGCGCGCGCGCGGTTGTGTGTGTGCGCGCGCGCGGTTGTGTGTGTGCGCGCGCGGTTGTGTGTGTGCGCGCGCGGTTGTGTGTGTGCGCGCGCGGTTGTGTGTGTGCGCGCGCGGTTGTGTGTGTGCGCGCGCGGTTGTGTGTGTGCGCGCGCGCGGTTGTGTGTGTGCGTGCGCGCGCGCGGTTGTGTGCGTGCGCGCGGTTGTGTGCGTGCGCGCGGTTGTGTGCGTGCGCGCGGTTGTGTGCGTGCGCGCGGTTGTGTGCGTGCGCGCGGTTGTGTGCGTGCGCGCGGTTGTGTGCGCGCGCGCGGTTGTGTGCGCGCGCGTGGTTGTGTGCGCGCGCGTGGTTGTGTGCGCGCGCGTGGTTGTGTGCGCGCGCGTGGTTGTGTGTGCGCGCGCGGTTGTGTGTGCGCGGCAGATCAGCACAGCAGAAGAGAATGAATATGCTACTTACCAGTATGCATCTGTTCTTGGCATGTAGGGCTGCTGACATTCATATCTATAGCCTAGATCGCCGCCTAGTGTTGGGTCCGGATGATTGCACATTGTTGTCCTGGAAGAGTCTTCGAAGTATCACGAGATAGGTGGCTCCTCCCCTGGACTACAGTGCGTATGGGCATCAACTCCATCCCCAGATTGTTTTTAGTCATTGTGGCGAAGATGGAGTGTAACAGTGTGAGCGATGACCATGCTAAGAGTAAGTGTAAATTCTGCAGCCACTACAGGCGCCGGGGAGGAGGGCGGGCGATATGAATGTCAGCAGCCCTACATGCCAAGAACAGATGCATACTGGTAAGTAGCATATTCAGTTCGAGGCATGTGGGCTGCTGAATTCATATCTATAGCATAGAATACATAGCAGTCCCTCCATTATCGGCGGCCGCCCGTGCCGGCTGCAGATGTTTGAAAAAGTCTCTTCAGAACAGCCTGCCCTACAGCTGCTTGGAGTGCACATCTACACAGTAGTGTTTAGTAAATGTGTGTGGGGTAGACCATGTGGCTGCTCTACAAATGTCTTCCAAAGGGATATTACCAAGGAAAGCCATGGAGGCCCCCAACTTGCGGGTGGAGTGGGCTCTGGGGGGGGGGGGGGGGGGACCGTAAAAGTGCGCTTAGCTTTTTGATAACAAATCTGGATACACTTAACGATCCACCTGGCTATACCTGCTTTGGAAATGGGGTTGCCTTTGTGCTGGGCAGAAAAGGCAACGAAGAGTTGTGTTGTTTTCCTAAAATCTTTGGTCCTATCAATGTAGTACATCAAAGCTCGTTTGACGTCAAGAGTGTGGAGCATTCTTTCGGCCACAGTCTCTGGGTTTTGAAAGAACACAGGTAGTTCAATGGTCTGATTGACGTGGAACTGTGAAACTACTTTTGGAAGGAATTTAGGGTTAGTGCGCAGCACCACCCTGTTTGAGTGAATCTGTATGAATGGCTCCTGTACAGTGAGCACTTGGAGTTCACTTACACGTCGCAGCGATGTGATGGCTATTAGGAAAGCCACTTTCCATGTTAAGAACTGAACCTCGCAAGAATGCAGAGGCTCAAAAGGGGGGCCCATCAGCCTGGTGAGGACCACATTAAGGTTCCATACAGGAGCTGGTGGGGTCCTGGGAGGAATGACTCGTTTCAACCCTTCCAGAAAAGCCTTAACGGCAGGCACTCTGAAAACCGAGAGACTGTGCCTGTTTTGGAGATAAGCCGCTATGGCGGATAAGTGTATCCGAATGGAAGCATATGCTAGATTGCATTTGTAAAGATGTAACAAATAACAAATGATGTCGTGAGTAGATGCGTCTAGCGGGTTGATGTTGTGTTCTGCACAGTAAATGACAAACCGCTTCCATTTTGCTGCATAGCAAGCTCTGGTGGTGGGCTTCCTCGCCTCCCGTATGATATCCATGCAGTCGGGAGGCAAGTTAAGGTAACCAAATTCTAAGACTTCAGGAGCCAGATCGCCAGGTTGAGCTGTTGCGGATCTGGATGCTGAATGTCGCCATGGTTCTGCGTCAAAAGCGTGGGTGTAAAGTGGAGCCTTTGATGCGGTACCACGGAGAGTTCTAGAAACGTGGTGTACCGTGGTTGGCGTGCCCACGTTGAAGCAACTAGGATGAGTGTCATAGAGTGTTGCTTTAGCTTTCGTGCCACCAGCGGTATGAGAGGTGCTGGGGGAAAAGCGTACGCAAATCTGCCTGACCAGTTCATCCATATCGCATTGCCCTGCGACTGTGAGTGCGGGAACCTGGCGGCAAAGCTTTGGCATTTGGCGTTTTCCCTTGTGGCGAACAGGTCTATCTCTGGATGACCCCACTGCTGGAAGTGCGGGCGGAGTACGGATGGATGCATCTCCCACTCGTGCATTTGGTGGCTGTACCTGCTAAGCAGATCCGCCATCTGATTGTCCTTGCCCGGGAGGTGTTCTGCCATGAGGAAGATGTTCCTCTGAATGGCCCACTTCCACATGCTCTGAGCCAGATGAGACAACTGTGGAGAGTGCGTACCTCCCTGCTTTTGAATGTAGTACATGGCCGTCATGTTGTCCGTCCGGATCAACACGACCTTGTTGCACAGATGTACCTTGAATGCCTTCAGCGCCATGAAGATTGCCATCAGTTCCAGGTAGTTGATGTGCATCTTCGTTTGCTGAGTTGTCCATAGTCCCTGCACCGTGTAGTGGAGTACATGAGCTCCCCATCCCTGGAGAGATGCGTCCGTTGTCAGGATAATCTGTGGCACAGGCTCCTGGAACGGTCGGCCCTTGCAAAGGTTGCGTGGATTCCACCAATGCAGAGAGCTGTACGCCCGACCGGTCACCAACACTAGGTCGTTCAACTGCCCTTGAGCCTGAGTCCACTGATGAGCCAAACATTCTTGAAGCGGACGCATATGTAGCCGCGCGTGCGGGACTATGAAGATGCAGGAGGCCATCATGCCTATCAACTGCATGAACACTCTTGCTGGAAGCGAGTGTTGCTGTCTGAACTTCTGGATCAGTGCCTGAATGCTGTCGATCCTCACAGAAGTTGGCTGAGCTGTGGCTGCCAGTGTATTTATCGTCGCACCCAAATACTGCCGCACATGGGCTGGCTGAAGGTGCGACTTCGGATAATTTAGTGAGAATCCCAGATTGTGAAGGAGGTGAATGGTGTGGGACATGTTGGCGGCGCACTGCTGGGCCGACTTTGCTTGGACAAGCCAGTCGTCCAGATAAGAGTAGACGTGAACGTTGTGTCTCCTGAGGTGCGCAGCCACTGTCGCCAGGCATTTTGTGAACACCCTGGGCGCTGTGGTCACCCCGAAAGGGAGGACCTGGAATTGATAATGCTGATTCTGAATGGTGAATCTGAGGTATTTTCTGTGTGACGGATGTAGTGGAATGTGAAAATATGCATCCTTGAGATCCAAGGTGGCGAGGAAGTCCCCTTGATTGAGCAACGGAAGAACCTGCTGCAGTGTTGGCATGTGAAAATGTTCTGAGAGAATATACTGGTTTAGGGGTCTGAGGTCCAGTATGGGTCTGAGGGACCCGTCCTTCTTCGGGATTAAGAAGTACAGGGAGTACACACTCCTGTGCCTTCTTCCTCCACTGGCACGAGCTCTATCGCCCCTTTTTGCAGCATGACGAGTACCTCCTGCTGCAATAAGTGCAAATGCTCTGTGAACATAGGACGGTGTTTTGGTGGCAAGTTGGGTGGAGTGACAATAACCGAACTGGATACGTTTTTTGACCCACCTGTCTGTGGTGATGGATTTCCAGACCAGCAGGAACTGCTGCAGTCTCCCCCCGACAGGTGTTGTATGGTCGGGGGGCAGTGACAGGGCGTCACTGTTTGTTGGTGGCGGAGGAGCAGGAGTTGTTGTTTCCACGACCTCTGCCCTTGGTGCTGTTGCCCCGATAGCCGCCTCTACTCTGCTTGGTGTAAGAGGACTGCGCCCCACCTTTAGTGTATTGCGTTTGCTGGGACATCTGGCCTCTGGAAACACCTCTATTGCCTGAGCGACGAAAAGTAGTGCCCCGAAACTGTTGGGACTGGAGTCTCGGTATCCTTTTTTATTTTCTCCAGGGTGGTATCCACCTCAGGACCAAATAGTCTATCAGGGTTTACAGGCTGATTGAGGATGGTGGTTTGTATCTCCGGCTTGAACCTGGAGATTCTGAGCCAGGCCTGACGTCGCAACATGACACTAGTGTTAATGGCCCTTGCCGCGGTGTCCGCCACGTCCAGTGCACATTTAATAGAAGCGTTGGAGATGAGCTTCCCTTCCTGAATGAGCATCTCCGCTGCCTCTTTATACTGATCTGGTAGATGTTGTAACAGGCTCTAGTGTATCATAGTGTGCCCTGTCATATCTGGCCAAGAGTGCCTGAGTGTTTGAAATGTGCCAGATATTGGCCGCTTGAGCCGCCACCCTCTTCCCTGATGCTTCTAGCACGTTTGATTCCTTGTCAGGGGGAGGAGCATCACCAGTGGTCTGTGAATTTGCCCTCTTCCGGGCATTAGAGACAACCAGAGAGTCCAATGGCAACTGGCCCTTGATGTAGGTAGGGTCGCCAGGTGCCGGTCTATACTTTTTTTTCCAATCCTAGGGTTGATAACCCTGGCACGTGTGGGTTCTTTTAAAAATGTCCGCAGCATGTTTCAGAGCCCCTTTCAGCATTGGGAGAGTCTTGACAGTCTTTTCTGCTGTGGAAAAGGTATCAAAGAGGAAGTCCACCTCAATAGGGTCAGCATGCAGCTGGACGGCGTGGTTGTTAGCCGCCCTCTCAATTAGGGCGTTAAATGCTGCAGAATCCTCAGTAGGAGAGGTTTTGACATTGTACACCTGAGTGTCCGGGGCAGTGTGCTGATCCCCCGGATCCCCTGCATCCACCCAAGAGTCCTGGTGATCCTCAGGATCAGTGTTGGCAGGGAAATTATACTCCTCCTCATCACCTTCCCCAGCCTCCCCATCCGAATAAGTGGGGGCGGGTGTAGCAACAGTTTGTGTCCGTGGGGCAAGTGGCTCAACCAGAACCGGGGAATCCATAGAAGGCTTCTTGCGCTTCAAAGGAATCGTGTAGGACTCCATAGGCTGCGCCGCCGTGATCGTCCTATTGTAGAGGGTAAGTTTACCGGCGTCGATAAAGTGTTCCGACTGCTCTTCCATCATGGGCTGTCGATGCTTCGAGCTCACCAGTGGCTGAGAAGGCTTCGACCCCGCAGACACCTGCACGTCCGCGTTGTCGACCGGCTTCGGTGCGAACGCCTTCAGCGGTAACGTGAACAGGAGTGGCGCCGAGGACTTCGGCGTTTTGGCAACTTGCGTTGGGGTGGAAGCATCCTTCGGATCGACAGCAGAAGCCTTGTTCCTGATGCGTTGCAAAGAGTCCGACACCTGCTTTGTGAAGGATGCGGACGGTTTCGTCGACCCGACAGACGGCCTCGATCCACCAGCGTGTGCCGACTCGAGCATCGATGCTGTGGCTTTCTCCGGCCGATGCGCGGGATCAGCCCTCTTAGGTGCGCCGTGTCCTCCGACTGTGTCGACGGCCTTCGGCGCCGGCGGCTTCGGGTCGGCGGGCTTGACAGCTTGTTTTTGGGGCCCAGTCTTCGGCTCGACGCCCTTGAGCGATTTGGGATCGACGCCCTTGACCGACTTCGGCTCGATGCCCTTGGTCGACTTCACCTGGTCGACAGCCTTCTTCGGCTTTGGCTGCGCCGACTTGTCGGAAGACGAGGAGGCGGCCAGAGGGACAGACGTCTTCGCTTTCAATGGCGTCTCCATCACTTTCGTTTTCGTCGACACCGAAGCTTTCAGTTTCGGTTTGACCAACGGCGGCTCTGCAGAAGTGTCCGTAGCCGGGCCCGTAGGCGAGGCCGTGGAACTGGGTGTAAGGTCTTGGGTAAGGCCTTGTGGCGATCCCTCGACCTGAGCCTTAGTGATTGTCCGAACGGGGCATAGCTCTTCCCCTGAGCTATCTTCCGTGGCCCCATAGGCCTCATTGTCGTCTCCTACCTCGTCGACGACTTCTTCAGTATCTAACACTTCGACGTCTGCGTCGTAGGTGTAGTCGATCTCCTCCGCTGGAGTGGAAATCGGCTCTTGATCTTCTGGCTCGTCCTGTTCTTCCCTCTCGAAGATGTCCACCGGTGCCGACTGCTGGGCCTCCATGCGCGCCAAAGTCGATTCGTCTTCTTAGATCGAAAACGGGAACAAGCCATACAGTTGGCTTCATCGTGATCCGGCGAGAGGCACTTGTTGCACACCGGGTGGACGTCGATGTGGGGATACTTCGATCCGCACACGGGACATTTCTTGAACGGGCTCCGTTCCATGATGAACGTTGGTTGCGTTGACTGGGCCTTGAGCACCGAAGAGGCACGCGACTTTTCTGGATGTCCGACTCGGGAACTGAGCCGGAACAGAGCTGGGCACCGAACGCAAGACAATACCGACGGTATAGGAAAAGGCCTTTGGGCCTTAAGAAAAGTCTATATCGATTCCGAACTGGAGATGTCGAATATACATCCCAACCCAATGGCGGAAAAAAACAATCTGGGGATGGAGTCGATGCCCATGCGCACTGTAGTCCAGGGGAGGAGCCACCTATCTCGTGATACTTCGAAGACTCTTCCAGGACAACAATGTGCAATCATCCGGACCCAACACTAGGCGGCGATCTATGCTATAGATATGAATTCAGCAGCCCACATGCCTCGAACCAGGGAGTTAAAGAAGGAGGTGGGTGGAAGAGAGCAGCAGATCAGCACAGGAGAAGAGAATAGAACAGGGATTTAGAGAAGGAGGCGAGGTGGAAAAGAGCAGCAGACCAGCAGAATAGAACAGGGAGAAGGGGGCGGGGTGGAAGAGAGCAGCAGCTCATCACGGGAGAACAGACTGAGTTAAAGAAGGAGGTGGGGTGGAAGAGAGCAGCAGATCAGCACAGGAGAAGAGAATAGAACAGGGATTTAGAGAAGGAGGCGATGTGGAAGAGAGCAGCAGATCAGCAGAAGAGAACAGGGAGTTAGAGAAGGGGGCGGGGTGGAAGAGAGCCGCAGATCATGGGAGAACAGAACAGTGAGTTAAAGAAGGAGGCGGGTGGAAGAGAGCAGCAGATCAGCACAGGAGAAGAGAACAGAGTTAGAGAATGAGGCGGGAGGAAGAGAACAGCAGATCAGCATGGGAGAAGAGAACAGTGAGTTAGAGAAGGAGGCGGGTGAAAAGGAAACAGCAGATCAGCACAGGAGAAGAGGGCAGGGAGTTAGAACAGCAGGCTGGGAGGGAGAGGGCTGCAGATTAGCAATTTTTGCCAATTTAGCTTTGAAACTTAAAAGATTGATTTGCACCTCTGCCATGATGTGCAGCCAGTAGTTTGTTTTCCTGCCGGGCTGCGTCTTCCATCCTTCCGAGTTTGGTATTTGATGTATGATTAAAAGTTGTTAATAGCAGTAATGGCTATTTACAGCCTTACAATCTGCAACTAGTTGTTGCTCTTTGCATGTGGTGGAAGCTTGGAATGGTGCACTCAGTACAGCAGCTGCTGTTTGTGCATTTATGCTCTTGCTCTGCTGGTGACACTGCTAGAGGGACCCTTAAGCTCACCGACATTTAAGAAAATCCTTTTCATGGGGTCAAAAGGGAAAAACATGGTCTTGGTCAATGACTGGGGAAGGAGAAGTGTGACTGCATAGATTGGCACTGGAGTGTGGTGGCTGTGAGAGTCTGGGGAAGGAGGAGTGTGACTGCATAGATTGGCACTGGAGTGTGGGGGCTGTGAGTCTGGGGGAAGGAGGAGGAGTGTGGGGGCTGCGAGTGTCTGGGGAAGGAGAAGCGTTACTGCACAGTATGAGACTGGAGGGTGGGGAGCCTGGGAAAGGAGTAGCGTGACTGCATAAAATGAGACTGTAGGGTGGGGGGATGAGAGTGGCTGGGGATAGAGCAGTATGATGTCACAATACAAGACTGGAGAATACAGGGCAAGAGAGTAAGAGGACGCAATACAAGAGTTGAATGAGAATTTAGAAGTGAAATGGCACAGCATGAGACTGGGGAATGAGGGGTCTGGGGGTGCCTGGGGACGGAGATATTAGACTGGAGGGTGGGGGGGTTAGGGGGCGTGTGAAGACCTGTGAATGGAGGGGTGTGATGGCACAGCATGAGACTAGAGGTTGGGTGACTGGGAGTGTCCAGGGTTGGAGGAAATGATGACACCGTATGAGAATGGAGAGTTGGGGCCTGAAAGTACCTTGGGATAGAGGCGTGGGGTGGCACAGTGTGGGGAGCCTTAGCGCCTGCAAGGATGGCAAAGTGCGAAGTCACAGTAAGAGTCTGGAGGGTCAGGGGCCACGGAGTTTCTGAGGAAGGAGGGTGTGACCTCGTGGTGCGATCCTGGAGGGTGAGAGGATTGGGCACCTCCAGAGACGGCAGAGTGTGATGCACAACAGGAGTCTTGAGGATGAGGACCTGCGAGTGCCCTGGGATGGAGGAGTGCAATGGTACAGAGTGTTCATGGGGGTGCGTGGGGGGAGGGGCTTGGGTGTAATGTTGCAGTACAAGCCTGGAGGGTGAGAGAATTGGGCGCCCATAGGGATGGAGGAGTGTGATGTCATAGCATGAGCCTGGAGGGTGAGGGGCTGCATAAATAATCACCTGGCCAATGCTGGTTTGTCTTGAAGCCTGCATTCCATAAAGAAACAAAGAATTTAGCTAAATGCAAGTTAACGTGTAAACCAATTTGGGACGACTAAGTTCCCTCTCGCTTACTCCCAAACGTTGACACATATGGCCGAGCTCTAACGACCACTGTTTGCGGCGTGAGCACAGCACCGCAACTGAGGAGCAGGGAGAAAGAAGACTAGCATTCGGAGCAGTGGCAGCAAAAGGATGTATGCAGCCTACCCCTGCAGAGCACCTTCTCATATAACTGTACGTGTGCAAGGGGACAGTAGAGTACATGGCGGCACGACACATAAAAAGATACCGAAAGGTGACGGCACACTCTCCGGTGCAATGCCCCATTCCCCAGGAAATACCAGTTAAGCCATTAAACTGCTGGAAACTCCCCGGAGAAAGTCTTTTCACCAGGGCAGATCTGCACTGCACAGGAAGTGTTTTATGCGGCCACAGGAAACTACGCACTGACAGAGTAGTACAGGTCGGGTGGCTTTGGTCTGCGGAAGGTTAATCCCCAGCATCGGTCCCTGTTGCGTGTTTCACACTGTTCTTCCTACTGCTTCAGGACGCCGATCGCCAAAGTGGTCAGTGAAGAGAGAGGAGCCAGTTAATGTACAAGGGATGCACACAGCAGCTCGGCATGCTGTGAAAGCCAGCCTCACACTGCAAGAAAAGACAGATGGCGGAGAAGTGCAATGGTAAAAGGAGCGGGGTGAAAAAAAACGGAGAACTCAGTGTCAGGCAAACACCCACACATAGAGTATGAACACCCACACATAGAGTATGTTGGGGGTATGTCCTGAGGGTGAAATAGACGTAAATCATAACAAAAACATCATCAGTAACGAATAGTTTCTTACCCTTCGGTATAGTTTTGCAGCTTGAAGATCTTTCTGGATATACTATGCTGTGCATTATTCCGCGGTCTAGTGGTTGGGTCCGGAATCGTAGTCTTTTTTGTTTTTTTTATTTTTTTCGTAGCCCAGGTGGGCATCGACGTCCCACCTTAGTGGTTGGGTCCGGAATCGTAGTCTTTTTTGTTTTTTTTATTTTTTTCGTAGCCCAGGTGGGCATCGACGTCCCACCTTTTGGTGTCCTTCCTGTGACGTCGGCATGCTTCCTGAGGAAGCTCCCACCCTTGGGCACCATCTACGGATTCTTTTTTTCCAGTTTGTGTTTTGTTTCCGAATAGTATGGCAATGTTTGAATATTTGTTTCACCGCTTTTTCCTTCAAGTATGTTCAAGTCTTTGCCCCGTTTTTTTACCACCTATTATTCCAGTCTCATCTTTCTGACGGAGGTGGGTGGGTTCGCTAGTGAATCCAGAAAGCTGCAAAACTACACCGACAGGTAAGAAACTATTCGTTTTGCAGCGTGAATCTTTCTGGATTCACTATGCTGTGCATCGACTTTGTAGCGGTTTGTCATCACTGTGGCGGCTGGGTGGAAGATGAGCTTTGGTTTTTGAATATGTGCTGAAGCACCTTTTGTCCTACTTATGCTTCTTTGTTCATTTGTATGTCCACACAGTAGTGTTTTGTGAACATGTGCACTGAAGCCCGTGTTGCCACCAGGCATATGTCCTGAATGGGAGTGTTAGCCAGGAAGGCTATTGTTGCTCCCTTTTTCCTGGTTGAATGGGCCCGTGGCCCCTCTGCCAGTTCTTGCCCAGCTTGTTTGTGGCATAATTATATTGCTTGCGCGATCCATCGTGCAATTGTCCCCTTAGTAACTGCTTTTCCCATGCAACTGTCTGCGAATGCCAAAAAATTATTTTGTTTTTCTGTGATCCTTAGTTCTCTCTATGTAGTGCATGACAGCTCGTCTGGTGTCCAGAGTGTGCAGTGCCCTGTCTGCCTTTTGTCGTTGGTTTTTGGAAGAAACTAGGTATTTGAATAGTTTGGTTGATGTGGAACTTAGACATCACCTTTGGCATAAAGTGTGGATCCGTTCTCATCACCACCCTATCATTGTGAATTTGTATGTAGGGTTCCTGTAGCGTTATCGCCTGTAGCTCGCTCACCCTGCGCAGCGAGGTGATTGCCACCAGGAAAGCGGTCTTCAAGCACAGCATTTGTAGGGAGGCCTTATGGATCGGTTCAAAGGGCGCTTTCATGAGTTCCGTCAGTACTAGGTTAAGCTTCCACGCTGGTGCTGGTAACCTCTTTGGCGATGCGATCCTTTTTGCCCCTTCCAAGAATCTTTTTACAATTTGTGAAGTAAAAAAGCTTTTCCCGGTCTCTCCTCTAGTTTAGGTGACTATGGCTGCCAGGTATACCCTTAGCGAGGATGAGCTCAGATTAGCCTCTAGCAGGTGCGTGAGGTATTTAAGCACTGCTGAGTCTCTTGTCATCTTGTTGTGCAGTTTTTCCTTTCTGCACCATAGTGTGAACCTCTTCCATTTGGCCACGTAGCACTTCCGCGTGCTAGGTCTTCTTGCCTCTTGAAGTACCCTAAGGGTGCGCTAAGGTAATTTAAGGTGTGCTAATTCTATTTCCTCAGGAGCCAGGCTGAGGCTTTCTGGTTCTGGATGCAACACCTCTCCGTTTTGCATGGAGAGTAGGTCTTTCCTTCTCCCAAATCTGTGTGGTGCACTCTGTCATCTCCATAATCTGTGAGTACCAGGTCTGCCTGGCCCACTGTGGTGCCACCAGTATCAGGGTCATGTTGCTCACTCTGCACTTGCTGAGTACCTTGTGTATCAGGGGGATCGGCGGAAAAGCGTAAGCAAATGTCTGACCAGCTTATCCACAGGGCATTCCCCAGTGACCCTTCCCCTGGTTGCGAAGTGCTGGCATTTTGCATTCTGGCGTGTTGCAAACAGGTCTATTGATGGAGTTCCCCACCTGTCGAACAGTCTCCTTGTCGCTTGGGCATTGAGCTCCTATTCGTGTGAAGCCGATGTCTGTCTGCTGAGCCAGTCCGCTTCCATGTTGTCCTTCCCTGGCAGGTGAATCGCCAGTAGATCTATTTGTAGTGGGATGGCCCATTTCCATATTTCCTGCACTATTTCTGACAGCGGGGCTGATTGATTCCTCCCTGCTTGTTTATGTAGAACATCGCTGTTGTGTTATCTGGATCAACACTGTTGGTTGTACAGCTTCGTCTGGAATGCCTTTAGTGCGAGTAACACGGTCTTTAGTTCCAGGTAATTGATGTGTTTGACCGCATCCGCTGGTATCCACAGACCCCTCACTGAGTTTTTTCATGTGTGCTCCCCATCCCTTCTGGGATGCGTCTGTGGTGATGGTCACAGTTGGTGTTGGTGGTGTTAGAGGCTTTCCCCTTTGTTATGTTTCCTTTGTTCCACCATGATATCTCCTCGTGCACTGCGTGCGTTACAACCACTAGATCTTCCCAACAACCTGTAGCTTGTGACCATTGGTCCTGTAGCCACTCCTGGAGTGGTCTCATGTGGAGTCGTACATTCGGCACTATGTGTATGCAAGGCCATCATGCCCATCATCTTGCTCACCGTCCTCACTGTCAGAGGACGCCCCTTATGGTAGAGCCGCGCCTCCTTCACCAGTGCCAGCGTTCTCTTCTTGCTGGGGAACACCTTCTCCTGTACGGTGTTGATCTGCGCACCCAGGAACATTTTCACTTGTTCTGGGTTCATTGAGCTTTTTTCCAGTGGATGGAGAAACCCAGGGCCATTAGTGTATGGGTCACTCGCTGTGCGTGCCATTTGCATGTCTTGTATGATCTTGCCTTTACTAGCCAGTCGTCCAGGTAAGGGTATACGTGGATCCCTTCCCTCCTTAAGTGTGCTGCGACTGCTGCAAGGCACTTTGTAAATACCCTTGGTGCTGATTTTAGTCCGAATGACAGTGCCATGAATTGATCGTGATTTGTGTTGATGACAAATCTTAGCAGATGTTTGTGCCGCCTGTTCATTGGGATGTGCAGGTAGTCCCCGCCTTGTATCTGTGGGTGGACCTCTTGCAGGGACGTCATTTTTAATTTTTGGGTTTTTATATATTTGTTGTGGAACCTTAGGTCCAGGATGGGTCTCATTGTTTCGTCTACCTTTGGTACCAGGAAGTACGTGGAGTACACCCCCTTGTTCCTCTCTACGGGAGGGACAGTCTCGATAGCCTCCTTCAACAGGAGCTCTTGTGCTTCCCTTTGAAGGAGCACTAGTTTCTTCTTTGCTAGTGCTCTTTTTTTGGGGGGGCGGGGGGGGGTTCCAACTATGCAGTATCCGTACTGTATGGTGTTGAGAATCCATCTGTCTGTAGTTATTTTCTTCCACTCCTGGAAGAAACGGTTCAATCTTCCTCCCACCGGTGTTACGTGCTCTTGCAAGTGTAATCCGAGCCACCCCTCTTTGTATGAAAGTATGACCGATATTTTGACAAACTCGCTGAGAGTGTTTGATTATATATGGGTATCCTTTGTTTGCTTGCTCTCACAGGTACTCGCCCATTTCTCCTGGCCCCACTCTAGTATGGGCGCTTCATTTGTTTGACGCAATTTCTACTATCCACCTCTTCATGAAGAACATCTTAAACAACTAGATAAGAATAATTCCCATCCATTACATAATACCCACTCCTGAACTTTTGCACTTCCACCATAACCTCCATGCTTTTTATTTGGTTTGACATTTTTAATTTTTGTTATCTTTGTTTCAAGGTGTAGTTAGCCTGAATGTTTTTAGTTCATTGAAAGGTACCTTTATTTTTTAGGTTCAAAAACACTGGAGACTTGTGATTTGGCTTCGATATCATATATACGCCTTGTGGTCGGTAACTCAATGATTTGTATTACACTGAAATGGTCATTAGCGTTTTGTTGAGGGGTATGACAATTTATCGCCAATGTCATGTCGATGTATGTACCTTATAAAATCGATAAAGGAAGATTGACAAAAAAGTCTTATGGCTATGTTTTATATTGAATTGTTATCCTGAAGTTACCATTGGACTCTCAGCTCAATACATGGAATAATTCAAGCATGTTAATCTATGAAACAAATATGTTTTGGAGAAACAGATGTTCACAAACTTGTCTTTTCCAGGAAAAATGTCATCAATTTAGAGACATTCACTCTATGTACAATGGCTTCAGCCGTAGAAGAAAAGTGGTCAATGAGGTACAGTCTTCTCATGAAAAATCAAACTCCGTAAGCACATTCATAATGAAAGCAGCAACTGTTCAAAGGACAACCTTGTCCTTTTGAAAACAAGCCAAAGACTCTTCGGATGAAAGAGTGTAGTGCAACTCATCACTACCAAGATAGTCGACGCCTAAGCTAGACAATTCAATGGCTAGATGGATGAAGCTCAAATTGTTTGCACATGAACAAGGCCAAGACCCAATTTAAGCCACACTAAGATTCAATATCTTTCATATGTTTCTACAGAGATCTGTAAAGCCCTGTATTGTCATAAGAAAAGCCTTGCAGTGCTGATGCGTAGAGGTACTTTGAGGCCCTCTTGAGGATTGTCTGACACCAGGATTAATTTTCTGATTTATGTTGCTGTGTGGGTGCAATTAATTAGCTGCTTTATATATATTTCACTATAAGAATGCAGAAACAGTTAGTGTTTTTAGGCCGGTTTAGCTGGTGACCATAACCAATTAAGTGAAGGACTGGGATATGCACTTTAAATCTGTCCATTTCGATGTAGGACCAGTCAAGCCTCATGTAAAGAGTATCCTGCTTATCTTCGCATCTTAGGCAAGACGAATTTCCAGTGTAGATTATCAGCTTGGCATCTGATTTTTGTACGTACTATCTCCTCTTGTAAGTACAGTAGTGGCCAAACTGCATACTAAGTTCCGGTAAATATTGTAAAGTGATTTTAGCGGACATAACGCTTACAAGAATTCTTTAGCTGATTAGTCCTATGTACGGAATCAAAGCAGAAGGCACAGTTTTCATATTGTGTCTACAAATACAGACTGCAATGTATCTGCAATCTATCCACAGAGCCACAAAGTTCGCTAACAATGAGACCTCAACAATTCAGAAATCTTTTGAGAGATGAGTGGAGAAGTGCCTCTTAAGACACTGATTTTAGCACTACAGCCAGATATATTCCCTTTCCAAGTCATCAAGGTTATGCCCCTTGCGGGACTAACTTCAAAACGTGTAACGGTAGAGGACATTCTGAGATTACTGACTGTTTATGCTACAGTACCTTCTCCTGATACAGACGTTTTCAGACAGAACACTATACCACTTTGATCATTATGAGTCTTACCCGATTTAGTTGATACAAATCCAAAATCTTCCTCTCCACATGTGGAATCTTTAACGTGCATCCCTGCAACTCCCAAAACTTTGCAATCTGGTCCAAGAAGTTAAGTTTCACTCTGGTCTGAGCCTGAAAAGAAGCAAGCACACATTAAGCCTTCGAATTGGAGGCTGCTGAATTTATTTTAAAATCTGCAAAATTTCCAGTTGCAACTGCTTTTTTTGTTAGATGCACACAAAAACATCTATTGATGCCAATAAATGTGCTCATCTACCACTGTTTTTTGCTTTATTCAGGACAGGTCACTTAAAAGCGCTGTATAAGATATAGGTTTCGAATTGAGGCGATAGTTAAGGAGTTTGAGGCTCAAACTGATAAACTGGCCCAGGCACCTCAACAGCAACACTACAAATGAACCCTGATGAAACATGTAACGTTTTTCAGATCCAAATTTAAAATTCTTGCCCTCTGCAGTTTCAAACCTTAAATGAGGTTACCAGATTTCAACAAGCAACACTTGGTCAGTATTATGCCTGCAGTACTATCAAACAACAGACTGAGTCGCTGCATGCTTCGCTCAAACCCTCAATGTAACAGTATTTTTAAAAAGCTGTGTATCATACTTTAGGGATGCTAAATTTTGCCCTTACTCGCACCAAACAGGAATTTCAAATGAATCAGGCTGAATGATTTGCGGTAAAAAATGAAAGCATTTTGTAAAATAAAGTTGCCACATAATGTATTTGACAACATGATGGGGCCTCCGAGATGTAGACGTTCTGCCACTAAAACGACAGGACTCAGTTGACATAACACAAACTGCGAATGAAGATTCAAGAGGACATACAAACGGATGTAGGGTTGTGTTCACTGTGGTACTTTCTAAAATTGCCATATTCTTTTTACTTGTGACCTATTTTGCTTCAGGCTTTCTCTGCTTCATCAGTATTATGCCCTCTCTGTACCGTGCCCAACTTGTCTTGTTCTTCTTTAATTTTGGTTCTGACCCGCATATTCCTAAGCCCAGTTTTAACTGAAGCTTAATTGGAAAGTCTCCCTCTAAACTGTTCTCGTCCTACATTAAAAATGCACTAACACAGACGTGTTACATTTGGGGATCAGCATATACACATTTGCACCAATACAAAGGGTTAGCAGAAGTTTCACTTAATATTAAAATACGTTTTTTTCAGGTGATACAGGGTGTTAGTGGGTGGTGAGACACTGGGAGGGATGAACAAAGGGGGAGAGGGGGATGATGCAGAGTGACACTGCAAGGGTGGCGAAATTAGGGTAGGGTGAGGCAGGGGGCGAGGTGCTGCAGGGGTGAGAGATACGATGGGAAGGAAACGAGACTGAGGGGAGAGTGTTGGGTGAAAGCGTACAACAGGTGAGGGGTAAGACTGAGGGTGAGGTGAGAGGGGGCGATGTGAGGCTGAGAGGTATGACAGGGTGGGGTGAGGCAGAGGGTGAGTGACGGAGGAGTGGGAGATGTGAGGTCGAAGGGACAGAGCACACGGCGAGGGTGTGATGCTGGCGGAATGCGGGGATGGACATTCGGTGGCAGACAGTTCGTGGTGATGCAGGGGTGGCACTGTGAGGGGGCTGAGAAGAAGAGAGCCCGAGAGGAGGATGGGAAGAGACACCGTAGAGTGAAAGCAGTAGTTTAATGCAGGGGGGGGGATAGGGATGGGGGTGTGAGGGATGTGGGTGTGAGGGGTGAGACTCAGGGTGAGCAGTGACAGGGGTAGAAGTGATGGAGGGGTGAGGGTGCAAGTTGATGGAGGGGAGGGACTGAGAGTGCGAGGTGATGGAGGAATGACTGCGTGTGAGGTGAGAGAGGGAGAGAGACAACACTGCGAGGCTCAGGTTAGGCTGAGGAAAGATGTGCTGCAGGGACAGAGGCTGTGAGGGCGGACTGTGAGCCCGTGCGGGGGTTCGTGGTGAGGTGGAGGAGGGGTGGGGATATGCAGGGGTGGATAAAGGAGGTCGAACTAAGGGACCAGAAATAGTTTGAGGGAGTAGATTTGGAGGGTGCCTCAGTGTGCTGGAGACTGGGGGAGACGCATAGGTGAAGGTGATGGAGAGAGACTGAGGAGGGAGAGGTGATGTAGCGCTCCGATTCAGTCAGCGAGAAGGCGCAGAGGGTGAGAATTTACAGGAGGTGAGATGAGCGTGAGAGGGAGATGCTCGGGGTGTGAGAACAAGCGGTCGGTGGTGAGGAGAGGGGGTGGGTAACCGTAACCAACCCTGCCTCCACAAGACCGCTGCCCCAGCAAGCTGACGAAAGCCAGTACAAGCAATGTCAACTGCGCAGTCAATAATTTCCTCAGACGTTCTCTCTCCTTCCTGAAGAATTCGTAAGGCTTCCACCTTGGAAGCGTCTGGGATGAGGGCAACCAGGGCAGACATGTCCGACCACATTTGGCGGTCGTAGCGGCCCAAAATGGCTAAAGCATTAGCCGCCCTTACCATAGAGGAGGCCATTGTGGAAAACTTGCGTCCAATAGCGTCCAGGCAACGACCCTCCCGATCTGGAGGAGTTGCAATTGGAGAAGTCTGATTACGTGAACGACATTATGCAGCCTGGGTGACCACAGAGTCAGGCTTTGGCTGTGAAACAAGGCACGCTGGAAATCCAAAGGGCGCCTTATATTTTTTTCAAGGCGAAGCAGTTGCGCCGGTATTGAGTTTGGAGTTTGCATTAATTTCACTCCTTCATTCCAGATGAAATCTATGGTGGGTATGGTGTGGACTTGCTTGAACGGTTGATTTTTAAAATCGTAGAGGAAACAGTCCACCTCCCTCTGGACTCTGGGCAGTTTAAAGCGTTGAGCCGCCCAGTTGATGGAAACTTGCAATGTCCATCGGAGGAGAATCCCCTGGTGTCACCAGAGATGGGGATGGCGTTTGAATTTGATAGTCGTCCCACTCTGCCATGTGAGTGGCGTCATCATCATCGTCATGGTGAACTTCTCCATCTTCACGTTCTGGAAGGACATCGTCATAGTCATCAGCGTACACCGTAGTGTGTATTTTAACTGACGTCTCAACCTGAGGAGAAGGCACTGGTGGCTGTGGCAGTGGAACAGCAGCAGGAGCCGCAACAGCCGCAGGCGCATGTGGCAAAGGTGAACCCTGTTGAGAGGGCGGGAAACGGCGGTTGTAGTCCTCCAACATATGCTGGAGATTGGAGATGAGCGACAGAGGCAGTGTCGCAGTTGGAACCTGCACAGAATGTTCCTCTGCCTGAGAATATTGGTCGTCATTATCTTAACCATAGTCCTGGCATTTGATAATTAAATCTGAAGGACTGCGTGCCACTCTGAAGGAACCATCCACATCATTGTCAGAATCAGAGTCCTGCTCAGAACCCGTGGCAAACAAGGGCGAGGGAGGCTGTGGATCACTCTGGATGGACAGCTGGTCAACTGGCCGCTTGCGACGTTGGTGCAAGGGGTCGACGGTGGAAGAGCCAGACCCGGAGGAAGAAAATGGCACCAAAGGCAAAGAAGCAAAAGAAGATGGAATCGTCGTCGACTACCTAGTTGACGACGATGGCATTGGCGTCGACGGAGTCGCTGCAGAAGGATCCACCGTCGACGGGACCACCGTCGACGGTACGGCAGACGACGATGACGCCGCCATCAGCGGAGCAGTCGTCGACGGGACCGACGACGATTTCTTTAGAACTTTCGTCGACGATGATTTAGCAGACGACGAAATAGTTTTCTTAGTCGACGATGAAGCAATAGGTATCGTAGACGGAACAGTCTTAAAGCTGAGGGATACCTTTGTCGACATGGATGACGTAGACGTTGCAGTCGTCGGCGATCCGGAGGCTGATGTCGTAGTCCCTGTCGCCGTCGACGATCCGGAGACGGCAGACCTCATCGTCGGGACTATCGTAGACGCTCCTGTCGACGATAAAACATGTTTCGGAGCAGAAACATGATGGGAAGCCGCAGGAGATGCCCGAGAGCAAGGTCTCGTGGGCGTGGACGTAGCATGAGGTGGTGAGGACACCGCAGGAGCCACAGATAGTGAAAGTTTCTTCTTTTTCAGGAATGGAGAGGGCAATGTCTGCACACTGCTACGTTTGGAGCCTGCTTTTGATGGTCCAGACACCAGGCTGTCTGCGTCTGAAAGTGCTGAATCCTTATCCTTAAGTCTTTGAAGCCATAGGAGGAGACGGCCTTCTCTGTCCTTAAGGGTCTTAGTAGAGAAGGTTCTGCAAAATTTGCACTTTCCAACCTCATGGTCGGGAAAAAGACAATAAATGCACTTCTTGTGGGGGTCCTCAGAGTAAAGACGTAGTTTCCCACAAGAAGAACAAGGTCCAAATAAAGACTTGAAGACATGCTGGATTCACAGGAAAAACTTGAAATTGAGAAAACTGAGCAGAGCTCGGGGAGACTCCCTTCACACGACGTGCGGTAGAAAATCTGAGGAACTGAGCTCTGAGGAAAAGGTTCTGGAAGGGTGCAGACGCCTGATTGGCCTTAGTTTGGACTAACATAATGACAGGAATATGTTACAAGTGTTTTTTCTCTCTACCATGTATTCCTATGTAGGAATTGTGTTTGGGTATTTACTACTTTTTCTAGTGTATATTTTATGTGTTATTGTATTTACATACATATGTTATTAGTATGTTATTGCTATTTTATTTATTGTGGGACTCCCACTTCGTCGACGGGGAATATTCAAGCATGTGAATCTATGAAAGACACCCTAATACTGGAGAACCGTACCCAACTAATCCATTTGTCTCTTAACCCCATATGCCCCATTCATCTAATAACCCCATGTGCATCAGCACTTCAAACAAAAACTTCCATCCCACTGTGCCGGAGGCCTTTTCCAGGTCAACAGAAACCACCGCAGCCCGAGGGTGAAGCGGAGCATCAGCATGGAATAAAACCTACAAAGGTTATAAGAGGTGTTACGGGTAGGTATAAATCCATTCTGATCCGGGTGCACGAGCGCCTTCATGTGAGGAGCCAGCTTACCGGCCAGTACCTTGCTCAGGATCTTGAAATCCAGGGTAAGCATGGAAAGGGGCCTATAATCCTTGGCTCTGGCCCTCGGTGACTTGACTTTCGGAAGAGGGATTACCAGGGCACTCCGAGTGGAGTCAGGCAGAACCCCAGCCTCATAGGCATCTGCATACATCCAGACCAACTGTGGCGCCAGTATATCAGAAAAGCGCTGGTAAAATTCAGCCTGAAGTCCATCCGGCCCCAGCGTCTTACCAGCTGCCAACGCATGAACAGCGGCTTTAATTTCTTGCAGGGTAATTGGGTCTCCCAGCTCCTCCCGATCCTCATCCGCCAACACCCAAAGGGGTAAAGGGTCCAAAAACTCTCCAATTACAGAACAAGGGACCGCGGCCGAAGCCGTATAAAGGCGTTCATAATATGCGGCAAAGGAATCATTTATGTCATCGGGGCAGTACTGCACTCCACCAGCCTCTGTATCCAATGGTGTATTAGGGGAGCCACCCAGTTCGGTTTGGATCAATCTAGCTAAAAGGCGGCCCGCTTTTCCTTCCTCTCTCTGCACTTTGTCAAGGTACTCATTATAATTGTAACTGCGTAAACATTCAAGGGCCACATTATAATGTGCCCGCGCTTCCTGCAATGCCAATTGAGTCGCCTCCCCTGTACCTTGAATGTTATCTATCCTGCAAATGTTCTTTTTTAAATTGAGGACCTCCTGGCGAAGCTCCCTATAGATCCCCGTCACCTGTCCTAGGCAATGGCCCTGCACCACCACCTTGAATGCCTCCCATTCCACCCGGACTGAGGATGCAGTGTTGGCTTGACAGGGAAATATGCATCAAGAAGAGTATCTAGCGAGGTCAGAAATAGGTAATCGTCCAGCATGGCCAGATTGAGTCTCCAAGTGGGAGCAGGAGGACACGGCCCCAGCGGTTGGTGTGTCATTATTAATGGGCTGTGGTCAGACAGCGCACGGCCTAGATATTCTGTGCACGTGATGGTACTGATAAAAGCGGGGGGCATAAAAACATGTCAAGACGCGTACGCACCTGGTGTACTGGGGAGAAGGAAAATTCTCTACGACTATCGTGTTGTAGCCGCCATGTATCTTCTAACAACCCCCAGTGTTCCATCCACGACGGAAACCCCAAAGTGGTACGGCGTGCCGCAGACCCCATTAAAGGCGGGTGTGACCGGTCTACAACAACATCCGCAACACAATTGAAGTCTCCCCCAAGGATTAGATTGCCCTGTACGCTAGCCGCTAAGGTAGCAGAAAATAGGTCCAAAAAGCCAACCTGATCTTAATTAGGGGCATAAACATTTCCAAGTGTAGCTTCACGCCCTGCCAGTCTCCCCGCCACCAGGGCATATCTGCCTCGCTCATCCAACCATGTTCTCTTTGCTGCAAAAGGAACTCCTGGTTTCACCCAAATCAACACCCCTTTAGCAAAGGCGGAGCAGGTGGTCGCGAATACCTGACCCCTCCAACTACGTTTCAGTTTCCAAGCTTTCTCACAATTTAAATTGGCTTTCTGCAAGAACGCTATTTCTATGTCCCTACGCCTCAAGTAGGAGTAAATATTATGACACTTCACCATGGATCCCATCCCTCTAATGTTCCACTTTAGGAACCGTATATGCTGTTGAGTTCCAGCCATACCTGCTGTAACACACCAATAAACATCTCGGCAACCGGGTTCCCCACCCCGCCCACCCATTGCATGCAATTTTCCATCCCTCTGCAATCTTTCCTGGTTATAAAAATAACAATGAAAAAACCCTTATGGTGATCAACTCCCCGATCTCAGGGCGGTCCAACAAGTCAGCTGCCCAAACATCTTGCGTAACACGCTAAGTGAGGTCTCAACCTAGTGAGGCACTCAACGGGGGTAGGCTAGGCAGAAAAGAGCAAGAAAGGACTGAAAAGAAATGTTCCTCTCAGGGAGAGCGCACCAGCCTTCAATAAGCAAGACACAGCACAGGGCTCAAGACGGACAACACTGAAACAATAAGTCTCTAGTTAGCACATCTGCCCCAGATTACCAGACACATCAGATGATGTCATCCGCCGTGCGAGGCATCACCTCCGGCATCTTCACACTATTGCTTGGGAGGTGTCAGTTTCATTTTCACTAGACTCTCCAGGGGGTACTAGTCCCTGCACCCGGAGCGGAGCCCTGGCTCCCCATCAGATCCACCACAGCCTGCAGAGCCTCCAACCTCTTTCTCCATCTGTGATGTGGACGGCTTCCTGAAGGTTCCCTTGCGGATGCGCCTTCTTAGTCGTTTCAGTTGCTCCTTAGGTTGCTGTCCAGCAGTTTCTTCTGGACTTCCAGCGTGTAATCTGGAAAAAGTGGGACTTTACTGTTATCAACAGTGAAAGGGCCGTCCACTCTCGCCTTTTGTAAGAGGAGATCCCTATTGCGGAAATGTAGCAGACGGGCCACCACCGGACTGGTGGTCTCCCCGGCACCAAAGGTCTGGCCGCCACCCTGTGCGCTTATTCAAGAGTGCAGAAGGAGGAGAGGCCTTCTGACGCCACAACAGATTTAAATCAGCTCTCAAGGAAGGCCACCTTATCACTGCTTTCCGTTCCTTCCGGCAACCCTAGGACACGTACATTGCTCCTCCGGTTGCCCCTTTCAGCATCCTACGCCCAGCGTTCCAATTGACCCACTCAGTCTACGAGGGCCTCCATCTGTTGCTCCAATGCCTTATGGGCTGGTGCCAGCTCCGCTACGTTAGACTCCATCTCTTTGACCCTCTCCAATAGTTTTTATGTTCTTCGCTCAGCAGGCCAAGTCCCACAGCGAGCGTAGTAATGTCCTGGTGGAGGGTCGCTTTGGTGTCTGCAATTGCCTCCAGGATTTTGTTGAGCCACTGCGGAGTTGGGTCATCTGAATTGGTTGCGGACTGTTCTTGCGTGCTATCTTCTGGGTCCAGTGTGGCGCTGGTTTGGCGACTCCTAGGTTTCCCCATGGCAGCAGATAATCCCCGGAGGGGTCTTCGCTTTCAGTGGGCACCAACCTCCGAGGTCTGAGTCACCAAGGACTACTCACAGCGGTGAGGCAGTCACTGTAGTGCGCAGAGCGGGTACGGTCTGCTCCCCCCGCTGTCCCCAGCGGTCAAAGACTCACCACTGCTCACTCCAAGGGGAGGCCCGACCTCCATGTTCTTAGGCCCGGTCGGCTCCTAAGTTCTGGTCACATCTTATTACAGTGCTCTCAACACACAAGTTACTACTTCTGTAACAATATATCTGTAAGAGACATTAGTTAGTGACCGATTCCTTATCTTGGAATACTAATGACTCTTACAGATTTAAAGTTACACAAGTAGTAACTTGTGCATCTGAAAAAGACACGTTAGTGATAGATTCCTTACCTTAGAATAGATACCCCAGCAATACCAACCCCAGTGGTGTGTCTGCAAACAAGATTACAACCAGAAAGTCACGGAGAACAGAACTGCCAAATAAGCCGTCTCTCCGAACTGGACTGTCAAGTCAGTAATGCTTGGTAAACAGGTGCAGCGAGGCCCACATAGCTGCCTGACAAATGTCCTGCAAGGGAACGCCGTGTCCCAAGGCAGTAGTGGCTGCCGTTGCCCTGGTAGAATGGGCACGCAGCCCCACAGGAGGCTCCTTCTTAGCCAAAGAGTAACATGCTTTGTTGCACAGAGCGACCCACCGAGAGATCGTTCGTTTGTGCATGGCTAGACCTTTTTTGGCACCCACATAGCCAGTAAAAAGTTGGTCATCCACCCGGAACTGTTGTGTGCGCTTCAGGTAGAATGAGAGCGCATGTTTTGGGTCGAGACGGTGGAGCCTCTCTTCCTCTTTTGAAGGAGGTGGAAAGAAGGTGGGCAAAGTGATGGTGTGCCCGATGTGGAAGGGTGTAACAACCTTTGGCAAGAAAGAAGGACGAGTCCTTAAACCCACCTTGTCCAGATGAACAGAAAAAAGGAGGTTTAGAAGAAAGAGCCTGGAGCTCACTCACTCTTCTGGCAGAGGTGATAGCTACCAGGAAAGCTGTCTTTAGAGTGAGAAGACGCAAGGGACATTTATGAAGGGGCCCAAAGGGAGCGCGCATCAGATAGGTCAAGACAAGACTTAAGTCCCATTGAGGCATTATAAAAGGCACAGGAGGAAACAGGTGTGTAATGCCTTTGAGGATACGATTAACCGGGGACTTAAAAAGAGAAGGCTGATCTGGAAGCCGTAGAAAGGCAGAGATGGCCGAAAGACAACCTTTTATAGTGCCCAGAGCAGTGCCCTGCTGGGCCAAAGAGAGAAGGAACAGAAGGACCTTGGAAAGAGGGGCAGAAACGGGATCCACAGACTTTGCAGTGCACCATGCCACAAACTTGTTCCACCTGCAGGCGTATGCAGTCTTAGTGGAGGGACGCCTGGTTGCCAAAATGACATCACAGACTTCGGGAGGAAGATCGAAAGGTGTCAACTGTCACCGCTCAATCTTCACGCATGGAGGTGGAGGCTGGACAGGTTCGGGTAGAGGACCGTCCTCAGCTGCTGCAACAGAAGAGCCTCCCGAAGCCATGCTGAGTAGCTCGATACACCAGTATCTTTGTCCCCAATCCAGAGCCACAAGGATGACTTGGACCTGGTTGCGCCGAATCTTCTTCAGCACTCTGGGCAGAAGTGGTATAGGTGGAAAGGTGTACAACAGACCGCAGCTCCACTCATGACGAAAAGGGTCGCCGAGCGAGTGCCTCCATGGAAATTCCAACACGCAGAACTGATAACATTGCGCGTTCTCTTCGGTGGCAAATAGATCTAACCAAGGCTCTCCCCACTGCAGAAAGAGACCTTGCGCCACATCAGAGTTCAGACGCCATTCCTGATCCATCATGTACCGGCGGCTGAGTTGGTCTGCCCTGGCGTTCAGAGAACCTGCAAGGTGTTGAATCACCAAGGTAATGCCTTGATGTTCCAGCCATGTCCAGGGGCGCAGAGCCTCCTGACATGGGGTCCACGACCCCACCCCCCCTGTTTGTTGCAATCCCACATGGCAATGGTGTTGTCCGTGAACACCTACACCACACTTCCCCGGACAGAATGCCCTCAGTGCAAGACGGATCGCCCGAAACTCCAAAAGATTGATAAGGAGTTGAGACTGTGCCGGGGAACAGAGGCCCCTGATCTCCGCCTCTCCCAAGTGGACGCCCCATCCCAGGAGGAACGCATCAGTGACCACTGTGTGCTACGGTTGGGGAAGGGAGAGGGATCTGCCATTGACCCAATCGCGATTCGTGAGCCACCACAGCAATTGTCGTGCAGTGTCCTCCGAAATCGGGACATGATCGGACAGTTTGCCCTGATGCTTTGCCCACTGGAACTTCAGGTGCCACTGCAGAGCCCGCATATGCCATCTGGAATGTTGCACTAACCGGATGAAGGTGGCCATCAAGCCCAGGAGCCAGAGGGTCATCCTGACAAACCCGGGATAGAGGCTGAAAGATCAGAATCATAGCCCGATTATCCCGGACTTGCTGCTCAGGAAGATAAACCCGAAACTCCGTCGAAAAACAGAACCGCTCCGATGAAGGGGAGCTTTTTAGAGGGACTTGGGTGCGACTTCGGCACGTTGATGGAGAAACCCAGCAAATGCAGGAGGTCGGCCGTAGTCTGGGGGTGGGAGATGACTGCCTGGGGTGAGCCCACCTTTAACAGCCAGTCGTCGAGATAAGGGAAGACTTGAACCCCTGATCTTCACAGATGAGCTGCGACAACCGCCAACACTTTTGTGAACACCAGAGTGACACTGGTGAGGCCGAAGGGGAGCACGGCAAACTGAAAGTGCTCTTGGCCTACCGTGAACCGCAGGTAACGCCGGTGGGCCACCAGGACAGGGATATGAAAATATGCATCCTGCAAGTCCAACGCCACAATCCAGTCTCCAGGGTTGAGGGCAACCAAGACCTGAGCCAGAGTCAACATCTTCTCCTTCCGGAGGAAGCGGTTGATGTTCCTGAGGTCCAAGATGAGGCGCAGGCCCCCTTTCTCCTTCTTGGGGACTGGAAAGTAGCGGGAATAACACCCACGTCCTACTTCTGGCCCAGGAATGAGCTCGATGGCCCCCTTGGCAAAGAGGGCCGTGACTTCCTGTTCACCGCCAACGGGTGGAACTGAGGTGGCATGGCTGGGGGTAGGGGGGGGGGGGGGCGGAGGGGGGAGTAGCCCTTTCAGACTATTTGCAGCACCCACCTGTCCGAAGTGACAGAACAACAGTGGAGGAGGTGATGAGGAATCCTGCCACCCACTGGCGTGTGGTGCACCCCAAAGCTCGGACTAGGAAGGTTTGGAGGCGGTGCTGCGGAAGTGGACTGTCCACATCTGCGGACGCGTTGAGGTTGGTTCTGCGCAGGCTTTTGGCTGAACGAACGTGTCAGGGCACCCCTTCCGTGGCCATGAAAGGAACGAAAAGCAGACGTGGCTGGGCGCATTGTGGAGAGACCCAAGGACTTGGCAGTAGCCTGTAAAACGCTCCAGCGCACGATCTGCCTTATCTCCAAACAGGCGGGTACCATCTAAATGCATATTCATAAGGGAACTCTGAACATCCCCTGAAAACCCAGGCGTTACAACGGAGGGCCACTGTGGTGAAACTCGCCCTACCCAAAGAATCCGCGGTGTCCAGTCCACACCGGATGGCAAACTTTGCGCCATCTTTCCCCGCAGCCACAGCTTAGAAAAGCACTGCCCGAAGTTCCTCCGGACACTGAGGCAGCGTTTGCGCAACAGTGTCCCACACAGCGTGAGAGTAGCAGCCCAAGAGGCATGCGGTGTTCACCGACCGCAGCCTTAAGCTGGCAGAGGAAAACAGTTTCTTGCCAAACTGTTCCAGCTTCTTAGATTCCTTATCCGGCGGGGCGGTAGGGAATGCGCTTTGGGAGGTGGAGGCTTGGATGACCAGGCTCTCCGGAGTTGGGTGAGTCGTTAAAAAGGCAGTGTCACCCGGGGCCAGGCGATGACGCCTGGCCACGTTCCTCTCCAAATGGACCTCCGTGGCTGGCCTAGACCAGGTGCCGATCACACATCCGTTACACCTCATTGAACGGTAGCAGAGGCTCCATAAAGCTTGCCGCCGGCTGAAGGACTTCAGTGAGGAGGTTCGTTTTTAGAGTTACCATAGGCAGGTCAAGGGACTCAGCTGCTCTACGGAGCACCACGATGTATGTGGGGCCCTCCTCCATGGCTACAGCAGGAGGAGAAAGGATATCAGGCTCAGAGGAGAGGTCAAGGCCACCTGCATCATCCGACTCTTCTGTCAACTCCTGTTCCGACTCGCACTGCCGTCCAAGAGGGTCCTCAGACCCCTCAGAGTTGTCCCCCTCCTGCACTGTCTGAGGCACAGGCTGCGGCGGCTGACGAGGGACAGGGGGAATATGAATGGTCCAACAGCGCCGGGAACGCCAATCTGGCTCCATATCCCAGTTAGGGTCCCAACCCAGAGCAAAATTGTCCGGAAACCGGAGCAAGGGCGGAGTTGTACAAACATTGCGGCGCCGGGAATGGAGCTTTGGGGGGCGCTGGGCCAGAGACGCCGACGGAGGACCTTGCGGCGCCGGAGCCGCTGGCAGCCGCGGTAGCGGAGTCAGCGGCAAGGGAGTTCCCTCAGGTGGGACCGCGGGGCCTGAAGGCGTGCCAGTGGGAGCCCGAGGCCCGAAAAGGCAGTCCATGGCAGCAAGAAAATCTTGCATCTGGGCGCTCCAGACAGTAGAGACAGACGCCATGGGGTTTGGCCACCGACATCGTGCGGCAACAGGCCCCACAGGATTTAAATCCAGGCATCCCTATGTGGCACCAGGAGTCAAAAGACTCAATATAGTGGAGACAAAAAGTCTCCCAAAAAAGTCAAAAAGTGACTAGGGTACGTTGTCTAACCAGATCTGCGCTTGCTGGCGCGGAAAAAGAACGAACTGACACCAGCGCGCATGTGTGGCGCTTAAGTAGTCTCTGTGACGTCATCTCGGCACATAAGATGCCAGCAACGGACGCAGAGCCGCACGACGCCACCTTCCGACGCGCAGGGGTACTGCTGACGAAAATCTTTCCGGATCCCCAGTCTGACGCCTGGGGATATTCTATGGTAAGGAATCTATCACTAACGTGTCTCTTTCAGATTGTGTATCCAATAATCATGTTGAGGCATCAAACCACCCATCAAATGCATCCCTACTCCCCATTTCACCAATCCAGCAACATATTTTCTGTAGGGTTTCGGCACGTTAGCTACGCAAATCACTAGTGCAACAAGTAGAAAGGAATGCAGTAAAATAAGCAAACACCTCGGCCAATAGCTCCCAATGAGGGCAGTACCACGCTAACTGCAGGAAGGCTGCCCCTTTGGCGCAGCATCCTTTACATTTATCAACCTTCGGATTATATTTAGCCAGTAGTTTCAGAGTGCAATATAAATTATGCAGAACACTTAAATGGACTAATTTTCTCTAAATTCTGAATGGGACCCAGTTGACATGATGATATTCCCTACGCTCGTCTGACAGTTCTGGTCCCAGGTCCTCTTACCAGGCTTTTTCGACTGCTGAGACTTTCACTAACCCAATTTTACAAGCTTCTGTATACAAAAGAATGTCACCACATACTTAATGTTGCGTTCCATAAGCAATGTAGTGAGAACTTCATATTCTGATAAGAGTATGTGGAGAGGATTCCCACATAAGGTCCAGCTATACTTTTGAGTCTAGAATTGAACAATTAAAGCAATAGTGTGTCACCTTCCCTCTCTCCCTTAAAGGAGTATACCGATATGACTCCTCTCTCCCTCAGAAACAAGTCTCCAAGTGTCTTCAAATTCATTTTGCTCAAGATCCATTTGAAACAAGTCTTCAGGGAAATCGGCAGTCTGGTTATCAGCCATTGGAAGTAAAAGGGACATTAGTTGTTCATAATGGTACTTAAAGTCCTGCAAAGCATGACTGACCATGCCATGCAATATGTGGAGTGCTGAATCCGGTCTAGTTATTCATTGGACGCATACTTAAGATTGTCTACAAGGTGCCACTGGTTACAACTCATCTGTAACTGCAAATGTCTGGAACAAAGAGATGGACAAAACCAAAAAGGTTGCAAACTGCACCTGTGAAGCCAGATAGTACAGTTGTAACGAAGGTACTGCCAGCTTCCTCCCTCATGAGACTAGCAAGCACCTGCCACCAAATCCTAGTTTGTACCCTAGATCAAGTAGGTTTTAAATGTATTGTTTTTAACTTAGCAAATACTGCTTGTGCCAAAAGAAAGTGAATCGTAATTAATAAATACTGGATTCTCTGCAAGACTACCATTTTAATAATAGCGATACAGCTTGTTGTAGATATGGGTAGCATAGGACAACGGTTCACTAGTAATGTCAGTTTATCATGGGCCATGCTACACTTCTCAGGGATCATCCAGTCTGGGCCACTAACAATTTTGACTCAAGTATTTTATAGAGTCAGCCCACCAAAGCAGTTAGAAATCATAACCTGCTTTCTTCGTTAGTGCTGCAAGTCAAAATATTTCAGCGTTTTGCCAAATTTTGTCACTTTTCATATTTTTGCTCCAATGTAAATCTCAGGTTTTTGTACATGTACTATGTCATCTGCATAAAGTGTATTAAAAAAACTCCCACGTCAAATGTAAGCAATTACTCGAAAAGCACTTTCCCGGCATCCACAAAAGTCCCACCACAGAGGCATTGTGGCATTGTAGTGAGCTTGAGAAGGTAATGCAAAGTAAACCGATTTTGGATATACGCAGACTGACCGGGTAGGTCCACATAAGGCATGAATACACTAGCAATAATTTTGTCAAGTACTAGTATAAAAACATGGATTATTAACAGCAATATGAGCAGCATTCCGGTCTCTTTACCAGTTTCAATAACATGGTTATAACCTCTCGAACAGTGGGGGCAGTACGACAGTAGACTGGTCTTTCCCAGAAAGGTCAGAAATTAGTATGAGTGATTAAAGGGAGTGGGGGTAAAAATCAGGGGCAGACAGACCTACATATTACCTATAAAAGTTGAGTCATGCCGCCTATTTCACAGACTTGAACCCCTGCTATTGCTTTAATGGCTACGGTCATCTAGTCTGTAGTTAATGAACTGTTTAACTGATCTTCAATGTCCGCGTCCACCTATTCAAATGTAATGTTGTCTAGATACTGGGATAACTGAAGGTGCAGGGTCGTAGTCTGGAATAATTATCAACAAAGGAGCCAAGTAGATCTTTGGTGTTAAAAACTGATTTCCCAGTGGGTATGCTGATCTGTGAAATTGTATTGTGTACACTGGTATAATTCAAGAACCAGGCCAAGGTAACTATACCCTCATCCAACAGTCTTGCACATTCATGTTTGCCTAGGTATGCTGGTTCTTGAACTGCAGTCTTGTAGAACTGTGTAGAGAAGTTAGTTACTTCAGTTCCCCAAAGTTTGTAAGTTTCATATTTTCGCATGAAACCAACCCTCCTCCCCAGTCATAAGCTACCTTCTTTTATGCGAGTCATTCACAGTTGTGGTCTTAGTGCCTGGACACTCTTCAGTCTAGCCGTGCACTCTAATAGTCCCTCATTCATTCATTCATTCCATCTGAGCTGTGGTGGCATTTGGGGAGGGGGCTGAAGAATTTGAGCATGTTCAGATCACTGGCTGATATTTGGGTCATTTGAAATGAGGTGATGTGCTACTGAACAAACACTGTTCTACAGCCATTGTAATACTGCTAACTACTATTATAAGTTACCAGAGCCTCTCAGAATGATGAGGAATGATTTAAGCATGCGACTTCTATGAAAGATTCAATGCTTGAGAATTTCTCATTGGTTGGAACGGCAGTGTACAGTTTTTATATGAGAGGCGCTCAATGACTTTTGTATTTATGCCAACTGAATGATCTGGGACTGCAGTTATTGGGCTCATGTAAAATGTATTTCACCAACAAAAAAAAAACGATTTTGCTCACATAGATTACTTTTCTCCCCCAGGAAATTACCTCTAATTCATTCAGCCTCTGGATGCGAGGGGTGAAGTGGAGTTTATCAACATCACATGCAAACGGTGGCTGCCAGTCCTGAAAAGAAGATAAGTAACACCATAAAAAAAAAAATCACAGTACATGTAATTGATAGCTAAACTTCAAGGGTGATGCCCCGTAAGTGAGAACTGAACTTTCATCGACATTACTCTTAATCCAAGCATAGGAAATATAGGGGGGGGGGGGGACAGATAGCAAGGGTGGCAAAAGAGAACAGGGAACAGGTTACTACAGGGGTCTTTTAAAGTCTCTTCCAAAGCATGTAACCATCTACAAAATGTCATGACCTTAAGGATAGTTCACCTAGTCATTCTACAAAATGTCATGACTTTAAGGATAGTTCACCTAATCAAAGTCAACAATTGAAAACAAGCACTGGCAAAGCCATTAGGTCTCACCTTTGGGACCTGCTGGCTTTGAAAATGCTGTACACCAATGGTCAAGAGAGGGGAACATTTTTTATAAATAAAAGGTTTGCTGAAGCCAACGCTGTAGGACGCCACGTCATCATATAAGCACATGCATTCATGCGCGGTCACATGTGTGCACATAAGAAATTATGGGGGTACCTTTTTTTTTGTCGATTTACTGATCCAAGATATAATCATAAACGTAAAGTGAAGGAGCAGACAGCAATTTGCTGCCACACCCTCCCAAAAAATATTTAAATCATTTAAAAAAAGGCTGGGTGAGGGTGGATGGGGGCTGTTGGGGCAGCAGATAGCTACGTGGTGGGAAGAGGGAACAATCATTTGCAATGCAATAGGTCTCGCATTATTAAAGTTTGAGCTATTGGCATTGCTAAATAATGCAACACCAATAGCTTAAACATTAATAATGTGCGACCTATTGCATTGTAAATGCTGGTTTCCGATGGAGGCAGGTAAAGGAACAGCCACAAGAGGGGGAGGGGTCAGGGGTAGCAACGACAAAGGAGGGAGTGTCGGGTACTAGGTGAACGACGACAGGATTGAGAGCGTCGGGATATGGGACAAATAACAATAGGAGGGAGGAGGGCGAGGGGACAGGTCAAGCGCTGACAGGGGAGAAGTGTGGTGTATAGAAGCCAAATGCATAGGTGGGTGGGAGGGACAAGGAGCACCAACAAAATGAGGGGAGAGAGTGGGAGGGGCGAGAGCTGGAGCTGGCAACAATGGAATGTGGGAGGGATCGCACCCCTTCCCATTCGGGAGTTGGTGTGGCTAGGGGCTACTTGCAGTCACAACATTTTTGCAGAAAGGAAAGCTTTGTTCCTCTTAAATCAGCCTAGGTTTTTTTTTTTTTTAAGAAACTCTGGCTTCTTGAAAAAGAAAGACTGGCCAAACCAGGTGGAAACCTTAGTAATACATCGAATTCAAAGACTGGAGTTAGTAAATGCAAGGAATGAGGAAAGATAGGAGCAAGCAAAGTATGACCTTTGACCCCAGCTTTCTTTATTTTTATAAACATTTTTATTTGCATTTTCTCATGATACAACATTACGGTCACATCATCTTCGGTCCCCACTCCCTTCTCCTCAACCCCCCATCCCCCCCAGAGTCTCAGCAGATACTTTCTTCCAGTTCATACCACCCATAGAATGCCCGGATGGATCCGGGTCGGTTTGCTTGTCCCGGATTGTAGGAGAGATCAGTGGTCCTTTATATGTCCATCCACCTTATGCCCCATCTTAAACCCCCCCCCCATCTATCCCATGAAATTTTCTCCATTTCCCCCCATACTCTGCCAAATTTCTTGGGGCAACCTCTCGCCTTATATGTGACCCTTTCCGCCGCCATATATACATCTAGCCCTCGTCTCCACTCCCCCAATTGTGGCGGTTCCCCAGTACTTAGCTACATCCAGTTTTGCTACTACCAGTGCTAGGACTAGAAAAATCAGCAGGGGACGGGCAAGGTCTACATCATTTGTCATTCCTAGAAGGACCAATTTAAGATCAGACGGCAATGTGACCTCCAGCACCTCCCCCAACTCTTTCAAAATTTCTTGCCAATATTTCTGTATTGTAGGGCATGACCAAAGGATATGGTAGAAGTCTCCTTCAGCTCTGCCACATCTCAGGCATCGCGTATCACTGATCCTACCCATCTGATTTAGTCTCACCCTGTCGTAATATGTTCTGTGTAGCACATTGTATTGTATAAGTCGTAGCCTGGATTTGATGGCAACTTCCCTGGGATGCATTAGGACTGTGTCCCAGTCTACCGTGTCCATTTCACCCACCTCGGCCTCCCACTTCCTCTTGAGGTCTCCCAGGTCGTCTGTCATGTTGTTCATCACTGTTTGATACGTAAGGGACACTACCTTATCTGGGATTTGTTCCTGCAATAGTCTGCCCTCCAGGGGTGTGTAGTCCGGGAGCGAGGCCAGTTGGATTTTTTCTGCTCGCCACACGTGTCGTAGTTGTGTGTATTTAAAGATCTGTGTGCTGTGCAGGCAAAATTCCCTTTGTAGCGCAGCGAAAGATTTCAACTCCCCCTTGGCTATTAGGTCACCTATATTCGAGATCCCAATATCATCCCAGCGCTGGAAGCCCTGTAATTTATGCAGTTCTGTCAGCCACGTACATTGCCAGATCGGAGTCTGACGGGTAGGTTTTTTCTTCCATCCCGTACGTGTCAACGCTTTATTCCACACTGCCAGGGTGAGCCCCGTGGCCAGAAGGAGTTTCGTCCTACTCTTTCCCCCATATAGGTAATAAATACAGGGCCGGGTGCCCATTCGGTATCTTTCTAGGGCATATGTGGGGTGGTCCACCGGTGCGTGCAGCCAGTCATTAATAGGGCTAAATGTTCTGCGCAATAGTAGGCCTCCAAATTTGGGAGAGATATTCCTCCGCTATACTGGTGACGTTGGAGGGTACTCAACACGACCCTCGGCTGTTTGCCCAGCCAAAGGAAGGCCCTTAGTTCCGTACTTATTCTCCTGAACACTGTCTGCGGCAGGGGGTAATACTCATTTTGGAGTGCATATAAGAATTTTGGAAGCGTTATCATTTTAAACACGACTGCTCACCCTAGTATGGTGAGAGGGAGCTGTCGCCATCTATGCGCGTCCTCCACAAAGTTCTGTATTATGCGTTCGACATTCTTATCATACGACTGCTTATCTAGCGTCACATGGACCCCGAGGTACTGGAACCCCTCAGTTGTCGTCAATAACCTATCTGGCAATTCCTTCCAATTGCAGCGCCCGCTGGGGTCGTAGAGTACTGACTTGTGCCAGTTTATCTGGTACCCCGCGTGCTCTCCGTGACGTTTCAGTTCCATAAAAAGCACCGGGATCGTGGTGTCTGGCTTTGTGATGTAGAGGAGGACATCATCCGCATAGATGACCCCAGCTTTCTTAAGTGGTAGTGAGCGGTGACATCACCAGGGCCCTCCCTCTCCTCTAAACTTGCTTGGAATACATATTAAGAATAAAAATAAAATCTGTATGAAGCATAAGGGCTTTTAAATCGACTGCCACTCGCCATATGCGTTTTCACTCTTTAATAAAAAAAAAAGTGAAAATATCCAACAGGTGTATGAATGACAATTAGATGTGTTGCATAGCACTCCATACTTTAGTTTCTAATCTCTGCAACTTAACGCGTTACCCATTTTAATGGTGCTATGTTTGACGACTTTAAAGGATGGGTTCCTGAACACGAACTCTACTGATCAATTAAATGTGACCCGGAGCCATGTATTATTCATGCTTTTTCATGGCATCAATATTTGTGCTGTAGCACGTGAACTGTCGTTTCATGGACCTCTAAAGGATGAAAGCTCGAGTCTGCCCCGCCCTGATCAGCATAGCACAGTCTTCTGGAGTGGGTGCATGAACCCACCTAGCTAGCTCAAAGGTATTCTTGGATACAAGAAGCGGCTATGTTCAGTAACACTGCACTGAGAGGGTAGAGTGTCAGCGGTGTCTTTTGTGGAGCGTGCACTCTGCAGAGGTCCTCTTGTGCATGTGCAGTATAGGGAGGGGGACTCAGGAGGTAAACAGAGAAGGGAACATTAAAAAACAAGAGGAAATATATTAATCGGCAGTCCCCATACATCTCTGCATCACAGCACAATTGAGAACACCACTTCCGGCCATTATAATTGGAATAGAACCAGTGGTGCACCACAGAGGAGTGGGCGGAGGGAGCGCGGCAGCGAGGCGAACGCGCACTGCTGCGCGTGCTAGCCATCAGTGGGAATGGGAGGAGCAAAGACGGGACATGAGCCAGCCTTTGCCCAATCGCGTGCTGTATTTATTTTAAAAAAAATAAAAAAACATGCGAAAGCCAGTAACAGCAGACGAAAGCAAAACCACACGCACAAGCGTGTGGTTAGCTTTCTAAAGCCCTTTCAAGAGGTCTCGCGCTGTGTGCGCTATGCTGCGTACTGCACCGCAAGGCACGAGACCTAAAAAGCAGTATCCAAGTACTAAGGCAACACAGTAGGGATACAGAAGGAGAAGCCCATGACAGAGTAACACTTGGCATTGAGGCGGTTATTCAGGGGTGGGATAAGAGCATGAGGAAGAGAGCTAGAAAACACACGCACCCTCTCTTGAAGTGATTACCAAAAAAAAAAAACTCTAGCCTAAAAGCGGGCAGTGAAAGTATACAAATCATCCAATCGAACTAACGGGTTCCACTAAACATTTGGTACATGTCTGGCACACTGCCACCAGAAGCCTTGTCTGGGATCGCAGGCCTAAACTTGTGACTCTGTTGTGTGATTCAGAGCAGCTGGGTAGCCTGTGGAGATTCAAGGGGTTTGACAAGTGGGACCTTATTGGAATCTCAAGCATAGGTGCTCTATGGGGAAAAAATCATTCCCCGCCTTAGGAAGAACAATTCGACTTGGCTGACACAGAATACTTTCGCTACACGCAGATCAGACGCGCTTTGCGCTCCCTTTTGCTGCGAGGTGTCACCCACCCGGAGTCTTCTCCGTTAGGGGATAGCTTACTGGATGGACACCTACTGGATAAAACTATTCCTGTGATAAGAAACTGATAAATAATATGCCAGACCCTCTTCATACACTCTGGGAAAAGTTGTTAGGGGATGGAATTGAGATGGATGACGAAGAATGGCAAAAGGCCGTTTCCTCGCCTAGAGTCGTGGCTATACCAGCGCGACTCCGATTAGTGCAACTCAAAATCCTTCATAGGGTATATGTGACTGAACCTGAGCTGGTGCGGATGGGTAAAGAGGACGGGGTGATTGTAGACGGGGATGTGGCCAAGACGGTACATTTATGCACATTATATGGGAATGCGACTTCATCCAATCCCATTGGTGTAGTATACACAACATCATCAACACAGTGCTCACCACCCAGCTTGGTCTTGAGGTCCGTAGATGCCTATTGAACATTTGGGCACCGACAGATTTGAACACTTACCTTACACAGTGGATCACCCTTGGGCTTATGCTAGCTATGAGAAACATCTTGACTTTTGGATGTCAAGACCCCCCTGTCAACATTTTGAGGTGTAAGGACCCCCTCCTGATAAAATTTCTAAACCTGTAGGCAGGGCTACTGGAATTATGAGGCAGTTGAGGATCAAATTACGCGACAGGCTTGACAAAATTGTGTGGGAAGAAAATGTAAATGATGTTATGTGATGCTGCGTATTTTGGGATAGCATTGTTTCATTATTTTGAAATTATTTTTTTACACACGGTAACACTGAGGAAAGATTTCACCCCATCAGTACCTGTTTATAACCAAAATACAGCAATTAACATCAGAAAGATTTCTAGTCAACCTTTGTGAATGGCCTTCCACACCACAGGAATACATGCTGCCACATTAGAAGCTCACCTGGCCCTGGCCGGGAGAAGCAGGGGTCCAAAACCCTGGTGGTTTTGTGCCGAGTTAAGCAGTTTACCCATGCAGTTTTCCCCTCACCCCCTCCCTTCCATTCCTCTCTCCTCTCCCAACCCCGGATCCCTCTCTCACTTTGCAGGCAATTTCCTTTCACCCCTTTTTACAACTTCTGAACTCTCCCCATTAAACCTCTCACTTCACCTTTAATCACCTCTTGCCATTCTGTCTTTTCACTGCCCTCATCTCTAACAGTCTCTCACATTTATCTCATGGCCTCTCTGGCCCCGTCACCATCCGTTCCCCTCAGCACTTCTCATTCACCTCATCTCTCCATTCAACTTGTTTTCTATTTGTATCTTACACCTCTCCAGTCCCCCCATTCATCTTTCACATCTCCCATTCATCTTTCACATCTCCCCTTTGTTCTAACAGAAGCCCTCGCCTTTGGCTCACACTCACTTCTAGAGTGTCCACACTTCTCTTCTGCAATTTACATTTCTCCTCGTCCCTGATCTCAATCAAATTCTCTCACTACCTTGCTGTCCTCTCTCATCTCTCCTCACCAAGCATACGGGTCGGACCTGTATGCTCCTCTCTGCCTGTGCCACTTTGCTTATTGTTCCCTGATTCAAGAAGGCATGAGTTGTCTGTCTCGCTGTTTTGGTGCAGGCCGCGCAGTTATGGGACTCGCACTCTCCTTTGCTTCACTCGACCAAGAATCTATTATCCTTTAGGAAGATATAAAAACATTTCTCTATGCTCTGTAGGTTACCACATTTGGTTGGTTCTCATTCTCCTTCTGTGTTTCTCATTTGCCTTCAGGCAGCAGATGGTTATTAGCCCCAGGACATCGTTTGGAAACAGTAGCACACTACAAATGTAAATAATGATAATAATCGAAAGAAGCAGGGGAGCGACTAGACCAGAACTTCGGGAGGCTAACACTCCTAGCCAGAGCTGGCCCTAATACTGGTTGAACACGGTGCAACAGTCTTTTTTGGTGCCCCACCCTCGTTACCTTCTTCTCCATGAATTCCCTCACTACCACTCGCCAACAATGCACCTCATCTCTCTATAGCACCTTTCTGACCACATTTCATTTTTTTTATAGCGCTGCTCATAGTTTACTCACACTCATTTCTGTGATTTGCATTGTACACATTCTATGTAGCAGGCACATTAACCCTCTGCACTGTGTGGGTGACAAGAGTGCCCATGTGAGTGCACAGTGAGCGATGCAACAGTGTAAGAGTAGGGTGAGAGGAGTGACTGCGGGGTGAGTGAGATGGCCGTACGAATTTGGGGATGGATTCAAGTTCAGAATGGGACGAATGAATGTATGATTACTGCTGGGCTTGTTTGAGTGAGTTATATATTCAGCAGTGAGGGGGACAGGTGAGTGAGGTATGACATGAGTGCAGGCTGAGTAGTGTGCTTCTGTGACTGCAGGGTGAGGTATAGGGTGAACAGCGCAAGTACATTGTGAATGCAGAGTAATCACTGTGAGTGCAGGGTGAGCAGGTGAATGGTGTGAGTGCATGGTGATCAGTGGGAGTGCATTGTGATCCCTATGAGTGCAGGGTGAGCGTGAAAGTGAAGGGCAAGAATGAGTGAGTTGTCTGAATAGAGGGTGTATCCCCAGACACTTGAAGTAACTCCGCATGTTATTGACGGCAGAGTAGGGTTTCAGATCTAAGTTAAATTATTGCTATTATGGCATTAATCAGGGATCGAGGGTAGAGGAAATAAATAAATGTGCTGATCATGCAACAAACTTCCAGTCCTATGGTTAGGGTTGCCAGCAAATTATTTTGATGGCCCAGTTGGTACAAAAATAAGCAGTCACCTAAAGCTGTATTTTAAGCACTTATATGTGCATACTTCGAACAGCAAATATAAATAGAAAGCACTTTTAATTGTGATCTAGGACTGCCTCAATGATCCATGGCTGATAATTATAGAGAACAAAGACAGAAAAGTCACATAATGAATGAATACGTACTTTTTTATTAATAAATCTATTTAGTGTCAAGTGGAGTTCCCTGCAGGCTCTTTAAACAACACACGCAGGCATTTTACTTTTGGCAACCCTACTTTATATTCCTTTTCATGAAATGCATTCTCACACTACAGCAGTAAATGTAAATACAAATGTAAGGAATAGGCAGAGTGGGACCCAGGGGGTACTGGACTCAGGAAAAAACACTAAGCCTCTGTAACCAGTTTACAAAGGAATGTAAATATGTAAATGGTCTTTACTCCGACGGGCGTGCCGGCGATAAGACTCCAGACACTGCCCAGCTGAGGCCCTAGCAGCTCGAGTTGCACTGCAGCAGCTCAGGCTGAGACACAGGATGGGTGAAGAGGGGGGGGGGGGGGGGGGGGGGGGGGCTGAAGCCCTTGGGCCTGAGCAGAAGTGTGACTGGGAATCCGCGACCCCCTTTGCATCACTCCTCGGCCCCCCTGGGGGTCGCGCCCCACAGTTTGAAGACCCCTGCCCTAAAGAGTGGGACAGCATATGGGTTTTTGGAATTACCATCATGGTGATATATGTCAACCGCCTCGCGCTATCAGTTTTGATGATCACCCCTTCCCCCTAGATCTTCCGGTGATGTACTATAATGTCTGATTTTGCCCATTGTCCCCATGATGATAGATGTATTACTTACTCTGTAATTGAAATAATGCTGATGTATGTAAAAAAATCTACAAAAAAAAAAAATCAAATAAAAAGGATGATAAAGATGCTAAACACAAGAAAAGAAAGGCAAGCAACTAAATACAAAGCAAGTAAATGAGTGACAAAGCCAACCAATGGTAAGAAATGGACAGGCTGTAAGCCAACTGTGTGTTTTTGGGAAGCCCACTAAACGTCTTTTGCAGCCAAACAGATTGCGTTGTCTGGTGGGTGAAATAGAACAAGCATTTGCAATGCAATAGGTCGCGCATTCGCAAAGTTTAAAGTTATTGGTATTGTAAATGGCAATGTCTTTTATGTTTAAACAGCGTAGTCCCATCCAAATACCAAACCTATACATTTTTCCGTCCGCCCCCAATTAAATACCAGACCTTTACTTGTTCACTTTTCTGTCCGGCCCACACTTAAGCAGTACGTGCTGCATCTGTCTGCCTCATATTGATATCATATTTAGCCCACTCCCTCGACCCCCATCAAGAGCAGTACGTCGCGTATGTCTTTTAGAAGAGCTTTGAAGACCTGGCTCTTCACAAATAGACATGGCACATAATTTGCATTAATACTATCCTGTCCTACTGTCTCTAGCGCCAAGACGCCCTCGGGCATTCGTGCGCTGTATAAATTAAAAATCAAATCAAATCACAAAAAACGCATGTCAATGCTGTGTTTGAACAGCGTAGGCCCACCCAAATACTAGACTTCTACTTGTTAACTTTTCACTTTTCCGTCTGCCCCCGATCTGTTTAGAGAGCCCCTGGGGTTAGCTAGCGCGGCCTCGAGGGCAGAGCTCTGCTGCAATGGAACCCAGAGTCAGGGCTGGGTTTAAGGAAGGAATGTGGACATTACTTCCGCCTGGCAGACAAATAATAAATACATTAAACAGTACCTGCTGCACCTTTGTGCCTCATGCTGATATGTTTGCAACACAGAAGACGCACGTTAAATTAAGCCAATCTGTTTAAAAAGCGTAAAACGAACGTCAAATTAAGCCCATCTGTTTAAACAGCGTAGGCATAGACATACGCTATGTTTAAACAGCGTAGGCAAAAATGTTTTACTGTCAATTTTCGGACACTGATCCTTTCCCTTTAACTTGTTCACTTTTCCATCCGCCCCCCCACTTAAACAGTAACTGCTGCATTTGTCTGCCTCATGTCAATTATCATATTTAGCCCACAGAAAATGTACGTCAAATTAAGCCGATGTGTTTAAACAGCTTAGGCACATCCAAATACCAGATCTTTACTTCTTCACTTTACCATCTGCCCCTCACTTAAACAGTACCTGCTGCATCTGTCTGCCTTATGTCAATATCATATTTGTACCAGCAGTCTTAATTTTCACTCTACTTGTTCACTTTTTATGTTTTTTGCTTGCATGTGTTTATGTATGTGTGCAAGTGTCTGCATATGTATTATGTATCTCTGCGTGTGTGTTTATATGTTTGACTGTATGCATGTCTGTGTGTATGTATGTATGTGTGCTTGTGTGTGTCTTTTTATGCAGAATATAACTTCACATCTTTGCTGGGCAAACTCTGCCTTTCATCCTTTGTTTAATGTTATCCTTCCTCTGACACGTTATTGTTTTATCACAAGTGTCACTGTGTATGTAAACAGTACCTGCTGCATCCATCTGCCTCATGTTGCCGCAGCGTCCTGTGGAGCCTTTGAGCAGCGGTGGGGGCAGGCAACGCGGAAGGACTCGCAGCCCCAGGAATCAGCGGGCCAGCGAGCGCACCGGCTGCCCCCTCCCTTCAGCACTGGCCATATCTACTCCTCTCGCCTCCCGCTTTGCGGGAGACGCAGCGTCCTGTGAAGCCTTTGAGCAGTGGCGGGGGCAGGCAAAGCAGCAGGACTCGCAGCCCCAGGAATCAGCGGGGCCGCAAGCGCACCAGCAGCCCCTCCCTTCAGCACCAGCCATATCTACTCCTCACGCCTCCCTCTTCGCGGGAGACGCAGCGTCCTGTGGAGCCTTTGAGCAGCGGTGGGGGCAGGCAACTCGGAAGGACTCACAGCCCCAGGAATTAGCGAGGCCGCGAGCGCACCAGAAGTCCCTCCCTTCAGCACCGGCCATATCTACTCCTCGCGCCTCCCGCTTCCCGGTAGACGCAGCGTCCTGTGGAGCCTTTGAGCAGCGGTGGGGGCAGGCAACGCGGAAGGACTCGCAGCCCCAGGAATCAGCGGGCCCGCGAGCGCACCAGCTGCCCCTCCCTTCAGCACTGGCCATATCTACTCCTCGCGCCTCCCGCTTCGCGGGAGACGCAGCGTCCTGTGGAGCCTTTGAGCAGTGGCGGGGGCAGGCAAAGCAGCAGGACTCGCAGCCCCAGGAATCAGCGGGGCCGCAAGCGCACCAGCAGCCCCTCCCTTCAGCACCGGCCATATCTACTCCTCACGCCTCCCTCTTCGCGGGAGACCCAGCTTCCTGTGGAGCCTTTGAGCAGCGGTCGGGGCAGGCAACTCGGAAGGACTCTCAGCCCCAGGAATTAGCGAGGCCGCGAGCGCACCAGAAGTCCCTCCCTTCAGCACCGGCCATATCTACTCCTCGCGCCTCCCGCTTCGCGGTAGACGCAGCGTCCTGTGGAGCCTTTGAGCAGCGGTGGGGGCAGGCAACGCGGAAGGACTCGCAGCCCCAGAAATCAGCGGGGCCGCGAGCACACCAGTAGCCCCTCCCCTTTACTCTTCCATCTGTATTTAATCACCTACTGGTTCCCGCGTCGCGGGCGAGCGCCGGGCTAAGCCCGGGCAAAGGGCAGGCCGTCTGTGGCCGTCCGGGAACGGTCGGGGCTGAGCTGGGCCAGCACACTAACAATCCGAGCTTAACCTTCAATTGGACCCTTCTGCGGTGAGTGGCATGCTTTACTTTTTTGGCATTTATCTGAAATGAGGTGGGCTGTGACATTATGGGCAAACGTAGCGCCACCACCCCAGCGCGCAAAATTACATCCATAGACACTATGCTGGAACAAGCAATAAACCTGGTTAGCAGCGAGATTGAGCTAACCGAGAGAAGACTGTCTTTGGGCCCCTTAAAACCTCAATGTGCAGATCATATTGATACCATAGATATAAGTGAGGCACAGACAGCGAGATATAGGGCGATTGAACACTCACCACAAAACCTTACAAGAGAGAATATGCAGGACACGGAAGGTCATGGCTCTATAGGAATAATTGATGATCTCAAAACTGGATGCAGCCCAATTGAATCTCTGACTACAGCCAATCCGGACTTATCCCCTAACCCAGAAGTATGTGGGGCGAGAAAGAAGAGGAAGGTGCTGAAACCAGCCTGCCCCAAACCCAAACGAAGACAGCCCCCCAGCTCCACACGTGGATCAGAGGCACTACGATCCCTGTAGACCCAATCACAAGTAGTGATCCGATTGACTCAGTTGATGTGGTCACCCAAAGTAATTCCACCCAGACGAAGTTTACGGAAACTGCTTTTTCTAACTTCACACTTGGGGACACTGCTATAGACATCATTGTTGACACATTGTACGATCGTGTTAAAGGGCTTGCAGATAAAAGTTTTGATAAGTTATGGAAGCGACTAGATCGCCTGGAATCCCTAACTATCAAGGCCACACCACCTTGTAGGGAACGTAATGAGGCAAATCGACAGGCTAGCATCTCGGAAAATTCCCCTCATAATGTGCAACTGGTACGACAAGCACCCCAAACTGTAAAATCGTTGCCCACTCCCTCTGATTGTAATAAAAACGATGCGACCCCGTATCACCCAAAATATAAACACTGATGATTTTCAAGGTGGACCGATAGTCAGCACAAGTACTGTTGACATTGGTTCCAAGGGGCATGCCGTACCAAATAAGGAGGTCTTAAACTTACCTCCTGCATCCTGCCCATACATGTTAACTCTCGCAGGGGTACCCCCACTAGAGAAAAACACACCAGAGTCTTGGAAACAACTGCGGAATAAATGTGTGGACTGGATGGCTAAACAAAGGGTACAGGAGGTCTGATATGCACAAAATCTTAATGGTACGTAGGGTGGGTTGGGTGAGACCTGCGGTGAAAACTATTAGGGGGGATTGCATAGTTCTCAATTTTTCGCGGCCTAGGACTGTCGGACCCATACTTGCAGTTATAGAGACCAACAGCCTTCTTCCAACAACCATCTGTGCTTTACCCCTAGGGTTTTTTTTATAAACCACCACCCACACAGCGTCCACTTTTTAGCCCTTCCCATCAGTGGGTAAACCGATTTTCGGCTATCTCTGACTTAGATACCCTTGATTGACCCTCATCGAAAATTCATTCTACCGGATTAACCCACATGGAGGAGATTCTTATCAACAGCCCCAGGGTGAAACAGACCCGACTAATTGATTGCTCTGATTCAACATTGAAGGTGCTGAGCTGAAATGTGGCAGGGTTGGCCTCAAAATTAAACATAAGACTGGGCAAATATGATAAATACATTTGACATCCTTATGTTTCAAGAAACCTGGGCAACCAAAGAGCTATACCTTGAAGGGTATGAGTGTTTTAACATTATTCCCCCTAATTCTAAATATGGCAGACCATTGGGTGGTGTATCAATATGGGTCAGTATTGCCTCAGGTGGTAAAGTTAAATCAATTCCCTCTGGGAATGTTAACTTTCAAGTTCTGATTTATACACGGGTGCTTCCATTTGTTTCATTAATTTTTATAATAATGATTTTTTAACCACACCGAATGCTAATTTTGGCCACCTTTTTAAGTTTATTCAGGACCTGGATAATTCACTGGGAAAGTACAAACTGGCAGGGATATGCCTGGGGGATGACTTCAACGCAAAGATAGGAGAAGGAATTACTGGGAGTTCCCCCCAGTCCACCCCACACAATCCATGTAAGAGAGGTTATGAGCTATTAGATCACCTATCGAATTGCAGTCTTTTAAATGTGGAGGATATTGCAGCCATAAATACTGATGATAACCCACTTCCCACCTATAGAGGTTTAGGACGAGCCTCAACAATAGATTATGTTTTTATATCTCCCACACTACAAGATCACTTACTAGGGGCAGAGGTCAGGGCATCTACCTTTGGAGACCACAATCCCATCGTGGTCTCAAGCCCCACGTCCTAACATTAGAAGAGAACTGGGAGCGGGAAACTTGGAACTCTCAACTGACAGGTAAGAGTTAAATGGAAGGGTATGGATTGCAGGGAGACTTTCCTGAAGATGGTAAAAACATATCCTTCTCTCTGTGAGACTTGTCTCACCCTGGCAGACCCCAACCCAGAGGCAGTTTCCGCTTTTATTCTATTATGCGCAGGCATTAAAGAACTTATTTCTAGACCGGCAGCCGTACACAAATCTGATCCTAGGTGGTTTGACAATACCTGCTCTAGGGCGAACAGGGACCTTAGAGCAGCTTCATCAGTTTCCCTTAGAGACCCTACCCTTATTCGAACTCTTAGGCATAATTATAAAAGTGTAATAAAATTTAGGCGTGACACGGTCTTAAAGGAATATTGGAACAATCTGGCCTGCGCTGCTAAACTTAACACAAATAATTTTTGGTCTGCTACTAAGTGCCTGAGAGCTTTTGGGAATCTATCCACCCCCCTAAGCTGTAATATTACTAGTGAAGTCTGGGTCGTTCATTTTTCAAAAATATATGCTTCCCCGCCCCAATGTGAAGACATTTTGGAAAATGTTATGCCCACTCAAATCCAAATGTCTTTGAGTGAGGTCAAGGAGGCAATACTCCAGAGTGTGGGAAACAAAGCCCCAGGCCCGGACGGGCTGCCCATCGACCTTATAAAATTTAAGCCAGAGTTGGGGGCTCCTTTGTTACTAAATGTTTTTAACAACTTAATCAAAACAGAAATTCCAAGTACATGGTCGACTTCTGTAATTATCCCCATTTTTAAAAAAGGAGGTAGATCTGATCCAAGCTGCTATAGGCATCTCCCTAATTGACAATACTCTTAAAATATTGGGGAGAGTTTTATTTAACAAGATCAGGACCTGGGTAGAGGATGAAAATATATTAAATAAATGTCAGCTGGGTTTTCTCAGCCACCTTGGTACTGTGGAACAGTGTTTGAACCTTAATTTAATAATAGGGAAGTATACCATCGCCCGACACTGTCCTCTCTACCTGGCCCTTTGGACCTCTTGTCCACTTTTGATTTTGTTGATAGATCGAGGCTTTGGCAACGTCTCTTAGATTATGGACTAGATAAAGATTTGGTGTACTTTCTAGCATATCTGCATAGAGACTTAAAGGCTCGGGTAAAGATAAGTATGGATGGTAAGTAAGGAGACATAGTGGTCGGTAGAGGTGTTAGACAAGGGTGCGGTCTTGCCCCACTTATTTATTTTATATATTAATGAACTCCATAATGTTTTGTCTAACCAAACCTCCAATGTCCCCATAATTAATGGTAATAAACTGCCCGCCTTCTTATATGCAGATGATGCTGTTTTAATGGGTCTAACACCAAACGCTGTGAGAATTTAAGTTAGGGGATTTGCAGGTTTTATGAACAGTTTGGATCTTTGCACAAATTTTAAAAATCTTTTATAATGTGTTGTGGCCCTAAGAAACGTTCTATTAATAGTATTACTTTGGGCCATGATTCTTTGATATGCAGTCGCTCTTTTCCTTATTTAGGCTTACAATTCTCGGACAATGGGTCCTGGACACCACATTTGGCTCATGGGCGGACCAAATTTTTAAGAGCTATAAACTCAGTATTAAATCTCCCCAAACCAAAAAGAATTGAGGTGGTACTGTCCCTACTTAAAATCTATAGGACACAATGTGTACCAATCATGACTTATGGGGCTGAAATTTTGGGCCATATAAACCTGAAAAGTGTTCAGGTCGAGGGAAATAGATTTTGTAGGAGGCTCCTGGGTCTACCAATTTCATCGTCCACCTTTGTATGCCATAACGAGCTAAGAATGTCTTACTTGAAGGACTATATTAGGTCTCGCCCTGTCCTGTTCTGGCTAAAGGTTTGGAAAAACCCAGCAGCCACTTTGACTAGGGAAATCTTGGCTGATTGCCTAAAATGCGATAAGGGCAGCGATATCCCCTGGTCGGCCCAAGTACTGGCGAATTTGATTGAGGTTAACCTTGACCATATCTTCAACAATCCCGATCAATTAGATAGAATTGATGGAAAGACCATCCGCAAAATTCTATATAAACACTATGGGGATGCTCAGGAATCAGCCAAAGTATCCGTCAAACAATATATTTTAATGATAGGCGAGGGCGGACCGGACCCCCTTCGTGTTTACCTGGGTCCGTGTTTACCTATCAGTTACCTTTTAAAAGACATTACACGTTGGGCGCGTAGTCTTCTTTTTCGTCTCAGATCAGGATCAATAAAGTATCTGTTGTGTTTCCCTATAGGTTATCAACCTAATATTGAGAATTTGGCCTGCCCATGTGGCAACCTAGGGAAACAGTCTATGTTAAATTTTCTGTTCTTTTTATCAAAAATACAGTATGCAGCTACTGATACCGTTTTTTAGAGCCACGGGAATAACGGATTTTAAGGTGGCATACAAAACTATTAATCCGCTCAAAGATAATATAATCAAGTGTGTACCTTTTTAGGTTTCGCCCTGGGCGTTGGCAACTGCGTAGCAGTTGCCCCGCCCACGGCGAAACCTCATGATTCTACATATGTACTTTGGTTCAGCCTCTGTCTACCATTGGCTAGCTCCATAAATGGAGGCTAGCCATTGGGAGACAGAGGCTGTCAATCACGCTTTCTGGTGAAAACGCGATTCGGTGGCGTTTCAGGGACTTTTTTTAAGCCCCGCCCCTTTGTCCCGGGCCGCGCTGTCATTGGCTGCCGGCCCGGGACACCCCCGTGATGTCATTCCCCGGGCCGCGCTGTGATTGGCTGGCCAGCCCGGGACCTGACTTGTTTATTTATTTTTTCGCAGAAACAGTGTTTTGCGGAAAGGCAATATGCTAATGTGGGCCACGTTTTTTAGCGTGCCCGGGACGATTTTTGATCCCAATCCAACCCTGGAGCCATGAGTACCTTCATTAAAGATGTCTCAGGTCTTACAATGTTTCGAGCCATCACACTAGCTGTGGTTAGGTTTCTCTTTGGCCCTACACACGGTTTATGAGCTCACCTCCATGCGCTTGGGTATAGTATTGTGCCTCAATGTGCTGCGTTTTCGTTTGTGCAAAACACTGTAGTTTAAAAGCTCATTTGACATCTTTGAGCTTCAGAGAGCCTGAGTCCGATGAACACGAGCGAACGAAAGCTGCGCTGCCACACAAGGACCTTCAAGAGGCCGGAGCGGAGCGGCAGACATTGAGATTTTGCTGGAGGGTTCACTGGGGGGGGGGCGGGGAGATGCAGAGAGGGGGGGGGGGGGGTCGCACGCTGGGGAGGGTTCAAAGGGACCTGTTGACGCTCATTGTTGAGCGGTCTTTAAAGCCCAGCATCGGGCTCTGGTCTCCGTCATCAGTTGAGGAGTTGGCGGTCGGTCAGGCCCCAGCCCGTCTGTCTGTCGGATGTGAGCTCCAGAAGCTCGCGGAATCACTCCTGGTGTCTGTAAGGTTTACAGATGTCAGCCCCCCCCCTGCCCGAGGGCACCCAAGAGACGAACAGAGCAGCCCCCTCTGCCCACAGCTGGATCTGCCCCTCCTGGGGGGCGGCCCTGCAGGCCTCGGGGCCGGGGCCACTATCATCGCTGTCTGCTTGGCCCCCACTAGACGCTCCACCAGCACCCCTGCCGGCCGCCGAGACACCCCGGGGTGACAACACCAGGCCTAAGTGTCCAATTAGGGTTCTGGCCTGTCTGTGCAGGGCTTCCTGCCACATCCTGCTGTCTGAGGCCACGATCGCTCCCAGATGTCCCCGGAGTAAGGAGCCCCCGCCTGGGTCGGGGCTGCGAAGGGGCTTGTGTGTTTTGAAGCTGAGGCGGGGCTCGGGCCTTACAAGAGACACATTCACTTCCCTCTGATCCTTTTCTTCTGCATTAAGAGCGCCGCCTGGCACCAGTGAGCGCCTCCAGGCGCTGGGCAAAACAAAACAAAAAAAAAACAGCCACCCTATGGTCGGCAGGACGGGTCTACCCCAGGCGCCCTCGTGGCATCACCCCGCTGTGTTCGCCGCTCAGACCTTCTCCATCCTGAAGCATAGCGCCTTCCCTCACACACTGGCGCTTTGTAGTGCTGCACGTGCCTCCGGCTCTACCCCAGGTGTCCTCGTGGTCTCATCCCGCTGTGTTCGCCGCTCAGACCTTCTCCATCCTGACGCATAGCGCCTTCCCTCACACACTGGCGCTTTGTAGTGCTGCACGTGCTTCAGGGTCCCTTGGTCTAAAGATGGAGGACAGCGCCACCCCTGGCCGCAGGGGCGTCACTGGGGCGTTATTAATGTGCCGAGAGCGTGCCTCGCGGCGCTGGGAGGGCATTACTACCCCTCAGTGAGGGATGAGCTGTCAGGGAGGGAGGGCGCCGGCCGGGATGGATGAGGTGTGAGGCGGCTCCCCCGCCCCCCCCACCCCCCGGCCCAAGAGCCAGGCCATGGAGGCTGTCAGCTTAAAGCGCCTAGACTGACAGCGCGCCCTGCACGGCGCTGTACACCGAGGGGACTCAGGCTAGCAGGGTGAGTCCTCGCAGTACTTCACCCTCAAGGCGGTGAGTGCGCGATTGCCCGTAAAACCGCTCACTGAATACCTCGCAAGGAACACCGTCGCTGCCTGGAAAGGTATGCGTGTTTATAAATGCAAGCATTATCAATGCCATCTTAAGGAATCTGACATATGTTGGGGGCCTCTGTACCGAACAAATTTGAATTATATGCTACAGTTTAACAGGGTCACAAAAACGGTTGCAATTTGGCGTGCCCCGGATCCAAAAAACCATACACTAACACTGGTAAGAGAGACAGACTCAGAGTAGATGCAGGTAGAGATGTAGAGAGATTTAGAGGGAGAAATAGAATAGGCGCCTAAACATTGCCCACTTTGCCCATGCTTTAAAACGTCTATCTGGAAATGACTCATACATTACCTGGCGCCTTCAAGAATCGTTTTTTAAAGACATAGAACTAATGGTGTGCTGTAGATCAGAATGCCTAAAGCATTAATGTACATTTATATATGTAACATACATTGCAAAGTTTCTTTTTGAGTGAAATAAGCAGTTTCCACGAAATGTAAGTAATAGGAATATAGATATTTTTATTTTGGTTCTACTCGGTCTTTTGGGAGCAGTGTGCTCTGTCTGTACCGGGGATGAGACTGCCAGCATTCTGTAGTGGGGATCGCACATACAGCATAAGTAGTCTGTACAGGAGACCAGTTGTGAGCAGTCTGTCCTAGGAAGGGCTGCTAGCACTCTGTACTGGATAGCAGTGGAGGCAGCCTGTACTAGGTAATAGCACAAGTAATGTATCCTAGGAAACACTGCCAGCATTCTCTACTGGGGAGCAGTGTATACGATCTGCACTAGAGAGCAGCGTAATTGGTCTATACCGGAGAGCAGTTAGATCAGTTTGTACTAGAACCAGTGCGTACACTGCACTAAATAACAGCACAAGCAGGGCGTCGTGGGTAGCATTGCTTGCTGTCTGCAATGCTGTACCTGGCTGTAGCACATCATCGGCGACCCTTACAGTAATTCCCAACCATTTAGCTAACGGTGCACATGTGATCTATGGCCACTGTAATAGTAGATAATTTTAAATATTGCTTCTTACTTTTACATTTTTTAAGCACGTTAAACTATAGATGTTGTTACTGTGCAGTTGTGCAGTGCCGTTTTGAATGTATTCATTTGGATTTCCAGTTGTCTGTAGAAGTAAGGCTATTGAATGAGTGTTTTTCTCCATGTGTTGTGTGACTATTCTTCCTAAATAATTTAGTCTAGTTACACTTTTTGGGGCAGCTGTTTGCATTGTTTTCCTCTTACCTTCTAGGTCACGCAACAAGTTAGCCCGACACATGCACAGAGCAAACTTCATCCAGGCAATCACTTCCTTGCTACTCGCAGTGTCGGTACAAAATGTCCTGTAGCAGTGTTGTGAAGAGCACGTACACTCACTTTCAGATGTAAATTGTGCAGGCAGTCAACACCTGCAGATTAAAGAACTGCGTTGAGCCTAAAAAGAGATGCAATTCTCATACCCTGGTACTCTACCGGTTTAGGGCGATGCCCATTACGTTCTAGGTGGGTGTGTGTGGCTCTGGGTGTGTGTGTGTGTGGCTCTGGGTGGGTGTGTGTGGCTCTGGGTGGGTGTGTGTGGCTCTGGGTGGGTGTGTGCGGCTCTGGGTGGGTGTGTGCGGCTCTGGGTGGGTGTGTGCGGCTCTGGGTGGGTGTGTGCGGCTCTGGGTGGGTGTGTGCGGCTCTGGGTGGGTGTGTGCGGCTCTGGGTGGGTGTGTGCGGCTCTGGGTGGGTGTGTGCGGCTCTGGGTGTGTGTGGCTCTGGGTGTGTGTGTGTGTGGCTATGGGTGTGTGTGTGTGGTAGTAATTGCTGTCCGCTGAGCTCGTCCGTAGGGTACAATAGGTCTCACATTTGCAAGAGATTAAGCTATTGGCAATGCAAATGACAATCCATTTATTTATCAGTTTTCAAAACCAACACAAATACAGATTTTGTCATTTACAATGCCAATAGCTCTAACTTTTCCAAAGGCGAAACCGTTGCATTGTAAATGCTTGTTGAAAATGGCCATCCGCTCACGTTCTTCTATGAATTGATGATTGTTGGATTAGGCTGTACCGTATGTATTTATTGGTTTTTGTATTACTTGCATTTATATCTTGCACTATGCACATTTGCACTTCATCCAATGCTGCTAATCGTAATTTATCTGAGACTTAACGACCTGTTCATTCCTAGCTGCCTTAACGGGAAATATTGCACTTTGCACATTGTCACTTTAATGTCGATATCAAAGATATGGATAGCCTAGTAACATTTTATATGAATTTTAAACATTGATTTTTTTATTAATAATGGACTATGTACGTGATTATGTTTATGTTTGTACTTTTATGGATAATGCATATCCGAATAAAGATTATTGACTTGACTATATTTGCACCACAGCAGACGCACGTCAAGTTAAGCAGATCTGTTTAAACACCGTAGGCATGAACATGCGCTCTGTTTAAACAAGGCAATTATTTTTGTTACTGTCAGTTTTGGCACGTCATCCTTTCCCTTGTTTACTTTTCCGTCCACCCCCCACCCAAATACGAGAACTCGGTTTGCGTTTTTGTAGCTGCTGCATGCTGGAATGTGGATAGCTCGGGATCAAGGCATGGATTGGAGAACCAGTGGGTCGAAAGACGTCTAGTTTGGGGTGACAGCTTCCTGCCAGTAATGACAACATGTACACACAACACACATTTTCTAATTATTTTCTTTGGTACTAAAAGCGCAAGGCGCCTTGATGGCTTAATAAGTCAAGTGCTCGTTACTGACATCGGGGGTAAACTGGAAGTTACAAGCTCAAATTATGGCAAGGCAATCTAGCCTTTTATTTTCACCAGGCCAAAAATTTCCATACATTAAATGTGGAGAACAGTGCAGTTTTTTTGCAGACCGATGAATGATGATACCAACTGCCCTCCCCCTGGCATATAAACATGTAGTTCCTCTAAGTGAAATTCCCACTGCCCCATCTCTGAAACATTAAACTTGTGACATCCCCACAGCTGCCCCTTAAATGCGAATTCCTGTACTTCTGGGAAACAACCAGTGCCCCAGTGTGATCCTACTTGGTGTTACTTGCCCTTCGCTCGCACCAACTGTTAAACATGCGTGGCACTGCCCCCCCCCCCTCCCAAACCCCAAACCCTGTACCGTTCATGGTTGGTTTATCCAACGTAACAACCAACCCGCCCACCCCTGCCGATAATGTAGGTCAAATCCAGAACACTGGACTGTTCATGACATACCCTCTGCAACCCGCAATAGTGTGATCAATGGTACATTGATGACATCCCTTAGGCACTCTGACTGAAAGGTAGGTATTTTCAACCTTTTTTATTTTTCCTCAGTAAATGGTATTCATTTCATATCCATTTTCAATATTTTTCCAAAAAACAATCCAACTTCAACAAGCATTGGAAATGCAATAGGTCTCGCAATAACGCGAGTCTGAACTATTAGCATTGTAAATGATAATGCCCTTTATTTTTGCGTTCTGGTTTTTGGAACATAAATAAAAGGCTTTGTCATTTACAAGGACTATAGCTTAAATTTGAGTTAAAACGAGACCTATTGCATTTCAATGGTGGTGGTGCTGCTGAGTTTTCTCTGAATCTGCACCCACAATCTGCACCCACAATCTGCACCCACAATGTGTGAGTGGCGTTGCGTGTGTGAGTGGCGTTGCGTGTGTGAGTGGCGTTGCGTGTGTGAGTGGCGTTGCGTGTGTGAGTGGCGTTGCTTTGGTGAGTGTGGTGTTGCGTGGATGATAGTGGGCTTGCGTGGGTGTGAGTGGCGTTGCTTGTCTGTAAGTGTTGCTGTGTGGGTGAAAGTGGCACAGAGCCTTTGATGTGGCCTGGCGCAGGAGAAATGATGCTGCTGCTAATTAAATACAAGAGCGGCCGGGAAGCGGCCGGGAAACACTAGTACGGCCGGCCACATAATTAGGGGAGGAGAAGCCGCACAGCACACGCTGGGAGAAGCCCTTTGATGTGCTGTGCGGCCGCGATGCGCGCTCTGTGCTGGGGGAGGGCCATTAGCCTGAACTCGCGGCAAGATCAAACGAAGGGTGGGAGGGACATTGAGGAACAGATGGCCATGAAAGTGTATGGGCCAAAAGCGCGTGCCTGTGGCCACGTGCACTCGAAGAAAACGCCACGAAAAAATGCGGTGGTTTGACAATCAGTTCGAGCACTTGAATTCTCGCCATTTCCCATTCCTTCGGAATGGTAAAGGACGAGACCTAAAAATGCATGTTATTATATCTTGCTCCAATGCATTTCGGGCATCCGCCCTTCATCGGGGAGCCTGCTATTTGAAGTTTAATTAAGTTCCGAACGCCGACCGAGACCGGCAACCCCAGTCTTATCATTATAACCACGGCTGGAACAAACAATACAAAACACTGATACATAGATGGAATCCAGCGTTGCAAAAGCGATGGAATACGTTCCGGTACTTATTTTTCTTTTAAAAGTTTTTTTATATAAAGCTAGCTTGACCCGTAGGTATCAGAGCGATTTACATACACACAGTAAACAGAAGGGTGGGGGGCCTGCAGTGCGCGGCCTTCCTGGAGACATCTCGTTTCACTACCAAGAAGCCGGGAACGGATGGAGCAGCCAGTGTTTACCTGCCCTTCCTGTCCAGCCAAGGAGGGGGGGGGGGGGGGGGGGGGTCGGAAAACAGGGCCTCTTACAGAGAAACCTGCCTGTCGAGGCTGTGTAAATTCAGGGCTCTTCCAACAGAGAAGCCTCCATGGGCGCAAAGTTCCTGGGAACTGTTTCGGCTTCACACACAAGAGCTACATATCCTAACGTAACAAATAAACAAGCAAGCCCCACAGAGCACTCGTGTGAAGTGTGGCTCAATGGTTAGAGCAGCAGACCCTGATGCTGAGGTCTAGCCCGGGACCAGGGTTCAATTCCCCACCTCGGTGGCTCTTGGGCTCAAAATTCCACGGACCTGATAATTCTCGCCTCGGTGCCTATTCCAATCATGGAGTCCCACTCTGCAACTCTGGGCAATAGCTTGCTTAATCTCCACAACGGCCCCCACAACGCTAAGGATGCCTGGCCTCCACCTTGGGGGTGCCCAGGAGTGGACACCTCACAGGGAAAGCCAGGATGGGTTCCACAGCGGTATTCGTACAAGCGCCTTGAGACCCTTGCGGGTGAGTAGTGCGCTATACAAGTATCAATTTACATTTACATTTTACTCGAGGGAGAGGGAGTAACAGTAGAGAATGGGGTGGACGTAGAGTAGCGAGGAGAGCGAGGGAATTCCACTTCCTTAAAGACTACTGAGTCTACCGGGATCCCTCTGTCCTCCCAGCGAACCCCTGTGCCTGTGAGCTCTGTGCCTGGCCGGAGTAGTTAATAAATCACCCCTCCACTGATCAGAAAGTTAGTCACTACAGCCGTAAAGCAGGCCATGTTGTCCATAGGGGCGATCTAAAAAGCGGACAGGGCGGCAACTGAAAACCGTCCTTTTCAATGGGAAGCTAGCGTTTACCCTAAACGCTGACACTACCCAATGGAAAGGAGAGGCGGGCATACAGAACCCTTTTTCTTACAATATCTCTCGCAGGGCGTGGCAGCTTCGCTGCTCCGGCAACGCGAGACCTCAAAATGGTAACAGCCAATGGCTGAAGGGGACTGACCAAGAGAGAGACACCAGAAGGTCTCCCATAGAAAGCTAACGCAGTTTGTAGGCGAGGCCTAAAAACAGTAACATCCCTATTGCTATCTAAATCTTTGGTAAACCCAGTTGCTAAAGTCAACAAAGCAGTTATTGTTTAAACTGTTTTACTTGGAAAGAAAAGCCATGTCCCACCTACAAGACATGTGTTGGTGGAGATCAAAGGAATCAGTCCAAATCAGCAACAATACTGAACTAAATATTGGACATATCTTTGGCATACACCAGTTAAGTTCTCTTCACAAACTGACCATCACTGAACATTACTCATGAAGTCAGGGAAGAAGCAGACAACAGACACATAAAATCCCAAACCAGCAGTCAAAGCCATATAGACTCATACTTTGACCCCATTTACGTAAATACATTGAGGAATCAAGTCTCAAACTTATTTTGTTGTTTTGATGCACTCATGTCTCTCACAATTTGAGCACATTATTCCACATGATTGTTTTATTTACTTTGTGAATACTTTGAATGGTCTATAATTAGCTTACGGTTGGTCTTCAAATTTTAGAAGTTGTGTAACTCATGAGATAAAATGACGAATTTGTGAATAATGTACCTCTTGTGGCGATCATCTTTATCCATGTGTTTGTGTAATTGCTAGCATCTTTCAGTAACAGGTCTACAATGAACCACTGTTTTGTGTTATAGGTTATTGCCCTTGGTTCCAGATATAATAGCAAAATTAGGCATATCCTTGTTGTTTTCTACACTTTACGTTCCAAGTCAGTATGTATGGCATTTACAGACTTTAGTAGGATCTTTCCCCACTGGTCAGCTTTGTTTTAACAGTGAAGCCAAAGGCAGTCTCCTGGCTAAGTCGGTTTGTATTGCCTCGCTGACTGAAAAATCTTGCTTTCATGCCATCATGCCACAGCCACAGAAGCTACTGGGTGGTAGGCCAGGACATATCCCTTCTGGTCCCATGAAGGCCATCTTGCTTTGTGTAAACTCACCGACAACTCAGATACCCAGATGATCCACTCAAGAGGCACTGTCCCCTGGAAGCAGAATGTTGGTGCCAGCCTAAAGGGCTCGACATCTGCCTCGCACATCAGTCATCCAGGGTGCAACCTGGTCCTATCAATTTCATCATCCATCATAGCTCTGGTTAGGTTGTGTAACTGCGAAAGAATCTACTCCCCGCTCTGCCAGTAGGTTCAGATGCACTCTATCATTCCTTTGCCTTTCACTCTGGGGAATTATGAGCCCAGGCCACCACTATCAGTTCGGGTTGTACTTTTTCTGCATAGTATTGCAGTTGGTCAGGCCAACTTCCAGCAAAGAGGCGCAATGGCGCCTCCTGCCCAGCCAAGTCTCCTGTACTGTGATACCACAAGAAGCCTGCTTCTCCCGCACAGGGTCTCCCGATAAAAAGAATCCTGCCAACGTAGTCATTGGCAGGCCCCCAACAAAAAATGTATAAAAAAAAAAAGAAGAAAAATAATTTAGGTTATTTCTGGTTATCATATGGATGCAAAACCCCATTAACTTGGGGCCAGCAAACAAGCAGTACGGGGTATGAACCTAAATGCATAGTGCCTGAATGCAGATATATCCTGACTATAAAAAGAAAATACCACTAGTAAGGAAGGGTCTTAAAGATGCTTTGCACTACTAGCAACGATATTAACACTTTGTTTTGTAAATAATATTTTCAATAGGACGAAAAGCCCAAGAAAGAATACTGATTAGGACACCAACATATGCAAAGAGGACAAGGGGCAAAAGGAAGAAAGAAAGTCCAAGATAACATTTTCTAGTGGAACAGTGATAAACGATCAATAAAAAGACCTAGTATAAACCCAATCAGTTTGAAATCATTGAGTCACAACAAAAAACACCAAACACAGAAAAATACTCCGAGCAGACTGATGTACCACAAGACCAGAAAAATAATTTTCATACCGGTACAAAACAGAATATTCACCGCCAAAGCAAGCTCAAATATATTTCAATAACAAGCATTTGCAATGCAATAGGTCTCGCATTAGGAAAGTGTGAGCTATTGGTATTGTAAATTACACATTTTTTAAATATGTGTTGGCTTTGAAAATATATAAATGAATAGCATTGTTATTCACAAAGCCAATAGCTTACACTTTCCTCATGCGAGTCCTATTGGCTAAGGCAATGCTTGTTGGTAGCAAGCAAGGAGAGTGAGGATGTCGTTGGGCCGAGTGAGGATGTCGTTGGGCCGAGTGAGGATGTCGTTGGGCCGAGTGAGGATGTCGTTGGGCCGAGTGAGGATGTCGTGGTGCCCCCGAGTAATGTGGTGGTGCCCCGGAGTTGGAAGGCGGAGTTGGAGGGCGGAGTTGGAGACCTGTCTGGATCGGAGGTGAGCAGGTAATTGCACGATTGATCGTGCAAGAGATAGATCAAGTTAGGTTCCAAATTATGTTTGCATTTAATATGTAACGAGCCGAAAGGACGTTACATGTGATGGCCTAACCCTGTGATATTACCTGTTGCACTCTGTTTACATGGATCCGACGTACTCTGATACACAAAATGACAAACCTCTTTTCAAGTGCCGCAAGGTGTTTGGCGTTTTTACTCAACTTTCTGGTGAAAGTATTTGCTTTCTCCAGCACTTCAGGAGTCTGCTCGCGAACACCGTCACTAGTACTTCACTTTGCCTTGCCTGCCCCCGCTTGTTCTTAGTAACATCATTGCATGTTAGGCGCTATCTAAAAAGCCTGATCGTGCTGCTCAGCTTGCAAGTGCCTGGGAGTGGTTCAGTTTGGTGTGTTCTGTTGCACAAGGTTCCTCCCTCACTCCCAGCAAACGCCCGACTCGACAAAACTGGACAATCTTTCCAGTACTATAAATCTACGTTTGATTGCTCAGTGAGCTGAATACCTGCTGCACAGTCCCAAGCCTGTAATCTGAAAGGTCGTAGGGTTTAAACATTGATTGTACATGTATGCTTTTTAGTTCGACTAAATGCAAGCCAATACACAAACTGATTAGAAGCAAACAAGAGACAACATAGTTTGTGATGGCCATAAGGGCCTCGTGGAGAGGCATGTCATGGTTAAGATGTTCTATTATTATTATTAAATGAGAAAGAAAGACCCAAGGTTTCTCCTCAAAACTAAAGTAAGCAATATGTAGTGACGTTACAGTGAGAAAGATGACGAAGTGGGATTATGTACTTGCTGTAGAAGATTATATGTGCAAACCGTATGACTACCAGGGAGGTAGAACAAGGTAGTGCAGTAGTTCTCCCCTCTGTCACTCGTCAATGAAAGTTACTCATAACCAAAGTTTTACCTATTGTCTTGACTGGTTAAAGGTAATGAACAACCATTGAATGGCAACATACATTTCCGATGATTATAATTTTCTCCACCAAGCAGCTAGCTTTATGTCTAGTGAGGCCTGTGGGTTATGCATGGCAGCACATAGCATAAAACAAAAATCAGTTCACTTGTCAGCTTCTACCTTGTTTGTCTCCAGACGTTGGAAACATGATCTAAAAGATAGATTCTTAAAATGATCTTTAATGCTAGTTGCATGTTTCCAGTTTTCGCGGAGATTCCAGAGCAGAGGAATTCTTTGGCAGTCCCTGGGCACACGACAAGCAGGAAGAAGGGGCGGGACGGGCACCAAGAGCAAAAGGGTGGGCTGGGAGTATGCTAAGAACCAAATGTGAGAGAATGAAGAAAGCAACTACAACAAGCACATCTCCATTTTCAGCCCAGTTGCGATAATATGAGTAACAGTTTTTGTCAATCAGTTTTTTAAAGCATTTTGTGGCACTATTGCAAAACTGAACTATTAGTATACGAGGGCAGCCCGAAATACCCGGATGTCTCTGCCGGGCTACTATTCTGATAACACACTGGCAGCAGCATTCTTCATCGGTTTGACAATACTAGTCCTGTGCGAGTGCAGGCACGGCTTGCCTTTGTTTTAATAACGCTTCACCATGTTGCCGAAAAAAAGAGAAAAGTTACAAGCAGAGAGTGATGACTCGGTAGATGAGCAGCCTCTGGGCTACCTCCTACAGGGAGGGGTGATCGAGGCAGGAAGGTGTAATTAGTTATCCGAGACGAGGAAGGAATGTGAAAAGCTGGGATTTCAGTACATGGATGACCTGTTCCTGGCCACGGAGGCAGCAGGGGCAGTGCAAATGGGGGAAAGGCGAGGGAAGATGACTGCAAAAGAAATGCTAGAAGAGATGCGAGTGAACGCTAAAAGGGGTTTGATATTGAAACACGTTTATCCCTTAAAGACTTACGGAGCAGCAGAGCACCCAGGTCGCAGCAACTACTATCGGGGCACAACAGCTGGGCTTTCCAGCTACAGCCAATGAGCCAATGAGAACATTAAAGGGGGAAGAGGGAAAGCCACAACTATTAGCGCAAATTGCTCTCCATTCCAAACCAAGTCTGGGAGCATCACCTGTGTTTGCTCACTAATGCCGAAGGTCACACAATGAACAAATAGGCTCGCGGGAACAAGACCTCCCAAACTCAGCGATAACAGTCTGCTGTAACAACTGCAGACGTGCTGTGTGCACTATTTTTAAAATAAACAGGGCGATCTGTAAACAAGGGAGCAGTGGGGGCAGGGAGGGGTGAGTCTGGGACTGCGTTTGGCGGCCAGGATGCACGCGCATGTAAAAGCGCACTATTTAAAACAAGCATTGACGGCCCCTTTGAAGTAGGGAGCAGTGGAGGCGGGGAGGGGTGAGTCTGGGACTGCGTTCGGCGGCCGGGATGCACGCGCATGTAAAAGCGCACTATTTAAAACAAGCATTAGCGGCACTTTTGAAGTAGGTAGCAGTGGGGGCGGGGAGGGGTGAGTCTGGGACTGCGTTCGGCAGCCGGGATGCACGCACATGTAAAAGCGCACTATTTCAAACAAGCATTGGCGGCCCCTTTGAAGTGAAGCGCACGGCCTCGCTGCCGTGAAAGTGAAAGCGGGATGTAATTAGGGGGGAGGAGAAGTGAGAGAAGTGAGGCCGAGCGCGCACTGCGCACGCTGGGGAAGTGACAGATGCCTGTGTGAGGGAGGCTGATGGCTTTGATGCGGACGCGCTTTCCGCGCGAGGTCACCACACGAACTGTCCTAAATCCGCGATGGTTTAAGACCTTGGTTTGCCCACTATACTCTCGTCTATTTATCCCTTGCGGGATATAATAGTCTCGACCTAAAAACCGACAAAACAATACAATAGAAGTAAATGACGAAAAAATAGTGAACCAAAGACTGCTAGATACAACAGGAAAAACAGGGAAATACCTACAACAGCCAACATCAAGATCAAAGTATGGAGTTAGAGCAGACAATACTACAAAACACTTCTACTATATGCTGATTTGCATAGGCTGGGTCCAAACTGGAATGGATTGGCAAGCAAAAAAAAAACCAATGGATTTAGGCCCAGATATCTGTACTGGGGGTGAATGTTTGACATTGTTCTGCATTCGGTCCATCAATTGTTCGGTTTGCATTTATCAGTGATATGTAGCACTATGTACATGCAATTACAATGCTAGATACTTTGCTGAAAGTCACCATTACAAAATTACTACATTGGTAGCCTAACATATGAAACAATTAGAACTTGCATACAATCTGTTCCTCTTTTCTTTTTTGTAAGAGCAGAAATTTGGCCAACGACGGAACTAAAAAGATATTTATGAAAAAGTTGTACTGAATCCAGATCCACATTGAGTTGTAACAGAAACATTAAAGATTTTAAAATAAGGGTGCTTTGTCATGCTGATACCAGAAGAGGAAAATTATGACATGGTTCCTTATTTTCTTGCATGAGAAGTAGTTATCATTCGGAACACACCTCAACACAAAATGTTCCACTTACAAAAATACACTGACTAAACAATTAACATAGACCGTAGGAAATAAAGTTAAATGTAAGAGAATTGTGGGAGAAGTACTTTCAAGTGATCGTTCTCCAGTCTGGAGTCAAAAGATCAAGAAGCACTTCTAGATCTTAGATTTATTCAAAACAATGTGTCAACAATTAAGACCAGTCTTTACAGATGGATGTCCACAGTACAAAGACCCAGCAGACCAAAGAGACCCTGAAATTGGAATGCAAGGTTCATAATGACATACTTGCTCAGTTTTACTTTTATTGTATTTCAGCTTTTACATTACAATGCTGTATGCAGTCCTGGTACCGTCTCAGAGAACAGATATGATACAGTTTTAACGTTTAATCCAGGTTTAACTGCAAAGCAGAGGGACAGGCTTATTTAGAATTATGCTTATTTTAGAAAATGGTGAAAGGTAAAAAAATATATTTCATATTCTGCAATTTAATTAATCTGTTCAAAACGGAAGATGTGATATTCTATAAATATTACAGCCAATAAAAAAATACTAAAGCTACAAAAGGTTGCCCTTTGGCCAAAAGAATAACACAAATGTTTTAGTGTATGCCAAGATAAGCAGAAGATTCAAAAAGCAACAGCTGAACATTATTATTTGGGGGGGGGGGTAAGAAATCAGCTAAGACAGCAATAACTAAATCAGGGCTTAATACATGAATTCCATCAACTCTAGGACTCCTGACCTAACACAAGGAATCCAGGAGATAGTATATTTATTAGAGTGGCGGTATAGTTAAGGTTACCAAAGATATGAAAATCTGTCATTTTTCACCCTTAATAACTTTTCGCCCATTTGACAAATCTTGACTAAACTTTCCAGACCTAATGCTTTGTCTACATCAACAGAGGATGAAAAATGTCATGGTGATTGGTCAAGGGGGAGCAAAAATAAAAGGGGGTTCAAAAACACATTAGGGAACCAATGCATTTTTCCACAGACGTTGTACTCCTGCGTAGCAACCAAAAGCCCAGTCAGATTTCCATGACGTTTGGTGTGCAAATGATCCTTTTGTGCACTACAGGCAAGTATATTTATATTTAAGTTATAAGGCATTTTAAATTAGTGAGATCTTATGGGTTCCGGAGTAGCGTGTTACACCCCATTAAGAGTAACAAGCGCTATATAAACGCTAAACTTTTTTCCACTCTTCTATCTCTCCGCTATCCTTCTGAATTCAAATAACTGACTAACCTATCCACCACTCCAATAATTTTCATATTTCACTATACTAAGTCAACACTAATCCTTTATGGGTTCCGGAGTAGCGTGCTGCTCGCAGAAAAAGCGATTTGACGCCTCGTCCCGGGTAGTAAGCTCTATATAAATGCAATTACAATAAAACATAATATCTCAGCGGTGGACTTTTGTGAACTTTCATAATAGGGGCGCATGGCTTGGCCGAAGAAGATGGCCGCCTAAGATCAGAGCTCCGCTGGGAGACAAAGTAATGGCGGTTCCCCAACATCAGGGCTTTGAAAAGACCGACCGTTAGACTGCCTTATAATTAGCTTCCTATGTAACTCGCTTTATGTGCCCCTGTGCAACCCATAAGTTGTCTAGCCAGCCGAGACCCCTCCGGACTCGATGAGACACCTGCTAGGATGGCTCTGGAAGGAGCAGCTCCAGTTTTCCCCGTGGACACCAGATCGTTTCTGTACCACTTCACGCAATGGTATAATGATGCGGCTGATCTCAGGCTGTGGTTTTCCTACTGCTATCCTGTTTGGATGATTGCTATTCTGCCAATCTCAGCGAGCAAATCTGCTTAGTTTTACTCCCAGGAGCACCGCACTTTGGCAAATCTACCCGGCAGGCTGAGCCGCATGATCCTGCTCCCAGGCACAATTTGCTTTAGAGTAACAATACATTCCTCCAATAGCGCTTTCAGACTCTGGACAGGTATGATTCTCTTCTCTAAACTTTTTGCCATCATAATCATTCTTTGAAGGGGATCCAGCACGCTGCAGCCAACCTTATTTGGCCTAACACCTTTAGCACTACATATTAAATCTTCTCCCAGGGTTACAAGATTACTGTAAAATATTGTTGCGGATATTTCTTCTTTTGTACTGCTCATACCCACATCATACACAGACCATAGTCTCATTTGTGGATCAGAATGCTGAAATCTATATCTGATCACCCATCTTGCGGTTCACAATGGGCCATTTCAAAAGAGACTAGGCACAAGAATCTTGGTGCCCTATCATAAAGGGGAAAGCCGATGAAGGTGATTCTAATACACCATGGCACACTCTCCTGTCTGCCGACAATGCTAGCGAAACAAAGTGCCCTACATTGATACAAGAGTTTTCTGCCACTTTATTTGGGGTCTCTAGCCCCGGTGCAGCCTGGAAGATGCTAACGCAACCGTTCGAGCACTGTGGATTTGAGGCCCAGATTTTCGCTTATATTACTTATGTGCTCAGGTGCAGTTTGCCCATTTATGGTATTATCTACAGAAATATCAACCACACAGCAATTGAGGCGGATTCTGTGCTCCCGGTGATGCTGGCTGCACCTGCCCTGGTTGGGGGGAGGGGGCGTGGGGTGAAATCAGCCCGGTTCATTGCACGGCATGGGCTGCACTCACCAGGAGGGTGGGGTGGATTACCTCTATACCCCCAAATTGCCGCTCGCGGCGCATCCGGATATATCTGCTGCACGTGAAAAAGCCGCTTTGCAAGCTCTCAGTAGAGTGGGGATCATTCGCCTTAGAGATTTGTACAACCAGGGCCAGGGTGCTTCGGATTTGCAGAGTCGCCATGATGCGGGTCTGCTGCTGGGATTTACCTATGTGCGGGTGTGACAAGCAATCTGTGACATTTAAACCACGTACCCGTCCGAACCGTGCACTCTGCTGGCACTGCAGGCGGTGCTAGCGGGGGAGGAGCGAGTGGGCCGGATCACAAAATTATACAATGCATCTCTCAGGGAGACTGAACTAGCGGAGTCCCCCTCTTATACTAAATGGGCGGCGGTACTGGGCACCTCCCTGTCACTTGAAGAATGGAAATTCTGCTGTGTATTAACTGGACGAGTGCTGTGCGGACTGGAGACAGCGGTCAGGTGGTCAAATCCCTCCCATCCCGCCAATGTCATTGAGCTGGATGGTCGCGATCAAAGTTCACGGGGAGGAGCTGGTGACGTCGCGCGGAAGCCGAATCGGAGGAAACAGGAGATGAAGAAGGCAGAAGCGAGCGACAGAGGAGGCAGAGACTAGGACGAAGCGAGTGGAACGACGAGGAGCACAAGTAACGTCATCTGGACACAGACGGCCTGTCGCAGAGAGAAGCCGCCTCAGGTCCCTACGCCACGGCCCTGGAGACTGGTCGTGGCCCAAGGCGAGTACCGCTTCGAGGGGTCATTCTGGTGGGGAAACACTGAGCATTGAGGCGCACGGGTGGCGGTCCCTTTTTTAGCACACATCACTCCCTCACGGTCCCTTTTCCCCCCCCAGTGACGGTAGCACAAGACAGTAGGAAGTCCCGCGAGCCGGATACTAATCCGGACCGGTTATTCTATCCTCCCCCGGGCCCAAGCGAGAAAGAAAGCCAGAAGCCCATAGGCCAGAAGAGGTCCTCTGACCTGGAAGGAAGAGAGAAGATCCCTGAATAAGAGACATGGAGGACGTTGCCCCTGTTGCCTTTGGTTTTGTTTTTTACCTCTGCGGAAGTGCCCAAGCAGTGCTGTTGTTATGTCCGCTACTCTCCCTCGAGGAGGACCTACAACCGAACCATAAATAAAATGAACCCCTCATTTATTTTTTTTAAAACTTATTTTATTGGTTTTACATGTTCATCATACCGTATGCTTAGTCACAGGCCATCCATCCAAATTGCTCATCTTAGTAGCCTTTCACCCTCATGCATCCACTGAACCAGTCAGTATTGTTGCCAAAACATCTTATTAAAAATCAACCCCTCATACCACGATTGCGTTCTGTGGTCCCACCCTTTCCAGTCTTGAACGCCCCACATCCTACAAAGTGGTGTCTGAAGTGGGATTCTCATCCCAAAGTGCCACAAAAACAACACAACCCGTGCCCGTGGAGAGTATAATCATCGCCCAGCTAGCGGAGGGACAACGACACCTACCACTTGCGTTGGAGCAACAGGCCCAGACCACACAGAGACAGAGAAGCCTTGCAGGATGCATTGAAAGAGCAGGCCTCCCTGCTTACGGCCAACCAACAAGTACAGGACACTGCAATCTTGAGACTCACAGATGCTATCGTAAGCACCAAGGTGCGCCCCAACGTCCCGGGGTCTGTCCTACAAAAGTTCCAAGAAGGGGAGGACCCCGATTATTTTTTATAAATTTCAAGACAGTGACAACCACCGCGGCCTGGCCCCCAGAACGATGGAGTAAGTACATTGCACCCCTTCTCTCAGGAGAACTACAGGGAGCCTACTAATCTGCCAATCCCGCAGGCACTACAGCGTACGAAGAGGTCAAGAGGGCCATCCTTGAGCATATGGGTTGCGACCAAGCATTCTACAGGACGAAATTTAGAAAAGAAAAGTGAACGACAGGAGACAACCCACGCGCGCTCTCTTACCAGATTAAGGACCTGGGCAATAGGTGGTTGGTGTCTATTACTTCCACTGTGGAAGAGCTAACTGAAAAAGTATACCTGAAACAGTTCCTTGAGGCATTGCCAGCGAACACCCGTTCATGGGTAAAACAGCACCCTAATTTGAATGTCACAATGGCGGTGGACTTCGCATGTGCTTTTCAAAGATCCCCTGAGTTTAAGACTGGCGTACTACGAGTTTCATAGAACCCTCCCTGGTCCACTCCTCGACCAGACTCCAAACCCCAGATAGCCAAGATTCACCTCCCCTTCCCCAGTCCAAGCAAGCCCGGACCACAGTTCTATCACTGCGCAGAGTGGGGACACAAAGCTAGACAGTGCCTCCATCGAATACCAGCGCAGAACCTATGGAAGTGGGGTACTCCCGGGGGCGCATATGCTTAACAGGAAAAAGTGACATCAGAACAGGATGGAGGTATTCTTAAATGGGAAAAAACAGCAAGCGTTACCGGACAGAGGATATCACGTAACTGTGGTATACTGGGCCTGGATATCCCAGCCACAAATAAGGGAAGCTGAACGTGTAAACGTCACGTGTGTACACGGGGACAATAAAACCTAACCTATCTGGTGGCAGAGGTACTGTTGGACGTAGCATATGATCCACACATGTGGGGGGGTCATTCCCGCTCTACCTGAAGCTGTTATTATTGGTACGTACCATCCTAGATTCGAACAGTACCTCGAAGAGCACACCACAACCTGGTTACAAGATGCTCTGTTTAGCAGGAGCGACATTGACCACACAAGAGGAAGGGATAAGAAGAGTAAACAAGAGAAACGGATAGAGAAGAACACCTATACACAGTCACTGCTATCATGCCCTCCTTTCCCCCTCTCTTACAGACACGAGTGAGACGGCTCCGGTTAGTTTCCGTACAGCCCAGCGAGAGGACAACACCCTTACACATGCTTGGGAGCAGGTCCAAGAAAGGGAGCCAAACCAGGTAGGACCCTATCTTTTTTTATTAAAAGAGGCTTGTTATACAAGGCCGTGAAAGGGGACACGCACATTACCACCCAGCTGTTAGTACCACTCCTTTTCCGAGAACATGTTCTACAGTTAGCACATAACCACACAGGGGTGGACACCTTGGAAAGCAAAACACCCTAAGCTATCTGTTGGGTAAGTTTTATTGGCCTGGCATCTATAGAGATGCGGCATAGCACTGAGCGGTGTGTGTGCGATGTCAATACACCAACCCAGGTGCTGTGAAAAAGGGCCCTCTGTACCCTTTACCCATCAGACGTCCCGTTTAAGCGGGTAGGGATGGACCTGGTAGGCCCTTTGCCCCCCTCAGCCAGGGGGCATAAATATGTCCTGGTCATAGTCCACTACGCTAGCAGGTACCGAGACATTCCCTTTAACCAGGATGACCACTTCCACCATAGCATAGGCCATGATTTCCTTCTTTGATAGAGGTTCCCGTCGGAAATTTTGACGGACCAGGGGACCCCTTTCCTGTCCCAGGTCTGTACTGTTCTGGGGATAGAACAGATCCGGACTGCGGTATACCACCCCCAGACAGATGGCCTTGTGAAATGCTACAATAAGACCATTAAGAGTATGCTTCGCAAGGTCATCTCGGAGACAGGGAGGGACTAGTACTGCCCCTGATTCTCTTTGCCATCCGGACGCACAAGCAAAAGTCCACCAGACACCCTCAATTTGAATTGTTGTTCGGAAGAAAACCCTGAACACTCCTAGACATGGCGGTAGAACAATGGGAGGAAGAGAAGGAAGTAGAACCCTGACCCGCTACGCTGCTGACCTTATGTCCACAATAACCCAACTACGGGGTTTAGTACATGACAATATGGAGAAAGCACAGGAAACACAAAAAGGGTATTATGACCGGAACAGCCAGATAAGGAATTCGGTCCCTGCGACAAGGTGCTTCTGCTCCCGTCCTCCCAAAACAAATTGTTGACCCAATGACAAAGTCCCTATGTGATCAAAAAGAAGGTAACCCCGGACACCTATAGCGTCCGGTTACCCCAAAGAGCCGGAGGAAAGCAAATCTATCATGTGAACTTCCTTAAAAAATGGGAGGAACCCACAGTGCCTATGGCAACGGTTACGCCTGCCCTCCTTGTAAATACAGATAAACACCTGGAGATTACCCTAGCACATACGTAGGAATGCCAGACCAAGAAGGTCCCAACCGGGGACATCCTGTCCCCTTCACAAAACCCCCAACTGCTTTCTCTGTTACAGGACTTCCCCAGCCTTTTTTCTTCCACTCCCGGATTGACCCTTCTGGTACACCACAACATTGTGTCACTGGACCGTAAAATTGTAAAGCATAAACTGTATTGCATTCCTGCAGGAAGAAGGGAAGCCGTAGAAAAGGAAGTAACTGCCATGCTGCAGGCCCACATAATAGAGCCCTCCCAGAGTAATTGTTGGTCCCCTGTGGTAATCGTGCCAAAGTCAGATGGCCGCCTTGCGCATCTGCATAGACTTCCGGCGGGTAAATGAGATCACCAATTTTGACACCTACCCTATGCCCCGATTCGATGAGCTTATCGAAAGATGGGGAAAAGCTAGATATGTCAACCCTTGACCTTACCAAGGGGTATGGCAAATTCCCTTGACCCCACAGGCCAGAGAAAAAAAAACGGCATTCGCGACCCCCTCAGGTCTGTATCAGTTCAAGGTACTACCCTTCGGCTTACACGGGCTCCTGCGACATTCCAACGACTGACAGACAAGATTCTAAGGCCCCATCAGGAATATGCCGCATCGTACCTTGACGATATTGTCATTTACAGCCCCACCTGGGAAGCCAATCTGCAACACCTAGCCGCTGTCTTTTCAGCTTTCCGAGTCGCCCGTCTCACTTTAAATCCCAGAAAAATCCCTATCAGTGACCGACTATCCAATACCTAGGATATACTATACAGGAAGGCCTCATAAAACCACAAATCAGTAAACTCTATTGCATCAGGGAGATACCTACTCCCACTACAAAACAGGACATCCGTTCCTTCCTAGGTTTAATAGGGTACTACCGTAGATTCATCCTGAACTTTCTGCCCTAGCTAGTCCCCTATCCGACCTCCTAACTAAAAAATGCCCGTCCCGTCTATCTACCTGGAACCCCGAACATGAATGTAGTTTTCAGGCCGTGAAAGATGCCATATGTTCAGCCCCCGTGTTACACTGCCCTGACTTTAATAAAACCTTTATCCTACAAATGGATGCTTCAGGCCTAGGATTTGGTGCCGTGTTAGATCAGCCAGACTCTCACAGCGACCTCAAGCCTCTCCTTTCTCTCAGTAGGAAGCTATTCCCCTGAGAGAGGCAGTACTCGCGATTGAGAAAGAATGTCTGGCAATAAAATGGGCCGTAGAAGCCCTACAATATTACCTGCTGGGAAGAGCATTCACTGTACTCACCGATCACGCCCCTCTCACCTGGCTTGTAAAGAACAAGAACACCAACCCACGGATCTTACGATGATTCTTAACATTACAACAGTTTTAATTTCAGACCGTGACCGTGCGCATTTCGGGAACCAGACAGGTCAGCGCGGATTATCTGTCCCGACATCCTTTTACTGAATGGCCCCAACGTCCATTCCTAAGGGGGGGGGGGGGGAGGTCTGTGAGTAGGACGAGTGCGGTGCGGACTGGAGACAGCGGTCAGACGGACAAACCCCTCCCATCCCGCTGAGGTCATCAAGCAGGCTGGTCGTGATCGGTGACGTCGGAGGAGGAGCCCGTTCCGTCAGCAGATGGGGATATCCCAGGAGGCAGATGAGGAGAAGTGCGGAAGCCGAATCGGAGGAGACAGGAGACGAAGAAGGCGGAAGCGAGGGATGGAGGAGGCAGAGACGAGCACGAAGCGAGCAGAATGACGAGGAGCACCAGTAACGTCAGCTGTACACTGCAAGAACCCAGCGGGCTGTTGCAGAGAGAAGACGCCTCGGGTTCCTAAGCCAAAGCCCTGGAGAAGAGTCATGGCCCAAGGCGAGTACCGCTTCGGGGGGGTCATTCTGGTGTGGAAACACTGAGCATTGAGACGCACGGGTGGCGGTCCATTTTTTTAGCACACATCACTCCCTCACGGTCCCTTTTCCCCCCCAGTGACGGTAGCACAAGACAGTAGGAAGCCCCGAGAGCCTGATACTAATCCCGACCTGTTTTTCTTTCCTACCTGGGCCCAAGTGAGAAAGGAAGCCAGAAGCCCGTAAGAGGTCCTCCGACCTGGAAGGAAGAGAGAAGATTCCTGAATTAGAGACAGGAGGATGTTGCCCTTGTTGCCTTTAGTCCTTTACCTCTGTGGAAGTGCCCTAGAAATGCTGTTATGTCCGCTAATCTCCCTCGAGGAGGACCTATAACCGAACCATACATAAAATCAACCCCTCATACCACGATTGCGTTCTGTGGTCCCTCCCTTTCCCGTCTTGAACGCCCCACATCCTACATGGAGCATGTTGAATGTTTGCCTGCTATAGGTCTGTTGGATTGGGTACAAAAGCTTAAGCCATGCAATAGGCGACTAGTTGCCATTTCCACTTTGCTAAGCGAGCTGTAGCGCAGAGGTGGGAGGCAAAGGCCGTTCCAAAAGTGAAGAAGTGGATCCGGGAACTGTATTGTAAGGACCAATTGGAAACCTACGCGGAGGAATTACCGGAGGCCTCTTGTCCCAAAAATGTCTGAGCTCCACTTACGGGGTATTTACCTGGGAAGCCAGATTTAGGCTGAGATATTGTAAGAAGTGCTATTATATGAACATGGGGGTAGGGGGGGATTGAGGCCATTGGAGAGTATCGCCGCATGTCACTCTGAAGGAGTACCCAGGTGTATTAAAATTTTATCTACAGTGCCGAGGGGGGAGGGAATGGGTGGTGGGATTGTTTATTGGGGGTTAATGTTTGAAACTGCAAACTGGCTTGTACTGATATCCTATGAAAAAAGTGCAGAACCCCTTGTTGGGGTGCTCTAGGCTTATTTGATTACAAGCTGTTCAATAAAGATATTTTTTTTAATTGTCCGGGCTGCTTGGAATGCATGACACGCTGAATGCAAGGAAAGCACATCGTGCCTGCAGCAGCTCAAACCCCATTAAATAAAATAGTGCTTACAGACCAAATAAAACATACCGTGTCCCAACTGAAGTAAAAGGGCCAGTAGCCATGAAAGGTTTCAAATGAGGACAAGGCGGTACTAAGAAGGGACTAACAAGGCGATTAAGGAATCAGAAGCCAGCATTTACAAAAGGACAAGCCAATGAAAAATATGGGCGGAGAATGGGCAGAGCTTAAATCCCTAACTCAATACAGCATGGCTCGCAGAGCAGCGCATGTGCTGCCCCGGCTCGACCTAAAAAGAAAAAGCAGCTAAGCAGTCCAGTCTGCTGGTGACGAGGGCGTGGGTGACTGTCTCTCGTGTCGGAGGGGATCCATTTGAAGATTCTGCGGAGCATTCAGAGGGTGTTGAAGCAGGACGCGGAGACAGCGTTTACTGGCTTGGTCATGGAGAGGGCGGAGTCGAGGATGATCCCCAGGTTGCGTGCGTGTTCGGTGGGTTCTGGGGGTGTTACTAGCGAAGTGGGCCACCAGGAGTCATCCCATGCAGAGGATGAGGAACCCCGTCTTGTCGGAGTTCAGTTTCAGTTTGCTATCCTTCATCCATTCGGCGACAGCCTTCATTCCTCTGTGGAGATTGTCTTTGGCGGTGTGAGGGTCTTCGGTGAGTGATATGATCAGCTGGGTGTCGTCGGCGTAAGATATGATGTGGAGGTTGTCGTCGTGCGATGTGGGCGAGCGGTGCCATGTAGATATTGAACAGCGTCGGCCGAGGGAGGATACCAGTGGGACGCCGCAGATCTCTGTGGTCTTGGAGCGGAAGGGTGGGAGGCGGACGCTCTGGGTTCTGCCGGAGAGGAAGGATGTGGTCCATGCCATGGCCTTCTCTTGGATTCCGGCGTCATGCTGTTAGGATGTGGTGGCAGACCGTGTCGAAGGCTGGTGATAGGTCCAGAAGGACGAGGGCGGCTGTTTCTCCTTGGTCCATCAGGATCCTGATGTCGTCGGTGGCGGCGATGAGGGTGGTCTCGGTGCTGCGGAAGCCGGACTGGGATGGGTCCAGGATGCTGTTGTCTTCGAGATAGCGGGTCAGCTGTCTGTTGACATTCTTCTCTGTGACTTTCGCCGGGAAGGGGAGCAGGGAGATGGGCCGGAAGTTCTTAAAGTCTGCCTTGGGTTTCTTCAGAAGGGCGTTGATCTCGGCGTGTTTCCAGCTCTCCGGGAAGGTAGCTGTCTCGAGGAGGTGTTGATGGTTTTCCGGAGATGGGGTGCGATGACTGTGCCGGCTTTGTTGAAGACGTGATGGGAGCATGGGTCCGATGGGGATCCAGAGTGGATGGAGTTCATGGTCTTGATGGTGTCTTCATCGCTGACGTTGGACCAGGCGGTCAGCCGACTGGTGCGGGTGGAGGTCGCGGGGGGTTGTGTCGGCGGTGGATGTAGGGGTGTCTGAGTTGAAGCTGTCGTGGATGTCGGTGAAAGAAGGTGGCCAGTGAATCGCACAGGTCTTGGGAAGGTGGGATGTCGTTGGTGTTGGAGAGTTCTTTGGAGTTGTGTGCTTGGTTGTCTAGGCAGTTCTTGAAGGCGGTCCTCTTTGCGGTCCTGATGAGTTGGTGGTGTCTTCGGGTGGCGTTTTTGTGGGCTGTGTGGTTGTCTGGAGTTAGGTCGCAAAGCCATCTCTTCTCCAGCTTCCAACCGGTGTGTTTGGAGGTCTTCGGTGAACCATGTTGTGGAAGTCTTGAGTGGGGCGGTCGTTGATCCATTTGTTGAGGTTGATGGCGGTGGTGTCGTCGGGTGGACTAAGGGCGAGGGTGGTGGTCAGCTGGTCCGTGGTGACCTTGCCCCAGGGGCGGCGTGGCAACTGTTGGGTGCGGTGGGTTTCCTGAAGGTGAAGTGGACGCATCCGTGGTTGGTCCAGTGGGGTTCGGTGGTGTGGTTGAAGGAGACGTGGGGACTTGCGGAAAAGATGGGGTCCAGTGTGTGTCCGGCGGCGTGGTTGGGTGTTCCTCCGAGGGTGGTGTTGGGGTCGTGTGGATCTGGAAGTGCATGTGCTCGGCGGTGGTGGGGAGGGTGTCTGTGTTGGTCGAGACTCTGAGGGTGTCCTTGTGGAAGATGGCGATTCTCCCTCCCACTCCGTTGGTGCGGTCTCTGCGTGAGATCTTGTAGCCCTCAGGGATGGCTATGGCGATGCCTGGTGCCGAGGTGGCATTCAGCCAGGTCTCCGTCAGGAAGGCGACGTCCGGGGTGGTTGAGTCTAGGAAGTCCCAGAGTTCAATGGCGTGCTTGCGAGCGGAGCGGGTGTGGAGTAGGATGCATCGGCGGTGGTTGGGTTCTCTGGTTGATGGTTTGGCGGGCCGGATGCTGGTGAAGCTGCAGTTCCGGCAGGAGAAGAGCCCTTGGGTGTTCTTCGGGGTGGCCCGGTGGCAGGAGTGATCTGGTCCGGCATGGAGGGTGCTGGAGTCGTATTGCAGTCTGGTGTTGCGGCGGCCTCGGGGTCCAGGGGTTCTGCGCGGTCCAGGCGCGTCCGGGCGACGGTCGACATAAGGAGAGGAGGGCGGGAGGAGCAGCTGGGAGCGGGGCGGTGAGGGGGCGTGGCCAAGGGCGAAGAGGCAGGAACGGAGAACACAGAAGGCAAAAGGGGGAGGGGGGGCGGAGGGAGACAACTATGGGAAAGTCAGCAGGACAAATGGAACAGCACAATAACCAATAACAATAACCAACAGTAGAAAACAGACCACAGAGGCGTGGAGCGAGGCACAGGGGTCTTGAACCCTGGGAGCGGCATCAGCGGGCGGGAGAGCGCTCACAGGGTGCTGTGGGCGTCAGGGGAGCGATCCGGTCCCTGGAGCAGGGTCGGAGGACACCCCTGACGAACATCACTACGTACCTCTTCTGGTACGATAATTCACGTTTCACATCAACAGTATTTATTTATTTTATTACATTCGTATGTAATAGTGCTACTGTAATCCAATGACCACGGTTGAACTAATAATAGTTTTTGATGTCTATCAATACTGGTCCCTACTAATAATGTTCCTATAACTTATTTACTTTGGTTTAGACCATCAACAAAATCTACAATGGTATTTCCTTTGTAATTGTGGTTTATTCTCGATATACTATTTGTAGAATGACTCAGAATCTAATTGCCTTAAAGTGCGTTCACTATTTTAGGATATTTCTATATCAAACGTTTGTAGAGCGCACTAATCACCCGTGAGGGTCTCAAGACGCTGAGGGGGAGGTGCAACTATTGCTCGAACAGCCAGGTCTTGAGAAGATTACTGATGGTCAGCAGGTTCAGGGTCTGTCGCAGCTGGGTGGGAAGGAGTTCCATGTCTTAACGGTGAGGTAAGAGAAGGATCTGCCGCCGGTGGTGGTCCTGTAGATGCGTGGGACGGTGGCGAGGTCGGCGGAGCTAAGCTGGTGATTCGGGGTGTAGAAGATGAGGCGATTGTTGAGGTATGCTGGCCCGGAGTTGTGGGGTGCTTTGTGATCGTGGGTGAGGAGCTTGAAGGTGATCCTCTTGTTGACTGGGAGCCAGTGCAGGTCTTTTAGGTGGGTAGTGATGTGGGTGTGGCGGGGTGTGTCGAGGATGAGGCGTGCGGAGGCCTTTTGTATGCATTGGAGTCTTTTCTGGAGTTTGGCAGTGGTTCCAGCATAGAGGGCATTGCCGTAGTCCAGTCTCCTGCTGACAAGGGCCTGGGTGACCGTCCTTCTTGTTTCGGTGGGGATCCATCTGTAGAACTTGAGAAGCATGCGAAGGGTGTTGAAGTAGGAGGAGGAGACGGCGTTGACTTGCTGGGTCATTGTGAGCGATGAGTCCAGGATGACGCCTACGTTGCGTGCGTGGTCGGTGGGTGTCGGTGCGGCTTCCAAGGCGGCTGGCCACCAAGAGTCGTCTCAGGCGGAGGGGGTGGAGCAGAGGATGAGGACATCGGTCTTGTCTGAGTGGAGTTTCAGGCGACTGTTCTGCATCCAGTCGGCGACGGCCTTCATTCCTACGTGGAGGATGGTTTTGGTGGTGGCGGGGTCCTTGGCGAGTGTCGTCGGCGTAGGAGACTATGTTGAGGTTGTGCGAGCGGATGATGTTGGCGAGCGGTGCCATGTAGACGGTGAAAAGGGTAGGGCTGAGGGATGATCCTTGAAGCACGCCGCAGGCGATCTTGGTGGATTCAGAACGGAAAGGGGGAGGCAGACCATCTGGGTTCTTTCGGTGAGGAAGGTGGTGGTCAAGTCCAGGGCTTTGCCACGGATCCCAGCGTCGTGGAGGCGTGTGCGTAGGGTGTGGTGGCAGATGGTGTTGAAGGCGGAGGAGGGCCGCGGTTTCGCCATTGTCCAGCATGGTCCTGATGTAGTCTGTGGCAGCCATAAGGGCGTTTCGGTGCTGTGACTGCTGCGGAATCCAGATTGTGACGGGTCCAGGATGTGGTTTTCCTCTAGGAAGTGGGTCAGTTGCCTGTTGATGATCTTTTCGATGACCTTCACCGAGAACGGGAGCAGGGAGATGGGCCGGAAATTCGTGATGGTCCTTTGGGTCCACTGTGGGTTTCTTGAGTAGGGCGTTGATCTCAGTGTGCTTCCAGCTATCCGGGCAGGTGGCGGTCTCGAAGAGTTGATGAGGATCTTCCGGAGTTGGGATGCGATGATGCGGTTGGCTTTGTTGAAGATGTGGTGGGGGCAGGGGTCGGATGGTGAGCCAGAGTGGATGGTGTTCATGGTTTTGATTGTGTCATTGGTGCAGGTGGTTGGTGAGGCTGGGAGGTGGTGAGTCTGCGGTGTCGGGGGGGGAGGGGGGTCTGGTTGTTGAAGCGGTCGTGGATATCGGCGATCTTTCGGTGGAAAAAGGTGGCTAGGGAGTCGCCTAGGTCTTGCGACGGCTGGATGTCGCTGGAGCTGGAGAGTTCCTTCACGATGTTGAAAAGCTCTTCGCTGTTGTGTGCGTTGTTGTCAATGCATTCCTTGAAGCAGTTCCTTTTGGTGGCTCGGATGAGTTGGTGGTGCTGCGGCTGGCGTTCTTTAGGGCTGCGTGATTGTCCGGTGTCTGTTCGTGGCGCCAATTTTTCATGAGTTTTCAGCAAGTCCGCTTGGATTCCTGGAGGTCTGTGGTGAACCAGCTGGACTTTGTCGGTGCGTCTGTTTGAGGGGTTTTTGAACGGGGCGAGTGTTGGCGCAGTCGTCGATCCATTGCCTGAGGATGGTGATGAGCTGGTCTTCTGCTTCTGTGACCTTCTTCCAGATGCAGAAGGGGATCCGTTGCGGAGGGTGGCGTGTGGTGGGTTTCTTGAAGGTGAAGTGGACGCAGCGGTGGGCGGTCCAGTGGAGTTCGGTGGTGTGGCTGAAGGTGAAGTGGTTGCTGGCAGAGAGAATGGGGTCGAGCGCGAGTCTGGCGGAGTGGGTGGGGGTCGTAACAAGCTGTTTGAGTCAAGAGGCTAATCGAGCAGACCAATGGAGTTGCTATTGTTGGCATTCAGAGGTGGAAATTCAGGACTCCGAGGGGGATGTAGTTTGTGGACGCAAGAGCGTACTTGCTGACGATGTCGAAGATGGCGTTGATGAACTGTGGCCGGGGTCCGGGGGGGGTCTGTAGACGAGGGTTCCTCTGAGGGTGGTGTTGGGGTCGATGTGGATCTGGAAGTGTAGGTGTTCGGCTGCGTTGGAATGGTCTGCTGTGCAGGTCGAGACTAAGGGTATTCCTGTAGACAATGGAGATTCCTCCTCCTGGTCTGTTGGTGCGGTCCCTTCTGGTGATCTTGTAGCCATCTGGGATGGCTGTGGCAATGTTGGGTGCCGAGGAGGAATTCATCCAGGTCTGTTAGGAAAGCGACGTCCGGGGAGGCTGAGTCTAGTAGGTCCCAGAGTTCGATGGTACGCTTGTGGACGGAACGGTTATTGAGTAGTATGCATCTGAGGTGGTTGCGTTCTGCTCTGACGGGCGGAGTAGGACGTGCAGATGTTTGGCTGCTCACGAAGCTGCAGTTTCGGCAGGCGAAAAGGTCCATGGGTGAGTTTTGGGGTTGTCTGGAAGCCCTTTGAGGATTGTCAGGTGTTGAGTCCGTGGAGGAAGGCGGCATCGTAGCGCCGTCGGGTGTCATAGCCTTCGACAAGAACAGGGGGTATGGCATTGGGCACCTTCCGGGCGCAGATGGGCTTGCCTTAGGCGCGCCTGCCTGCTGTGCGCCTGCGCAGCGTTCGTCATTTAAGTAGGGAAGGGACGTGCAGCTGGGAGGCAGGAGCGGGGCTGGTTGTGGTGGGAAAAACAGACGCAGTACCAGCATCAGGGCCACTAGGGAGACGCAGGGAAAAATAAGCAAAAGTAAGCAAGAACCCAAAAGAATTGCAGGTGCAGGACACAGCAGGGAGAGGTGGGACCGGAGACTGAGCGCAGACAGGCGAAGCTGCTGGGGAAGAGCCGATTACTGACCGAGGGTCAGGGGGTCTAGTACGCCCTTATAATATTGTTAAATATAAATGTATTCCCTTTGTTAACTCTCGTTAGCATGGAGCCTAATACTGGCATGCTTTGAGGCCTCCATTGTTCCACAGCTCTGTTTTGGGGGAGGGCTTGGAGGGATTTCGATTTATATGTTATGCTGTGTATGGACACATCTTAAACACGGGTTTACTTTTTCTACTCCCTCTTCCTTGTATTTCTTCCGCTCTTATTAGACTACTGTAGCTCACGTGATCCCCATCAAATGCAAATCGCTTGTTCAAGTTTTTGGTTTGTCCAGTTTTTTGGGCAATCACTATACACCTTAGATTTTGGGGCCTATCTGCCTCTGCTAACCATCCTCTGGTCATCGCTCCTTGACGGCGGACACCTCACTTAAAATTGTGTCCTCAAACACCATTGGCCTCAACCACCTATTATGCAGAATTTGTTTTACTATGGTCACAAACTTCATGGTGATTTCATCTTGTAAGAAATAAGAGCTTGGTATCATGGAAGCACAAAGTATGCAACACTCTAGGGTTCAGTACAGTGTGTGCGCCTCAGGGAACAAGAAGAAAATGTGTTCCAAAAGACAGTTAAAAAGTACATAATACTATCTCAGGATGAGAACGGCAGATGACTTGTAATTATTCTCACTACAGGTGATCTAATTAAATATGTTGCTATATTTATGACCCCAAAAACGGTGAACCCTATTTTGGATTAATCTTAATAAACAAATATCTGTTTTTCCTAAAGAAAGCGAACGAATCCTAGGGGGAGACTATAATCTCCCATGGGAAGCTACTCTAGACAGACTCCGCTTCGACTTATAAACCGTCAAAACAGCAACTTCAGATGCACAAACTGCGCGAGGAAAAACAAAAAATCTAGTAGATACTTGCCACTTTCGCATCCCACGAGACGGGTAGTAAATCCACTTAACTCCCACCCCCACAACACCCTGTCAAGAGGAATATGCTACTTACCAGTATGCATCTGTTCTTGGCATGTAGGGCTGCTGACATTCATATCTGTGCATAGATCGCCGCCTAGTGTTGGGTCCGGATGATTGCACATTGTTGTCCTGGAAGAGTCTTCGAAGTATCACGAGATAGGTGGCTCCTCCCTTGGACTACAGTGCGCATGGGCATCCTCTCCATCTTCAGATTGTTTTTCGCCATTGCGGCAGAGATGGAGTGTAATACAGTAAGTAATGACCATGCCTGAGAATGATTCTGAGTGCTACAGCTGCGACAGGCACCGGGGAGGAGGGCTGGCGATATAAATGTCAGCAGCCCTACATGCCAAGAACAGATGCATACTGGTAAGTAGCATATTTCGTTCGAGGCATGTGGGCTGCTGAATTTATATCTATACATAGAATAAATAGCAGTATCCTCCTTAGCGGCGGTTGCCCATGCCAGCTGCGGCAGTCTGAAAAAGAGTTCTGAGAACAGCCTGACCTACAGCAGCTTGCTGTTTGGAGTGTACATCCACGCAGTAGTGTTTGGTGAATGTGTGTATGGTGGTCCATGTGGCTGCTCTACATATATCCTCTAGAGGAATGTTACCTAGGCAAGCCATGGATGCCCCTAACTTGCGTGTGGAATGCGCTCTTGGGGGGAACTGTTAATGTGCGTTTTGCTTTTTGATAACAGATTTGTATGCACTTAACGATCCATCTGGCTATACCTGACTTTGAAATGGGGTTGCCTTTGTGTTGTGGAGAGAAGGCAACAAACAGTTGTTTAGTCTTCCTGAAATCCTTTGTCCTGTCTATGTAATACAGGAGAGCTCTTTTGACATCTAGCGTGTGCAGTGCTCTGTCTGCTACAGAGTCTGGATCTGGGAAAAAAACGGGCAGTTCTATGGTTTGGTTAATGTGGAACTGCGACACCACCTTAGGCATGAATTTCGGGTTGGTACGCAGCACCACCCGATTAGCATGAATCTGTATGAATGGCTCTTGGATAGTTAGGGCTTGAAGCTCACTAACTCTCCTTAGCGATGTGATTGCCACTAGAAAAGCCACTTTCCATGTTAGAAACTGTATCTCACAAGAGTGAAGAGGTTCAAAGGTTGGTCCCATTAGTCTGGTGAGAACTATGTTTAGATTCCAGACAGGTGAAGGAGGGTGTCTGGGAGGAATCACTCTTTTGAGTCCTTCCATAAAAGCTTTAATGGCTGGCACTCTAAAAAGAGAAAGATGCTGTCTGTTCTGAAGATAAGCTGCCATTGCGGCCAAATGTATCCTAATGGAACTATATGCCAGATTGCATCTGTATAGGTGCAACAAGTAACATAATGTTTTGCGTGGATGCATCTAGCGGATTTATGTCATTATGAGAACAGTAAATGACAAAATCGCTTCCATTTGGCCGTATAGCATGCCCTGGTTGTAGGTCTTCTTGCCTCTTTGATGATGTTCATACAGTCAGGGGGCAGGTTGAGGTAGCCAAACTATGACTTCAGGAGCCATATTGCAAGGCTCAACTGTTGCGGATCTGGGTGCTGAATGTCTCCACGGTTCTGAGTGAGGAGACGGGGTTTGAGTCGCAGCCATTGGTGAGGCACCACTGAAAGTTCTAAGTACGTGGTGTACCACACTTGCCGTGCCCACGTTGGAGCAACTAGGATGAGCGTCATGGAGTGCTGCCGCAGTTTGCGTGCCACTAGCGGTATGAGCGGTGTTGGAGGAAAAGCGTACACAAATCTGCCTGACCAGTTCATCCTTATCGCATTGACCTGAGACTGCAGGTGTGGGAACCTGGCGGCGAAGGTTTGGCATTTTGCGTTTTCCTTTGTGGTAAATAGGTCTATCTCTGGATGACCCCACTGCTGGAAATATGGTTGGAGCACTGAGGGGTGTATCTACCACTCGTGCATCTGGTGGCTGTGCCTGCTGAGCAGGTCCGCCATCTGGTTGTGTTTGCCTGGGAGATGTTCCGCCATGAGGAACATATTCCTTTGAATGGCCCACTTCCACATGCTCTGGGCTAGATGAGACAATTGTGGAGAGTGTGTGCCTCCCTGCTTCTGGATGTAATACATGGCAGTCATGTTGTCCGTCCGGATCAGCACGACTTTGTTGCACAGATGCAGTCTGAAGGCCTTCATCGCCATGAAAATTGCCATGAGCTCCAATAGGTTGATATGCATCTTTTGCTGCTGCGCTGTCCACAGTCCCTGCACTGTATAATGGAGGACATGCGCTCCCCAACCCTGGAGAGATGCGTCCATTGTCAGCACTATCTGTGGTACAGGCTCTTGGAACAGTCGTCCCCTGCAAAGGTTTTGTGTGTTCCACCAATGCAGAGAGTTGTATGCACGACCGGTCACCAACACTAGGTCTTTCAGATGTCCTTGAGCCTGGTTCCACTGTCGTTCTAGGCACTCCTGAAGCGGACGCATGTGTAGCCTTGCGTGGGGGACTATAAAGATGCAGGAGGCCATCATACCTATTAGCTGCATGAATACTTGCGCTGGGAGCGAGTGTTGGGGCCTGAACTTTTGAATGAGCAATTGCATGCTGTTGACTCTGGCAGAGTTTGGGTGCGCTGTCGCTGTCAGAGTATTGATCGTCGCACCCAGGTACTGTTGCACATGTGCAGGCTGAAGGTGCGCTTTTGGGTAATTCAGCGAGAATCCTAGACTGTGTAGGAGGTGAATTGTGCGGGACAGGTGGCTGGCACATTGCTGGGCTGACTTTGCTTGAATAAGCCAGTCGTCCAGATAAGGATAGACGTGGATGTGTTGTCTCCGAAAGTGTGCCGCCACTGTTGCTAAGCACTTGGTGAACACCCTGGGGGCAGTAGTGACCCCGAAAGGCAGGACCTTGAACTGGTAATGCTGGTTGTTTATGGTGAACCTGAGATATTTCCTGTGTCCTGGGTGAACGGGAATATGGAAATATGCGTCTTTTAGGTCTAGGGTTGCTAGGAAGTCTCCCTGACTGAGCAATGGTAGAACTTGTTGTAAAGTTAGCATGTGAAAATGTTCTGACAAGATGTAGTGGTTCAGGGGTCTGAGGTCTAGAATGGGTCTGAGAGACCCGTCCTTTTTTGGGATTAAGAAGTACAGTGAGTACACCCCTGTACCCTGCTGATTTAAAGGCACGAGTTCTATGGCCCCTTTTTGCAGCATGCAGAGGACTTCTTGCTGCAATAAGTGCATGTGCTCTGCGGACATAGGACGGTGTCTTGGGGGTATGTTGGGTGGAGTGGAGGTTAGTTCTAGACAATAGCCGTGTTGTATAAGGTCTCTCACCCACCTGTCTGTGGTTATGCCTTCCCGGACTGGCAGGAACTGCTGGAGTCTTCCCCCGACTGGTGTTCTATGGTCAGGGGGCAGTGACAAGACGTCACTGTTTATTGGTGGCGGAGGATCTTGCATTATTATTTCCGCGTCCTCTGCCTTTGGTGCTGTTCCCACGATATCCACCCCTATTGTTCTTGTTATAGGTGTTTTGCGAGCCCCCTCTGTTGTATTGGGCTTGCTGTGATGCTTGACCTCTGGAGGCTCCCCTGTTACCGGAGCGACGAATGGAACTGCCGCTGAACTGTTGTGACTGCAGAGCCCCCATGGATTTTGCTGTCTCAGTGTCTTTTTTTAATTTTCTCAAGGGTTGTATCTACATCAGGGCCAAAGAGAAAATCAGGGTTAACCGGCTGGTTGAGTAAAGTAGTTTGTATCTACGGCTTAAAATCAGAGATGCGTAGCCAGGCATGCCTTCTAAGCGTCACACTTGTGTTTATGGCCCTAGCTGCCGTGTCTGCTGCATCTAGCGCACACTTGATGGACGCATTGGAAATTAATTTTCCCTCCTGTATCAGCATTTCTGCTCCCTCCTTATAAGCTTCAGGCAGGTGTTGCAGTAGCTGCTCTAACGTGTCGTAGTGTGCCCTATCATATCTGGCTAATAGGGCTTGTGTGTTGGAGATCCTCCAAATATTCGCTGCCTGAGCCGCTACCCACTTGCCAGATGCTTCAAAGATCTTGGATTCCTTGTCCGGAGGGGGAGCATCACCACTGGTTTGAGAGTTTGCCCTTTTACGAGCATTAGCCACTACGAGGGAGTCCAACGGGAGCTGGCCTTTGATGTACGTAGGGTCCACAGGTGCAGGCCGGTACTTCTTTTCAATTCTAGGGTTCACAACCCGTGCCCTTGTGGTCTCCTTGAAGAGGTCAGTAGCGTGTTTAAGGACACCCTTCAGCATAGGCAATGTTTTTACTGATCTTTCTGAAGTTAAGAAAGTATCGAACAAAAAGTCCTCCTCTACTGGGTCAGCATGCATGTCCACATCATGGTTTTTGGCTGCCCTTTCAATCAAAGCGTTAAACGCAGCAGTATCTTCAGTAGGCGAGGTTTTGATGGTATAGGACTGAGTGTCGGGCGTGGTTTGTGGCTCACCAGGGTCAACAGGGTCAGTCCGGGTTTGCTGTTCATCCTGATCTGTGTCAGCAGGATAATGGAACTCATCTTCATTGTATCCCTCCCCTACATCCTCATATGTGATTGTGGGTGAATAGGAATAGTCTTGTTCATAGGACTCCACAGGCTCAGAAAGAACAGGTGAGGTTGCAGAGTCTCTTTTTCTTTTCAGAGGGATTTTGTATGACTCCAAAGGAGTTTCTGGAGCTATTTTCCGTTTGTAAATGGTGAGTCTACCTGTATCAGAGTCGATGAACAGTTTCGACTGATTGTCATAGGAGGGTGGTTGGAACATCACATCCTCTTCAGTGGACTGACGCCTCGAAACTGCCGACACTTTCTTTGTAGTGTCGGTGCCCTTTTGTGGCTCGACGGTCTTTGGTCGAGCGGTTGGGGGCAGTCCATATTTAATAGGTTGTGAAAGCAGTGGAGACGAGCCGACCGTTTGAGTGTGTCGCCGTCTTCGATCCGACCAACTTTTTAGGATCACTGGGCTGCTTGCGGCCTTGCGTCGATTCGAGCTGTCGGTGCGCAACAGGGACGCCTTTTTGCTTTGATGCAACGTGCTCTTTCGTGTCGGGTGCACTTTTCGACTCAAAGGCCTTGCTGGATATCGGCGCCGAGGCTGGAAGTTACGGAGCGACAGTCTTCCTAGCCTTGAGTCCTTTGCCAGTGTCGCCAGCTTTGGGTGTGGACGTCGACAGCGACAGCGCGACGTGCTTGACGGCAGAGACAGGCTTTGGCGTCCCGTGTTTCGGGTCGACGCCCCCTTGTGACCCCGAAGGGTTAACAACACTTTTAGATTGTGTTGGGAGTCGATGAATCCAAAGCTGTCGATCCGAGGACTGACGTAAGCAGTTTCGGTTTCGATACAGTTCCTGACGGTTTCGGTTTTGCTGCCGAAAGTGGCTCTGTAGAAGTATTCTTAGCCGGGCCTGGACGCGGGGCTATAGAATGCGGGTAAAGATCTTGGCTAAGGCCTTCCGGCGATGCCTCGACCTCAGCCGTAGAGAGTATAGTGTCAGTATCGGGCCCGGTTGCGGATGGGCCTTGTTCATCGCTTGAGTCGTCATCGACGGCTCCGATGGCGTCTGCGTCGTCTCCTACCTCGACGAGGTCTTCTTCATGGACGTAGTCTTGTTCTTCGTCCACACTATATTGTGAGTCGTGCTCCGATGCAGGGTCCGACTGCTGGTCTGGATCCTCTTGATTGGCGCCCTCGATGACGTCTGCCTCGAAGATATCTTCTGGTTCTGGCGCGGTTTGCTGGGCCGACTGCCTCGCGGCGCGTCGAAGCCGAAGTGTTTTCTTCGACCGGAACTTGGAACAGGCCATGCAGCTGGCCTCGTCGTGGTCCGGGGATAGGCACTTGTTGCACACCGGGTGCACATCGATGTGAGGGTATTTGGAGTTGCAAACGGGGCATCTCTTGGACGGGCTCCGTTCCATCATCGACGCTCTTCGGGGCCTAGCTGTCGAAAGGCAATACGACCTTCGACGTCCTGTTCGAAGAACTGGATGAAGTACTGGGCACCGAACGAGAGACAATACCGACGCCCCCAAGGACTTTTGGCCTTGCGAAAAGTATTTAAAGTATATTCCGAACTTGAGTCGAGAAGGTACATCCGAACCCAATGGCGGAAAAAAACAATCTGAAGATGGAGAGGATGCCAATGCGCACTGTAGTCCAAGGGAGGAGCCACCTATCTCGTGATACTTCGAAGACTCTTCCAGGACAACAATGTGCAATCATCCGGACCCAACACTAGGCGGCGATCTATGCATAGATATAAATTCAGCAGCCCACATGCCTCGAACATATATTACCTGCTTACTAGTACTAATCTTATTCCTTCCATCCCACTACTGAACCTATGTTCATCTCTGCTCACGCCTGCATTTCCCTCATTATCGAGCTTGCTAAGCCACACCCAAAAACGAATACCTGGAGGATGAACGAAAGAGCCCTAGAAAACACAGTTGCAAAGAAACATTCATGCAGCCCTAGTTAATGTTTCCAAGACAATACTACCCTGGACCTTAGCCCCGGTACTATTCAGGATGTAATAAAGTCACCATTAGAAGGTTAATATGGTTTATTGTGGCTGAGAAGAATGGTAACAAACAAAAGAAAGGCTGATCTGGAGTCCACCATCAAGCAGCTTGAGTTACAAGAACATATTCTTTTGATCACAAGATCACCTTAAAAAAACCTGCTAAAATATGAATTCAACAAGATTCTCAGGTAAATAATGTGCACATATATGGTCAAACAAATGCCAAGTCACAAACATCCTTGAAAGCAATAAAGTGGAAAAGCAATCTGCTCTTTATTTAAAGCAGATAATCACAAAGTTGTGTATAGCACCTATTAACCCCTTAGATGCGAAAGACGACCCGTTGTTGTCCTCCGCACTATCTCCGCAGTGCAGAGGAGGTCAACAGTTCGTCCTCCTGGGAGGTTATGGGGAAAGCTCCAGTTGTCAAACTGGAGGCTTCCCAGCATGGTGGTTTTAGTGGGGGATGATTGCGGCATCGCTTCAGTGTTAGCCCCCGCCCATCAGTGACAAATGCACCATGCCCGGGGGCAGAGGGCAGCCATTTTGGTTTTTAGTTTTGTGCTGCATGATCGCTTTTCACCTTTCCCAGGCAGCACAAAAGGTGCAAAGGCATCGTTGGGGAATGTTGAGATACCCTCTTCCAGCAATGCCTTGTTGAAACGGATCCTTGCTCGTAGATTATGTGGGGTGGGGTCAGGCCCTCAAGCATGGTTAATCCTAATTTATGATTTCCCTTCTGTCTGCAAACATCAGGTACAAATATAGCATAATGTGCTTTTTTTCTTATTGTGTGTGTTACAACATGAACTGATATTCTTATCTTTTTCTCTTAGCTTTGTTGGAGAGGTTTTTGTTAGCGCTGGATGTTTGGAGAACATTCTTTGTGTCAGATAAGTGAGTTTGAGACGGTTGTTCTTGTGATCACACTGTATTACACTCACAGCAATTACATTCTTTTACTTGAAAGCATACATTTTTGCCCCCGACTTACATTAATCATTTCCACAAGTACCTCTGTATTCAAACTAGGTCAGAAGGTTTTAGTTAGAAAAACAGAAATGGCATCTCGCTGAATGACTGAGTCTGAAGCTTTAACTCGAACAATGGAGGAAGGCTCCGAGACGGGGTCTGATACCGAGACAGCAACAGAGGAAGAGGGTCATGGAGCAGGATCTGGGAGTGATTTTCCAGTCTGAGCTTCTACCGATGGCAGCTCATCTTCCAGTCAGTCAGATGGGCCTAGCAGTCGTGATGTCCATTCGCAAGCACGGATTGTGCATTCGCTGGAGATGCTAGTTGTAAGATCAATAAAGCTAATTTTTTGCCTATTAACTACTTCCATCTTTTTCTGTATACAGACTTCCTTGTGGAAAATTGTACAGCAAACAAATTTGGATGCTGAACAGTTTCTAAGGGAGCATGGAGGCAGTTAAGGGGTTAAAGACAAAAATGGCTCTATTCTTTCAGACTCCAAGGCGATGTTGGATTTGTGCCTTTCCTTCTATAAGTAACTAATTAACTCTACCTTGAGCACTGATGATATTCTTTGCCAAAATACCTTGATCGTTTGGACTTTTCTAAACTCAGATTGCTTCAACAAGAATCTTAATGACGGAATCTAGGAAAAAGGGAATTTTACATGCCATTAAACCCTTCAAATATAAGACGCCCCCAGACTGAATGGTTTTCCAGCAGCCTTCTGTGAAGGACAGCAGAACCCATTAATCCCACACCTTAAAAAAATCTGCACTAATTTTGAATTATCTAAAAAGATAGATAGCGGTGGGTCGGAGGCATATATTGTGGAAATACATAAAGGCGGCAAAAATCCACTTGAACATAAAAAAAGTATAGACCTATTTCAGTACCAAATACGGATCACAAGATATATGGCAATATATTAGCGACACAACTAAAGAAAATACCCACTTCCCACATACACCCCACTCAAGCCAGTTTTGTAAAGGGCAAACTTTCCTCAGGCAACATACATGTATTTAGCCATGTTATCGAGGAGGCTAAGTCACATTCCTCCCCAATCATGGCTATGGCACTAGAAGCCAAGAAGGCCTTTGATAAGGTCTCTTGGCCTCTCTTGAAGGTAGTCATGGATAAGTTTAATCAAGGGACACAATTTACCCTTGGACTATGTCCCTTTACCACAATCAGCTTGTATCAAAACTTGATGCCCCAAGTATCAAAATCATTCCGGCTTCACCAAGGCAGGGATGTTCCTGGTCACCCTTTTTTAACCAAACTATAGAACCAGTGCTCCGTACTATTCAGAAGTACCTGAGAGTGGGGGGAGGGGGGGGGGGATTCCTTTGCTATCTGGAACCTATAAGTTGGCTGCTTATGCAAATGTGTTAGTCCTTTCTAAAGCCCCAGAGAAAGCAGGTTTCCAAAATATTGGAGTTGCTTAATAACTGCACATCCTTCTCAGGATATTTCCTTATACAAAACACAGACATTTTCCCCCTTTAATACTATGCTTAGCACATATTGCATAAGTTCCATATCTAAAATGTCAAGCTTGCCATGTAAAATGCCTAGGTACTAAATGCCACTAGAGGAGGATATTTCTCTTCAAGAAAAATCTAATGCCCTCAAATCCTGAAGAAATCGAAGACTCTGATGACCCTGATGGCTTTTCAGTTGAATTTTTTAGCCTTTTCCTCAATTTATGCACCTAAATTATTAGAATTGTAATTCTTTCATATCCAATTCTAAGGCTTGTGGTTCTTTTTTAGAAGCACTTATTATTCGTATCCCTAAACCAGATAAAGAACCTTCCTTCTGCAAAAATTTTCGCCCTATATCACTAATCAATTAGGATTGTAAAATTGTTGCGAAGATTTTGGCTTCCCGTTTGGAGAAAGTTATTCCTCTTCTCATTAACCCAGATCAGACTGGTTTTGTCAAAGGACGTTTAGCCTCTGATAATGCCAGAATGTTTTCTAATATCCTCATCCTTAGTAAAAAAATACCCTTCTCCCCTAGATGCATCATCTTTGGATGCAGAAAAAGCTTTTGATCGAATTAATAGGGAATTCATGTTACACACCTTACAATGGTTTGGATTTGGCCCAAAGTTTATTTCATATATCAAATTATTATATACAGATCCAAAAGCATGTGTTTTTGTTAATGGTCTTTTTTCCCCATATTTTTCTCTGCAAAAAAGGTACACGTCAAGGGTGCCCTCTTTCACCATAACTTTTCCTGTTATGTTTGGAACCCTTCCTTGAACAAATTAGGAATAACCCTCTTATTACTGGTTTTACTCTGAAATCCCACCAAATTAAACTTTCGGCATATGCAGATGATGTTCTTATTTATATGTCTAATCCCGTTATTTCTCTTCCCCCCTTTTTACATGAAATGTCATCATTCTCTAATGTTTCAGGATACAAACTAAATTTCTCCAAGACTGAAATGTTACCTTTAAACTCCTCATGCTACAGACATATGTTTGATTCTACCAACTTTACATGGTGTCCTCAAAAAATTAAATACTTAGGCACATGGTTTTCCTCTAATGTTCGTGATACACTATGCCAGAACTTTAATGCTCTAAAACTCAAGATTACCAATCTGTTGACTTCTTGGTCTCCTTTATTTTTATCTTGGTGGGGCAGACTGGATACAATTAAAATGATGATTGTTCCCCAGATACATTGTCAAATTTCCGATTATTTTACACAGATTTATTCTATATGTACTAGGTTTCTTTGGAATAATAAACGTGCAGGTATTGCCCTATCCAAGTTACGTCGCCCCAAAAATTAGGGAGGTGTCAGATTTCCTGATTTTAAATTGTATCATAATGCTTTTTTGATCCGTCAATTTTAAGCTATGTCTAAGGATTATCAGGATTTACCTAAACCTTCTTAGGTTACTTTTGAATGTTCATTGCTAAATGATTTTTCATTTCAAAATATTGTTTTTAGGACTAATTGTACTTTTATTTCTAACTATCCAATTTTTAAATATTCTCAATACCTTCTACATACACTTTTCTTTAAGAATTTTGATAAATAACTCTCGCCTCCTCACTAAGGTATAATAAACACACCAAATTTCGTAAAATCATTTTACTACAAACATTGGAAAGAAAAGGGCATTTTTTTAAGTTGACCAAATAATTTGAAAGCTAAAATCTTATTATTAACATCAATTACAAGAGACTTTTAATTTACAGGATTCCTGTATTCAACAATATAACATTCTAGCTCCAATACTCCAGACCTATTTACAGAATTTCACCTCCCAGTCAGTTCCAACTTCATTCACACCTGATACACCCTTGCACCAAGTTTCTTCAGACATTATTCCCAATGCCTCGTTTATATATAGAACTTTATCTACACCTAATTCGACACGGAATAAATCAACTATTGAGCTAGAATGGGAACAAGATTTATCCCAAACATTGTCCGTTTCTCAATTGCAAAAAGCTCTTCAAAACACCCAAAGCTGCAAATATCACTCAATCCTTATATTTTCTTTACAATAGAATCAATCTCTACATCCTGTTGGTCATGTCTCAATGCTGAAGTTTATTTAATACATTTACTTTACTATTGTCCTAAAGTTTCTGCTTTCTGGAAAGCTGTTTGGTCAAAGTTTATATTGATTTTTTCTTATAATATTAAATGTAACATTCATAATGTATTTTTAGGTACTATGTCGCCTGATTTTGATCAAACCATCTCCAAATCGACTCTATTTGATCTATTTATTGCTGTAGCTTTTAAGATTATAGTAACATGTTTGAAAGACTATTCTAAAATATTCTTTTAACTCTGGTGGAATTTGATATGTGATGAGCATAGAATTGCCTCAGTACCTCAAGCTTCAATTCATTTACAAATTAAATTGATTTATTATGGCTTCAGTTTACTACTTCTCTGTCATCGAATGTACCTTCTACATAACTTCTTTCTCTATATCCAATATGGTCTCTTTTTATTTTCCTTTTCCTTTCTCTCCTCTTCCTATCTCTCTCTCTTTTTATTTCTTCCCTCGTCTCTTTCTTATAAAAAATGTTTCTTCTAATATTTTATGCTCACTCATATTTTCACATGTTTTTAATATACCAGTACAAAGTTCAGTACTATTTTTATTATATGTCATTTATTAATTTTTAGGAATACCGATACAAGTGTTATACAATCTATTCATCTTCTATTTTTAATTCACTTATCTGCTGATATTATATAACTATACTTGTATTTTCATCTGAACGTAATATTATATTTGTATTCCTGTGTTATTTATCTTTAATAAAAATTTAACAAAAAAAAAAAACTGCTGGAAGCCTAGGCACCAAAGTTACTGTTTGTTTCGGTTCAATGGGAAGACTATCCGAATGTGAAGACCTATAGAATAGTTGTTGAGATCCAGTTGTGTGCACTCAACAAATTGTTTGCTCTTTAATAACCTACTGAACAGTTACTATATTATCTTCATGGGTTCCACTGTAAATTCGCTCTGGCTCAGCAACAGCAATTCCAAATGCACTGTTCGCCAGCCCTTCAGTCATTGCTTTAGAAGAAGTCACACAAATATATTGCCGCTCAAAATATTTTAGGAAAATAAAAATAATTTCAATTTAACAGTGAACGCTATCAAACCAGCAGCATAAATTGGTGATCATTAAATGACAATGGCCACCAGGTAATTCAACATTTCGGCATGGAAACTGACACTAAGGCACAAGGAAGACCAGTAACAATTGGAATGTTAATTGGTAGACTGTAGCTGGGGGGAAATGACTAGGTTTCATATTCTCCAATCTAGCTACTTTTTGAAAATCAAGAACTGTGATAAAATGCAGGGGTTGTTCTCATGGAAAAAGCAAACACTCTGAGATCTCTACCATGGAATGCCTTAGAGAGCTGAAGTTCGGTTTGTAGTTCCCAAGCAAGTGTACTGCACCGATTGGGTCCCATACAAGCAGTGCTAGGTGGAGGATTATTGCATTTATGCTTAGGGATGGTGGTAGCTAAAGTCTTGTCAGAATTCTGCTGCATTCCTTTGGAAAGATGAGATTTACTGGTCTAAACTGAGACAGAAAACTTAGTGACTAAGATGCACAGTGAGAAGAGCAACATTGGCAACATTCCTGTTGCATCTGTGGTATACTGAAACCAGTAACGCGAAATAGGCAGTGATTCTTATAAAAGCAAAATCATATGTTATCTGAAGAAACAGGGTATAGGCAGGAAAATGAGTGATAAAATAAAAATGCAGCTACAAGTCGTTAACATGAACAGTGAACTGGATTGGACACAATAGCTTACATAGTGAGGGTCTTAACCCCTTCGACGCTCATGACGAGCTGGGCTCGTCATGAGGTAGCCTCCTGGCACGCTCATGACGAGCCCAGCTCGTCATGCAAAGTGCGCTTTCGCAAAATCCAGCGTACGGGGGGGAATCATGCCGCACGCATGTGGTTAAGGAACACGAACTGGTCAAAGAAATGGCTGTCAAAGCTAAAGGTAAATTTAATGCTTCATCAGTAGGGTACTGCAAAAACGTATATGTGGAAAATCTGGAAAATACCTACAAAAGTTGTAATTTATGCAAATTGCTTGTGCAGACTGCAAGCTTAAGAAGTAACCTATGCATGGAAGTGGCTACGCGGGAGCACACACCCCATGGCCGTAATAGTAGACAAGAATAATATTTGAAACCTGCCATGATCAAAGTATGCCACGGGTCATTTTCACTTGAGCCAATACAACCTCGTCACGTGTCGTAAACAAGTGTAGAAAAGGCTCAGCTAGTGAATATGCCAAGAGATGGGCCATGTGTGCACCACTTCAGACGTTTTGAAAGCCAGAGAAGCACATCTCTTAACTCCTATCGCACCATTGGGCCAGCTGGCTTGGTCTCTACGGCTTAGGGTTTTTTTTTTTTTTATTTGTTTTCACAGACACTTCAACTTCTAATCGGATTTGTTGGTTGTCAACATTCTTCATGTCTACCCACATCAAATTATTTATTTCCTCCATCTACTTGACTCCGACGATTTATTTCAAGGTAGTATGGATGTTTTGCAATGCAACGAAGTGGAGCTCAAAGACATTTTGAGAAACGTCAAGATGAGCAAAAAGACTTGCATATAGGTTTACGCAGATCAATGTAGGTATATACGGAGGATATTTTAATTGAGCTTGTGAAATTTATAACTTTTTTCGAAACCAGGCATGGTATCATTTCACGTAAATTTGTTTGATCAGGCAGCCATCTTGAATTAAAAGGTCTTTCGAGACAAGCAGGAGATTTGTACAAGTAGACAACGCATCACATAGCTCTATTTTCGCCTCTATTCGGTCTCCTGCTAGTATCCCGCAAGACTTTGCAATGCTAAATGCCAGGCATACACTCACTCATGCACAAAAAAAAAAAAACACCCACTCAAGGGGGAAGATGCTGGTTAATCAGATTTCGAAATGTAAACATATTTTCAAAACAAAATTTCTGGAAATAAAAATGCACCCAATTACACCCAGCTTTATGATTCATAAGAGTATAAAAAGTTTTTACACGAGAATTTGAACAATCTGAAACTTGGACCCAGACAGAATCAGTAACATCACACATGAATCAAGTTTTACCAAGGAAGAACAGCACAGCAGAGGAAAGATACTCCACTGAGGGCCAGATGCTTCCATTAGTGGGAGGATATGTAAAACACATGCTTGCAAACAGGGAGGGACAATGACCGCAATTTTAAGAGTCGAGTTTAATCAAATAAAAAAGTTAAAAAGGAAAAGGAAATGTTCCAACGGGTAACCGGGGAGGCTTTTGCACCTTACAAAAATGAACTCGAGACCATGAAGGACTGGTCCAACAGCGAGAGAGAAAGCTCTCATGAAGCAAATGTGCAAGACATGACAACTAAAAACACACAATTTGGGTATTTGATTAAAGTGATGTACTCTTCCTAACCTATCTTTGACCTCAGGTCGTTTGTTCCATCCTATCTGCGTGAGATGGGTTTTAACCTAATGCAACAATGGGAACAGGTCCAACACACATAACCCCGCTGGCCATTTTCGGGCATACAGAAGACCCTATCTAAGAAACATAAGCACACAGAAATTTTGCATATGGGAGACAAAATTCAAATTTATGGACAACCAGCACATGGAACAGCCAAGTTCACTCTTGTACAACTAACAGGTTATATATACATAAAGGTTAAACAATGACCTGGAATAAGTGCAATTGTGCATCTCTGGAACCACAGGTATATTTTGTATGAGTGGTCACGAGCTTACACCATTGTAAATTATGTGGGTTTTAGACCGGGCATGCTTCCAATCACTTTATATCTTAGTACTTTGGTGCATGGGTGTAGTCCATGGGGAGGGAGGTTTAAAAAAAAAAATGTATTGTAAAATCCAAGGTCATAATTATGAACAGCTCATACATTCATTTTTGGTTTTATTTGTACAAATTATTCATTTAGGTAAAAATCTCTTTTGCACTGCACTTTGATGGCGATTCTGACCCAACACACACTAAAACAGAATTAAGAAGTGTTTTTTTCTGCCAGTGGTGGAGGGGATTCATTGGGGTGCACTGTGGTTATGTGACACTGTCCCGAAACAGACTAAATTCACGATCCAGCAAAGTGTATTGCAAATGTGTACTGTGGCAGTTGTATTGTACTGTTATAAAACAATATAAAATATTTATTTTATGCCTTTTTTTCTAAAAAGTCGACTTCTAGCCTTATGCACTAAAAACAGAATGTGCTATTCACATTCCATGCCCTTTCCCATGACACCAGTAGATAAAGCCAAAAAAAATAAATCAATATGGTTATTGACTGTCTAAGATACCATGCCACCATAAATACCACATTCAGAATGCAAGTTGGCCACCAAGCCAACAGACCAAACTCTGGAACACGGCAGTAAATAAGATGACAATACGTCAAAGGCATGGCCAAATCGGGATATGGTGCCCTAGCTCTTTCTTATTTGGAAAGAGTAGCCACCACTACAGAGTGACGATTTATAGGTTGCAGTCAGCGAGCGGTGCATTCGTGCCTTTCCAAGCCAACACCATTACACTAGGTTCTTGACCGAGGGGGAAAACCAAGTAATGTAAATGTTAATGAAGAGCGTACATTTTCTTAAAAACGCTGAAACTATTTTGCTGCCCAACTTCTACTGACAAAAAAATTACTCAAGTATGGACATCAGTTAGAAAACACTTGTGTTACCCTCTAAGATTACCGTATTCAAGTGAACGTTGTTTTACTAGCAGCTTTCTGCACAAGTTGATTTCTATGCATCAAGCCAGTGTGCAGGCATGGTTCTAGCAGTGCGATAGAGAAAAGCTTTCAAGAGTACCAAATATTATGAAATGACAGATTGCTCAATAGTTTTCAACCAAAGGAACTCCATTAAAACCCCAGGCAAATAAGAAACAATAATAATAAGGCAGCTTCGACCATTAGTTTAACCCCTTTTGCGGTGAGCAGGATAAAAGTTCGTTCGCAGTTAAATGCAGTCATGGAGCGTCATATGCCGTGGTCACGTGCTCTATGGTGTCAGAGCCAGTACTGCCTCATCGTCATTGCGTATTAGCACGAATGTTAGCACTACTTGAACAGCAAGCGTGACACAAGAGCACTTTAGATTCTAGGTGTCCTTTCCATGAGGCTGTAGGCTTCTCATTAACCAGAGGCATCACAGAGGACCCAACGGTCCAGTGTCGCTGTAGTGTAATGTAATGTACAGTGTCATACGCCGCGTGGGACATCTCGTGCTTAGAGTGTGCCACGCGACGTGTGACGATAAGATTAGTCATACTCACAACATGTTATGTTACAAATGTATGTACACTCGTGCACGGACGTTGGTGGATCTACGGTTGGCCATATTCAATTGGCTTACCGCTGGTCAGACGCTCCGCTGCCGGGTGGAGTTTGGATTATAGAATAAATCTTATTTCCAGATACTTCTCTGCCTCCGTTTCTTATACATAACATCTTGGCGACGCTGGGGATCCGACTCCACCCCTTTCCCACGCAAAGAAGAAAATTTCGTCGAATTATTCAAATTCTCCGACCTCCTATTGGATAACACGACAGAGACCTGCAGCATGATAAGCCCTTAACGTGCATGATTCTCCAATAGGGACACTGCGGCTCAAACGACGCCATGGATTCGCTGTTTCTTCATTATTTAAAAAAAAAAAAAAAAAACGATCCTCACCCATTGGTTGAAAACAAAGGCACGATTCAATTGGACAAGCGCACAGCTAAGAGGTAGACGTATACTCGGCAAAACAAGGTACTGTTTTCATTTTAAACTACGCTACTTTAGCTTTGATGCGCGTGTCCTTTCAGCGATACGCACGCTATTAATATATTTATTCCTGCGCACTGGCATCCTTCAAACAGGGATAAATTGTTCTGAGCACACATTACAGTGCGCATATGGATGATTTCTATTTTACTAACTGAACATCCTAACCGGCGTATTGCTACAGCGATACGCACGCTCACAGTATTCAAGTATTGCACGCTGTGACACTGCAAAACCTTTGGCTCATTTAGTAAATCATTTTAAAACTACAGAATATTTATGTAGAACTACTAATATTATTTATGTTTACATATTACTCATTTCAAGAATAACATTATTCGTTTCAGGATTAATTAGACCCTGCATTTTCAAGGTCACAAATAATAATTATTCTTCAAAATGTCTAACGATCAGTGGCACCAAATCACACAACCGCCTCCTTTCCTAAGCAAACCAGGCACACCTAGCATTATTTGGTCAGAGTGGTTTGACTTGTTTGAAAATCATTTGGTGGCCATTGACGCAAATGGTTATTCTGCTCAAAGGAAATTCGCATTACTATTTGGTTGCTTAGGTCAGGCGGGTCAACGAATTTTTAAAAGTGTAATTCCTATTGCCCCTCCTGTCTCTCAGGATGAAAGTGGAGACAACGTATGGAATGTATATGTGGAAGCTATTGCCAGACTTAAGAAACAATTTTGCGATGAGCCTAATGTTATGTTAGAAAGACACAATTTTTATTCAAGGAAGCAGAAGGAGGAAGAGAAGGTGGAGGAATATATCGCTGCTCTCAGGGTTCTAGCTATTACCTGCGATTTTGAACCTTCTCCGGATAAATTCATAAGAGATCAGTTCGTATTTAATTGTAATTCTAGGAAGATTAAACAAAGGATCCTTGGTTGTAAAAACCCATCATTAAATGAAGTCATCGACCTGGCTCTCAGCATTGAACGATCTACTTTAACCAGTAAGGTAGTAATGGAACCATCTAAGCAAGGAATCAATGCCTTAGACTACTCAGATTCAGACCAAGAAGGCGCTGTTTGTGCTATTAATCCTAGAAACAAGAGTTTTAACAAGAATTTTCAAAAGAAGAAAAGCATTGTATGTTACAGATGTGGTTCAAGGGAACATTTAGCAAATGCTATAAATTGTCCAGCTGTTAAAAAACGTTGTTCAATTTGCAAAAAAATAGGACACTTTCAAGGTGTTTGTAGGTTTGCAAAGAAAAGTTCTAATATTAATTGCATTGAGGTGGATGATTGTGCTAATTCTTTTAAAAATATTATTGTAACTCTTGATGCTAATGGTGATGTGGAGTCTATTAAGGGCCCTTTATGTTCAGCCATTATTGATAATGTTCAATTACAAGTGATGGCGGATTCAGGATCACCTTATACCATTCTCAGAGATTACACTTTTTATGAGAAATGGGATAAAAGAGTAGTGTTAACAGAATCTGATGTTAATCCAAGAGCGTTCGGAGAAAAGGATATTAACATGTTGGGTTATTTTGAAGGTTTAGTCCAATGTTTAGGAAGAGAAACAGTCACAAAAATTTACGTAGCCGAAAAAGGTAAGAACATCGTAGGATGGAAAGATTTAGCTCTGATGGGTCTTTATTTAGTTCCTGGTGATGAAAATCCCATCAAAGTTGGAGATTTACCTAAGTTTAAAACAAATTCTAATAATACAACTATAACACACAGAGAGTTCTAATGTGGATATCCAGAACATTGTAACCGAATTTAAGCCTGTATTTGAAGAGAAAATTGGAAGTGTAAAAGGATTTGAACATAAAATCAGGTTAATACCAGGGGCACAACCAGTCACACACAAAGTCAGGGCTGTTCCATTGAGTGTTAGAACAGAATTGAAAACAATGATAGATGACTTATGTAAACAAGGTGTCATTTCTCCAGTGAATTCTTCACAATGGGTCGCACCCATCGTGGTAATTCGAAAAAAGTCAAATAAAATTAGGATGTGTGCGGATTTACGCTCTTTAAATAAGAACATTATTGTTGATTGCCATCCTTTACCGAGAATTCACGAGTTGCTAGCTAATATTGGTCAAGCAAAATGGTTCTCATTGTTAGATTTAAGGTCAGCGTATCACCAGGTGGCATTGTCAAAAGAGTCACAGGAACTCACCTCTTTTATTACCCCTTTTGGAGCGTTCAAATTCATGCGCCTACCTTTTGGATTGGCGTCTGCAGGTAGTGTGTTTCAAAAATTGATGGATGAATTGTTCCAGGGTATCGAAGGGGTCCAAGCTTATTTGGATGACATTTTAATTTTTGCAGAAACCTTACACGAACATAACAAAATACTTAAAAAAGTCTTGTCAATCTTGATGTCTAGAAATATGACAGTTAGTAAAGAAAAGTGTAAATTTGCAGTAAATGAGATTGAATACTTGGGACATACTGTCTCAGATAAAGGTATTACTCCAAAAGTTTCCGTGGTTAGGGCTATTGAGGATGCAAAACCTCCTCCAGATAAAGACGCTCTGCGATCGTTCCTTGGATTGGCAGAATATTACGCCAGGTTTGTACAATCTTATTCACAACTGGTGGAACCACTGAGACAGTTGTTAAGAAAAGGGACGACTTTTATTTGGACTGAAGAACTGAGTAAGGTTTTCAGTGAAGTTAAGAAAATGATTGTTTCTGCAAAGGCAATTCATGCATTTAGAGATGATGCCATCTCGACTATTACAGTAGATGCTAGTATTTCTGGTTTAGGAGCAGTTCTTACCCAAAAAGTAAACGGCCAGGAACAGACCGTCGCTTTTGCTTCAAGAGCTTTAAAAGAGTTTGAGCGTAGATACAGTACGATAGAAAGGGAAGCGTTGGCTTGTTCTTGGGCTGTTCATAAATTTAGAATGTATATTTGGGGTAGGAAATTCGAGCTAGTGACCGATCACAAGCCTTTGATTTATATTTTTACCAAGTCTAGCCCATCTTTATCAGCTCGTCTTATGAGACTAGTATCAAAGTTGCAGGAGTTCAATTTTACAATTAGACATATAGTAGGTGGAAAAAATTTCCGTGCGGACTGCTTATCCAGGATGGCTAGGTCTGATGATGATGATGAAGATTGTGTTGAAGAAGATGTAGAATGTGTTACATTAGTAGATGCTGTTAAGGAAATTAATACTGTTATTTCAGAAGATGACTGGAAGAATAATACTAAAGAGGATAACGTTTTGTTGAAAGTTATTGAATTTTCAACTCAATGTTGGCCTGAGCCAAGGAATTTGAGCGGAGAATTACGTCATTTTGCTCAGGTTGCAGATCAACTTTTTGTGGAAAATGATATTGTCCGCAAAGGTGAGAAATTTGTTCCTCCTTTTAAATTAAGAGAGTTAATTATTAATCTAGCACACCAAGGGCATTTAGGGGTGACAAAGACAACCATGCGGATTAAGCAGAACTATTGGTGGCCATCTCTAGACACTCAGGTCAAGAATTTGATTGATTCTTGTCCTGAGTGCTTGTTGTCAGATAAGCATTGGCGTACAATGAAAATGCCATTACATCCCACAGAATTTCCAGATTCCCCTTGGGAGAAAGTTGCTATAGATTTTTAGGGACCATATTCTATTCTACACCAAGAGAATAAATATGTGATTCTTTTAGTTGACTATTTTTCAAAATGGTTATACTTTGATTTTGTTAAGTCTCCAGATTCAGATTCCACTATTACTTTTCTAAAAAAAGTTTTTGATTTAGAAGGAACTCCAAGGTACGTAGTTACAGATAACGGTACCCATTTTGTGTCTGAAAAAATACGAACATTTTTAGAGGGTTTAGATATAAAACAACTCAAAGTTGCTTTATATTCACCATCTTCAAATGGTCTGGTGGAAAGAGGAAATAGAGTAATTAAAGAGGGTGTACAGACTGCAGTATCTTGTGGTTATAGAGTGGGGGAATTTGTTACTCAGAAAGTGTGGCATTATAACACCTCCCCTCACTGTGTAACAGGTGTATCTCCTTTTTCCCTGTTAAGAGGAAGAGAAAACCGTTCTGTTTTGTTTCCATCTTGGTTACATAAAGATTTAGTAAAGAAACCATTTGATACTCAATCAATCAAAAATATGGTTCACACAAAACAAAATCAAATGAAATTGAATTTTAACAAAGGTTTAACTAATAATTATGCTGATGTTACTGTAGGTGATTGGGTTTTGATTAAAAGTCCAAGAAAAATGACGAAAGGTCTTTCAAAATTTGGAACACCTGTCCAAGTTTTGAAAGTTAGTAAAGGATCTGCTTTTATAGATAAAAGAGGTTGGTGGAATAAGCGACAGTTAGTGAAAATCTCAGAACGTCAAGCTGAAATTATTAAAAGTAAAGTGAAATCCGACATGTCTGAAAGTTTAGATTGGTCCTTTTGGATTAAAAATCCTCAATTATTGAGAGATTCTACTCGTCCTGTTGACACTCAGACATGATGTGGTAGTTCCACGCCATTTTGATGAACCTCTTGCTAGAGAACAAAATACAGAGGCTCAAAACTCTGTGGATGGTCAGAAATGTTCTTCTTTTGGAAGATATATTAAAATGCCAGAAAGATATAATGAATTTGTGACATTTTAGAGAAATTACTGTTTTGCTTTTATTTATTGTTATAAGGGGGAAGGTGGTGTAGTGTAATGTAATGTACAGTGTCATACGCCGCGTGGGACATCTCGTGCTTAGAGTGTGCCACGCGACGTGTGACGATAAGATTAGTCATACTCACAACATGTTATGTTACAAATGTATGTACACTCGTGCACGGACGTTGGTGGATCTACGGTTGGCCATATTCAGTTGGCTTACCGCTGGTCAGACGCTCCGCTGCCGGGTGGAGTTTGGATTATAGAATAAATCTTATTTCCAGATACTTCTCTGCCTCCGTTTCTTATACATAACAGTCGCCCCACACCGCAGAACTATGGGCCAGTTCATTACTTAATAAACCGGGCCCTCAGAAGGCTAATGACACGTATGCCACTACTCCGAGAGGAGACTGTCCTGTGAGGTAGAACTTGGCCATACGGCCTGAAGAACGTCCTGAAGGCGAAAATTACCTTCTGCACGAGGCTGAGAAGTGACTTTAATCATAAGCGACAGAGTAAATATTCTGTTCAGAGGGATTTTCAAAACATGATAAAGGGGAGGGGAAAAAAAGCCACCCTGGTGGACAGGCCGCTTCCATATGTGACAGACTTTCCTGGTATTAGTAAAGAAACAATTATAAGGGGCTACGGCTATTACTGATAAGAATAGACTGTAATCTTCTTGGCTTAGTCAATGTTAGTTTTGTTTTTACAATACATTCATATTTCTTTCTCTCTCGTTTCAAAATGCACACTTGCTTTAGAAATCCCTGACACCGTGGAATAAGCGTGCAAAACAATCATTTACTGAGAGGACGGGCTGACAGCAAGTACGTGTATTACACATAACTTTAGTAAAGGGTAAAGATCATGGCCAAAGAGCAAAAAATAGAGAACTCTTTCAAGAATAAGAGCACCTACCTAGCTGTGGAGGGAAACATCCACAGGGCTGAGGAGCAGTGAAACCTATAGGGTGATCTAGTGTAATCTTGAGGATTTTGGGGGCCCAAGGCAAGACTTATTTTGGGGGCCACTGTAGAGAACAAATTTGAAGGCTATGAATTTCCTGCTAATATAAAACTGCACGATACCAAACTATACTAAATTGTGTTACATTTTAACAGGATCACAAAAAACAATTCATATAGTTCTTGCCCAGGACCGCAAAAATCTTTAGATGACACTGGGTAGAGAGCCAAAAGCCAAATATAAAGAAAGTTTACTTTCCGATGGGGCCCCTCAGCAATTGCCCAGTTTGCTCATGCCTTAAAACATCTGAGACGATTTAGGTCTTACAGTCAAACAAGCATTTGCAATGCAATAGGTCTCACATTTGCTAGAGCTTAAGCTACCAACATTGCAAATGCCAATGCCTTTTATTGGTTTTAAAAACCAAAACATAAATAAAAGACATTGTAATTTACAATGTGAATAGCTGAAACTTGAGTAAATGCGAAACCTATTGCATTGCAAATGCTTGTTAAAGGAGGTGTGAATGAGTCAGGCAGGACTCTGTGTGAAATGGGTGCTGCACCCCGCTTTATGCACCAAGTCCGGACCTCCGAGAAGGAAAGTGGCGGCATGCACAGTGTCCTGCATTAAGCGTGGGCACATGTGGAGCGTGCACGTGCCAGGCAGGTATACCTGGTGCTACAGTTTACCACAGTGTGCATGCGGGGAGCAACAGCCAGAAACGAGTGCAGCGGGGGTGCTCACCCACGCCTTGTTACATTGTTCCCTCCCCCATACGCAGCCAGACATACCTGCATGGTGACCACCCCCAGCTGCTCAGCGGCCAGCCTCTGCATCTGCACGGCCAGGTCCTGCGCCTCGTTGAGGATAGAAAACTCAGCGTGGACAGATCCCGCACTGCAGCTGCACCACAGCACCCCACACAGGCAGAGCGGGAGTGCCCAGCCCAACCACGGCCCCTAATTGCTCCCGCCGCTACAATCTTTCCCGACACTTCTGCAGCTTTAAGTTCCAGCTAGTGCCTGTAGCCCCCTACTCCGAACGTGACCCTGTGGCAACCAGCAGCTGACGTACACAGTCTGTATGTATTTGTGCATGCCTTTGTTTGTTTCTGTAGCATATTAAAGACAGAACTCTTGGCTGTACCCGTGCTTTCTTGATTTCATGGTAACATTTTTGTCCCGGAGCTTTCTTAGCCCAAATATGATAAATCCAGTTTTACATATACATGTTACAGTAAAATATTTTAAACGCAATCAGGCCTCGTGCAAAAGAAGGGATCGTGTTATGGATTTTATCTGCCTGCCCGTGTCGCTTTTCTAAGCGCCTCCTGCTTGCACCCTTTCATTCTTTGTTAACACTTCTTTTCATTGCTCTATTTGTCTTAGCTCTGGACGTTTTTGCCTCCGTGCAATTTCAGCCCAAGCTTCAGCAATGAAACTGAAGAATGCAGCCAGCAACAAAAGTGAAAGCAACCGCGAGCAGGCAAACAGCATGTGCGCAGAGAGGGAGCGAGCGGCCGAGGAGTAATAAATCAAGCGTACGCTGAGATACGCCATGTATGTGCACATAGCCTGTCTGGGCGTGAACATGGTTTGTCTCCGACAATACAGTCTCGCCAAGGCAAAGCAGCGCATGCGCTGCATTCGCAAGGCGAGACCTAAAAAGGATACAGATCATTCCCAGCCGGTCATCACACGTACTGACTTTCACGCTCTCACCCAGCGCTGCACCCTACCCTCCACCATGACTGACAGACAAATGCTTATGCTGTCAGATATCTACAAAACAAAGCAAACTTGTAATGATTTGTGTCGCAGTGAACATCTTGTAGGGCAAGTTGAAGAGTACCTGGACGTAAAAGGGATGGGTGGCCTCTATTTTTCTCAGACTTATAATACCAATATACAAATACTTTAAATCACTAACTTCACATTTACCATTTTAAAAAAAGGGTATTTTTAATGTTTCAGGGGAAGGATGTGTGAAGGTTTTATTATGTATAGGATGTTAGGTGGTGTTTGTAGGTATCACCTAGGCAGCATAGGCACGTCTCTTTAGGACATAATGTGCCTACAACATGGGCTTTAAGCATCACCCATCTTTACAATTGGCTCCTCTTACTGTCCTTTGTAAATTATGTTTTTTTAATTAGTGAATAGTCTTTACAGTTCCTCCTTTTAGACTTTCGGATCTTCCCATGAGGACTGCCCGTTACATGTGTTTTTACTCTTCAGGTTATTTAGGATACTTTGAGAGCACTCTTTTTTGTTGGCCTGCTCGTGTTAAGTGTACGGTTTACTTCATGCCCAGGCTTCATGAAATGCTTCCGGCTGCCACTTTATTTGCCGTGCTGTTTGGCTGTCTTCAGTGTTTATTAAGCTTCGCCACCACTCAGTCTTCCAGTGCCGCCCCAAACATTGCTTTTTTACTAATGTATTTTTTATTTTTATGCAGTGTTATATACTGCAAACTAGACTCTAAGGTATCAGAGCACTTTACATAACCACCAGTTGCATTACAGACTGACGCATTCAATTTTCAGGCAGGGGAGATTAAGTAATTTGTGCAGAATCACAGGATGCTCGAGTTGACACAGAGAATCATACCGGGTTCCCCTGCTGTAAAGTCAGCGGATCAGGCCATTACGCCACATCCAACCGCTGCTCCCTCTTCTCCTGTTCCTCCCTCTTGTCTCCGCCTCACATGGTCAATCCTAATAGGCACGCCCCCCCCATGATTTCTACCCTCTCAGGTCCCGCCCACTTCTCTGGTTTCTCCCTCTTCCCTCCCCTTCAGGCTACTTCGAGCCCCTCTTCACTCAGTCTGGTCTTTCTCCCCTCCCTCCTCTCCGGTTCTTCCCTGTTCCCGCCTAGCCCTTGCTCACAATGCTGCGTGCCTCTCACTCTGGTGTCGAACAACCATGCCCCCCCCACCCCCACCCCCTATTGCTTCCTGACAAAAGGTCACTTCCTCCAATAGTGCCTCATCTCTGTTATGGCAGAACCCCTCCAGACTGCTCACGCAGCTGAGAGCACAGCCTGCCCCTGTTTTTATAAATACCCGGAATGGCCTATTCAGCTATAGATTTTCAGAGCTGGTCACCGGCTGGGTTTGTATTATCCACAATCACTGTGTTAACCGTGCAAATACTCATTTAATGACTACATGAACCAGAGTGCACCGGGGGCATTTACTTCCAAAACTTGAGGATAACTGGCTGCTTCAGAGGAAGCTGGACTCAGCCTTCGGTCTGCCATGTTGAAATGGTGGCATTGTTAGGAGACTTCAAAATAAATGCATTTTTATTCTTACAGCCACTGCGTCTGAAAATCTGGACATTCAAGCAACCACTGCTGCAGGGCTTATGAAGGATTCATGTTGGTGATGCAGTGGATGGTGCATGGGCAGCATCCAGGAGCCACCGCTGACTTCACGGAAAGAATACCAGTAATTGCTAGGCCCGATAGTTCAAAGAGTCGAAATTGCACCACCGTGGGTAGAGGGTTCTCTGCTTCTATGATGAGTGCAGGCTAGCGATTGTGTTTCATGTACTCCCTTTTCATTTTACTGCAAGCAGTAAGTCCCTGCCATACCAGTATTTTGTGTCAGGTGGCCTGATATTTTTTGTTTCCCTACTTTATCTGTTCTGCTTGTGAGGGGAGTTGAGCTGTTGCTTATAAGCTCTGTATCACGCTGTTGTGTGTGATGGAAGCATGCCCTTCTCTTTTCAGTTCTGAATCTGTTTCCTGTAAAACAGAAGCTAATCTGCTGCAGTTCGTGGTGTATCAGGCGGTAGTGTGTGATGCAAGTCTGTGGTCAAGAACCTGGGAGTGCTGGTGGTTGATGTCCTCTCGTTTGAGGGGCATGCTAAGGCAGTGGGCAGTAACTTTTTGGGCTTTCTACGCAGCCTGAAGCCCATTCTAGGACTTTTTGACGCACCAATTAGACAAATGATTGTCCAATCAACCGTGAAGTCAAGGTTAGATTATTGTAATGAGTTGCTCTTGGGATTTATTAAATCTGTGACCAGAAGACTTCAACGGGCACAGAACGCGGCTGCACGCGGGCTCTTTGCACTACCCAAGTAGTGCCATGCTTCAGCCCTTCTCCACTGGCTTCCTACAGAGAAGAGAGTCTACTTCAAAGCCCTATACATTACTCAGAGGATCCTCTATGGCCTGGGTCCCCAAATCTTGAGCGAACTGTACTCTGTATGTTCTCGCTCAAGCCTTGCGCTCTGCGGATTTGCATCTGGCTGGTGTACCACGGGTGCGCAGGACAAGAGCTGGGGGGAGTTCGTTCTGGGCATTGGCATTTGCCCTCTGGAACCCCATCCCTCTAGATGTCCGTAGCACCCAGGACCACTGGATCTTTAGGAAAATGATCAAGACGTGGCTATTCTCCAGTTACTAACTCGCTCTTTCTGCCACTGCTAGCTTTAGCGCTAGGACACCTTGTTGCTGGGGCAGCCATGCGCTCTATAAATCCAGATAACATAACAGTGATAGAGCTTCTGCCTTTGTCCAGGACAGGCTCTATCACACGCACTGGGTGGACCACGGGCGAGCAGCTGCCTGCAAGGGTCTGTTGGGGCGCTTTTCCACTTTCTCCAGAGTAGCCGGCTCCAATGCTGAATAAGATGCAGTCAGCTACGTACCCACCAGAAAGCCTGGTAAATCATGAACTAGAGCCAATTCATGATGGGACAGGGCTAGAAAAATCAGGAATGTGGAATTCCTATAGCCTGACACCCAGGACATATTGTTTGGGGTCAAGGGCAATACATTTTCATGTGCATTTTGTCCTTGGGACAAGCAGGCCCAAACCCCTGCAGCACAAACCCTTTGGTTGCCAGTATGCAATACCACATTATGGATCAGGGAAGGGCACCGTCTGCAGTTAAGGTAATATTTTTGTCCATATATTAATGCTGTTCAAACTTTTATTCATTGTTCATTAATTGAAATACTTTATTATTAGGGTGAGCACATTAAGTAAATATTGTAAGCTCTGGCTGGCCTACTGACATTGGTTCCAGTATAAAAATGTGTACACACGTTTTCAAAGTTTAGCAATATGAGGCTATGTATAATGCTCCCTGGATGCTCTATGGTTCGATGCAAATATTTGCAGAAGCTCGAAAGCAAGATTCATGATTCTTTGCTTTCAAAATAAAATGTTCATGAAAAAAATTAAAGCAAGAAAAACATTTAGCTAAACTACTTTACAATTTCAGGTATCATTTCTTTGCACCATCATTTAGTAACGTGTTGAGGCATGCTAGTTTTTCCCAAAAATATTCATAGTGAAAAATCACTTTTACCAGTTTTAACCCTTTAAGTGCTGCCGTCGGCCAACGGTCGTCACGGGCACTACCTCCCCAGTGCTGCGTGCGACCGCTGGACGTCCAGTTCAGCACTGGATAATGGACAGCGCAGCACTGGGGAGGTATGTTTACGAGCTCCTAAGGTGTTAATAAGTTTATGGGAAACAAAAACAAACAAGCTTTGGCAAAACCAGTAGGTCTGAAATTGGAGGTCATCTTTTTAGTTTTGTCAATGTGTGACTTGTTCTGGCATGTTTTTTGTAAAATCTTATTGGTTTGGAAGCTACCGGGCCCTCACCATTCAACAAACATTGGCAAAAGCAAAAATTGATTTTGGTCTCAAGAAGCACACACTGCCACAGTAGTTACTGGCACTGAACAAAACTACTTTGTGCCGATATGCTCCTTGTGAAAGAGCAGAATGCTGTCACTCACAGTAAAGCCGGGAGAGGGAATTGTAAGAAACACAAAAGATCATGGTCAACGCCAGACCAAAATTAGGGGCCCAATTAATAAAGAAAGTGTCAAAAGTGAACCAAAGGTATATGTCCTTGCATTAAGTGCAGCTTTAAGTCTTTCATGAAATCCCAAGAATTTACTTAAGTAGGACAAGAAATAGTACTCCTATAAAAAATTTGTGAACTGCATTTTAGCATGAACAAATATGGATGTGTATATTTGCTCATGCGAAAATCTGAGTGTTTGCAAGTTCACTTTTCCTCCAACCACTTTCTTCATAACTCTGGAAGAAGGTTTGTCATGGTCGGGGAATAAATTGACAACAATTCTCAGTATGGGAAAAGATTAGGGAAGAGTGGTTGAAATCCCTTAAACATGCAATTTAGTAGGTTTGCACAGACTCAAAAGGGCATTCTAACCCTGGAACGATTGCTTACTACTTCCTTCAGCCCCAGTATGTAGATCTGCGGAAACGTAGCAACCAAAGGGGATTGCAAGTATTCAAACACTACTATGGTATGAGCCCTGGCTTAATCAGAGAGGCCATATCAGAGCTCTTATATAATGGGAGTGCTGCCATAATTTGTCGCCGCACTACATGGCACCAAAGGGACAGGTGGGTTTTGTTACAGGACAAGTAGATTTATGAAGCAACTTGCCCCATGGACAAGTAGATATTTTATTAAATTACACACCCCTGTAAAATGTTGCTTCACTTAAGGTGGCAACAATTCTAGAACAGGTTCTGCATTTTACCCCTGCATATGTGTAGCTGGCTGAACAACAATCCCTGTGTATATTAAAACTTCCATCACCTTTTTCATATTTCTCTGCAGCAGGTACCTTAACATCTTGAACTTTATATACAAGATACAGGGGGGACGCAGACATTTACTTATACACACACTAAGAGACAGACATATACAGGAACACGGTAGCACAGATGAACATACAGGTGCATGCATACAACAATACACACACAAATACAGGAACACAATTGGACACCCACAGTTAAAGAGGCAACTGCTATACAAATACTACAAAACAGTTGAACACACCCACACAGATACCTACATACTGATTCATACATAGAGGCCATGCCACACTTAAACACCTGTACAGTTTGGGTATTACAAAAGGCTATATTTTCGAAGCATCAATGTATCTTAAACATTTTTGTGTATTTTAAGACATAAAAGATGGCGGAACCTTCTTAGAGATGCACCTGATCCAAATAACCTCTATAGTAATTTTTTCAATATTTGAACTAAAGTTTTGTGCACACCGAAAAGACACCCGCCATCACTATGACAGTCCTAAACAGAACTTTTTACATGTAATGAAAAAAAAGCACAGGTGCACCATACATTTACACGTGTGCAAGAACAATAATATTAATGTCCAGGCACAAACGGTGATGTCCAGAGGTCTTGTTTGTTTGAATCTTTTATTTTTCAACAGTAGAAAACGAACAGCCGACGCGTTTCGTCCCTGGTGGGACTTCTTCAGGGCAAGATTAGGTGGCCAAAGTTGGGCGATGTGAACGTACAGTATGGATCCGGTCAAGGAAGTCTGTTTCGCAGTGAAAAATTAAGAAGTTTATAGTGCAACAGCAATTGGAGGTCTAAATATTATCTGTATCCTCCAGAGAAAAAAATGCAACTGGGCTTAGGGTTTTACCATAGTTATTCGTCAATAAAAAAAATAGATTCAATTATGTACTTGAAATAGAATTGCATAGGTGCACCATCCATGTGTTGTGCACCTTGATCTAAATTTTTTATATATAGAGAGGACCTCAAAAAGGAAGATGGCTTCCAAAATCAATGAGTCCCCTTTCTCCTCGAATAGAATTCGCGAGGAGAGTTAATATCGTCATGCGGAGCCCAGACGCCGTGCACCCTCAGTACGTATAGCACCTTGTGTATTTCGTAGCAGTCTATATTATACAGTGTGTGATGCAAATTTTAAATAATAACATACATATTCACACAGGCTCCGACACCGTAGCACTAAAAATACACAAGACCCTATTCTCTACTGCACAAAACAAGATTTAATTCTGTTTCCTAAGGCAAACATGTATCACTGAATCAAACTGCATGACCCAGTTTGTAGAAGTTGTATAGCTATTCAATCCTTGACGGCACAGCACATAGGGTGATATGCTGCATGTCAAAACACTTATAAGGTCGCAAAAGCGGCCCTATTGGATAGGCCAATGCTAGTTTGTTTTAGGTTGTCCTTAAATTTGTTGTGAGATTTACAACAAAAAACTGTCAGATTTACAAAAGTGAGAGAATTAATCCAGAAGTCAATTATATTGTTGGACTATGAGAGAAAGAGAAGAGGAAAGAGAAAGAGACTGGGGCTCCAAAACCACACCACTGCCGTGCAGAACTTTCAAATAACCACCACTAGTAATGTAGATGAGGCAACCCGAGGATAGTACATGTGATATAGGATGTGAGGCTACAACCCAACACTTACAATGTACAAGAAACTTAAAAATATGCCACTCTCAAACAGCACAAGATAATCCATCCTGAATTGCAATAAGTTTCTCAGTGCAAAAGAGATTTATTTTGGGAACTGAAAGCAGTTAACCCATCGTCAGAACGTACACGAACCCACAAGAATCCCACAAAATGGAGGAAATGCACTCCTCCCCTTAAGACTACAACATCCTAACCACTCATGACCTAGACGCGACTCCATGTGAGATATCCATGGCTGACATGATCAGCACTCTTCCATATCAGCATAACCTGAGGATGATGGAATTATCACAATCAAACCATTCACACTTGGAAATAAGACTTTGCACTGAGTTAAAAGAAGAACTAGCAAAAGTTCAGTAGAATGCAGGAGGGACACAAGAGCAAGTTTAACGAGGTTCCGGCGGCAGGGTAGGTCGTGGGCTTGACACGTTCTGAAACGCTGGACCCAATTGGAGTACATCTCACCCACCGGCAACAGTTACAAATAAATACTTGACAACAGTGTAGGGTACCAACCAGACAACGTGGTATGTAGATTTTCACTTATCCACTCAGTGTAGATCGTGCTTTTCGTCGATCCTGAGGAAGTGCCCAGATCTTTACGACATTTATGGCACGAAACATGTAGATCACTCGAGAGCAGGGTAAACACAGCTAGACACAATGTTCCTAGTCCTTTTGCGCCTCTCGCTCCTTTTAATCAGGCAGTTTACCTTTAAACTGGTTGTTAGGACTAACTGACCTGTTTTAAATTCACGTAAACCCCATTCATATCTACACACACTAGGCCTCTCACCCCCCACTGCACCCACCGACAGGAACTAAAGATCCCTGATAAAGAGCCCAGGGACAGGTGCCCCTCAGGTATTGCAGCGCTGACCGGACGAGGGGCAGGCTCATTTGATGAAGCATGACACCTAGCTTGCTGGGTGTGTGAGAGCCCTAGTTCCGACAAGGGGACCCCCCCCTTCTTTGATACACTAGTGGGGTCATGATTACCCCCATCCCATACCAAAGTAGCTCTCCTTTCCTTACCTATGATCTTAGAGGAACATTGTACCACTTTTTGTACGCAGCCCAGTGACTGCCATTTTGATTTAGCCTATATATGCAGCCCAATTATAGCCTCAGGTAGATTTAAGGGGATAATTTGGGGTCCCTGCCACCATTTTAGGTTCAGGTGACCTGGTGGCAGGGAGCATATCCGGATCGAATTTTCCTCAGGACTAGTTAGTGCTTTTCCATTTATTGTAAGCTAGGTTTTATAAGTCTTACTTTAATTAACCATGCCCAGCAACACTCATGTGCAAAACACACAAGATGATGGATAGAATGTTGCACAATGGCAAAACATTCACCCCCAGTCACAGATCTGGGTTTAATTCATCGTTATTTTGCTCACCAAGCAACCCCAGTTCAGACATGGCCATATGCAAATCAGTCTTGACCCTGTGCCTCATGGGAACAGTCCAGCCCGAACTGCCAAGCCATGTCTTCCCTGGACCGGAATCAAGCATCCTATGACCGGTTTCTGGCTATCAGCCTTCTTCAGCCAGGATAGCTTGACTCCAGTGGCTTAATGAGTACAGGACCCACGTCAGGGCATACCCTTCCCACATAGGGTGAACAGCAAAACACACAAGATGATGGACGGAATGTTGCACAATGGCAAAACATTCACCCCCAGTCACAGATCTGGGTTTAATCCATTGTTATTTTGCTCACCAAGCCACCCCAGTTCAGACATGGCCATATGCATTGTCTGCAACACTCATGTGGCAGACATTGCGGCTTCTGTGGGAGGTTGGATGTCGCAATAGATGGGGAGGCTGTGGTCTGCCCAACTCGACGAGTGCGGCTGCCACAGTTGTAGCCTTTCCCCACCAGGGGGGCTAAAGAACACAGTGCAAGGGCCAGCGCTACAGCTAGAGGGGCAGTCCCTCGAAGTGTTGCAAGGAGGGAGACGGGGCTTCCTGGCATCCGCCGGGCTGGGGCCCAAGTGAGCACCAACGCTGTGGAGGCAGCGGATGGGAGGGACGGTGGAGTGACGAGGAGACGTGCTAGGGATTCCAGCGTTGTTGCGGCCTCGCCTTTACAAGTGTTGTCGGGGCAGAGCAGCCCTGCCACACAGTATGCCCATCTACGGAGCCACAAAAAGCAAAGAACAGAACAAGCGGGCAGCATTTGTGAAGCAGCCAGCGCTTTCGGTGGTGGGAGGGTTTTATATAAACGAGCTGCATATTCAGAACCGCTCCTGGAGGCAGTTTAAAGTGTTGAGAAGAGTAGTGGGGTGGGGGGCAGATGTGAGCCTGATGCTAAGCCAGCTAGTGGGAAGTGCACGGCTGGCCGAGAGGGAGGAGATGGAGGGCGGGAGGGTCTAGGGTGAGAGTGAAGGGGCAAGGACCCCATGCCTGGTTGGGGACACAGCACTCGGGGGGGGGGGCTAACTGGATCTCTTAGACACTGGGAGGAGGCTACGGAGGGGGGGGCGGGGAGACAGGGTGGCGCAGGTGGAACCGTAAATGGGAAGAGTTTGGGTCCCTCCAATGGGGTGCTGAAGGGCCATAGCCTCGGGGTGTGGCACTGGACCTTCCGGGGAAGATTGGCGTCACAGAGGTGGGAGAGCATGCTAGAATGGAGTGGGGAGAAGTATGCCCGGGATGAGGAAATCCGGTAGGACCGGGATTTTGAAATTACGACAAGGTAGGGGGCGCAGGTTGGGGGATGGAGAGAGGAGGATAGATGTCCTGGGACAGGGAAGCGAACACCAAAAGTGCTTGGAGAGTTTTCTAGGTACAACAAATAGGTCGGGCCAGGCACAGGAAGCCAATACACCAGTCCTGTCACCTTTCTTGCAGGGTAAGGGGCGGCATGGAGTTCCAGACTCGGTACTGCTGGGTATGGCCCGTCAACACCATGAAGAAGAGGGCTGGGCCCAGTGGGGTTCATCCGACATCGGAGGGAGATCCCTTTGTGGCCGACGTACGAAGGTCCAGGGCTACCTTGTTGGCCCAAACAGCTGGTAGGTCTAGGACGGCCTCTGTTGCATGGGAGACAGAAGGCAGGCGAGTAGCATCGGCGAAATGGCAGGAAAGGGTTAATTCAGCCCTGCGCTTCGCACTAAGTCTTTGACTTTTGAATTAGCTTCTAAGCAGGTCATGAGGGTGGGCCCCAGCTAGGGCGATGTAGAGGACTCGCTGGAGGTCACAGAATTGGACTATGAGGACGATAGTCTGGGGGAGGGGGAAGTGCTGGATGAGGAGCCGGACTGTGGTAGGGGGAGGGGTCCACTAATCAAGTGTCCAATGTGGTGCAGGTGAACAAGGAATGGCCGAATAGGAGCTTGGCGGAAGAGAGGCCCTTGGCAAGTCTGACTGCAACAGCACAGGTCCTGACCTAGGGACCAAGTAAGATCAAGGCCACACTTGGGGCATCAAAGATTGTATCCATAGGCATGGATGTGAGCAGCCAGCCAGGAGGGTAGCACGAAAGGTCTGTGTAAGGGGAAATACGTGATGTATGTGGGAGTGGGCACTGAGGAGCGGGACAGTACCTAGTGGCTAAACCTCTGGGAGCTCACCTCATATTAGCCACAACAAAGCGCTTTTAGAAGGGGAGGAGGGGTAGGTGGAGACTGTTAATCTCCTCCAAAGAGAGGTGAGCTCTAAAGAGGGTTCGAGAGGTGAGGAATGTGAGCTGGCGAAGCAGCCGAGAGTACCCCTCACGATAGAGAATTTGACAGCAGCATTTCTGATTTAAATCAGTGTATACTGCAAGAAATACATAGGGCGATGTGTAGCCATGTTTAACTACATGGATGTAGTATGTAAGGCCCAACTCACGGGGTGGAAGAATACACCTAGTCCCAATATGACGAAGAATTTAGGGCTTGTCCGGCTTGATATCAGGCAGCAAAATAGTGGGGAACTGGATTCTGATCTCTGGCAGCACACCAGTGGGGGCACTAAATTGGGGGATGACCGTTTTTATAGCAAGTGGCCTGCCAATAGTGTATCGCACCTTTCAGGGACATCCCACCTGAGGGGTGGTGGAGCACTGGACTCAGAGGTGGGCAGACAATTTGTGTTCGGCAAAAGAGCACAGACGGGCGGTGCAAGAGAAATTGCAGAAAGAGGTCTCTCAGGGGAGGATAGCGGGACCCTTTCAGGATTTGCCAATGGCAAACCTGATCGTGTCACCAAACAGAGTGGTGTCAAAGTACGAACGGCTAATTTCCGTTTATATAGCATTTGTCCTAGTCGGAGAGAGGGTCAGTAAACGATTTCATTGCGGATTAAGAGGCTTCCGTATGCTACTCTTCGTAGATGTGGTCAGATCACAGGTAGCGACGGCAAGGGCTTCGGGGGCTTTGATGGCCAAATGAGATGTGAAGGCAGCTTTTCTGCTGCTTCCAGTGCACCATGAGGATTTACAGCTATGGGGTTAACAATTCGAAGGAAAGTGGTATGGGAACAAAGCTTTACCAATGGGATTATCCATTTCATGCTCCCGGTTTGAATGCATCAGCTCCTTTTTGCATTGGCCGTTTACATGGCATATGGTTCATCAGCAGGAAAGTCATTTGGATGATTTTTTTACTGTGGGGGCACCTGGTTCGGCGGACTGCCAGGCTCTCCTGGGATGTTTCTAAGAGTCCATGGGTGAACTAGGACTATCATTGGTGCCGAGTCATCATTCTTGGGCATTGAGATGGATTCCAAACAGATGGAGGCTAGGCTTCCGAATGTGAAAGAAGAGAAAATGCTGGCACTTAACGGGCAAGCTAGAAAGGGAGATGGTGAAAGTGAGGAAGATTCAGGTCCTGTTGGTTCATCTCAACTTGGCGTGTAGGGAGATACAGGCAGGGAGGATGTTCTACAAGAGGTTGGGGTGGCGTTATTGCTGCCTCGTCACCATGTCATGCACAGTGGGGGAGATTCCTTGGGTTAGCCAAGGACGCTGTGAAACCAGACGACCATGCGTAAGATTGTGGTCCGTAGGCAACGTAGGATGGTACAACTGGTCGCAGGGTCCCTCTCAGAAACTGAGCTGATAGCAAACATGGAGAGTTTCTAGCATCTGAGGCACAGCACCAGTAGAAAGGCTGTTTGCAGGCGGATGATGTGCTCGAATATAAAATTGACCTAATAGGCAAGGGTTTATCACGGGTTACCATTATTGAGAGGTTGGCGGACTGGCCTTTATGGAAAAACTGTTATGGGGATACCCTCCATCAGCGGCCGAGCTGGGATGCAGGATACTGGAATGCTCGGCGGGCTAGAAAGCCCTAGTCTTGGAAGTTAATTGGTAAAGTGTTGCAGCAGCGACACAGAAGAGACTTGCTTATTTTCAACACTCATGATGTGGATGTTTATTGGGGTTTTCAGAGGGTCTGAACAGTTTGGCGGTAGGAGTACGGGTGGAGTTAGGTGGGAGGACGTTTCCAAGAGGACAGGTAGATGGGAGATCTGGCTTAGCCACTCCAAAACCAATCAAAGAGCGCAGGGGAAGAGTGTCACATTACACACAGTGGGTTCACTAGGCCCCTGTCCAGTGGCATGAGGCGACTGCCAGGCATCTTGTTGTGAAGCAGATGCCGGTCTGGTGTTTTGCCACAACACTGGGGAAACAAATAACAGCCTATCAGCTGCAAGCTTTGCTGTGAAAGGCCTTATTCACAAAGCAAGTGGTACGTTTTCTGTGCTGCGCCCACCCCTCCTACCGCCCCCCCCCCCCCAAACCAAGTTGAATTCATTTGCGCTCACATACCGGTCATACCATCTCCAGTGGCCAGATCCAACAATATTGAGAGTTGAACGCAAGATAGCAAATACCACCAGAATACTTTTAATTATAGGAAATAAGTCAATGAAATGACGAACATTCATTGTTCCTATGATAACCACATAAAAGTGATCTTGCTTACAGATTACCGATCCAAAAAACACAGCTTGTATGGTTTACATTTATCAGATTCAAGGGGATTTTCTAGGCACACTGCTTAACTGAATACATTTACTAACATCCTTTAACTACAACAAACACAGGTTTCAGTAAAATCTAGAACTTTAAAAGGTGACCTGAACAAACTGCATTAAGACAACAAAAATAATAACACAAAAGAACAATCAAAAGACAGAGACACTTCTTGCAGGGTGGGTATAGACAGTGGTGTACTAGAGAAGTTGCTATACGTTTAGTAGGGTGCAGAGGAAACACTACAACCCTCACCTCACTTGTGTGGGTGGGGCAAGGACCCGTGACTGGGAAGAGCCCAAAACATAGGGAACAAGGGTATAACACCGAGAATTCTAAGCGCTACATTTAAAAAAAAAAAAAAAAGAAGTTTAGCCAATTCTGCATTGGACACCCACACAAGTGAGGTATCATTTTACTCGGGACACTATGGAGAACGCTGTGGGGTAGGACATTTGTGCTGCCATGGTGATTCCACTCAAAAATATGTAGAAAATGTGTTTATTTCAGCTAAATTTGGAGGTTTGCATGGGATTCCGGGTAGGGATACGTTGGGGGATGCATGCAAGCCATACCTCATTGGACTCCCCAGCATTGTTTTCAGAAATGTGTGGGTTTGGTAGGTTTCCCTAGATGGCGGCGAGCCCGGGGCCAAAACCCCAGGTGCCCCACCCCCCAAAACCAGGTAGTTTTGTTCTAGGTAATTTTCAAGTCTCAACAGTATGATTTGGGCCATTTTGGGGAATGCTGGCTGGTAGGAAATTTGTGGATACACGCAGATTCCAGAACTTTTCCACACATACATTTAAGAAAAAAGTGATTTTTCTCAGCGAAACTGGAGGATTGCAGGGGATTCTGGGTAGGAGAATGTTGGTGAACCCACGCAAGCTATACCTTGCTAGACTCCCCGGGTGTCTAGTTTCTAGAAATGTGTGGATTTGGTAGGTTTCCCTAGATGGCCGCTGAGCCCTGGGCCAAAAACTTATGGGACCCCCCCCCTTGCAAACCCAGGTTGGTTTGATGTTGCCTCAATAGGTTTTGGGCCCTGGCCTGTCTCGGGTACTTGACCCACCCATGCAAGTAAAGTACCATTTTTCTCGAAACACTTTGGGGAACATGGGTCCATGGAATTTTGTGGATCCACAAAGATTCCAGCACTTTCCACCACAAAAATGTGAAGAAAATGTTGTTGTTTTTTTACAATGTTTTAGGTTTGCAAGGGATTCTGGGTAACAGAACCTGGTGAGAGGCAGGCAAGTCACCCCATCCTGGATTCCCCTGGGTGTCTAGTTTTCAAAAATATATAGGTTTACTAGGTTTCTCTATGTGCCGACAGAGTTAGGGATCAAAAACTACAGCTAGGCACTTTGCCAAAAAAGGGTCATTTTTCACTGTGAAATTGTGGTGTGTCCACGTTGCGTTTTGCGCCGTTTCCTGTCGCGGGCACTAGGCCTACCCACACAAGTGAGGTACCATTTTTCTTTCTCGGGAGACTTAGGGTAATTCAGATTTGTAAAGCAACTGTTATTACCTATCGACTTTCGATGCATTTCTGCTTTCCAAATTAAAGACCATGTGTAAAAAAGAAGTCATTTTGAAAAATGACCGATAATTCTCATGCTAGTATGAGTATTCCCAATATCAGAAATGTGCAAATATCTACTGTTTCTAAACTCTACATTTTGTTCCCATTTCAGAAATATAGGTGTCTTTCATATTAATTTTTCCATGTATACATTTTCCCAGAATAATGGCTATATACCCGGTACATAAAAAACCATTACAAGTTGCTGCTCAGTTTTTGGCTCTGGGTTCGTCGTGTTCGTGGTGAACCTACAAGTCCTATATATAGCCCCACAACCAGTAAGGTCCAGCGGAAGTAACGGTATATTGCTTTCAAACAGCTGTAATACTTAGAAGTTGCAGGTGAAAAAGTTGACACGAATGGAATGAGGATTTGTAAAGCGCGATGGCTACCCAGGGGCGTCCCAGCACTGTAGAAAAGAATGAGTTGAGCCGGAGAGGCTGGAATAAGAGAAGCTGAGTGAAGAATTAAATTGAAATTTTGCTGAAGAGACAAGTTTTTAACAGTTTACGGAAGGTGAGAAGGTTAGGTTCTGATCTGATATGGAGGGGAAGGGAGTTCCAACTCCTAGCTAGGTTGTAAGAAAGCGAGCGGCCTCCACACCTGGCCTTCCTAATGCGTGGTACTGAGGCGAGGTCGCAGATCTGAGTGAGCGAGAGGGTAGGTAGGCTTTCACCAGGGGGGAGTTGATAGAGGGACCTGTTCCCCAGTAGGAGCGTTGTGCGATGCAGATGCTCTTAAATTCGATTCTGGATCTCACCGGGAGCCAGTGAAGGTCCCTCAGTCTGGCTCTGACTGAAGTTCGGCGAGGAATATCCAGGAGAATTCTTGCCGCACAGTTTTGAATAACCTGGAGTATGTTAAGTGTAGATTGTGGGGCCCCTAGATATACGGCGTTTCCACAATCGAGACAGGAGAGGATCAAACCTTGAACCATAATCCGTCTTGAGTGGAACGGAAGGAGAGGGAGCATTTTGCGGAGTAGTCTCATCAGCCCGAAGCAGGTGGCAGCAAGCTTGGTGGCTTGATAGTTGAAGGTTAGAGTGTGGTCGAGCCAGATGCCTAGGCTCTTGATTTGCTCCTTGGGTTGCGGGGGACTTCCTAAACAGAGGGGCCAGATAGGATTGATGGATTTCGCGATGTTATTTACAAGGAGCATTATCTCTGTTTTGTCCCCGTTGAGTTTAAGACAAGAGCCAGACATCCAAGCAGCGACGGCTTCAAGGCAAGTGTGTAAACTGTGATGAGAGTTCAGGGGGGGGGTCCAGTGCTACCACTAGCTGCGTGTCGTCCGCGTACGTGACGATCTTCACCCCCAATGGGCGGACGACATCAGCTAGGGGGCGTAGGTAGTCATTAAAAAGGGTACGGCTCAGGGAGGAGCCCTGAGGCACTCCACAATTGAGGGGTCTACTGGCAGAGGTGAAATCCCTTTCAAAGACTTGGAAGGATCTATCTGTGAGAAAAGACCTCAACCAATTGAGTGCTGTACCTGACACTCCTATTTTGTCAAGACGGTGGAGTAGGATATTATGATTGACAGTGTCGAAGGCGGCACTTAGGTCGAGTAGGACGATGGCCGTGGACCCGCCATCGTCCAAGATCCTCCTTGCCTCCTCCGTCACTGCAATCAGTGCAATCTCCGTACCGTGACGGGGCCTGAAGCCGGTCTGAGAGAGGTCTAGTATGTTATTGACTTCCAGGAAGTCAGTGAGAATGATGTTAACATGCTTCTCGAGAAGTTTACTAAGCCATGGCAGAAGGGAGATGGGTCTATAGTTAGCGGGGTTAGATTGATCGAGACTGGGCTTATTTAATAAAGCTTTGACCATTACCCTTTTCCATGGTGGTGGAACAATACCAGTATGAAGGGAGGAGTTGAGCAGGTCTTGTATGGTGGGTGAGATCAGATGGATTATCTGAGTGAGAGTACTGGGAGGAGCTGGGTCGATAGGTGATCCAGATTTAACCTGGCTCATGAGTTTTTCCAGTTTAGTAAGTTCTAATGGGGGAAAGCTATTGAGAACACAGGGGGGAGCCGTCGTGCAGCCTATATTGACGGAGTCTGCGGACAGAGTAACGGTGGGGGGAAAAGAAGAGTTGATGGTTTCTATCTTCTGGTAGAAAAACTCAGCTATTTCCTCACAGTGGGTCTGAGTGTTATTGTGATGCTTTGGGGCCTCAGGAAGTTGCAAAAGGGATTTGGCTATCTGAAAGATCTCCCTAGGTTTGGGCGCTGCCTTCTCCATCTTAAGTTCAAAGTATTTAGCCTGAGCTAGATGGATATTTACTTTGTAGTTTTTGATTGCCGTTCGATAGCTCGCTTTGTCTGCTGGGAGGTAACTGAGGCGCCATTTCCTCTCAAGTCGTTTACAGACACGTTTGGCCTCACGTAGATCACTCGTATACCACGGGGCTGTAGGATTGCCCCGCTTAGGATGGGAATTTTTTAGTGGTAGTACTATATCTAGGGAACTGGTGATCCAATTGTTGTAGTTCTCATTATCTAGAGTGGGAGTGGAGGTGTTAATGGGTTTGGAGCTTTGTAGGAGTTCCTGCCACTCAAATAAAGGGAGTTTAGACCAGTTGCGGGAACGTTGAGTTGTCGGGGGTTTGGGGGGGGGAGGTGAAGGGGCAGGGTCCAGGTAAGTGGGATGAGGAAGTGGTCAGACCAAGGAAGGGGGGAGGGATTTCCAACGTGAAGGTTTTTGCAGTTGCTAAAGACAGGGTCTAAAAGATGTCCTTTTTGGTGGGTGGGCCCAGTAACACATTGGTGTAATTCGAGGGCAGTTAAGCTTGAGGAAAGTTCTCTGGCTATGGAGTCATTTGGATCATCTAGGTGGATGTTAAGGTCACCTAAGATTGTAAAGTTGGCAGAGCTAACTGCAAGACTTGCCGCTATCGAGGCAAGATCCGGAAGAAACTGCCCTTGTGGTCCTGGCGGGCGATATATCAGCATACCCGAAAAGGTATGTGTGGCGCTGAATTTTATAAAAAAAGGAAGGCATTCACAATCCGGAAAGTTTATGAGGGGGCTAGTGACAACGTAATCTGATTTATGATTACTGCCAGGCCACCGCCAATGCCTTTTTTGCGGTCTAGGCGAAGTAGTTGATAACCAGGTGGAAGCGCTTGTACCAGGTCAGGTTCAGAGTGTTCCTGTAGCCATGTTTCTGTGGCGAAAAGAACGTCTGGGCTCATCTCCTCCAACAATAGGGAGATTTCCGTGGAGTGTTTGGGGAGTGAGCGGCAGTTGAGCAGTAACATCAAAATTGATGTGGGTTTCTTTATACTGTGGGTGAAATGAAATCCACACTGATTACAAGCGGAGTGTTGGATAGCGAGGTCCCAAGTGTGTAACAGGGTGAACTAACTGTCTGGTTTAATTGGCGCAGGAGCTGCGGGTGGTAGGTGATGGTCTGGCCTAATGGCTGAGCAGGGGGGTGGCCCCTGGCCCCGGTGGGTCGCGGACGGGCGCAGACGGGCTTGCCTTAGGCGCGCCTCTGGCGCGCAAACGTCGCGCTCGCCCGCTGCGCGACCGGAATATGCACATGATTTATACCACTCCGGGGTTGTGGACCGGGTGGCATGGCCTAAAAAGGGGCGTGGTCTCTGCTCGTGGCGAGAGGGCGCGAAGGAGTGTTGGTAATTAGCGTGCTGCGTCAGCGCTGGCTCCGCTGCGTCTGACAGCTAGTTTCCCAAGAAGTAAGTGGTTTAAAATACACAATTAATCTGTGACAATCCCATTTTTAAAAACACAAGTAAATCTGTGACAAACAATTTTTAAAAGAAGTGGCTCGCTCCCGGCTTCCGCCTCAGGAGCACAACTCTATGCTTTTATGGTTGTTTTTTTCAACTAATTTTCAATTTTTCCTATATTTAACTGTTAGTGTCTATAAAGAAACTTTGAAGGATCTGCACAAATAACCCCTTGCTGAATTCAGAATTGTGCCTACTTTTCTAAAATGTGCTTTCCAGGATCAATTATTATTATTATTTTTTTTATTTTAGTAGTTTTGTATAGCGCTAGCTGGACCAAAGGGTATCAGAGCGCTTCACAACATATACAGCAAATAAAATAGTGAGCAGACTGAAAATCAAACATACAGAATCTGATGATAGAATGTTTGTATCCAGAAGATATCTTGGTCTGCGACCTTGATGTCGGACTCGGAATTTTGGTAAGCAGTCCAGGGTCTCTCAGATCCCTTGAGTACAATCAAGTAAGAAGTCTGAGGAGCACAGAAAAATGCCAAAACTGTAAAAAAAAAAAAACTTTGGTTTTCTGACAAAAGTCTGTCAATCCCTAAAAGCTGGGAAAATGGTGATTTCAGCCCTACAAACCCTTTTTGTTATACCATTTGAAGCACTTTTTTCCCATTCTTCCCAAATAAAACAAAATTTAGTTGTATTTTGGCTACTTTCTGGGTCCCTTCCAGGGGAATCCACAAACCCTGGGTACCTTTAGAATCCAATAAATGAATCCGTGCACAAGCAATTTGCAAAAATGTTCAACGTTGTAGCGTGCAACTTGAGGTATCACTCTCTAGACCATAGAGTGTGAACCGAACATCAGCATATGGCGTCCTTGAACCTCAAGGGCGACCCTCAAGGCACTGCAAGACTGCGCGCAAGCGCTTAAATCATTGAAAACCAGATGTTCTTGGATACCAGATGTTCTTGGATAGTTTGCAAAGCTTTCCTTCAGCTTTATTTTCCAAATTTTTTAAATTGTAATGTTCATATCATATGTTCATTTTAAATTCATCAAATGAAGTTAATCCATTGAAACAAAGCAGTATTCAAACAAGTTCATCTTGTGCTGTCTTATACATTTAGTTATAAGACAGCACAAGATGCACTTGAGTTGGTTTATTGGTATTTATCTTGTTTTATGGAATTTTCTTATGTGACTGAATTTTCCTGCTTCATGGTACTATCTTAACCGCATGCGTGCGGGCGGAATTCCGCTCGCACGCTGAGATATGCGAAAGCGCATGTTACGTGACGAGCTGGGCTCGTCATCAGCGTAGCAGGAGGCTACCTCATGACGTGCCCAGCTCGTCATCAGCGTCGAAGGGGTTAATTTGACAATGTCTAGCTATGATAGAGTTTCGTTTGAGACTATACTAATTTTATATGTTGCTAAATGGAATGACGGGGATATGCATCCTAACCACAAGTTATTTTCACTTTCAGATTCCCCTGATGAAGTGCGCTAGACGCACGAAATGCATTGGGAACTTGTTTGAATACTGCTTTGTTTCAATGGATTAACTTCATTTGATGAATTTAAAATGAACATATGATATGAACATTACAATTTAAAAAATTTGGAAAATAAAGCTGAAGGAAAGCTTTGCAAACTATCCAAGAACATCTGGTTTTCAATGATTTAAGCGCTTGCGCGCAGTCTTGCAGTGCCTTGAGGGTCGCCATATGCTGATACCTTTAGAATCCCCAAGATGTTGGAAGAAAAGGAAGCAAATTTGGCGTGGATACCTTATATGTTTAAAAAGTTACAGGGGGCTAAGTGCAAACTACCCTAAATAGCAACAAAAAAAAAAAAAAAAAAAGGCTGAGCACAGGGGGGGAAAGGCCTAGCAGCGAAGCGATTAATGTGCACTCCACAAGAAACGTACACAGATCCAAAAACGAACTGACACACCTATACAAATCCTCCCCAGAGCAAAGGTACATACACCCAAGTCATACATATCTACATTCCTAAATATAGATAAATATACACCCATGCCTGGTCAACAGGGAGATGAACAAAAGTAGCTCATGTTGGTAACCACAAAATAAATGTGATAATGAAACAAAGATCTGCCCAAACTACTTTAAATAAAAGCTTCTTAAACAGTACATAAGTATATTAATACACGTTAAAAGACTGTGGATAGACTGCAGTTCAAATCAGATTTGAGCGCCAATAAGGCAAAAGATCTACCAAAACAATAGAAAGACTTAAACGCATCACTACTATGGAGGAACAAGCAAGACTCCCCAATATTATTTTCCCAAAAAGCTGGACTCCCCGCTGGTCTCACCAATTTCTTTCAGCTACCACATTTCCTCAACATTTGAGGGCCTAACCATTTCACCTAACAGAGCACATACCCAATTATCATTAATCGCTCACCTATTCTTGCCCACCTTTGCTTCCTCTCCAAAATGGAGTATCCAGTACCTCAAACCACACACACACACACACCTTAAAACTCAAAGATTTGATCAAGGGTCTGAGGCACATGGACCTAGGTTAGGGATTTGTTCCAGAAACACAATGCATTTTCATATTATAACTAAATAGTATTAGATTAAAACCTTAAGTAGTCCCTTTTAGATGGCACTTCCAAGAAAGACATTTTAAGAGATACCATAATAATTTCAAATATGGTAACATATTAGGCTATTTAATTTAGCCTTTTTTCGAGGCAGCCCAAACCGCACCTACTAGCATCAGCAGTTTCTCACAACTTAACTCAATTCAAAACCATTGCAAAAACAATGACCTGGCTTTTATTTTTTTTATTTGGGGGTGGGGTTGTTGAATGCTTTTGGGAGGGAGTAGGGCTAGAAAGCAGGAACTCCCGGTCCGCTAGAAACCTCTTATTCCAACCTGCCTTCTTTCAGAAAAAAAAGAACCTACAATAGGGCTTTCACCGGAGCAGCACCAAGAATTTAGAACGCTCTCCCACCCACTATCAGAAGAATCCCTTCTCTAGCATGTTTCAAAAAGGAGGCCAAAATCTTCCTCATGGCTAAATTCCTCGTTTAAGGCCTGCCCTCAACCACCACACTGTGCCTGACGAATCAAAGACTATCGCTTTTTCCCAGATCACCAATTCTCCACGCCGAGAATTTGTGGGACCTTTGTTGTTACGGACTCTAACGGTGATTGCAACCATACACCTGTACCCCCCTTCTTCCCTATGTTCTCAGCACCCCGTCCCCTCGCCATCCTTTTTGTTGATTTTGTATATTTCTGCATTTTAAACCTTTTGTTTGTTCAACACTGTATACCGTGTAAAGCGCTCTGATACCCTCACGGGTCAAGTGTGCGCTCTATAAAACAATAAAAAAATAAAAAATAGACACCAACCCGGCTCCTCTGGGAGGAGGGTTCCCAGACTTCAACGCAGCCGTGGGGAGGGTTCCCAGACGTCAACCCAGCCGGGTGTGGTTCCCAGACGTCAGCACAGCCTGGGGAGGGTTCCCAGACGTCAACATAGCCTGGGGGAGGGTTCCCAGACGTCAACATAGCCTGGGGGAGGGTTCCCAGACGTCAACACAGCCTGGGGGCGAAGGGTTCCCAGACGCCAACCCAGCCTGGTGGAGGGTTCCAAGACGCCAACCCAGCCTGGGGGTTGGTTCCCAAACGCCAACCCAGCCTGGGGGGGAGAGGGGGTACCCAGACGTCAACCCAGCCTGGGGGGAGGGGGTGGGGGCGACGGGGGGGAGTCCCCAGACGTCAACCCAGTCTGTGGGGGGGGGGGGGGGGGGGGGGGGGAGTCCCCAGACGTCAACCCAGCCTGGGGGGATGGGGAAGCCCCAGACGTCAACCCAGCCTTGGGGGGGGGGGGGGGGATTTCCAGCCAGCATCCCAGCCTGGGGCGAGGGGGAAGGGGGGGATTTCCAGCCAGCATCCCAGCCTGGGGCGAGGGGGAAGGGGGGGATTTCCAGCCAGCATCCCAGCCTGGGGGGAGGGGGAGGGGGGGGGTTTTCAGCCAGCATCCCAGCCTGGGGGGGAGGGGAGGGGGGGGATTTCCAGCCAGCATCCCAGCCTGGGGGGGAGGGGAGGGGGGGATTTTCAGCCAGCATCCCAGCCTGGGGTGGGGGGCTGGGGGAGAGTTTTCCAGCCGGCATCCCAGCCTGGGGGGGACTGGGGGAGGGTTTTCCAGCCGGCATCCCAGCCTGGGGGGGACTGGGGTGGGGCTGGTTCCCAGCCGGCAATATATGTATGCAGTAGTATTATTTAAATGTCGGGGGTTCCTAGACGGCAACTCAGCCAAAGGGGAGGGGGTTCCTAGACAGCATCCCTGCCGGGGGGGATTGGGGGAGGGTTCCCAGCCGGCAATATACGTATGCAGTATTATTATTTAAATGTCATTGGTGTAATGGTTTTCGTTTTGAAAAAACTGATCACTTAAATTAATAAATCTTTAAATCTTGAAATCAGACTGCAACCCAGTCGGGGGGGGGGGGCAGTTCCTAGACTGCAACCCAGCAGGAGTAAATGGTTGGGACACCCAAACAGAAACCCAGCTGTGTGCTGGAGTGAGAGGCAACCCAGACAGCAACCCATCCTGTGTACATGCCCAGTGAGCATCCAGACATCAACCCAGCCTTAAAAGGATGGTTGGGGCACCCACACAGCAACCCAGGCAGTAGTGGCTGGGGGGGGCATACGTAAGCAACCAGGCTCATGGGGGGGGGGGGGGGGGGCAACTAACTAAACTTGTGGGTGGGGCCACACAATACAACCCAGCTCAACAAAACTCGTGGGGAAGGGGGCACAACATAATACAACAACCTGGCTCATTGGGGAGGAGCCAAACATCGACCCATCTCATTGGAGGGGGTGGGGGCACAGAATCGGGGGAGAAACAGCAACACAACTAATTGGTAGGCCCCAAACAGCAACATGGCCCATGTGAGGTAAGGGAGTAGCCAAAGCAACAGGGTTCATGAAGGGTGGAGGTATAAAGCAACCTAACTCTGAGAATAGTAACTCAGGTAACTGATGTATGGGTGGGCCAAAGAGCAACATGTCTTGTTAGGGGGTGGACAGCGACCTTTTTCTGTGGTGGGATAGAAGGCAATGGCAAACCGGGTAGCTGGAAGAAGGGGGAAGCCAAACTTCAACCCAGCTCATGGTGGCTGTGGAAGGGCACAGACAACGGATATCGTGGTGGCTGGGGAGCAACCAAGCTGCCATGGGCGCAGACTTTAACTGGTCTGGTGGTAGCCATGGGTGGAGGCAACCGGAATCATGGTTGCAGACCACAACCGGGTTTGTTGGGGGTCGGAAGGGGGCACGGGGAAGCCAAACTTGTGGTGGCCAAAAGGAAGAAGCTTCAGGTTTTGGGGTATGTGAGAGATCGTTAATACAAAGTGCTCTCACACAAGTGGCAATAATCGCACATGTATAAGGCAAATAGCAACAGGCCGTTTTTTTCGGCGGGGGGGGGGGGGTAAAATAGCAACAGTCCTTGTGTGTTGTGGGCTCGGATAACGAAGTGGCTGCTAAGAAGGGGAATAGCAATGAGATGATGGGAGACATGGGGGAGCAAAGTAGTCCTAATTCGATTGCAGGAGAGCAGATAGAGAAGCTGGTGACGATCAAATTGTCTGGGAGCTGGTGTGATGAACAAGAGCAAGAAGCCTAGTGTAGGTCTAATGTGCGGTTGTAGGTCGAAAGGAGGCCTTTGTGGTGGGAGTCTAACAACGGAGTTTGTCTGGGCTAAATAACGAAGATACCGATGTTTGAGTCAAGAATAGTTTGTGTAGACACGTAGTTAGGAGCTGTACTGTTGGAAGATCATTATTTGGGGGTGGGGGGTGAATAGGCACGAAGCCCCACCAACAGACTGCAAACGTAGGCCATGTCACCCTTGCCGTTTGTTAGGTACAGCACCCCTACCCTTGTGCTGTGTGACCTCCCCTTTGTTTACTGAGGGTGGTCCCCGGGGCTCGCGCATCCTCGCCCCCGGGCTGGTGACGGTTGCAGCCGTTGACTCTGGAGTGCATGTACTGAGGTCAGAGCACACAAAGAGGCCGAGGACGACGCCATCTTCACCCGACAGCCTCACCGGGGCGGAAGGAGCGGTGTGGTAAAGCAGGCCCATGTCTGCATCAAGCTGTTGGGGGTGGGAGTTCCGTCTCCCAGGCTTATGTAGAGGTAAGCCTCTCTCTCCCCTGAGGCAATTTCTCCTTCACCCTTTTGTGTCCCCTTCCAGCAGCTCACTCACTACAGTCCCGATGCTCCCCTGCTTGGGCCCCTCTCCTTCCGGGTCCCGGTAGTCCCTCGCTGCATCCCCGTACCCCCCTGGCTGCCCTGTCACTCACCGGCGGTGGCCGTACTTTGCAGATCCCGGTCCTCTCGGCGATCGGCCGAATCTTGCTAATGAAGGCGTAGGGGTCTGCGAACTCCTCCCAGGTGGGCTCAAACACCGGGCACTCCGGGGGCGGCACGAACTCTGCCCCGATACCGCCGACCATGGCGCTACCGGATCACGTATCCCCTCCTATGGGCCAACCTCCCCAGGTACTCAAAAGTCCCACGGGTATTTACAGTTCCTCTCAGGTACGCCTACCAAACCCTCGGGTACTCGGACCCCTCAACCTCCGCGTAACCTCCACCACGACTCTCCCTCAAGTGACACCCACTTTTCAGGTACTCCAACCCCCTTCCATAAATTCCCTGGTCTGGGGCTCCTTCTCCCTCCTCCTTTCTCTCGCCAACTAACTCTGCCTCTCCCCCGTTCCAGCCCCCCGGAGCCGCATCACGCTCTGCATGTGCCTCCGCACACTTTTAAGTAGTCCCAGCTCAATGGACTCCAGAGAGGAAAGAGTGTGGGATTGATGGGTAAATACTATGGAAACCCTTTTGAAAAGGCTCCCACCAACCTGTAGGATAATATCTCGCACAAACCCCCAACCGCGCATGGTTACATTATTTATTTTGTTTTTTAATTATTTTTGGAGGTTTTTGTATTTTCACGGCGATGGCCCCTAACGCTGACAGTGCTCATCGCCAATTTCGTTCGATTGATAAAAGGGCTTTTTGAATAGCAATATTATATGTATTTCAAGTTTGCAATCAATATGTTCGAAAGAACATGATGATATAGTAAATACTCCGAGGTAAGTTTTCGAGGTCCACGTTTGAGTAGCTTATTTTAATTGTATTGTTGAAACCCCTTTGAGAGGGCCACATGGCAAATAATTCCTAGTGTGCTCAACCGTGAGGGTTGACGCCCTTTGCTTATAATGTCCCGGGCCCTACTTACTATTGGTCCTGAGTAACTGGGCCAAGTACTAACTACCCTGTCCAGTAGCAACAAAAGAACACAGCAGCAGACCCAAGTCAAGCACATTCACACCTTATAGTTTCTGAAAATAGGCTTTGAGTGCAGCAACTTCCAGCACCAGCTGCCAAATTATGCTTATTGATAGTACAGGTTAGAGAAAAAGGAAGGTGCACTACATGAACAAGTCAAGAGATTATGATTTCTTTGAAGGATCTTCTTTTATTTAATTTTTTTTGTGAACAACAAGGGCACACAGCCAACGCGTTTCGTTCCCCTCGTGCCACAGGAACTTCGTCAGGGCTAGTATGATATGAAAACGGCTACACATCTACGTGTGTGTGTGTATATGTATATCATTGTTTTTTCCTTGAACTCTAACATTTCCTTTTCCTCCCTTTATTTCTACTCACCCCTAATCTCTAAAATCACCCATCCCTAAATCCTAAAACCACCCTTACCTCTTTTTACCTCTGCCTGCCTCTGAATGCTAATTCACTGTTGACTCACTTTACCTCTACCACCCCTAAACCCTAAATTGACCCTTACCTCCATTTGCCTCTACCTACTCTTAAATCCCCAAACTATCCTTAAATCCCTTTACATCTACCCATCCGTAATCCCTAAAATCACCCTTATCCCTATTTACCTCTACCCAAACCTTAACCACTATTTTTTAAATAGCATAAACGATATATAATTAAAAAAACAATACTTATTTACATGATAATGTACTGTATTATAAAGGGAAAAATACGTATCTGTGTGGTACATAACTACATGAAAAAGGTATGTGAGGAAAGGGATGCATGGTAAAGGCTATTTCCTGGTAAAAGTCTGTTCGCATTACTGATTTTACTGAACACAAAACGTGTATGCTGCCACAACTATGTATGTGTTACTTAACTCTAGGTAAGAGCAGTAGCCCTCTACCTTCATGATGGTAGGCCTTGGTGCACCCCTCCCGTTTAACCAGACACAATAACATGAGACAGGCCATAGTCATGGTGCACACGCATGATCCATTTTTGCCCATGGCCAAAAATCAATACCAGGGTTCCGCATATCCATGCAGCTGGAGCACTCCGTGTAGGGATGAATGTCCATCACCATACAGGGGAATTTTAAGCCCCAACATGTATTTAGTTCAGTTTTTATTTTTCGTTGCATTCAAGATTTGTAGTTTTGTAAATTTGATTACAAAATGTTGGGATTATCATGCTTACATGTGTTGTACACTTAATGAATTTGTTCTTGCCCTTTTTTCCTTCCATCCTACATGCAACCCTAAGAGATGTAGTTTGTGTTAACATGGGCTTTCAATGTAGTTGAAAAACTCAAGTTTAAAGTTATCATTGCTGTGTACAAATCTTATTAGTATTAAAACCAGAGGCTTGTACAAAATCCTGCCCCATTACACCCCAACCAGGAACTTCCAGTCAGCTAATGCCTTATTGGGACGGGGGAGGTGGGTAGTGATCACTATATAAATGCAATTACAATATATCATTAAAAACCTAAATAGCCTAAAGCACAGGGGCAAATCCTTAGGAGTTTAAGCCCCCACATTTGTGGAATGATTCAAATCCAGTTTTCAGAACAGTCACAGAATACAACTATCCACGCGTTTCAGGACATTGGAGTTATTCAGGCTTGCCTTTGATTAGACCACAGATTTGGTAGTAGCAAGTGAAGCCCACAGGAGTTAGAGGTTTTGCCTTACAGACAATGAGCTTCCTAGTACACCATAATTCCGGGCTTGCAATTTGAACTATACAGCACTCAGAAATAACGTGAGATGATGTGCACCACTATATGCATACCACCCAGCAATTGGACAAAATATTATGATGCAGCAGTGCATTGGCATGAGTTTTTATTTATCCAGAGAGATGTATGTGCTTTGCAACAGTATGTTCAGTTGTAGTAAACTGTGAAGTGAGTTAAGCATAACGTCTCACCTTACTTTATTGCTGTGCCCTAAGCGCAAAAAACTAAATTTGCAGGCTAGGGAGGGAGCTTGGGACGGACACATCTCCCGGACGTTTCTACACATTCTCGTCTCTTTATCTACAGCATCCTGGGCTATGGGTTTCATTAGATTCCGATGTTGAAATCATGGCAGCTGGCCTGAACTATGAATTGACAGAGCTATGGTTGCGTGCTGGCTAGCTGTGCCATGGTGTGCCACAACCCAGTATGTAAGCCACCTGCTGCAATTATGCATTGGCGCTCGGCTGCACCCTGAATTGCGAGCTGCTCCCGCACAGGCTGAGAGCTGCATGCCCCTTTGCATGGAAGCTGCGGTAAGTAAAAAAAAAAAAAGCTTTTAAATGGATGTTGTGTACGTGCTTGCGGGTAAGAGGTGTGTATGTGTGACAGAATGTATGTATATGTGTGAATTTGTTTTATGTGTGAGTGAAAGTGGTCTAAGGGCGGGTGATGTCACTTCCGCTACAACTGGCATTTCGGTGAATTGACGTCCATGGAATAATTTACAGTACACACACTACTCTGCCTGGAAAAATCGGTGAAAGGTGGGGAGGGGGCGAGGGCACGTCAGAGGAGGGTGGCCCGGAACTGCTCCTGTATTAGCCCCCTCCCACATCTCTCAGCCATTTTGAGTCAAAGGGTATATCTTTTTCTTCCTACACGTTCCGAAAACCCTCGGAGCTGCTGTTCTGCTTTCCACGAATGCAGAAGTAAAAAAAAAAAAAAAAAATGGGAGTTTATGCACACCTGGCCCCCATCGAACTCTCTATTTCGACAGACGCCTTGGTGTGTTTGCAAACGTTCCCATTTCCGACATTTGCTTAATAAATAACTGATTTGATTTGCAAATAGCACGAGGCGCATTTATTCTTTAACACGTGTGATATTAATTTCCCCCTTCCTTAACGAGTACCTCCATTTTTACACACACCCGCACTACATTTTCAATGCGGGATACATTTTCAACTTTAGTCACAATGCATTACATTTTCCTTTTAGAAAAAATATTCCCTTTCACAAAAGGTGTGTTTCTCGCTCAGTCTTTTAAAATATTGTTTTTTTTTTACCACACAATAGTTCTTGTCTCATAATTTTTAAACGCCGATTTCTTCTACAACTGGCTAAGTCTATTAGCTTCTGAATAACAATTTGAGGATATACATGTCGGAGGGGATAGTTATTGAGCTTTTTAATGTACGTCTGTTTGCATGCACATTTTCTTTCATTGTTGAATACATTTCCTTTTAACGCTATTAATGTGATTGCGTTGCGGTTTTTAGTTTCTCCTTTTCCGTCATATTTACTTGCAAATATTTAACTTTCTCAGTTAAGTTCTTTGTTGTATCAATTCGAAAACCTTGAAATAAAACAAAAGTATGTGGTCACGTAAACCACACTACACTTCAGTTACAACTGTCATTCATTATTGTGTCGACCGCTGATCACGTACTATGGTTCCACGTAACACCTACATGTTTCTCCTATGTACAGTTTTTATTCAAATCGAACTTTATGGAACCTTTGCAGCGGTTGATTTTGAGGGGAAAACAAAAACAGTTTTATCGGTCAAAAGCTTCGTTTTTTTTTATTGCCAGTGTTTACATGCGCGGATGGATACGGCCCGGCTATGCCACACCACGCCCGGACCTTCTTTTTTTAAAGAGACTCAACGTTTGCTGTGATTGGCTGGCGTGTGGAGTTACGTTGCAAGTAAAGGCGGAGGAACAAGGACGACATCTGCCATGGGGGCTGCATTGTTAAACGCTTCTTAATACAAAGCGGTGCATTGGGAACCTCAAGCGTTTTGCTACACCCCAAAGGGGCACTTTTATGCAAAAAATAACACACGATTCACAGCAGATTAACAATGCATCTTCTCTACATTGTTTTATTAGTTGAACGTTTTGCAATTGGCAGGTCAAAGGCTTTGCACATATTTGGAAAAAACATTGTTCTAGTCAAGCTGTACTTAAAAAGCTAACAAAGTGAATGTATTTTCTGTGGTCTTAAACTGTGCAAAGAGTTTCAAAGCTATACGGATTGGCATTAGATGTGGACCGAAGTCATGATGACACACATAGTCCCTCTAGCACAGATGCTAGACCCACATACAAATGGCATTCTTTAGTAGTGTTGTAGAGTTTGGGGCCCTGCGACAAATGGGGAGGACACGCTTAAATGGTCGGATGCACAGGGTTTCTTTGTGTTTGTTGCATAATGGAAGAAGGTGAATTTACGAACACAGAGAGTTCGCTTCGAAGACAGTTGTAACCAGAACAGGACCTTGTTGGAAACAAATCCAAGCAAATGGACCTGGGCTGGGGTTTCAGGCTGTGAGGGCAGACAGCCAGGTGACGTGTGCTTCGTCTTGAAAGGGGTGGGGATATTCTTTAAGGAGACTACCTCGCTCGCGTGAGGTGAGTGGTGGGAATGGTCGTTTAATCCCAGCAGTAGCAGAGCGCTTTATCACTCAATCCCATTTGTGTATTAAACAGATGGCGTTCATTAAACGTCCTATCTTGTCTCTACCCACACGAAAGACAGTTCACATTTGGGTTCTATGTAGGGAAAATGTAAGTGCAGTAAGTACTGATAAACACCGACAGCGCCTTTAACATTTTTTTTGCAGATGAACAGCTCTGCCAAGTATCACGCTTCAGGCGTGATTCTAACGCATTTCAGTGTGGTGGTCCGCATCACCGCACTGAAATGCGAAGTCACGCATATTAGGGCTCGCTTGTGGTCCCCAGTTGTAAGCGCTGTGGTCGAGCCTTGGCCAGTTTAATAATTACTAATAGCAGCCGGTGAAGCGTGCGCAGCTCGACACACTTAAGAGGCTTGATTGTTGAAATAATCACTGCGCAGCCGCACGCATCTGCACTTTCTTGACGTCACAGCTGCTGCAGCCAATCATGGGTAGTGATACCGGGCGGGAGTTAATTCTGCACTGAGCTGGCTCGCTGTAAAATGAGGACTTCTGTGGTTTTGGAATTAAGCATGAGTCCGACCCCCGAGGACATGGCGGAGGCCACTGTGGTCTTGACGGCGCCCAAGCAAACCAACCCAGGACCCCTGACTGCAGCTCTCAGCTGACACTGAGCCGGCACAACCGAGCTCGGGCTGTCAGGCATGATCAAGTGGGGGCCCGGGCGACCGACATGGAATGCAGCTGCTCTCTCGGCAATCACTGCATAAAGTAAGTGTGTGTGGAAGGCAAGTCCTCGACCCATAACATAATTCATTAAAGTAACGTTAATTTTAAATTCCAGATGTTGCGGTTCCTGTAATTTAGAGACTTGGCCTGCCTGTCTATTTAGTGATAAGAAATAATATTTACTAAATGTCCTGGATAGTGGTGGCGTAATCTTTGCTACTCTAAACATGCCTGGTTCCGTTGGAGCGAACACTTTCTATGTAGAAAAGCACATATTCTCACAGTACTGCGCTTCAACCTTTTAGCTCCTGCTTCCGATAAAACTTTGAATTTCCTAGTGTCTGCTTTTTCCTGACCTCAGGACACTCTGTACCTCTTTTCCAGTCTGTTGGCCTCTGGAAGATTCCCTCGGCTAGCCTTTAGAGCCATATCTAAATTTCCATTTATGCATGCGACTTTTACTCCGAGTGTTTACACGGCTCGAGCTCTAGCAAATATTTTAATGATAACTACAAGTAGTGTGCACCATGTTTGTAAGTATTTAAGTTTAACAAGCACCTGCTGTCGCCTTCTTTTCCTCCTGAAATGTTCATACAACGGTAAATATATCACAAAAATTCTGATTAATGTTCTTCCTGGAGCGCGATCATTTTTTCTAGTGAAAGTTTTCACTGATTATAAAGTAGCACAGCATGTTAATATACCTGCTGCAAAATACGCGATCCATGCAGATGAGGGAGTGCATATAATGAAAATAGGTCAGTGCTTTAGTTAGAGAGGTTATTTTGTTACTCGAAGTGTACAAGTTAAAATCCCAGTTTAGAACATGGAGCTAATAACTGTCATAAAAGAGCTGAAGGCAAACTGGAAGGTATATATCAGTCGCTATGAACCACCCTCCCTCCCCCCCAGTCTTTCATTATTATGTTGCAAAAAGGGGTCATTTCAATACAAAACAAAGTTATTATTAAAGAGAACCCCCAACCACGGTGTAACGCTTTGAATTCTGAGTTTGTTGCTTCTTTAGACCAAGTACTCATAAACTATACTGTCTCTCAGTATGGATGACCTGTCACTCCTACACTTTGTAGTTCTCTGTCTTAAGTAACATTCCTTTACACTGATTTACACATTTTGAATGAGTGTATGTGTGTAATGTGTGTGTGTGATGTAAAGGGCTCTGACACCCTACACCCATATGAGTGGCGCTATAAACCTAGTTAAATGCATCTGAGCGAGAGTGGTTATGGAGAATGGAGGGGATTGTGAAAGGGGTGGTAGTGAGGGAATCCGCAGTGAAGGTGGTCATTGGGGGTCCAGCAAACAAACAAGCCGGCCCTGGATATAATAATATAGGTACAGCTGACAACAAGGCGAGTGCTCTTCTGCAATGGCCAAAGTCATACAACTGAATTGAATTACCACCTGTCTAAGTGACTCCACTGTTGATTGAGCGTTCGTCCAGTATTAACAGGCTTGAGATGAGCCTGGCTGACTGTACCTTATGTGTGCCTCAGTCTCACTCCCCTGAGGCTTCCCCGACCGATCAGGTTACAAGGTCACTAGGTTGTGCCCTTCAATTCCTGGTGCTTTGCAGATATGTTTTAAGATTGTTTTAGGAGTTTCTAGTTGCTCAAATGGTTGTCATTTCTGATAATTGTATGTTTCCTTCGTATTCATTGCTTGATTTTGCTTGTGAGAAAGTGTCACTCATAGTTGTTTAAATGTCACTCATAAATACACTGAAATTATGAAAACGTCACACATAGCAATCTGAAACCTTGGCAGCTATGGATGAAAAAATATCCCCTCGTACAGCAGCATGTCTGATGACAAAGTGCTGCTAAAATATTCTGTAATGAATCCTGCGCCATGCACGGCAACCTTTAACAAACCTTGTAGGAAGATTATGCGGTAGAAATTGGGTTATCAGGTGACTCCATGTTATCAGGGGCAGGTGAACTTTAAATCCCATCAATCTCGTGCATTTTGGGAGTTGTAGCCTTGCTTCATTTCAATTGAACCAATTGATTAATGCATCTGAAGACACTCACTTGTAAAAGTAAAGTCCAAAACTGGAACGTAGAATCCACGATGACATGGAGTCATCAGGTCACCTTAGGTGGGAGAGACTTTCCTTGTTTACTGAGCTGTGCAAAGGATTTTGTTGTTCACCTAGAATGGAGAAGGCCTCTCGGGTGGGAATCTTGATCCGGCTAAGGCCACAGATGATCATGGTGCACACACTTTATGAAGTGGGTGTTCAGAGTGACGACACTGTTGTGGGGTAGATTCCCCCTCCCCACGCCCATATCTCTGGCTATATTTATCCCCTTTACAGAGGAGTTTTGCTGCGATAGTGCATTAAGAGCTAGTGCAAACAATACAATGGGAATCAACCACTCAAAAAAACGAGCAGGGGGATTTAAGACTTCTGGATCGCTATGAGGGGCATACAAAGAAGACAGCAATTCAAATCATTGCAGTAATTCGCAAGGCCCTGGCTGGAGCAGAGATGTCAGCCTACCAATTTGGCACACATTAATTAAGCATTGAGGCAGCACAAACGGGCATGCAGCAGGGTGGAATCATGGCCCCGAGTAGGTGGCATCCCAGGGTACACAAGGCCTACACAATACCTTATTTAGTGCAGAACATCCCTCTCACTACTCCTCTCTCATGCATCTACTGGTCAGTGCAGTGACCTCTCTACTGGCCAGTACAGGGGCAGAATGTTCTCTGATTGTGTCTTGACAAATGACAAGGGTGCAAGACCAATACATTTTAAGTGTCCAGGGCACAAATGCTGGTGACATGGAGTTACCCTGACAGGAGTGAAGGTTTATGGAACCCCACCATATATTGGCTCGGCATCCCAGGTGCAGGACATAGACTCCTTGCTTTGGGTTGCCTTCTGGCAGAGCCAGCTAACTGTGCAATATTGAGTGGGGTCCCTTATACAAGGAACACAGCACTTGCAGCCCGGGCCCGCCTGATGGCCAGCTATATGGTTAGCGAGGGTAGTGAGTTAAGCCTTCCCATAACAAGGTTGGACCCCCCCCCCCCCACCAAACATACTACAAAGATACTTCTTCATGACTATTGCCCTGAAGTAAACAGCTCTGTGGCATGATTTGAGGGTGTGGAATTTAATAAAACATCTACTTGTCCATGGGGCAGGCTGCTTAATAAATCTACTTGTCTTTTAACAAAATCCACTTGTCCCCTTTGTGCCATGTAATGCGGCAATAAATTACGCAGCAATCTCATTATATAAGAGTTCTGATATAGCCTCTCTGATTATGCCAGAGTTCATACCATAGTAGTGTTTGAATACTAGCAATTCCCTTATGCTGCTATGTTTCTGCAAGTCTACATACTGGGGCTGAAGGTAGTGCTAAGCAATAGTTCCATGGTTGGAATGCCCTTTTTAGTCTGTGCAAACCTACTAACGTGCATGTTTTAAGGGTTTTCACCAATTCTTCTCTAATCATTTCCCATACTGAGAACGGTTGGAAATTTACTACTGACAGTGGCAGACTTAAAACTTCTTCCAGGGTTGGGAAAAAAGTATTTGGAGGAAAAGTGAACTTGAAAACATTCAAATTTTCACACGAGCAAATCTACTCCTGCATATTTGCTCATGCTAAAATGTAGATCACAAATATTTTCTGGGAGTACTATTTCTTGTCCTACTTCTGTAAATTCTTGTGAATTCATGGAAACTGTGCATATGTACTAAGAACATATGTACAGTTTCCATGAATTCATGTTTAGTTTTCCGATCTACTTACTCACTTGAATTTAAGACAACTGGTCTTAAATTCAACTAAGTACATATGTACAGTTTCCATGAATTCACAAGAATTTACAGAAGTAGGACAAGAAATAGTACTACCAGAAAATATTTGTGATCTACATTTTAGCATGAGCAAATATGCAGGAGTAGATTTGCTCGTGTGAAAATCTGAATGTTTTCAAGTTCACTTTTCCTGTACTTAATTAAGTACATATGTACAGTTTCCATGAATTCACAAGAATTTACAGAAGTAGGACAAGAAAAAGTACTCCCAGAAAATATTTGTGATCTACATTTTAGCATGAGCAAATATGCAGGAGTAGATTTGCTCGTGTGAAAATCTGAATGTTTTCAAGTTCACTTTTCCTCCAAATACTTTTTTTCCCAACCCTGGAAGAAGTTTTAAGTCTGCCACTGTCAGTAGTAAATTTCCAACCGTACTCAGTATGGGAAATGATTAGAGAAGAATTGGTGAAAACCCTTAAAACATGCACGTTAGTAGGTTTGCACAGACTAAATAGGACATATATACTATGGATGCACTTTTGAGATTTTATTTAATAACTGGGCCTCTAATTAGGCCTGGCATTAACCATGACCTTTTGTTTTGTTTTTTATTCTGTCTCTCTCCGTCTATCAGCTGGCGTCCCTGTAAGTGACAGTATTTTGCTCTTTTAGAAGGAGCATATTAGCACACAGTGTAGTTTTGTTCAGTGCCCAGAACCGCTTTGGCAATGTGTGCCGAGACCAACATTTTTTTGTTTTGCTTTTGCCAATGCTTGTTACAATGGTGAGGACCCAGCAGCTCCCACACTGTTAAGGTTTTACAAAAAACATGCCTAATCAAGTCACGCCTTCACAAAACCAAAAGGCTGACCACCAATTTCAGACCCACTAGCTTTGCCAATGCTTGTTTATTTTTGTTTTCTATATTCGTATTTAAACTGGTTACACTGATTTTCCATTCTGAATATTTTTGGGAAATACTAACAAACATCAACATGTTACTAAACAATGCTACAAAGATACGGTACCTAAAATCTTACAGTAGTTTAGCTAAATGTTTTCTTTTCTTACATGCATTTTTTTGTGCACGTTTTATTTTGAAAGCAAAGAATCATCATTCTTGCTTTCCAGCTGCTGCAAGTATTTGCATATAATCAGAGAGCATTCTGGGTGCATTATACAGAGCCTGATATTACTAAACTTTGAAAGTGTGTGTACACTTTTATACTGGAACCACTGTCGGTAGTGCAGGCTGAGCTTAAAACATTTACTTTTAGTGCTCACCCTAATAATAAAGGCTTTGCGTTAATGAACCATATATACAAGTTTGAACAGCATTAACACACATATTACATATAACACACTTTACCTTAATTGTAGAGAATGCCCTTCCCTGAGCCACAATGTGGTCTGTAAACTGGCAGCTAAAGGGTTTGTGCTGCAGGGGGTTGGGCCTACTTGTCCCAAGGACAAAATGCACATTAAAACTTGTTGCCCTTGACCCCAAACAATATGTCCCGGGCGTCGGGCTATAGGAATTCCACATCCTGTCACTTGTTCATCAGCTGCCTGTGAGCGAGCCACAAAGAATGACTTGTTACTAAAACTGCAGCCTTTACTCCTAACACATTGCATGCAAGCATAATGACTAAAATGGGGGATCTACCGTAGTTTAAGATTCCACGAACAGCAGGAGTTGTTGCCAAGTGCTTGGGTTATAAAGAATGTCAACTGTTCAGTAGAATATCCCCTCTTTTTCTTCCACTAATTGTATTACCTGCACAACGTAATCAGAAGCCTCAAGTAGGTCCTTGCATAAGTGGCTCATCCAGTCCAGATTTATTATATGTATCCTAGGAATTGTGGACATGATTTTATAACAGATAAACAGGACTAGAAATTGCAGTGTTAAGAATAATCAAGGTCCAGATGAGCTACTCTCACAAGAATCTCGGAATCTTGTATTTAATCAAGAAGGTGGAGGTGACAGGAAAGCCGTCATTGCTGTGACCCAGAAGCATGATTCTAAGTGACAGTGCAGTTGTATCAACAAAATTAAAAAACGGCTGGGGAAGTACGTGGTTTAATTCAAAATTTTGCTCTGTAAAGTGGTGAAAAACATTCCAAAACTGTCATTTGCAACTGGTTTTTACCACACTTAATTCCACCTGAAGTGCTAATATTTCAGAACTGTTTATTCCAGGATGGACCTGGAGAAAACTGCGAGTACGGAAAACATGGAACTGAGCAAAATATGCTTGAAACTTGTGATTTTGTAATCATCAAGGCATCTAGAATGATCCAAAATAGACCTTGGTTTTTAGCATCAATGTATGCACTACTCTGCTCAAGCACACTACACAAGATAGCAAGAGGTGTTTTTGGACAGCAAAAGTAACAAGCATTTACAATGCAACGGTTTCGCCTTTGGAAAAGTTAGAGCTATTGGCATTGTAAATGACAACATTTTTATTTATGTGTTGGCTTTGAAAACATAAATAAATAGCAGTCATTTACAAAGCCAATAGCCTAATCTCTCGCAAATGCGACACCTATTGCATTTGCACCCACACACACACACACAAAACCAGGTCACAAGCAGGCAACAGAGACACACACAAAAACGGGTCGCAAGCAGGTAACAGAGGCACACACAAAACTGGTGTATTTATTTTTTAAACACCTTTTTGGTATTTACCCATATTTATTTTGTATTTTGAGAATAAATTGAGCCGTAAAATTGTATATTTTTACATTTAGTTTACTAATAAATATGCATTCATACTTTTCTGCCTGGCACGTTTTACAGCCAAGTTTCCCCAGGACAATGCGCATTCCAGTTTTTTCTTTGAATCTGGGACTTCTTGTCTTGTTCATACCATTACAAAACCAGGAGTACACGTCCCAGAATTCAAGGGAAAAAACACGTGGACTGGAGAGGGCAATACTCTTGACGTGACGGTTTACTTTACACCCCAGGTACACTCAGTAAGTTTAGTAGACAAACGGTACATCACTATTTCAAAAATATGTTTCCAGATGAAAAATACCCTTCTTCATGCATCTCATTTATGAGATAACTGCACCCAAGCCGAACACGAAGAGATGTTCCATACGCTGGCTTTTTCATTCCTGGCACAAGTTACTATGATGAACAGGTGGGTGTTATATATATTCCCATCAGATAAATATTTTGTCTACATATCTATCTCAGGAGGCCAAATGGTTGATCTACCGCACCGTTTTATCTACTCTAAATTCGTATATATATATGCAGATCAAAACAAGTGCATATTTTTAATCGTATGCTACTGTATTTATCCAATTCTACTTTTTTTCTTAGACTATTTTGGCAGGATTTGAATGATCACAGCAGGATTTTGTATTTGAGTGGGTGAAAGACTTCTTGCAGAATGTTAAACAAATGAAAGCAAGTCAAATGAGGAAATCCAAAGTGTAACACGAATCGTCATGTTTTCCAAAATCAGCCATTTTCCAAAAATCAGCACAGTAATAAATTACTCCTATCTAATTTATAAGACCTAAAACATTCAAGGATAGCAAATACCTACAATAGGTACAATTAAATAACACAGGGTGAGAGCAACAGAAGGCACACACTCAGGGTGAGAGCAACAGAAGGCGCACACACGCAGGGTGAGAACAACAGAAGGCACACACGCAGGGTGAGAACAACAGAAGGCACACACGCAGGGTGAGAGCAACAGAAGACACACACATACAGGGTGAGAGCAGCAGAAGACACACACACACAGGGTGAGAGCAGCAGAAGACACACACACACACACACACAGGGTGAGAGCAGCAGAAGACACGGGGTGAGAGCAGCAGAAGACACGGGGTGAGAGCAGCAGAAGACACACACAGAGGGTGAGAGCAGCAGAAGACACGGGGTGAGAGCAGCAGAAGACACGGGGTGAGAGCAGCAGAAGACACACACAGAGGGTGAGAGCAGCAGAAGACACGGGGTGTCTCCCAATGGCTAGCCTCCATTTATGGAGCTAGCCAATGAGAGACAGAGGCGGGTCATCGATCCGACATAGAACTCAAGAGGTTTTTTAGCGCAAGCGCACTACGTGCGCACTTGCAGGCAAAACCTAAACAAGAGCAGGACAGACTTCCCGGCAGATCAGACAAACGAGTGCGTCTCTCGCATACAATGAAAAAACAAGCATTGGAAATGCAATAGGTCTCGCAATAACGCGAGTCTGAACTATTAGCATTGTAAATGATAATGCCCTTTATTTTTGCGTTCTGGTTTTTGGAACATAAATAAAAGGCTTTGTCATTTACAAGGCCTATAGCTTAAATTTGCGTTAAAACGAGACCTATTGCATTGCAATGGTGGTGGTGCTGCTGAGTTTTTTCTGAATCTGCACCCACAATCTGCACCCACAATCTGCACCCACAATCTGCACTCTGAATCTGCACCCACAATCTGCACCCACAATCTGCACCCACAATCTGCACCCACAATCTGCACCCTGAATCTGCACCCACAATCTGCACCCACAATCTGCACCCACAATCTGCACCCACAATCTGCACCCACAATCTGCACCCTGAATCTGCACCCTGAATCTGCAATCTGAATCTGCACTCTGAATCTGCACCCACAATCTGCACCCACAATCTGCACCCACAATCTGCACCCACAATCTGCACCCACAATCTGCACCCTGAATCTGCACCCTGAATCTGCACTCTGAATCTGCACTCTGAATCTGCACCCACAATCTGCACCCACAATCTGCACCCACAATCTGTGAGTGGCGTTGCGTGGGTGAGTGGCGTTGCGTGGGTGAGTGGCGTTGCGTGGGTGAGTGGCGTTGCGTGGGTGAGTGGCGTTGCGTGGCTGAGTGGCGTTGCGTGTGTGAGTGGCGTTGCGCGGCTGAGTGGCGTTGCGCGGCTGAGTGGCGTTGCGCGGCTGAGTGGCGTTGCGTGGCTGAGTGGCGTTGCGTGGCTGAGTGGCGTTGCGTGGCTGAGTGGCGTTGCGTGTGTGAGTGGCGTTGCGTGGCTGAGTGGCGTTGCGTGGCTGAGTGGCGTTGCGTGGCTGAGTGGCGTTGCGTGGCTGAGTGGCGTTGCGTGTGTGAGTGGCGTTGCGTGTGTGAGTGGCGTTGCGTGTGTGAGTGGCGTTGCGTATGTGAGTGGCGTTGCGTGTGTCAGTGGCGTTGAGTGGCTGAGTGGCGTTGCATGGCTGAGTGGCGTTGCGTGGCTGAGTGGCGTTGCGTGTGTGAGTGGCGTTGCGTGTGTGAGTGGCGTTGCGTGTGTGAGTGGCGTTGCGTGGCTGAGTGGCGTTGCGTGGCTGAGTGGCGTTGCGTGGCTGAGTGGCGTTGCGTGGCTGAGTGGCGTTGCGTGGCTGAGTGGCGTTGCGTGTGTGAGTGGCGTTGCGTGTGTGAGTGGCATTGCGTGTGTGAGTGGCGTTGCGTGTGTGAGTGGCGTTGCGTGTGTGAGTGGCGTTGCTTGGGTGAGTTGTGTTGCATGTGTGAGTGGTGTTGCTTGGGTGAGTGGCGTTGCGTGGATGAGTGGCGTTGCGTGGATGAGTGGGGTTGCGTGGATGAGTGGGGTTGCGTGGATGAGTATGAGTGGGGTTGCGTGGATGAGTGGCGTTGCGTGTGTGAGTGGTGTTGCTTGGGTGAGTGGCGTTGCGTGGGTGAGTGTGGTGTTGCGTGGATGATAGTGGGCTTGTGTGGGTGTGAGTGGCGTTGCGTGTCTGTAAGTGTTGCTGTGTGGGTGAAAGTGGCACAGAGCCTTTGATGTGGCCTGGCGCAGGAGAAATGCTGCTGCTGCTAATTAAATACAAGAGCGGCCGGGAAGCGGCCAGGAAACACAAGTACGGCCGGCCACATAATTAGGGGAGGAGAAGCCGCACAGCACACGCTGGGAGAAGCCCTTTGATGTGCTGTGCGGCCGCGATGCGCGCTCTGTGCTGGGGGAGGGGGAGGGCCATTAGGAACAGATGGCCATGAAAGTGTATGGGCCAAATGCGCGTGCCTGTACGTGCACTCGAAGAAAACGCCACGGAAAAAAGCGGTGGTTTGACAATCAGTTCGAGCACTTGAATTCTCCCCCATTTCCCATTGCTTCGCAATGGTAAAGGACGAGACCTGCGTGTGTGAGTGGCGTTGCGTGTGTGAGTGGCGTTGCGTGTGTGAGTGGCGTTGCGTGTGTGAGTGGCGTTGTGTGTGTGAGTGGCGTTGCGTGGGTGAGTTGTGTTGCGTGTGTGAGTGGTGTTGCTTGGGTGAGTGGCGTTGCGTGGATGAGTGGCGTTGCGTGGATGAGTGGGGTTGCGTGGATGAGTATGAGTGGGGTTGCGTGGATGAGTGGCGTTGCGTGTGTGAGTGGTGTTGCTTGGGTGAGTGGCGTTGCGTGGGTGAGTGTGGTGTTGCGTGGATGATAGTGGGCTTGCGTGGGTGTGAGTGGCGTTGCGTGTCTGTAAGTGTTGCTGTGTGGGTGAAAGTGGCACAGAGCCTTTGATGTGGCCTGGCGCAGGAGAAATGCTGCTGCTGCTAATTAAATACAAGAGCGGCCGGGAAGCGGCCAGGAAACACAAGTACGGCCGGCCACATAATTAGGGGAGGAGAAGCCGCACAGCACACGCTGGGAGAAGCCCTTTGATGTGCTGTGCGGCCGCGATGCGCGCTCTGTGCTGGGGGAGGGGGGAGGGCCATTAGGAACAGGAACAGATGGCCATGAAAGTGTATGGGCCAAATGCGCGTGCCTGTACGTGCACTCGAAGAAAACACCACGGAAAAAAGCGGTGGTTTGACAATCAGTTCGAGCACTTGAATTCTCCCCCATTTCCCATTGCTTCGCAATGGTAAAGGACGAGACCTAATGAGTGGAACCACCCACCCGCATCACCCAAGGCTTCATTTCTCTATGCAACAATAGAACAAAAGGCTTGCTTTCTAGTACAAAAGAAGGGGCAAAAGAGGACCCCTCTGACTAGGTTCCTCTACTGACCATCTACAGGTCAGAGAGGTCACCACTCCCCCTCCGAGGGTCCAGTATACAGGAGTTGTATCCAAGCACAAAAATTGGGCCTGAACCTCATGCCTCGGAGCACGGCCATTAAATATCCCCACTCTATTGTTTCAAATGTCTTTTCAAAATTAAGGGAGACCAGGGCCAATTCAGCCTTACCTCCTGCAGTGTTATGGGGCACACGGGTCTCTCTTCAAAGATTGTGGGATTATACAATGTTAATATTACCTGAATGTTAAATCAATTCAATGCACCATAACATTCTACTCCTTCAGCACTGGTGAGGTCACTTACAAGAATCTAACACATTAATTCCTTTCAAGTGTCATATAAATCTAATACGGTCTTCCCTGTGCTAAACTACTCTAGATTTCTCATCTCCAACACATGACTTATCACTTTGCTCCAAGGACACAGACCTTTAAAAAGTTCATGACATCTTACGAACAACGTGCTATCCTTTAAATATGCATTTAATTGCTGTACTGGGTCATTATAATCCAATATGTTAACACAGCAAAGCAGTTTCATAGTACCTAGACTGGACAACTGGGGGTCTGCAAGTTTTATGTCACATGCTACAACTAGGAAGTGTCAGAGATGTACCTGCCTGCAAAAGATTGCTGCATCTTTAACAAGAAAACAAAAAGGCCAAAGAGAAGTTAAGTCAAAGAGCATTTTGGTAGAATAATGCTCATTATTACTCCCACTCTCTGCTGTGTATGGATTTGGTCTCAAATGAATAAATTACCTCATTTTCGAGCACTTCTTAATCCCTGATAAGAAATTAAAGACATTTTAGGTTTTCATAAACGAATGTCGTAAAATTTACACTAGCACATGGCTGCCATTGGATTAGAAGACCAACCCCAAATAAAGCACAATATATTTACATATCAGCATATTTGGCTACTAAAAATGTATCTCTCTTAATGAAGGATGGGTACGTTAAAATTTAGATTTTCAGTTGCAACCCTGGTCAGAGAAGGATTTTATACTCCTTGAGGTTGGCCACTTGTCAATGCCCGCACTTCTCTTTAAAAACACCTAGCACAGCTCGTTTCAGGAAAGATATGAACAGGGCCCTCTTTCAGAACCACAACGCCCCCGTTCCGCTTTGCAAGAGATTTATAGTTTACCACCCAATTAGGACGATCGGGAAAACGGGCGTCTGCTCGTAATATGGATATGTCTGTTATGTTATGTTATTGGGGTTGCTTATATAGCGCACGGCTACTCCAGGGAGTGTCCCGGCGCTTTCTGGCCCCAAACTGAGAAAGAAGATGGAAGAAAACACAAACATAACAAGTTACTGCTTGTAAAGCCATGTTTGTATGTGTATGTTATTTGTCACGAACCAGAAAGACAGCAGTTTGTATATTACATGTTTACCAGTATTACCAACCACAGCAAAAAAATGATTTATTTTCGCAGATTATGTATCGCAAACACGCGGGTTCAGCACTATACAAAGACTACTTAATGGCAAAAGTAAATGTCAAATCTGGCACAAATGGGACGCCATTTTATGGTAAATTTACAAAACATCAACCGTGTCAAAGAAAGGGAACCTACCAAGTGTTAAATCCATTTCCCCACTCATTTTGCGATGTGGAAATAAGAAACGTCCATCACATAACCCTAAATGTTCTTTACTGGACTGAAAAAAAGACATTTATAGTGCTGTGGTAACCTGCCTGATCATTACTCTGTTGCACCACCAGGCCTTTTGTTCAGCCTGGGTTTACGCTGCACGGAGATAATCCCTTGAAACATCGTGTGAATGCTTTTTTTTTTTATTATTTAATTCGGAATATGACTCTGAATGGCAGTAAGATCGGGAAATGGAGGGGTACGGCGCTTGCACTTTGCGTTTCCATCATACAAAGAACTGGCACTAACAGGTATCAATAAATACCCAGCTGAAGCCACCTTTGCTTCCGCACAAAATGACCCAGTCCCCGGGGACCATATAAGTCTTTCAGCATACTAGCTCCCCCGTACGGTTCTACTTACTATAGAGGAAAAAGAGGGGAGCAGGATTTTAAAGAGGTTGCAGAGAAAGACTGAGCTGAGCACCAGCAGCCAGGCGCAGCTCTCCGCCATGTTGCCGGCTACCGTCACAGCACACGCTCTCAGTGGCTGTCAGTAAACCCCACCCCTCCAGACATCGGCATCCAGAACTCCACTCGAACTACACACCAGGCACCGCGAAAAACACCGCAACGCACATAAAACTCTGTTTCCACCAGCCTCAACGTTTAAAAAAAAAAATGTTTTATTATTATTAATTACAAGTACGCCATCTGCGCCAACAATCTGGTGAGGAAGCCAGGCTAAGGCTCAGCACCGCCGTGAGGCGTGCAGACGATAATACGGGTCATGTGACAACGCTGGGCCCAATCAGGAACAGAGGCTTTATTTACCACCGCTTCCAAAAACTAACAAGACAAGTCAGGTCCCGGGCCGTGCTGTGATTGGCTGACGTCACGGGGTGTCCCGGGCCGGCAGCCAATCACAGCGCGGCCCGGGAAATGACGTCACTGGGGTGTCCCGGGCCGGCAGCCAATCACAGCGCGGCCCGGGACAAAGGGGCGGGGCTTAAAAAAAGCCCAAGAAACGCCCCCGAATCGCGTTTTCCCCGAGAAAGCGTGATTGACAGCCTCTGTCTCCCAATGGCTAGCCTCCATTTATGGAGCTAGCCAATGAGAGACAGAGGCGGGTCATCTATCACATATACAACTCAATAGGTTTTTTAGCGCATGCGCACTACGTGCGCACTTGCAGGCAAAACCTAAAAACAGGTTGAGCCATCTTATTTTTGACTGAATAGAGTCTGTCCTAAACAGGGGCAGTTGGCATATAAACTCATTCATTGTGTTCTTTTTAGGTTCATTAATCACTGTGAGATGTGCTATTATTATTGCTAATTGGCTCTTGTATACCACACAATCTGCAATTAATATGTCATCGCAGTGCCTTTTGGAAGTCCAGTGATTAATCTTAGAGAGTAAGTTTTGACTCCTGATTTTGATTTTCATTCATTTTACATAAACTTCCAACTATCTCAGGAATTCAGAAATTAATGATGTAATTTCTCTTTTTTAATTTACAGGGTGAGATCTCCTAGCCCCACCTTCCTTCCTGGAACGTTATTCTTTAACATTAAACCCATTTTACCATAACCCTTATTTATTACTAATTAATTCTTACCTTTAGCCCTATATCCTAATACTTGCAAGTACTGTTCCCCATTTTTTGTTTCTAATGTTTTTGCATAATCCAGTTTATTACCCTGCGATTTTTGTGTTTAGAAGTAAATAGCTAAAATTAATTGAGCTATTTCAGTTGTGATTCAGTTCTACATGTTTGTTGAAGAAGTAAGGCATTTGCAAATATAAGGCTGTTTCTCCCATCTTTAATGTTGTTGAATTTTATGTATTCCCCTTTCTTGGTCTCCATGTCACTAGTGTATTACATTTGTAAGAAAGTACCTCCTTTTGTATGGTCACCCCACCTCCAAATTGTTGGCTGATGCTGCAGGTTTTTTTACTCTGAAGTGCACTCACTGGACCAGCTGGCCAGGGCCCAGTGCATGTAGCCTGACCCTTCAAAAGTGTATGAACAGTTGGATGTGCCATGATTGGCATATTGATCTTAGCTGGAAGTCGCTAGTGGTGAAAAGTTTACTCAGTACTGGTAAGTTAACGGTCACTAGTGTCCTGAAGAACATGTTGTGCTACCAGGTGAAAACATGGCTCTGGTTCTGTCACTGCAGCATAGTCAAACAGCTTGAGATTGTTGCTAACTCAACATGGCAAAATAAACCCTTTTGCTAAGTAAAAAATCATCCTTTTTAGTATTTATAAGTCACTCCTAGTGAACTCCTTAGTAGCCCACAATACAGAGTGCTAAATATTATAAAGACTGATCCTTTTGTGTTTGATATGTCCTGACAGTGAAAACTCAAAATTTTACTGTAGTAAGGCTGGTAGTCCCATAGGCTAAGATGGAGGTACACTAGCCCACGCGCTAAGTGCTGACATCCATTTGGGAACGCTAAACATAGTACTCCAAGGTATCAAATTCATTGTTATATTAAACCCGACCTAAGGATGAAGTCGGATTTAAAGTAACTTGTAATGGAAAGGTGGCTTCAGAAAGTCACCACTTTCTTGCCCCAAAGTTCTGGTAGCCGTTGCTGATTAGCTAGAGCAGCTGTCACCTGAGGCAGCCAGCCTATTGCGCTCCTGCCAGGAGGTGTAAAGTGCTCCCAGGGAGGGGAACAAATGGTCGACTGGAGGGATATGGTTTGACCTTTTCCTGACAGAATGGCCTAAGTGCGTGGCCACAGATGGCCCAGCTTCTAAGGGGCCACTATCTCTGAGAGGCAAATGTGAGTCACGCCTTAGCTTGGCCGCTCCCGCGTTGTCCGTGAGCCGCAGCACGCCCCTTTTCGTAGAGAACTGGGATGGCCCCAATGATGAAGCATGTCACCGTGGGGAAACCCCGGTGAGTGAGGGGACACTAGAAAGAAATGTTTCTTTCTTTTTGGTCAGTACTGATTAATATAGATCAGGGGCCATTACACAAGCTAGGTCTCTGAACCCAGCATTTTTGGGTTCCTACTGTTTTAATTATACTAAATACATTTCAGGGGTATGCCCATAGCTCTGACCCAGGCAAGAAAGGTCCCAACATTTTGGATTTGGGTAGATAGATGCACAGTAGGTTTGTTTAGTGCCAATCTCACAGATTAGGATGTCAGAATGGTTAGGATTGCCCTGTGGGCATTGTAGCCCCATTGGCCAGAGGACCCACCACACAAACCACATATTGGCATAAAAGTGGCACTCCTGGCATTCAGTCTCAGAACACTGCTGAACTCGAAAACAACAAAAGAAAGACTGCTCCTGCTGAACCTGCAGACCTCAGAAAGAAAGGCTGCACTAAGGAAGACTGCACCTCCTAAATCAAGGCAAAGAAAAGAGCTGCTCCTGTTGTCAATCTCATGGGGAGAGACCCCAAATGGCTTGACCTTCTCCCACTCATGCCAAGGACCAGTGAGTGGACCCCAAGGACTGGTTTTCTGGCCGACTGTTAAGCTTCAGGGACAAATAAGCTAATGAAAACTGCATCTGCAAAGGGCCCAGCTAACCTGTAGCCACGGGATTTGCCATGGACTTGGCTGATGTAACCCATGAAATCGAGTCCTAACCACCAAGAAGTGTCTCCCATGTACTGCACCCTTGGCTGATGCAAGAGTGTACTCTTTTTCCCTACAGAACTGCAACTTTCAAGCCCAAGGCAAAAGATAACTGTTTTTGGGAACAGAGTCCAAGGAACATAGACTACTACTACTTGCCGGTTCGTGGATAGCTTGGAATGCTGTTGAGAACCAAGACTTCACCGGACTGCTAGAATTTGCCTGGCATTGACCCAAACATCGACCTCAAGCTGGAGAAGACCCCAGACCTCACAGTTTAGAAAAAGAGGCAGAAAAGTTTCCTAAGTGCAAAGGAAAATTCTTGGCTGGTACCAACCTGTTGCCTGCATCCCACCCAACTTATAATGCGGCCGGCATGAAACACTGACTTTACCCGGACCTTCACAATCAAGGTTCATAGACTACCTCTAAGAGTGAAAATCACTGATTTACAAACGTTAAAAACTTTTTAGTGTGCCTAGAGATGCCAAATTTATGTCCCACACAAGCTAGTGAGTAGGAATGACCCATGGGAACTGGGTGAAAGACAAATAAAAATGATTAACCTGGGGAGAGGCAAGAAAGAGGCCCTTAAAATCACGATAATACCAAAAGACCAGAGGTGGGATGTTGAAGATGTCCTTGCTGGGAATAGATATAGAGAATTGGCATATATGAACGGTGAGGAAGATGGTTATATGAGTAACATTGATTAGGAAGTAGGGCCGTCGCACAGCCTATCCATTCTGTCCTGGAATGTAAACGGATACAATAGAATAGTGGCACAGGAAGACTTTAAAAACACCTTGAGGAAAAATGATATTGTATGCCTCCAGGAAACTTGGCTGTGCGACGAAACCCCTGCAACCGAAGGCTTCACTCACCATGTAAAACCAGCAAAAAAGAACATATTAGGTAGACCTTCTGGTGGTCAGATGACGCTGGTCTCAACAAGGATAGCTAAAGACATTGAACCCCTCGAACTTAAGTGCAACTGGGCTTTGGGTAGTAGAGTGCGAACCCTAAACAATATGTCGGGGGTCGAAAACCTATGTATTATAAATGTGTATATACAGAAAGGGAAAACAAACGAGTATAAGATTGACCTGGAACGTTTAAAAACAGACCTGGAAGACCTATGTGATTGTTATCCAAGAGATGTGCTCATGATACTGGGGGACTTCAATCATAGATTAAATCCCCAAAAAACGGACTCCTGGCTGAGGGATCTGCTAGGAGTCTATAAAATAGAGCTTGCACAATTTCCCCGTTGTGACATCTCAACTCAAGATGATGAGCTTGGGCAACTGCTGGGGGCCATGGGCCTGGTCTGCGTGAATGGAAGAAAGGAAGCGGACCGGCCCGCGAATCGTACTTTTAAAGTAGGGCAACAGATGTGCCCCATAGATTACGCATTCATACAGGCCTGGAATTTCCATTTAATCAAACTGTTTGAAGTACTCAGGGTGGAGGGTAGTGATCATTATCCATTGCAGGTAGAACTCCAGGTAAATAGCTTCCCGCATAGACAAAAAGTGCTACCAGTAGAGGTGGAATACCCCAAGCGACTCACCACGAGAATTACTGATGAATACATAAAGAAACTGAGTGCCCACCAGTTAACCGTGAATTTAGATAACCTAGCACCAGAAGAGGGTATGAGGATACAATAAGGCAACTGGTGGAATGCCTCAGGATAAAATTAAAGCACGGTAAATATAAGTCAGTAAATAATGCGAAACCACACCCCAATAATATCAAACATTGGTTTGATGATGAATGCCGGAAAGTCAAGGCCGGTATTAGAAAACAGGAGAGACGCCTAAGAGGTAACTATAGTAATGAAGCGGCAATAGAACTTAGGAAATTAAAGATAAAATATATGGCAATTATTAGATACAAAAAAAGGATTTTTAAGGACAAATGTTGGGGGAATTTACTTGAGGCAATTGAAGAAAAAAAATGTGAGAGTCTTTTGGAAGTTAATACAGGAATGCACGGGGAAAGTCCTAGGGACCCTGCAGTGCTCTGTGCCAGAGGACAAGTGGGTGACCTACCTGGAGGAAATCTATGGTAAATGGCCAAGCAGGGAGGGAACAACGGCCAATGTCTGGCCTGGAATAAGGGAAGAAATAAAAGTACACTTTTCCCCAGACCCCATTAGAGGTATAATAAACATGTTAAACCTAACACGAGCAGCAGGCCCAGATAATCTATCAGCTATCATTATAAAAACAAACATAGAATGGTGGGCGGAGTTTTTCTCTAATATGTTCCAAGGGATTTTAAACACTGGCAATTTCCCAGATAGTTGGAAAGGGGCTATTGTCAGGCAAATACATAAAAAAGGCGATGTAAACTCCCCAAAAAATTACCGCCTAATAAACCTTCTGGACATAGGTGAAAAGGTTTTCTCTAAAGTAATTCTAGGTATACTAAAGGAATGAGTGGATGACAAACAGATAGTACCCCCAGAACAGGGGGGGTTCAAAGAAGGCCACTCAACGGTTGACCACTGCTTTGCTCTTTGGTCCATTGCCCGGAAGTCGATCGATCAGAGGGGTCATTTATTCTGCTGTTTCGTGGACTTCCGTGCAGCTTTCGACCTGGTTGACAGGGAGCAGCTGTGGTCAACATTGGTAGGGTACGAAATACAGGGTGACCTGTTAGCCCTAATCCAAGCACTGCATACAGAAACCTGGGCACAGATAATTCTGGACAAGGAGGGAGGATTGACGAAGAGAATCCCAATTGGAAACGGTTTAAGGCAGGGGTGTGTACTCGCCCCCCTACTGTTCTCCCTGTTGTTAGCAGACCTACCCCAAAAGTTAAGAGAGGTTAGAGGGGCGAACCCAAAACTGGGAAACCAGATATCGTGCCTCCTCTATGCTGATGATTTGGTGATCATGGATCAGACGGAGATAGGCCTCCAGAGAAAATTAAATAGGTTTAAAGAATATTGTACGAGCAAAAAATTACTAGTAAACATTGAGAAGACAAAAATTGTATGTTTTGGAAGGAGGAAAACGAAGTTCTCGTGGTACCTTGGCACAGTTTTGCTTGAGAGGGTAACTGACTATAGATATTTGGGAATGTGGTTCTCTGGTACCCTGAAATGGTATACACACTTACAAGCATTAAAAATGAGGGCATTGGCGTCTGTGAAAGGCCTAAAAAGATTCAATAATACCTATGGAGAAATGTCGGATAGACCGATCCTAAAAGCCTACCAAGCAATGGTCCCCCCACAATTTTTGTATGGAGCCGAGGTTATTTACATAAGTGGTAAGACCTCTTGGGATAGAGAGGAGGGAAATATACTAAAAAGCTTATTCGTGCTGCCTAAATCATCTATGGTACAGGCGTCAAGACTTGAGCTGGGAATCACCTCCTGGGCGATAACTGCTTGTATGACCCTAGTACGAATCTGGCTGCGATTGGGAGCAGAGGAGCTTTTTAAAATCTCCCAATGGGCCAAAGAGGAAATTGCCAGTAGCGAGCTACCCTGGGCAAAAGAGACTAGAGCATCAATAAGTAATACATATAGGGTGCTCGATCTGAAGGCATGTTCGCTGCAAGACCACATAATAATAGGTAAGAAAGAACTAAGGCCTCAAGAGTCCGATATGTCCCATACTTATGACCGGGAGTACCTTTTACAAAAGATCTCGGTAGCCTACATGACATTGGCCTGGGAGTTCGACCAACATTTCCCCTATGTGGACCGGCTACCAAGTTACAGTTTAAGGCGGGAAGTTTTAAAAATGCGAATTGGAATAAACCCATGCTACGCTAATAATGGGGTTCGAAACCAAATGATAGGATGTAATGGTAAATGCACTTGCACATTAGGTACTACTTGCAATATTTTACATATTTTACAGGTTTGTATGTGGTTTTTAGATATACAAAAGGAGTTTTTATGTCCCATTTAAAAAAATTATAATATTACGTACAGGATGCAAGCCGTTAACCTTTTGGTGGAAATGGGGAATTTAGATATAGCCTGTGCTCTGGGGAAATATATGAATAAAGTCAAGCTGTTCCTCAAGTGCACAGAGTAAGCACTAATAATGCTCCTCCTTAGCATCATATAAAGGTGGAACAATCAGGTATTACAGTAGTACGTGCTGCATGATCAAGGAGTTGTTGTATAGGTATGAATTAAGTGATTTTAATAATTTAACTGTTATAATACTCCGATTTTAAAAATGAAAGTTAAACTATATGTATATTGAGGTGTAATATGTTTTGTGATATCGCCGTGTTATGTTTTTGTTGTTTTCTTATTAAGATAATAGGTAAATTGTACTTTTATGGTTGTAACAAACCAAATAAAGTTTGTTTTGACTGACTGACTGACCCCTGGGAACACTGTAACCAATGATGTAAAGGTTCCCTGGGATAACCTTTCCCACATGGGGCAACGTCTTTGGCCACACAAACCTTGGGATCAGATGGCTGGGGATTTGTGTGGGGAGTGTACTATGTAATCCTAGTGTCCTCCCACATATATAATTAAAATCCAGTTTTTAGGAAGTTCTAGTACCTCCTAGAAATTTAACGACCGATGTCTTCTAGAACATAAGTTAACTTCATCAGTAACCAGACAGTAGGTATACAAGAATTGTTTTAGCATATTTTTTCCATTCTTAGACATGTGCCCCAAATTCTATGCAGAAACCCCCAGTTGACCTGTCTATCAGGTCTTGACAGACTCCAGCACGATCTGACACTATGTTATCAATCAATCAATCATGTGTTTGTAGAGCCCGACTAGTCACCCGTGAGGGTCTCAAGGTGCTGGTGAGGAAGGGTGGTGCAGGTTCCAGTCCATCAAGGAGGAGGTCTGCCGAAGAGCCATGTTTTGAGGTTTTTTGTGAAGATGGGGAGTGATGTAGTCTGTCTGAGGTGGAGAGGTAGGGTGTTCCAAACTCTGGCCGCGAGGAAGGAGAAGGCCTCCCGATCTGGACTTTCTGGTGCAGGGGACCACGGCGTAGGAGAGCTGGGCTGATCGTAGGGTCCTTTGGAGTGCGTGGAATTTGAGTCGGCTGTTTAGGTATTCAGGTCCGGTGTTGTTGAGGGCTTTGTGAGCGTGGGTGAGAATCTTGAAGGTGATTCTAGCCTCAATGAGAGGCCAGTGGAGTGTGCTCAGGTGCTGGGAGATGTGGCAGTGTCTTGGCAGGTTGAGGACCAGTCTTGCGGCGGCGTTCTGGATGCTTTGTAGCTTGCGGGTGAGGTTTTTGTTTATTCCTGTGTAGAGTGTGTTGCCGTAGTCACGTCTGCTGGTGACGAGGGCGTGAGTGACAGTCTTTCTGTGCTCAAAGGGGATCCATTTGAAAGTCTTGCATTGGGGGGTAGGGTGTGGAAGCTAGAGGATGCGACAGAGTTGATCTGGCGGTCCATTTTGAGTTCGGAGTCCAGGAGGATTCCGAGGTTGCGTGCGTGGTCCATGGGGGTGGGTGGGATTATGAGGGCAGGGGGCACCAGGTGTCGTTCCAGGTGTCGGGGTATGGGCCCATGATGAGTACTTCTGTTTTGTCAGTGTTGAGTTGTAGGCAGCTGCTTTTCATCCATTTGGTGACTGCCTCCATGCCTTCTTAAAGGTTGTACTTGGCTGCGTTGGGTTCGTTGGATAGGGAGAGGATGAGTTTGGTGTCGTCTGCGTATGAGACAATGTTGAGTCCATGTCAAAAAGAGGATTACTGTAATGTGTGCCAGTCTGGGTGTGGAAAGGGGCAGGGGCAAAAGAAGGGAGCTGGCCTGACTTTTGGCTACATCTGTTTGTGACAAGGTAGGCCTCTTACAGTTACTCAAGTCCTTGGGCCCAGCCCACATGTCTTCTTGTCAAGGGCAGAAACACCTCCCCACACCTAAGGACTTTTGTCTTTCCTGTGGGGAAATTCACACCTCATTCACATCCATTGAAATGATAATAACTGACTGGATGATGGGAGATAGAAAAATGCAAATTTAGCTTCCAAAAAACTTCAGGCAGGGCAAAGGTAACTTTCTAAAAGTAATCTTTTCAAAATATTTATTACAAATCGTAATCCACCAGTAAATTAGGATTGTAACAAATATTTCAAAAAGCCCAAAAATGTAATTTGGAGCTGTGAGATAAACATTTATTAAACTTAATATTGTATCCCAATGCTTTGGAAGAGCAAACCGGGCTACAGTTCTAATGGCTTTTTTTTGTCAAACACTGTGGCAGCCTTATGCCTATTATGATCGAAGAAAAAAAGAGGGGTGGGATGCCACCAAGGAATGATATTCCCACAGCTTTTTTAAAGCTTTTTTTCACTGTAAAAATGTGTTTTACATTAAACATTTATGTTTCCTATGTTTAAATATCATACACCTTTCCTTTCAGGCAATAAGGATTAGTTAGGGGTGACTTATTGACATTTAAAAGGAAGGTTTAGGTTTGGAAAAATTTGTTATTTTGACAGGTTGACTTTCCAGTTCTAAAACTGCACAGACAGGCTACAGTGGTAACCCTAGAGACATGCCTTTCAGTGACACTGCAGGGAATGGCACAATGGGTGCTGCAGCCCACTTGCAACATTTAAGTTACAGGCCCTGGGTGCCTCAGCTACCATATACTAGGGACTTATAAGTAAGCTAAATATGCCTCTCAGATGTGTACCAATTTCATCATGTTTGAAGGGGCAGCACAATCATTTTATCTCTGGTTCGGAGTAAAGTGCACAGAGTTTTATGGCCAACAAAAACAGTCAAGGGACTAATCTGAGGAAATGCCATGCAAAAAATGGTAATTTTCAACAAGAATGTCTACAGTTTTAGATACGATGGAGGTCATATGCTACACAAACGAGAACAAAAACAAGAAACACATTCAAACATAAGCATCCAGCAACCAACCAAGCCCATTCCTTCTGTAACAGTTAGACCTCCAGCTCCCCAAATTCCTTATCATGTCCACAGAAGAACCGCTAACTGCCTCTGTTACAGCCCTAATACAAAAAGAATGAGATCTAAATTCCTTTGCAGGGACACCCCAACAATACCTAAGCCATCTGCAGTGCATTGAACAACTGAAAACTCAACAAAGCTTACCAGTTTGCATGCTCAGTAGCCCAAGTACCCATACCCAAACCAACCAGTCACCAGACAAACCATATCTACTGGAAAACTATCCACATGCACAGTCTTCCCAAACCCCTTCTGATCTCTCTTCCCCTTCTTTAAGCAAATAATTATCTCCTGACCAATCTTACTCATCTCAAACCTCAACAGACCTGCCCTACCTTTCGCCCAAAGAACAACCAAGACATAGCCATTAACAATAATGCAACCTCACTTCCATAAAAACACAAATTAGGGTACTTCTCAAACCTGCTAGGATAAAAGCACAGTGATCGTCCTTCACAGCCTCATAGCACCCAAATACTCCATCACCTCACCTTCCAACATCCGCTAGCCCAGCTCTCCTGCCTCAGAACTACTTACTATAAAACGCCACTATTGCCATCTGGAGGAGGCTGGCTTAGTATATAGTGCACACTTATTTTAGTGATGCACCGTGCACTAATCCAGGCAACCCATATGGTGATTTTAGTGGTCTTTGATAACCATAGAAAACTCTAAAAGTGGTAGCTGTGGAGAGCAACCTTCAGGCTTATCTTGAACTTAAGGAATGTTAATGTAAAACAACCAGGGTTTGGACTCTTAATCAGTAAGGCAGAGCCACACGTAACAATCAACAACAAAATGCCAATACTGATAACTTCTTTAGCCTTGTTTTTTAACACGTCACATTGAACCAAACAAAAGTGACCACTAGACCTTTTTTCTTCTCAGTTTTTGAATCTATCAAAATTTATTGATCGACAAATTCATTTACATTGATTATTAAAAATCATTGCAATAGTTCTACATACCAAATACATCCCAAACATTACAATTTAACAGCTTTCTCATACTCACAATCATACCTTAAACACACTTATTCTTCTAATTCATATTCAGTTTTTCAACCCTAACTCATTCACTCCAGCAGCCAAACAACCATTCTTCCTTTCACTCCCCCACACTATACAAAAACAAATTTTTGTTATACACAAAAATGTTTTTTTAGGCACAAGACCTACGGTGCATACATTTCACAATAACTATAAGAATCAAAAATAATTCCAACAATTATAAACACTCAATAAGTCACAAACAACAGGTCGACGCGTTTCAAACACCACAATTCAATTAATGGTGTTCTTCTCAGGACCGACAAGCTTAATCTCTTTAAATAGATCAGCCGATCTATTTATCTGCTGGAAGTATGACTCATTATTCGTGTGAAAGCAAAACCAAAGGGGGTGATGGATGGAGTGTTGAACATTGCAATGTTAAACACTCCGTCCATCATCCCCTTTGGTTTTGCTTTGTTCGCCCTAAGTTGGCAGGGTATGCCCAGACGTGGGTCCCTTGCTCACTTTGCAACTGGATTCAAGCTAGCCTGGCTGATGACGGCTGATTAGCCAGAAACCGGTCCCAGGATGCTTGTTTCGGGTCCAGGATGACATGGCTAGGCAGTTCGGGCTGGACTGTTACCATGAGGCACAGGGTCAGACTGATTTGTATATGGCCATTTCTGAAATGGGGTGGCGGAGTGAGCTAAAGAACGATAATGGATTAAACCCAGATCAGTTGACTGGGGGGGAGTGCTTGCAATGTTCAACATTCTGTCCATCATCCCCTTTGGTTTTGCTTCATTATTCCTGGCGACACGATGCACAGTTTGAAGCCAGGAAGACTGTATGAAAAATGGCTTGCTCAAAGTGCAATAACCCAAAACATATTCCTTATTCACTCGCAGCTGCTTCCGGGTGTATGCAGAATGTAAGCTCTTTCAGCTATCAGCTAGTAGTCAAAAGAGCTTACACTCTGCATACACCCGGAAGCAGCTGCCCGCAGTGTTTTGCCAGTTTCCAAACACACGGAATAGCGAAGAGCACATCTCCTTGAGTGAATAATGAGTCATACTTCCAGCAGATAAATAGATTGGCTGATCTATTTAAAGATATTAAGCTTGTCAGTCCTGAGAACACTATTAATTGAATTGGGGTGTTCGAAATGCGTCAACCTGTTGTTTGTGACCTATTGAGTGTTTATAATTGTTGGAATAATTTTTGATTCTTATAGTTGTTGTGAAATGTATGCACCATAGGTCTTGTTGTGCCTAAAAAATTTGTTTATGTCTAACAAAAGTTGTTTTTGTATAGTGTGGGGTGTGAAAGGAAGAATGGTTGTTTGGCTGCTGGAGTGAATGAGTTAGGGTTGAAAAACCGAGTATGAATTAGAAGAATAAATGTGTTTAAGGTATGATTGTGAGTATGAGAAAGCTGTTAAATTGTAATGTGTGGGATTTATTTGGCATGTAGAACTATTGCAAGGATTTTGAAAAAAACATGTAAATGATTTTGTGGATCAATACATTTTGATAGATTCAAAAACTGAGAAGAAAAAAGGTCTGGCGGTCACTTTTGTTTTGGTTCAATGTGACGTGTCAAAAAACAAGGCTAAAGAAGTTATCAGTATTGGCATTTTGTCGTTGATTGTTGAAGGAATGTTAAGCAGCAAAGTCCAAGAGACTCACCACAAGCAGGAGAGTGAGAACAGGCCCCGAGCAAGCATGGGAGCACACTGGAGCAGAATAAGACCCTCAAGAAGACCCACAGACCAAAAGCACAGGAGTCGCAAGAGAACCCTGAGCAGCTCACCAAGAAGGAAGGCCTATGGTGCAGAGGATGTGGTGAGGATGCTGTACTTGGCAGGAAGGGATGCTGGAGGCTGAAGCTCCTTGTAGCCCGAAGATCTCTGGAGTGCAGGGCTAACAAGCCTTGGCAACTGCAAGTCATGGGGGTGCACAGGGGTTTGGCCCCAGTGGTTCCGTCGAGGGATGCCGGCCTCAGAATCGCAGAGAAGACAGGTCAAGCCTCGAGGGAGCTGCAGAATCACCACCTGTGTTACAGGAGCAGCAAACCTGTCAGCTTTATGGCAGTGCCTACAGAATCAGGGGAGGGATTCCTTCACTCCAAGGGAGATTTCTTTGGGTGTCCTCGATGCCCACAGGTCTGTTGAAGATCCTGGAAAAAGCACAGGCACAGCCAACAGAGAAGACTTGCAGAACAGCGAGACCAGAAGCAGCAGGAGTCTCGGTTCCAGACGACGTCCAAGTGTCTAGACAATTGATGAGTGACGTGGTTTCTGGCTTGAGTCTTGTCCCATGACAAATCTAAGGAAATACCCAAAGGTAAGCCCTTAAGTACCCTAGGTAAAGGGTTGGAACGACTCTGGGGTCCCTCCCTGAGGAGGGGATGGACAGAGAGGAGGATACTCCCATGTCCTTTGTCCAGTTTCGCACGAGAGTTGGAGCCAAGGGTTCCCTGAACTGGCTCAAATTGGAGTATGCAAGGAGCGCACCAAATGTGCTCTTCAAAGCAGTCTGATGGCACTGACCGCACCCCCAGCCCAATACACTAAGTCCTGTCTGGGAGGTGATCACACGTCCCAGTGACAGGAAACCTATTGTTCTACCTTCCGCTGCTTGAGCCTGGCTTAGCAGCAGGAGGGCATAATTGTGTCTGTGGGCTGCAGCAGCACTAGCTTGCTGCCAGACCCTGAAAGGCTGTTAACGGTAGTACACGGGGTACCCATGGGCAGCCCCCCAGTACATGGGATCTTACTTCCAACACAGGAATCATTGTTGGGGTATGATTCCAACATGTTTGGTGCAGCCATTATATAGTTAAACATCTCATAATGGCCGATGTCCACTATATGTATTAAAATGGCTGACCGCACTTACAAAGCCGTAGAATTGACTCTGAGGTTTGTATGGGGTGTCCTGCTCATGCAGGGGCACCCTCACACTTATAACCAAGCACCCTGCCCTCAGGACTGAAGAGCCTGCCATAGGGATAACTTATAGGTTTTAAGTGTAGTGACCCCAGATATAAGGAAACATATCTGTTGTGAGAGCTGCAAGCACCAACTCACACGGGCTGCATGGGCAGGACTCTAGTCACAGTTTAAGTGGGCTCCCACGGGTATCATAATACATGCTGCAGCCCATGGCAGACCCCCTGGTGTACCTATGCCCTGGGTACCTCAGTACCATATACTAGGGACTTCCAAGGGTACATCAGTAGCCAATTGTGGATGTACAGAAGTACTTACCCTGGTAAATTTAGGGAGAAAGCACACTAATTGGGGTACTGATTATCATGATCCCAGTTAGACTAGTCAAAAACCCACTGACACCATCTTACCTGAAATTGTTACTGCGGTCAAACCTTTCTTAGACTTATGATAAACGTCACCACATCAGCCCATATCTGTTTCCCAGTAACCACACCATGAGCCAGATGCTGAGCTCCAGATATAATAAACTCCAATCATGGTTGCAGCAAGCTTGCTTCCTTGAGGGTGCCAGGGACCAGGAGAGAACGAGCATCATTTTTAAATTGTATTTCTTGTGTGTTTTTAACTTTATTCACTTGCCAACACCCTCGCTAGCACTCCCCCTGCACAGCCGACTTGAACGCTGCCGCGGGCCGCCATACTTTGGGACATCATTCTGGGGAAGCCTGATCAGGCCACGCCCCCTCAACAACAGGCCACGCCCCCGCCTTTATAACGCGCCAAAACCTGAGCGCTGACAGACAGAGAGAACTCCTGAGGCGGAAAGCCGGGAGCAACGAGCATCATTTTTAAATTGTATTTCTTGTGTGTTTTTAACTTTATTCACTTGCCAACACCCTCGCTAGCACTCCCCCTGCACAGCCGACTTGAACGCTGCCGCGGGTCGCCATACTTTGGGACATCATTCTGGGGAAGCCTGGTCAGGCCACGCCCCCTCCACAACAGGCCACGCCCCCCGCCTTTATAACGCGCGAAAACCCGAGCGCTGACAGACAGAGAGAACTCCTGAGGCGGAAAGCCGGGAGCAACGAGCATCATTTTTAAATTGTATTTCTTGTGTGTTTTTAACTTTATTCACTTGCCAACACCCTCGCTAGCACTCCCCCTGCACAGCCGACTTGAACGCTGCCGCGGGCCGCCATACTTTGGGACATCATTCTGGGGAAGAGTGGTCAGGCCACACCCCCTCCACAACAGGCCACGCCCCCCCACCTTTATAACGCGCCAAAACCTGAGCGTGACAGACAGAGAGAACTCCTGAGGCGGAAAGCCGGGAGCAACGAGCATCATTTTTAAATTGTATTTCTTGTGTGTTTTAAACTTTATTCATTTGCCAACACCCTCGCTAGCACTCCCCCTGCACAGCCGACTTGAACGCTGCCGTGGGCCGCCATACTTTGGGACATCATTCTGGGGAAGCCTGGTCAGGCCACGCCCCCTCCACAACAGGCCACGCCCCTTCCTGTTTCTCTTCTACTTAATCCATGTGCCTTCCACGGCCGCGCAGCGGACGGGCGCGCCGGCGGCGCGCCAAAGGCAAGCCCGTCTGCGCCCGTACGCGCCAGGACGGGCCTGAGGGCATGCCACGCTGACCATTCCATCAGATACACACCCCAAGCACTCAGAGATCTTCAGAACACTGCCATATTACCTTCTCCTATGGCTTTGCTACACATTTCCTCTGCTGGTCTTACGCGCCCCGACCAACCCCTTGTTGACGGTCGCCTACCTCCAGCTACGTTGACTAGGAACGCCACGTCCATCAGGGTATCTTATTTGAATACTCGCTCGCTAGTAAAACATTCTGATATACTTCTACTCACGGAGACGTGGCTTACTTCAGAATCTCTGCCAGACATCCTGGCGGCCCTCCCCCCCGATTATTACATTCTCCACGCCGACCGTCCTGGCGACCGGCCCGGGGGTGGGGTAGCGGCCATCATATCTAAACGCCTGAATTCCATTTCCTCCTACTCTCTTCCCCTCCCTGAGGTGGAGAACCTACTCATTAACGTGCAAACGGATACCGGCCCTCTTACTTTTCTCCTTTTATATCGGCCCCCACACTCTATGCCATCTTTTTCCACCATCATGAGTGAACAACTGTCCTCCCTTCTTACACTGCACTCCCGCTTTGCTATCTTTGGCGACCTAAACTATTGGTTCGGCGACACTAACGCCGGCCCTCATGCCACCGAGTTCTTTGAGACTCTTAAAAATCTGAATCTCGCTCAACATGTCTCTCAATCCACCCATATTGGGGGACATATTTTGGACTAGATTTGGACCTGCAACCTGGCGCTGTCCCCACCAGACATACTTCCATGTGCCTGGTCTGATCACCACTTGGTGGACACCACCATCACAGTTGTCGGTCAGACTCCTGCCCCCCTGATGGCTGGTGGCCTCTCCCGTAAATGGAGTTCATACGACTCCCAGGGCTTCCTCACCGCCCTGGCCGACTCCTGCCCAGCCATTCATGACCCCAACGACATCGACGGATTAGAACAAGACATCGCCTCCTGGCTAGAGTCAGCCAGCGATCTGTTTGCCCCCTTAGTCAAATTCCCCTGTACCAGACACCGGAATTCTCATAGGTGGTTCTCTGACGACCTTAAAGCCCGGAAATTAAAAACACGCCAGTTAGAACGCACCTGGAGACATGACTACTCTGACTTAGCTAAACAATCATATCTGGCCGCACGCAAAGACTTTAAAACAGCTATCCGCTCAGCAAAAATGGAACACTTCTCCAACAGGATCTCCCTGGCAGTCGACAAATCTAAGGAGGTGTTCAGAGTCTTGAATGAGCTAACTACCGATGATAGAACCCTCCCAGCCCAGACCCCCACCCAGGAGGCCTGTGACACCCTGAACTCTTTCTTCCTAGAAAAAATCTCAACAATCAAAAAATCCATCCTTCCACTTCCCCAATCGCCACTACCGGACAATCCCTTTAATAACCCCTCGACCATCACCTCCTTTCCTGCTCTAGATTCCACCTCCTTGGCGGAACTAACCACTCGCGTGAAATCTGGCTCTCCGAACCACTGCTGCCCACCATCTGTCCTGCGGAGTATCTGCCTCAACCTACCAGATAGTGTCTTACACCTAATCAACAGATCTCTCAGCAGCGGCATCTGTCCTACCACCTTTAAAGAGGCCATCCTGGTACCCCTTCTAAAAAAAACGGGTGCTGATATGTCGGAGCCGTCGAACTACCGCCCCATTTCCCTCCTCCCTTACTTTTCCAAACTTATGGAGGCCCATGTTACCCGCTGCCTGTCAAGCTTCATAGAATCCTCCTGTTATCTCGAGCCGACTCAGGCCGGTTTCAGACCTGCCCACTCCACAGAGGCCGTTATCTTGGCAGTTCTTGACACACTCAGGAGTAACGCGGACGCGGAAATCCCCCAAGCCCTCGTCCTACTGGATTTGTCTGCCGCGTTCGACACGGTGGATCATAACATCCTCCTCCACCGTGTGTGTGGAAGGGTATGCTCAGACATGAGTCCCTTGCTCATTGCACCATCAGGATTCAAGCAAGCCGGGCCGAAGACGGCTGTAATGCCACTAACCGGTCCCCGGAAGCTTGTTTCCTTTCCAGTGAAGAATTGGCTTGGTAGTTTGGTCTGCCCTGTTCCCATGATGCACTGGGCCAGGGACAGACTAATTTGCATATAGCCAGGTTCTGAACTGGGATGGTGCAGTGAGCTAAAAAACGGTGATGGATCAAGCCCTGATCTGTTGACTGGGTAGGAGTGTTCTGATTAACTCAGATACTCTGTCCATCACCACCCCCTTTTTGTAATTATTTTCTCCACCGTGTCGAGCAGGCGGGCATCCAGGGCGTTGCTCTTGAGTGGGTCAAATCCTTCCTTACGGGAAGAACACAGGCGGTCCGCCTAGGTCCCTACACTGCCAAACAAACCCCCATGTCCTGTGGTGTCCCCCAGGGCTCTTCCCTTTCCCCGCTCCTTTTTAGGTCGAAGCACGACCTGCATTCAATGCGTAAGCATTGATTGCAGTGCTTCGATAACTAATGTCACCCGTTTTTGGGAATGTGGACAGGAGAGGGTGCACGAGCGCAGATCTGCTCAGTTTTGACCTCGTGAGCGCGCACGGCGCCGTGCCCCTCTCCTGCCTCATTCCCTTGCGCAAACACTCTACACTCACGCATGCGCACATACACAGCCATACACAGGCACACACACACTGCATACACACACGCAAACCCACGCGCACACACACAGACACACGCACAGACACATTCGAACACACACAGACACACGCGCGTCCACCACCCCCCCCACCCCCACCCCCACCCCCACCACTTACCGGGCTCTTTCGGCGTGTTCAGTGTCTCATCCACGGCAGCGCTGGTACCAGGGGGCAGGACTTCCCTTCCGGGGCTCCCTCCAGCACCTGGGAGCCCCGGGCTGCGGAGAGGCCATCAGTCGGCCGGCTCCACTTCTTCCTCGGCGGCAGCGGGCGGGACTTCCTGCCGGATTGCAGGCCCCGCCCCCGTCTCAGGCAAAAGTGCCTGACTTCCGTTTGTTTTGCTTAAGCAGCCCGCTCGGTTTATTTGCTTAAGCAGCCCGCTCGGTTTATCCAGCTGCTTCAAAATGACAGGCTCATTTTAATGTGGCGCGTAAAAGTACAATTTCCCGTTTCTAGCGCTTCAGTATTTTGTTTTTGCAGGGAAGGATAACGAGCCATATAGAAATAAAGCGCCTTGCCTCTGTCCGCTCCAATCTGTAGTGTGGCCGCATTCGCATGGACGGCCATGTTCTTTTTGCACTTCCCCACTCAGGATTACATATATATTGCTAAACATCTAAAGTATCGTAGATATTATGATTTACTCTCTTTCGCGTGGACTATTTGAAATTATTAAAACTAGCTTTTTAATAATCTAATACGCGACTGTAATAATCGCCAACACGATACTCAATAAAACCGTCAAACGTGTACCCAAAAATAACTCAGGCCTCCTTCTGTCACAGTAAACGATAGTGTGGGATTTAAACAGAAAACACTAGTGCTCGTTCCCGTGCGGCCCTATTAAGACAGGTAGTGCTCACTCTCTTGCCACTGTTACTTACGGCGCTATACATGTACACTTATTTTTAATTAAATCACGTCTAGCATTGACTCATTTTTTATTTGTATATTTCACCCAGCTACCAAAAAAGCTACTAGTAAACCAGTTTAGCCCATAGTCGCCAATGAGCACTCACCCGAACCCCCGACCGGCTGAAGAAGGCACTACAGCCTTTGGAATTCGAAAGGAAATAAAACAACGCTAGAGATGTGGGAAGGATAAAAAGGAAACAGTTCAAGGCGGAGCAGTGAGAGTGCAGGGAAGGAATGGCACAATCTGCAGACATTCCTTGGGGCGCAGGTAGTTTAGTTACCGACTCGTACCCACTGCAAGTGCATGTCCGCGCCTGCACCCTCGCTCCCAGCCTCCGGGCGTATGTAGTTTGGCAAACCCAAGCGTGTGCACGTGAGCCAATAACGTGCTTCGTGCTGGGTGACTGCCTGCCCTACCTGCGGGATGCAATCCTCGTGGTACATGGGAACAGGGCGCTTTTCCCTGCAGCCCTCCGTGCAGAATACGCCATCTCATCCTGACGCTGACTTCACTGCGGCTGTACCAGTGTCCAAATTACATAAATCGCACCTGTGCAGTGCAATTTCGACATGCAATTTGCAACAATCGAACATCGCAAACTTGAAGCGGGGCTTGAGAGGAGAACATTTTATTTGGTTTGGCTCCTTGGTGCAGCAGAATGCTTTAAGGAGAACATTGCTGTATTATTGCAGGCCAGTCCTGTCTAAGATTCATAACTTACACATGGTTGCAGAAAGGACGGCGTCCACAGATGTGAAGAAATAGCTGAGTAATGTTGGGGAACATGGAGTACAAAATATTTTTTATATTTCATGAAGGTGTTTTGTTTAGAGCTAACCTGTCACATTTCTGCCACCTCACAACACACGTTGCAAAGGTCGAATACATATAAAAATACAGTGAATCTCAGAAAATACAGACATTGCAGCCAACATCAGGCATTGTACTCTGAGAGTGTCATAAATAATTTAGGTATTTATGTATTGAAGTTTTGTATAGAGCTGCTATAAAACTCATCCCTGCTTCTTGGTGGATAATATAAGAAGGGATGGCCATAGGGACAGGAGGGAATCTCCTCAGAAATCTATTTTCTAGCACTTGTGTAGTGGTCATCTTTGTCTGACCGCACAGACACACACACACACACAACCCCCCACACACACACACACACAACCCCCCCACACACACAAACCCCCACACAAACACAAACCCCCACACAAACACAAACCCCCACACCCACAACCCCCCACACCCACAACCCCCCCACACACACACCCCCACACACCCCCACACACAAAACCCCACACACACACAACCCCACACACATGCAACCCCACACACACACACCTCACACACACAGCCACACACACACAACCACAAGCGCACACACAAAAGCACACACAACCACACTCAACCACACAACCCCACACAACCCCCAGACACACACAACCCCCCACACACAACCCACCACACACACACAACCCATCACACACACACAACCCACACAGCCACTTGAGTGCCCAAAACTAATTACCATTTCACAACATTAATAATCAACCCAACATATAATCCACATTAAACACCACATTCTTATTCCTAAAATATTTATACCCATAAACCCAAATCAAACATTTAAAAAATGCCCTGCTCAGTCCTTCCTTCTTACACTCCTCAGGCAGCTCACTATTCTGCACACCACCTTACTTACCAATAAATACCAAAACCTATTCCTTCAGCAGCATGTAAAAATATCTGAGTACTCTGGTCAGCTTTACCACCCACGTCCTCCACCTAAACTCGATTAAAATGTTTTAAAAAAGTAAATCACACTCAGATTAGTTTTCTCTCCAGACGACAACCGGACCCTATGTTTAAACGGCCCAACATTGCTATACCCAGTCATCTAAAAAAAGTTCTTCCTGCCCTCACCACTCGATATACTAAATGGAGGTCTCCTAACAGGCCCTGAACCAATCTTGCCTTGACTTTTTTGTTTCCCAACATATCCTCCAGAAGAGAGATCACCAATATTTTGTCCTGTAGCAACCTGGCATCCATCAACTCTGAATCCATCTTATATGTTAGAGACATCTAGCCACAGATTCCTCATCTTAAAATTCTCTCAAGGCACCAGACTAGATCTGGAAATTTTCATACATCAGTACCATTGCGCGCGGGATGTGACATTCAATGAGTCAATATAAGTCCACCCCTGATGCGCTGATGTCAGTTCCTTCTTTTCCACGCTTCCAATGAGGATCCGATCAGTGGTTTCTCTGGCTCTTTTTTGGCCTACCTCAACGATTTCGTAGAAAGGAACAGTGTGCCTTTTCAATGTCCTCTGGGTTTAAATCCTGTGAGTCCTGTGGACGAAAAATGCCGGCCACGAACCCCCATTCTATTTGTCAGGAGAGCACCATGACTCAGAGGAGTGCGACTCATGTCAACAGTTTCGACCAAAGTCACTGAAAGAACATCAGCTGGAGCTTCTTACGGTAAGGTTGTCGCAGTCTTCAAAAACGTCCCATCAGCCTCAGTCCTTTTCGCGCTCCAAGGGTCGACCGCGTGTCTGATCCAGGAGCCATTACTGTGGTCGTCACTAACCTTCGACGTCTAACGGTGAGTCTCTACACAGCTGGTCGAAGCGACAGCCTTGACTGACTTTGTCACATAAGGCCAGCTACCAGTTGTCGGCTGATGATTCTTTGCATGAGTCTACCCCATGCCTCCCAACCTACCTTGGAGCTGGTGCAACATGACCCAAATGAGAGAATATTACAACTCTGTCCATAGTTTCTTTTGGTCTTCCCCCGCCCTTGGGCCCCAAGGAGATGCACAGCACTGTGACTGTGTCCACGCCGGCGGGTTTACCCTCCACGTCAGTCCGGTTACTGGATTCAAAATCCATACCACTGCCAGTGAACAGCCCTTCGGCGTCGAGGCATGGTTTCCAGCAATGGCATCAAGGTCCGACCTGACGACTTTGATGACAGCACCTTCGGCGCTGCTCGACGCTTCACCTTCTTTCCACAGCAAAGGTGTTGCCTCTTCGGCGTCGGACGTTGTCAAAGAGGCGTCAGTGCAGCACTCCGGCCTTCCTCCTGCTTTTCTGAAGAGGAACATGATGTTGGGGGTAATGGAGAGTTTTTCCAGCCCATTTCTGATACAATTCAACCTCCTGTAAAGTCTAGTTGGCTGATTGACTTAGGGGAAGCTATTGGTTTGGAGTCTTCCACGGATTCAGGCCTTCTGTCACCTCCTAGTGTGGGTACAGAAGTGGGCTCTTCTCTAGTGGATATACTCAGATAGGTTTCTACCTTTCTGGAGGTATCGCTTCCCTCTGTGGAATTGACAACAGATCCATTACTTGGAGTATTATATCAGAACCAGTTGGTAGAGCAGGTGCTCCCTTTTAGTGGGACTCTTTATGATATTCTGTTGGTGTTGGGGTCCCGGGCTAAACCTGAGACGGGGGCCTCTGTGGGTTGTTCTGTTTCTCACAGACATCGGTCAGCCCCTGGAGATATTTCCTTAGGCACCCAACTCATCACAGTTTTGTGGTGCAGGCTGCTTTGGCCGCCCAAAATATTGATACGTTCCCTTCTGTTCTCCCAGAAAGAGAAGCCAGGAAATTGGATAGCTGTGGCAGGAATATTTTCGCCCCACTAGTTCAGCACTGTTCTCTCAATACCTCTTGTGTCCTTGGACACTTCTCCCTTGTATTATGAGACTCGTTAGAGCTCCTGCTGCCCTCTCTTCCGGAAGAGACACGGATGCTGTTGTTCCGTTGATAGGGGACAGCCAACAGACAGTTAAACTGATTATTTGTTGTGATATGGACACTACTGATTCTACAATGGCCTCTTCAGTAGCACTCAGTCGTTGTGCCTTGTTGCGCACAGCGGGGTTTTCAGACACAGTTCTGGCCACTTTTTTGATATGCCTCTTGATGGTGCATGCCTTTTTGGTGCGCATTCTGACTCTGCTTTGCAGAGATTTAGAGATTGTTGGGGTGCAGCAGAGTCTTAACCCTGCCAGCTGTTTCCTGGGTTTCTTGTATTAGTTTATATGGGGAAACCTTATGTTCCAGTATGAGCCATTCATGGGGCAACACCCATTGGCTTTTCCTTTCAATCTTCCCTTTATAGGGTGATACCCAGTGAGGTATTCCTGCTTGCTGTAGGTACTTTTGTTCAGTTTATTCTGTCAGTGACAGGTTAAGTTTCCTGTAATGTGGGACATATGTTATTTCGTAACTTTGTATACACCTTTTCTAATATGTTTTGTTGTTGCTGGGACTGAGTTTCTACCCAAGTACTTTTTCTATTAGGAGTACCTTGTCTCAGTTATGCGGATGCACTGTGGCATTGCTCCCTGTTCTACAGAGATCTTCCCTGGTATGCCTTGTTGGCACTTTAGGGTTTTCCTCTGTAAAATTTAGGTCCCTTGTAGGGACTTCAATTATCTGTGTTTAAACATGGAGTGTTTGTGGCCATGCTACACACCAGTGATATGTTAATTTATCTTTTTCCTGTAGCCTTCATGTAGGTTATCTTTCTAGCCATAGGGTGTTCATATCCTTATCACTATCTTCTTTCCATATAGTAAGTATTGGAGAGGATGGCAAAATCCGTGGCTGGACAAGATTTAGCTTGGACCTAGACTTTTTATGGCAGTTTATGTTTTGCTGTGTTTTGGCAGCAAAATGTTCTGACTAGGCTCTTTCAAGTTCCTTGTTAGGCTATGAGTGGTGGTGGTCTGTCTACTGCAATATTTCGGAACTCACCTCCTGCCCGAGATGCCCTTGGTCTGGTGCCACTGACCTTGTCACCTTTTTTCTTCCTCATATCTTAGGGGATGTATTTCTTCTCGTATCTGGAAAGGAATGCTTTATATTCCTTGCTTTTTGATAGACATTGGTCATCTACCAATTCTGTTTGCAACCGGCGCATTTTTTTACTATCTGGTTGTTCTTAGATGTCGCCATCTTATTCCTCAATGTTGATGGTATGGTGGCTAATTTTCATCTAAGATTTCTTTCTGGATTGTGTTACTTTAATATTATAGTTCCTGTCTTCTGAGGAAGAAAGCGGAGGTCTTTCTTAAAATCCTTTCTGTGGAGTTTCCCCCCCCCCCCTCTTTATAGGGTGTGATATGGATCTAGGCCCTCAAAGGTCAGTCAAACCATTTCTACCTTTATTGTGAATTTCATCTGATTGGACACATTTTTTCTTCTTCCTTTCCTTCAGAGGATGAAGTCGGTATTCCCTTTTTTAGTAAAGAGTATATCATGACTAAGCTTGGGATGTTACTTTCTGGTCTCAATCCTTGGGGTGGCTCTATCGCTGCCATCCACCTTTCTGTTTCATAGGGCTTTCTCCCTTTATGACGGTCATGCTGTATCTCTTGTTGAGAATGTTTGTCAGGATTGGCCCATTGAAATCATTGATTGGTTAGGGCCTTTCGTGTGCTGGCCTTTATATCAACTGTAGCCGAATAGATGGAATCGCTATTTGGGAAATGCACAGTAAGAATTTTGAATATCTGGCCCTCTATCCTTACTTGCTATGTCAACCTAAATTGTGTGTAGGAAGTTATCTAAAGGTTTATGAGCATACAACTAATAAACTGAGAATATCCTGTTCTCAATTAATATCATCTTTTATTTTTATAAAAACGAGTTTCTTCTTCTTTGGCTATGTAGGTAAAAAGGGTTTTGTCATTAGAAGGATTTGATTCTTCAATTTTTGGTGGCCATTATTCAAGCATAGCAGTAGCTTCTAAATCATTTGATGTGGAGTCTAGATTGCAGGACATTCTGATATCAGCAAATTTATGGAAAGTTCATATTTTTCATACCTTTTTTTGTAAACCGATGTCTTCTGCTGCATCATGGGTTGTGAACATGTTTAAAAACAAGCATAAAATGAACCTCAGGTCTTGACATAAAATGTAGATTTTCCTAGTGTCTAAATGTTATTAAAGACATGAAGGCGAGTATTATTCAGCCTCTTTGCAGCTATCTTTTAGCTGGTCACCCTTCCACTTGTGCAGCATCATCCAACCAAGGCTCTCCAAATTCATGAGAGCTGTCAAAATCATGTTTTCCACATTCATGGTTTCTTTCTTCAAAGGCCACATTTTTCTTTTACCATGGATGTTACTTCCCCTGCCTGACTGTCATCAGCTTCAAGCAAAGGACATTTGTCAGATTTTTCTCAGGAACTGTTTACCTGATTGTTGGCTATTTCTCTAGTTTTCCTTAATCGTCTTTTATTTCACAGCACTTAACTAAAGACTTCCACACAAGAAAAGAGGGCAGCTTTTGTGTCAGACAAGAGTATTGTTAGCATGCCCCATCTTTGCTTTGTGTTCTATACTACTTTCCCATTGGAAGTGTAGTTTTTGGCTGTTTCTTGCCTACTGCTATTTGATTAAAAGTAAGGAAAAAACGCATAATACCTCTGTGTCTTTCATACAATTTAGACTTTCATTCATTAAATGCTAGGAAATATATACATTCTTCAAGTCACTGTATTAATACCGGTTACTAGATCTAAGCATGTTAGCCTTTGATTGTACTAATGTTGCCAAACACATTTTAGTCCCACCAAGAAGGTGGAGAATATTTAATAAAGGGACGACTCGACAGTCTTTATCTCAGCCTTTCTGCGTGCAGAACAGACATCAGCGCAAACTGATGCAATAAATCAAACATTGTAAAAGAAATGGAACGCACATGCACACTGCTTTGTGTAGAGTATAAAAGTGGGGGTCATATTTCTAAATTACCGAATCGAAAGCCACACGGGGAAAGAAAACCAGAACGCGTTCATTAACGTTAGTTGTAAAAAATGTCATGCTTTCTTTCGTAAAAAGTAGCCCGACAGATTTTAACGATCCAAGGTAAACATAACAATTTGATTTTGAATAAACTGAGTTGCTAGTATAGTCGAACTACTCGTATCATAAAGTTTAGAAGCGAAATATTGATCACTAGCAACAGACATCCTAAAATGGCAGCCAGCTTTACACATAGAAATCGGCCGCATGGGCTCTTCTGATCGTCCCGGCGGCTGTTATCCGGAAGTCCCCTCGCGCATGCTCAATACACATTATCTGCTCGAACCATAGGGGATGCAGTGCGCAGCACGTAGTACACGTGTGCGCACCGCATAGGGCAGGGGATGGACGAGCTTCCAGCCGCAGCATCATGAGTAATCTTGGCAATCGAAGATGGTCCTCTCTATATCTGACATAACCCATTTTGGGAATAAAAGGTGTCGGGACATATAGGAAGCAAGCCAATTCGTCTTTGTCTAGTCGCGCTAATAATGAATTACCTAGGGCAAATAAAAACATTTGAACAATCACTACGTTTTCCTACTCTTTTCTTGTAATGCAAAGCGGCACGCTCCTTTGCAAGCTTTATTTTCACAAATGCAGTGTGACACCATACCTGCCAACTTGAAGAGCAATCTCAGTATGAGGAGGGGTGGGGACTCGTGCCGGGAAGTATCTACTAGGCAGTTTTGAACCCCATCCCGCCCCCAGGCTCATTCCTCCCACAACTAAAAACAAGCATTGGAAATGCAATAGGTCTCTCAGCATTAGAGTTAGTGCTTTTAGAATTGTTTATGGGTTTTTTTTGTAAATCTTTAGCATTTTTGTTTCCTGTAGCCAATGCTAAAGAATTACAAATAAAAAAAGCCATAAACAATTCTAAAAGCTCTAACTCAAATGCTCCGAGACCTATTGCACTGTGTGAGGGTGAGGGGTTGAGGGTGAGGGTGGGTGAGGGTGAGTGAGGGTGAGTGAGGGTGAGTGAGGGGTTGAGGGTGAGTGAGGGGTTGAGGGTGAGTGAGAGTGAGGGTGAGTGAGGGTGAGTGTGAGTTAGGGTGAGGGGTTGAGGGTGGGTGAGGGTGAGGGGTTGAGGGTGAGTGAGGGGTTGAGGGTGAGTGAGGGAGGGTGAGTGAGAGAGAGTGAGGGTGAGTGAGGGGTTGAGGGTGAGGAGTTGAGGGTGAGTGAGTGAGGGTGAGGGGGTGAGGGGGAGGGGTTGAGGGTGGGTGAGGGGTTGAGGGTGAGTGAGGGGGAGGGGTCGAGGGGGAGGGGTTGAGGGTGAGTGAGTGAGAGTGAGGGGTTGAGGGTGAGTGAGTGAGGGTGAGGGGTTGAGGGTGGGTGAGTGAGGGTGAGGGGTTGAGGGTGAGTGAGGTGGAGGGTGGTTGAGTGAGGATGAGTGAGAGTGAGGGTTAGTGAGGGGTTGAGGGTGAGGGGTTGAGAGTGAGTGAGGGGTTGAGGGTGAGGGAGGGTGAGGGGTTGAGGATGAGTGAGGGTGAGTGAGGGGTTGAGGGTGAGGGGGTGAGGGTGAGGGTGAGTGAGGGGTTGAGGGGGAGGGGTCGAGGGGGAGGGGTTGAGGGTGAGTGAGGGTGAGGGGTTGAGGGTGAGTGAGTGAGGGTGAGGGGTTGAGGGTGAGTGAGTGAGGGTGAGGGGTTGAGGGTGGGTGAGTGAGGGTGAGGGTTTGAGGGTGAGGGGTGTCCCCAAACAGAAAGTTCCAAACTTTGCCATTGGCATATTCTAAACCTCACTCTTAAACATTACATACCAACAGTCACTATGCAATGCTGAACAAACCCGGCAATTGGTGAAAACGGCCAACTTTCAAAATCTAGAAAAGTTAATGCCCTGTAACAATTTTGTAAAACCCCGGTCAAAATCGCCCAGAAAACAACCCTGAATAAAAAATAAAACTGACAACTAAATAGATTCCTACTTGCCTCCCTACTGGGTCCATAGACTGACACCAAAGGACATCATCAGAAATAATAGTGACAGTACATCAACGAGTCACACTTAACCAGCTGCCGAGGGTACTGGCATCTTGGTCCTAAGAATCCTTTCATTTACCAATCTTAAAACGGAGGGAACAGTCCAGTTATCCACTAACAAGCATTTGTCACAAACCTGATCAAACGACCGATCTCCGGCAAATCAGCGCCAACAACTAACACGCCTATATTGAAGTCAAATAAAATCCCATTCTGCTCGAATTCTCAGTAAGTTTGCTGCTAGCAGCCAGTAGCACATTAAGGCCTTTTTAGTTTGATGAGTTGTACACAATGTTGTTCATTTTTTGGTTCTTAGCTCCATGTTTGCCTTTAAGTAAGTCTGGTCCCTTGACAACCGCACATAATTTAGAATGGACCCTTGAAGATAAAGGGACTTTGCCCCGCACAAATGGTTTCATAGGCAGGCCTTGCGTGTATTATTAAAACACTTTATACTAATAGAGGAACCGTGATTTTAAGCAATTTACCACGGTTGGGTTCAGCACAGTACACTTAATTAAAAAGTGTATCCACTATTAAAACACTACAGTAGTTTTCGGCGCCTAGATGCTACATCTGTGTCCACTGAGCATTTACAGTTCCCATCCCAGCGGGATTGACTCAGCCTTCCAGGCTTCAGAGGTCGATATAATGGGTACAATTGATTTGGGCAGTAATAACACCTATTATTTAAGAGCTGGACACTTTTAGTCTGCTGTGTTCTGTATGATAAATCGATATTACATTTACTCACATGCCCGGTGAGCCTGAAGGACTGGCCGGCAGCTCTGCTGTGCCATGTCTCTGTGCCGTGGGCTTCCAGGCGCCTTCTTAGCCCGAAAGAGTCTCTGTAGCTCCAACCATTGGCTCTGTCATTTCAGGGAAGTATCTTAATAACTATACCTTTTACTTAACTTTCGAAGTCGAGAGGGAAATCCCGTGGGATCTCGCCAAATGTCACAGCACCCTCGAAGGGAACACGAGAGCAAATAAATCCGGATTATACAGAGACAATGGTAAATCATTTCCACCGTACAGGAGCAGAGCACTGCACTGCAGGCAACTCAACCCGAGCATGTCGGGATTTGGGACCCGCTGAGAGGATTCGGGAAGCCAGCACCGGAGCAGAGCACGAGGGCCTGCGTCTGTCAGCAGTGATGGCGGATTAGACACTGATTGCTGCAGGGGGGGCACTCGCGGGAGGCACGCTATTAAACTGAGTCTTAGACCATATAATTGTTTCTGTGCTGAGCACAGGCGCCGGCATCATCTATGGAGTGAGCGAGGAGAGGGAGAAAGGCGGGAAAAAAGAAGGAAAACCTGTGACGCGAGGCACGGGGTAAGCAAGAAGAGGGAGGAAGCACAGGAGAGATATGGTGGAAGCAAAAGGATAATAGAGAAAAGGAGAAGCCAAGGAGACATGAAGCAGAGGCGAGAGGGGAAGCGCAGGGCAGAGGGGAGGGGGAGGTAAAACAAGGTGAGCTGAAATGAAGCAAAAGAAAGAGGAATTAAATGAGGAGAAGAAGGAACTGAGTAGAGAGAAAGAAAAAGCATTGTCGAGGCTTTCCAGGCCAGATAAGAAGTAGAATAAACGTGAATGGGGGGAGGAGGGAGGAGAAATGCGTCTCGGTCGGAGCAGGGAGAGCGGGCTTTGTAATGTAATTGACACGGCCGGCCGGTCGTGAAACTGAAAGCATGGCCGGCCGGCCGTGAAAGCCTTTGATGCGGCAGGGGAAATGCGAGACGGCGGGGAGGGGGCGGAGCGGGTAAACAAAGACGGACGTGCACGCGCTTTTAAGCTCAATGCGCATGCGCATTGAGCTTAAAAGTCACGGGCACTGCAAGGAATCGCCACGATTCCTTGCAGTGTGGATAAAGAGTGGATAAGTCCCAATACTCTCGCTTGCTCGATGCGCATGCGCATCGACAGGCGAGACCTAACAAGCATTGGCATAGCTAATAGGTCTCGCCTTTGGGACCTTATATGTGATTAGCCATGCAACAGTTAATGTTGTTGCAGTAAGGGTATTGTGCTTCATAACTAAATACTTATAAGGTCCCAAAGGCGAGACCTATTCGCTATGCCAATAGCTCTCGCAATTGCAAGAGTTTCAGCTAGTGGCATTGTAAATGATTATGCCTTTTATTTATCCATACTAATATAATAAAGAGAGAACCCAAACCTTTGAGGCGGGTAAGCTCAGGAACCACAGCGCCAATCACAACACCCAATACAGCATTGGAAAGGACAGTTTCAGTAGATGGACATAGGCTATGCAGCAGCCCACCCATATACATTAGAAGGGTGAAAGAAGGTTAGGGGCAAAGTAGTCCCTTGTGGGCGTGGGCGCGGCATTCGTCAAAACCAAGTTGCGTGCGCGGCATCCGTCAAAAGCAAGCGTTCACAGTACTGCCTTGTGTGCGTGGCCGTCATTGTGGGCGTGTGCAACAGTACTGCCTTGTGGGCGTGGCCGTCGTTGTGGGCGTGTGCTTTGTAGCACACAAACACGCTCCTGGGCTCAGTCAGGTGCTGAAGCGAGTCAGCATAGCAGCGGGAAAACAGGAAAAATAAAAATTAAACAGACTGCTGTTTCACACACACACAGATTCGCGTGCGTGTGCACAGATTCACGTGCGTGTGCTTTGTGCCAGACAAACACGCTCGCGGCTCCATATTGCTCTGGGGCTGGATTCGCGTAGCAGCGGGAAAACAGGAAAACAAAAAAATTCACAGACTGCTGTTTCACACACGCACAGATTCACGTGCGTATGCTTTGGGCCAGACAAAAATGTGGTATATCATGAAATTTTGAAATAAATTTGCTTTGCCTATTAGGACCATTGCAAACATTCTACTTCATCCCCGGACAACGTCGGGACGGGCTGCTAGTGTGTTTATAAACCTGCAAGCGTCGTTCAACCTACCGCTTGCAGGTTTTCTAAACACATAAACTCTCGCAAATGCAAGATCTATTGCACTGCAAGTGCTTGTAGTGTTGCGTTCTAGTCGTGCATGAAGCAACGCACAGAGCGCGGAGCCTGCGAAGAGTGCGGTCTTGGCTCCCGGCGCTCTTTCAATGCGCCCAATAAAAAGAGTATTAACCCCCTCAACCTGCCTCCGCCTCTTCTTTGGGGGGCAACCCCAACTCTACAAATTGGCGACGAGGACGGGATCGGGCAGAGTAACGCCCGAGGCGCTGCCCCTCCCCCGTGACCCACCGAGGTGCTCAACCACAAGGCAGGAGAGGGCCAGCACACAATACAGCGCAGCAGAAAAAGCGCGGCAGAGGAGAGAGGTTGCGGACACCATCACAGCTCCCCCACACAAAGAAAAGCCTGCCCCAAGATTGGAGGAAGGAGAACACGTGGCAGTCGGGGTGATAAGGCCTACTAGCCCACTAACCAGGCTGTGAAGGTCCCACCTGACCACTAGGACCGGTGCAGAGCAAGGGCCCCAGGTGCAGCCTAGGACATCGCAGGAGAGCAGCGTCCACTGTGAATAAGGCAGCCCAGACAGGGGTAGACCAGTGGGGAGGCAAGACACCCAGCTGGGCACTGAAGCATCAGGCACCACACCCCAGGCTACCAGTTCTCCCGCCGAGACCCTGGCGGAGCAGACACAGCAAAGCACGGGGGGGAATCCGTGCCCCAACAGAGCCCCACACGCCAACACAGACAGGGTGCACCAGAAAGCCCCAGAGGTGAGGGAGAAGTACCTGACAGACGAGCAGAGATGTGCGCCCAACCCTCCTCGCTTACAACACCAGTCCCCTTTCTACCCCGGCCAGGAGACCCCACAATGAAATGGGAAGATTGGAGAGAATATTTCATGAACAACCTAGAAGCGCTGGAAGATGAAAATGGCAAGGCATTCCCCATCAAGAGAAGGAATAGGCTATTGCTCCATAACCTAGGCCCGGAAGGCATCAGAGTTTTCCAAAATCTAGTTCCTACACCACGACAGGCAGCAGACGTCAGCGTATTTCAACACCCGATCAAAGATCTGAATAACCACTATAGACCTGCGGTGTGCAAGTCCATAGATAGGTACAACTTCCAACAGAGAAAGCAAGCAGCGGGGGAGTCTATAGATGAGTACGTAGCGGCATTAAAGAAACTGGCGATCACATGCAAGTTCGGCGTCCCCACACGATGAGTTCATTAAAGACCAAATTGTCATGCACACCACAAACTCAGCAATCCAAGACAAACTGTGGGTCAACGGAGATGCGTCCCTAAAGGAGGTCATAGCCATGGTGAAGAAAGCCGAACTATCAAAAAGATGCGCAGAGGCAGCGAAGAAGGAAACCGCCACAAGGCCCATGGTCAACAAAGTCACCGAAGCAGACCCACCGGACAGGGGTAAAGCAGAAACGGGGGACAAGAAGACCCCGGCTAGATGGACGCCCAGACCATCACCAGGGAAGAAACCTCCAAGTGACAACAAGAACGGGTGCTACCGGTGCGGCAGCCAGTCCCACGTAGCTCATGATAAACGTTGTCCGGCCTTCCGGGCCAAATGCATGTTCTGTGGAATAATAGGGCACTATGAGAAAGTATGTTGCCGGAAGTTGAGAAGATCGGCGTTCAAGTATGTAGCACAAGAACCAGACGGGGAAGGAGACGACGTGGAAGAGGAATACAATGTGTTGTGCATTGAAGAACAAATATTAGGCATCGACTGCACCCGCTCCAAGAAACCTCAATGTTACATGGCCATTGGTGGTGTACGTATACAGATGATGGCAGATTCGGGATCCCCGTATACCATAGTGCAATGCAAGGTTTGGGAAGAAAGTTTCAAACAACATCTAGGACCTCACCTAGAACCTCCGGACATTCGACAAGTCACATTTACAGGGTAGTCAATCCCCATGGTGGGGTATCGAGTCTTGAAATTTGAGTTTAAGGATCGAAGTGCGAAGTGCAAGCTATATGTGACAGAGAAAGGTCCTTCAGTCCTGGGTTGGGTCGACTAAGGCGATCTGGGCATACAGTTGGATCCTGGAGGAGCCACACAAGTGCTGGTGACCAGTCCAGGGCGACAACCAAATGTTACCAACCTCAAGGAGGACTTTCCCACAGTATTTGGAGGCAAAGTGGGAAAATTGACGAAATTCACCCACAAGATAGAGCTCAGAGCAGACGCCAAGCCCGTGTGCCACAAGGTGAGAAACATCCCCTTAGCAATCAGGGAGGTGGTACGAGAAGAATTACAGAGGCTGGAAGATAATGGAATCATTGAACCAATAAATAGTGCGGAATGGTTGGCACAACTGGTGGCAGTGAGAAAACCGAATGGCAAGGTCCGCCTATGTGTGGACCTGAGGGAGCTAAATAAGAACATCATAGTTGAAAAGTTCCCACTACCAAGAATCGACGAAATGTTGGCCAAGACGATGGGGGTGAAATGGTTTTCCACCATCGACCTCACCTCGGCATATCACCAAATAGCTCTACACCAAAACTGCTCCAGGTGCTACATGTCTTGGAACGCAATGGCCTCACAGCAGAATGGGAGGAGTGCCATTTCGGAATGACGTCTGTCACTTACTTGGGCCACGAGATCATCGATCAGGGCGTTGCCCAAACAAGCCAAGGCCAAAACCATATGGGATGCACCACCGCCGAGGAGCAAGGAAGAGGTGCGCTCGTTCTTAGGGATGTCTGAGTTTTATAGTAAATTTGTGCCGCATTTCGCCACCAAGACGCACCACCTGCTCCAATTCCTTCGAGACAGAACATCTTTTGCGTGGACAGAGGAGACACAAGAAGAATTCCAGAAGATTAAGGAGGACATCTCTACAGCAGTCCTGTTACAAGGGTTTGACCAGCAGGCAAGGTCCATACTAACCACGGATGCGAGGGAGAAGGGACTAGGAGCCGTCCTTATGCAAGAAACGAGAGAAGGGGAGGTGTCCACCATCAGCTTCGCGTCCCGGTCCCTGTCACCCACGGAGCAGAAGTTTAGTGTAGTGGAGAAGGAGATGCTGGCGACAGTCTGGGCCATGGAGAAGTTTCGCCAATTCATCTGGGGCACGAGGTTCCGGCTCAGGACGGATCACAAGCCGCTGATCAAAGTACTCACGCCGAGTGGACACGCAAATGCAACCCCCGGCATAGCAAAGATGACGTTGAAATTGTTGGACTATTGGTATGATCGAATATATCCCCGGAACACAAAACAAAGTAGCTGATTATCTAAGCAGGGCATCAGCCATGGAGGAAGCACCGTCCAGCACGGAGGAAGAGAACATCAATGTGGCTTTCCTGGAAGACCACGAGAAAGTGATAAGTGTGCAGGAATGGAAGGAAACCTATGAGAACGACACAGACTTCAGGGTGGTGAAGCAATTTGTAATCCAGGGATGGCCGGAAAAGAGACACTTAAAGGGGGAGCACCGGAAGTTCTTCGAAGTACGTGAGGAGCTATCTATTGGAGATCATGGGACCTTCTTGTTAAGAGGAGGCAAGGTAGTTCATCCCTCCTCCTTGGTGCCGCATCTGCTTGCCATCCTACATGAAGGGCACTTAGGCATCGTGAAGGCGAAACTTCAAACCAAACAAATGTACTGGTGGCCAGCGATGGACGCCCAGATAGGAAGGCACGTAAGGGAGTGTATGCAGTGGCAAAATACGACAAATCACAAAGCTTGTTGCGCCCCTCCTTGGGCAAGTTCGACAACCCCACCAATCCATGGTAAGAGCTATCGATAGACATTCTCGGTCGCGTGTTAGATGCCCAAGGAATTCCTAAATATGTGGTTGTGCTCGTGGACAGGTATTCTAAATGGCCGGATATAGACATACAATAGGAAATGGACACGGAGAAAGTGTTGAAATTCCTTACAGTCACATTCTTAAGGGAAGGGATTTCTCGCTCCATCCTAAGCGACAATGGGCCCAGTTCACGTCAAAAAAGTGGAACACCTACATGAATCGGAATGGTAGCAAGATCAAGCACACGTTGGTATACCATCCTACCGGAAATGTCTTAAGCGAACGGTTCAATAGAGTCATTATGTGCTCTGTGCAAGCGGCGATAGGGGCCGGAAAGAATTGGGAGAAAGAACTGAAAAGCACATTGTGGGTCTACAGGATCACCCCAACCAGCACAGGATACAGTCCCTTCAAAATCCTAAGGGATCGGGACTATTTCACCAAGGACAATGTCGTGTAAAAGGAACGCACAATCATGAGCAAGTCGTCCCCTGCAGTGGTCCACCACAACCTGGAAAGAGCACAACGGGTATACATGGAACACTTCAATATAAAGGTGCAATGTCAAGGAGACGGCGTTGGAGAGAGGAGAGTGGGTCCGAGTCAAGTTGGCCCAGCTGAGAAGGAAGGGCGACAGCAAGTTCAGCGCACCATTACAAGTAAAAGAGGTTTACAGCAGAGCGGCCTTACTGAGTGATGGAAAGGCTTGGTCACAGGATAGGATGTCCAATTGCAACAAGATACTGCAATGGACGAAAGAGGAAAGTGATTACCACAGTGAACCCCTTTCTGAGATCGTCCTAGTGGGGGAAGAGACGGCGAACTTTGGAGAGAACGTGAGTGAAGAGCTAGTGAGGAAAAAGGACGATCAGAGCACAAGGGAACACCAGAAGAGCCAGAGTGAAGCACCGCCGAGGGAGTACCAGATGTGTGGTGAAAGAGGTGGGTCAAGAGCTATCCAAGAAGGAGCAGAGAAAGCTTCTGCCACGTTGTGAGAAGTACCCGCTCTGGTAGAACAGTGGTAAGACCGGAGAAATATAGAGACTATGAGATGGGAGAAGTTAATGAGCGAATGTGCAGATAGACTCTGGGACTTTACTTTTTCATGTTTGTTGATTCATTAAAGGAGGGAGATATGTAGTGTTGCGCTCTAGTCGTTGTGCGTGACGCAACGACGTAGAGCGTAGCCGCCATGTTTGGCACAGAGCGCGGAGCCCGCGAAGAGTGCAGTCTTGGCTCCCGGCGCTCTTTCAACGCGCCCAATAAAAAGAATATTAACCCCATCAACCTGCCTCCACCTCTTCTTTGGGGGGCAACCCCAACTCTACACTTGTATTGTTGTAGCGCTTTAGCTTTACTACGTGTATGTGCCTTTCTGTTCTTAGTTGGTTATATGTTATAGCTGGCACTAGCTCAATGGGTCCAGGGGGTACAGCTCACGTGCTATTTAAGTTACAGTTTTCACAGAAAAAGCCTTTCTACAGTACGTCATACATCTAGTAATTACGCCACTATGCCTAACAGTAGCCATCCCTGTACTGTTCAGCGTGGATGCCTTTTAAGGCTGCATACAGTGGAATATTTCTGTGTGTCCTACAATGACACAAACACATTTGCAATGCAATAGGTTTCACATTTGCCATTAGTTTAGGCTAATGGCATTGTAAATGACAATGCCTTTTATTTATTTATTTATTAAAAACTAGAACAAAAATAAAAAGCATTATCATTTACAATGCCAATAGCTCAAACTGGCGTAATTGCGAGACCTATTGCATTGCTTTAAGTTTGGCATCACAGTTTTATTTTCACATCCAGCAGCACACGTGATACCAGTATACAATTTTAAAAACACCTCCATGGTCTGTTTTGCTCCTTTTGCAACAAGCCATGAGTCTAGAGTAAATTCTATTTTAATGGCTGGCTAGGAGTGTGTTGTGGGTAGAGATGACTGTGGGCAGAGCTGCAAGTCAGCCCGCCCCAATGCTTTATGGAGATGGTTTGCCAGCAGAGGGCAGGAGGGAGAGAGAGAGAAAGAGAGAAAGGGAAAGAGTGAGATAGTTGGGAAGAGAGAGCGAGAGAGGGGGAGAGAGCGAGAGAGACAAAGAGAGAGCGGGAGAGACAGAGAGAGCGGGAGAGACAGAGAGAAAGAGAGAGAGAGAGAAAGCGAAAATTACGTTAGAGTTGTAAATGGTAAACTTGCACAGTGCCTTACAGCAGGCACAGAAAAGTTAATAAAGCCCCTACATTGATAATCAGTTGCAAGGTAAAAATGTCGCATCTGAATTTCAGACTATTTTGGGGTGAGGTAACCATTAAAAAAAAAGCAAGGGCTTTTGGACTAAGGATATAGACGCGGATGAGTGACCTGACGCCCGGGCCTGGATCCAGACAGATGCCGGGCTCTGCCTCAGCTCGAGGTCCTCTTGGAACTTCAAGCCAAAAATTAGCCAAACTTTTGAGTGGCCTCTGCCTGCCACCTTCGTTCTACCCTGCTGCACAAAGTTGAAAGCAAACCATTAACATATGAGGTAAAAATTAGAGACGAATAGATAATCATTTAGTGTCTGCTTTGTACAATGTGAAACCAGAAAGCATCAGATTAATCCTGGCTTCCCTTCTTAAGCAAACTGAGTGATCGTAGGCAAATATTTTGTCACCAAATCCTTCTTTTCTTCATTACCTTGCAATAAACCTATAATGTGCCTTACTAATGTCAAAGCTGCAGCATGATAAAGAAATGAAGATTAGAATCAAGTTACCTGGTATATTCACAAAGCTACTCACTCAATCCAAGATAAAGTAGTGTTAAAAGAATATGGCAGAATCTGCCTTCCATAGATTTTCCCTACAATGTTAGCCACAGTAACTTCAGTGTAAGAGGAGGACTCAGGAATGAATTAGAGGACAGAGCAGTATAGCTCAAATCGCTTGGCCTCCCCGGTAAAATACTTCTGAACAAACGTTTAAAAAAAAAAGTATAACCACAACTTTAACTGAAAACAGAAACCCCAAATATTTATGCGTCATGTCCTCTTTCATTGCGTCCTGCCTTGTCGCTATAAAAAGTAAGGTTGAGAAATTTTGGAATTCGAGGCAATGGCGGATGGAAACTGTGGGCATGTCATTTGGAGCACTTCCATTTCGAGGGCAACAAGTTTGACTTACAACCCTCGCGATAATATGTGTAAAAAAAATGAATCTATGACATAATATCGACAGACAGAATATCTACATACAAAAATATCGACACAAAAATATCGAAATCAAAAATATCGGAGTCCTATCTTCATAAAGGTAAGTACAAAAATATCGAAAAATTAATATCGTAGTACAAAAATATCGAAAATAAAAATATCGTTTTTTAAAATATATTAATAATAATGTAAAAATACTTTTAAAATACATATAAATTTACAAATATTAAATAAAAACATTAAAACATAATTAAAAAATTAAAACTAATACATATACATTTAAAATAAATTAAAAACTCTACATATAAATTAACGCAAAAACTATTAAAACGCATGTATTTACAACGCATACCATTACAACGTAAGTATTCGTAAGTATATATTACTTTTTTTAATTTAAAAAAATTGAAAATGATATAATTTAATTTAATATAATTTAATGTAATTTAATTTTTTTAATTTCATTTAATTGATTTAATTTAAATTTAATTTAATTTTATTTTTACCCTGTACCGCTGTACCCCAAAAACCCAAAACTGACCCTGAACCCTAAAAATACCCCTGTACCCCAAAAACCCAAAACTGACCCTGAACCCTAAAAATACCCCTTTACCCAAAAACCCCAAACTGACCCTGAACCCTAAAAATACCCTTTTACTCAAAAACCCAAAACTGACCCTGAACCCTAAAAATACCCCTTTACCCAAAAACCCAAAAATGACCCTGAACCCTAAAAATTTACCTTTACCCAAAAACTGAAAACTGACCCTGAACCCTAAAAATACCCATTTACCCAAAAACCCAAAACTGACCCTGAACCCTAAAAATACCCCTTTTCCCAAAAACTGAAAACTGACCCTGAACCCAAAAAATACCAAAAACCCCAAACTGACCCTGAACCCTAAAAATACCCCTGTACCCAAAAACTGAAAACTGACCCTGAACACTAAAAATACCCCTTTACCCCAAAACCCCAAACTGACCCTGAACCCTAAAAATTTACCTTTACCCAAAAACTGAAAACTGACCCTGAACCCTAAAAATACCCATTTACCCAAAAACCCAAAACTGACCCTGAACCCTAAAAATACCCCTTTTCCCAAAAACTGAAAACTGACCCTGAACCCTAAAAATACCAAAAACCCAAAACTGACCCTGAACCCTAAAAATACCCCTTTACCCAAAAACTGAAAACTGACCCTGAACACTAAAAATACCCCTTTACCCAAAAACCCAAAACTGACCCTGAACCCTAAAAATTTACCTTTACCCAAAAACTGAAAACTGACCCTGAACCCTAAAAATACCCATTTACCCAAAAACCCAAAACTGACCCTGAACCCTAAAAATACCCCTTTTCCCAAAAACTGAAAACTGACCCTGAACCCTAAAAATAACCCTTTACCCAAAAACTGAAAACTGACCCTGAACACTAAAAATACCCCTTTACCCAAAAACTGAAAACTGACCCTGAACACTAAAAATACCCTTTTACCCAAAAACTGAAAACTGACCCTAAACCCTAACAAAAAATTAAATATATTAGCACATTAACTCTAAATAATTTAATTACATAATTAATATTATTTAATTACCAATTAATTATTAATTAACAATAACAATAAAGTAAATATATTAGCACATTAACTCTAAATAATTTAATTACATAATTAATATTATTTAATTACCAATTAATTATTAATTAACAATAACAATAAAGTAAATATATTAGCACATTAGCTGTAATTAATTTAATTTACTAATTAATATTATTTTCCCCCAATTAATTAATTAACAATAACAAAAAATTATATATATAAAAAAATTACTCTAATTAATGTAACTAACTAATTCATATTAATTAATTACCAATTAATTATTAATAAAAAATATGTACAAAATTATATTAATTAATTAACTAATTAATGTTAATTAATTACCAATTAATTATTAATTAAAAATATTTACAAACATATATTAATTAATTAATTATTATTAAATTACTTCCCACCCTATTCCCCTATAAACCCACAACCCGCTCTGATACTAAAACGCAAAATGTAAACAAATTTACAAATTTTCAAACATACATTACAAAACATGTTTAACAAACATATAAACAACATAATAAAATACATAACACTAAACAAAATTTCGATATTAGTAAATTTCGATATTATTAACATACATACCTTAAAAAACGATATTCTGTCTGTCGATATTTTACACATCGATATTCTATACCATCGATATTAAAACTTCGATATTAATGTATATCGATATTTTAATCTCGATATTTTGTCTCACTACCAAATAAAATCATAGAGCAAAGGAGCAGCTGCGCCAGGGGTTAAAAGCTGTAGCATTTACAACCACAACCAACTCCATCCCGGAAGTACCGTACGGAAAACAAGAAGCGCAAGCAAGATGGAGAGGCGGAGCAAGGCGCACGCGCTTGGAAGAGCAGTCTGCTCTTTTTCGAAGCACACACTCATGCGTGCTCCCGCAAGGTGTATGCAGCCACAAGCACGGGTATGTGCTTGGAAAAAGAGCTGAACGAAGGCTAAAGTCCTCCTATGCAGCGCATGTGCGCTGCGTAGGCGCGACCTAAAAAAGCTTTATGAGGCTAGTGCCAATGACCTGGTGTGTTATCACACCACTTAATGGACTCAGGGGCGTAACACAGGCCCCCACAGCCCACGCAGTGCGGGGGGGGCCCCTAGCTCCAAGGGGCCCCCTCGGCACTGAACTCTGGCCGGGAGAGCTCCTGATTGAGCCTGGAGGGGGCCCCCCTAAGTACCGTGCAGGGAGCCCCCTCACTTTTCGTTACGCCAGTGAATGGACTATGGCAGTTCAAAACCTCGGAAAACAGGAAGGAAACCACTCTTTACAGTGGTTTTTAGCTCCTTTTTCCTGCCACTGGGCTCACCAGGAGATCGTGTGATGAGATCCCATATTGTGTCACACGGTGTGAATTAGCAGGTATGTGACACTGCGCTTTAAATGAGAGGCTGAAATGTGCGTGGCTGAAGAAGCGCAACTTGAAATGTACTGTGTAACTGTAAGCGTGGCATGCGTTTGTCACCTGACCGCTAGTTGGACACCTGTGTATGTTTTCTGTCAGTGCGTCATGCAGCCAAGAATCCGTGGTCAAGGTGCTTAAAAAGTGTGGCAGTTCTGTGATCCTGAATCCACTGGGGGTGAGGGTCAGAGTTGTGAGGAAAAAAATAACTTGAATATTCTGAAATTATTTTGCTGGCCTACCACATAACGCGCACAACTCAAATGAAATGTAAATACAGGTTCAGGTGTCGGTGATAAGTTAAACTCCTTTACAGTCTGAAAGCTAAACTACTTAATACGCTCACTGAAGATGTTTACACGTAAACAGTCACACAATTCTGTTTGGCTCAGTAAGGGATAATAGGATATTTCTGTATAACGCTATAGCTTGCGATCGACATCCCTCTGAATGTGAAAGTAGTTTTTTAAAAATGTATTGCACATAATATAAGGCTGCATCAAAATGCGCAACTGGTTAAGATAAAAACAAGTGCTTTCAAGATGTATATTTTTAGCAATATGCAAACAAACTATACCTAATGCTAACTTTTTTTAAATAAGTGCCCATTACAAGGAAGCACTCTAGAGCCACATCCCCACTTGAATCCTCAAATTAATCCATCTATTAAAGAAATATTCTGACACCAAGCAGCCTAGTTTTTGATCCCCAGAGGAACCTCAAGGTCGGCATTAACTATCCAGTAACAGTTGTATTTAACAAAAAACAGTGGAACTGTTTTTGTAAAATTAGAAAAGATTGGGAACGTTGTTACAACATGTTCACTTCAGCCAATGCAAAGAGCGCATAAATGTTAAGCAAGTCAGATCTATTGGTTTTACTAATGCTTTTTATTCAGTATCAGATAAACAGGTAACATCTCACCATACTCCCTTCACATCACTATTTTCTTTAATTCTCCTTTCTGTGGTAGTTACTTATGCTCTTTCTCTCGACACATCTTTCTAATTTACATTTGGCATCTCCTTTTTTAGGTCGAGCTGACGTTAGCATTCATGCGAAGCATGAATGCTGTCAGCTCGACAACTAATGTGATCCGTTTTTAGGAGAGTGGACACCAAAGTGTTACGAGCGTGTTCAGTGCCGGATTTCACCTCGGGAGCGCGCAGCATTGTCTGCAGTGGCAGTGTCAGTTTCGCTTTTGTATTACTTTCGTTTTTTCCGAGGCTGGCTGAGGGTAGCTTGAAATGAACAGGCTTGCTTTGAACATCATGAGTAATTATTTCTAGCCGTCTTGTAATGAACATGCACGCTGGTATTCTTTTTAAAACACTTCTTTGTAAAGGCACATTTTTAATTATCGGAAGCATCACAGTGAATAAATGGGTCAAGCTGCTGGTTTATTTATTTATTATTTTGGCGTCATATTTACTTTTACATTTAAATGAGTGGCCCCCACCCCTCTGCATGCACGCACGCACACACAGGCGCACACACACACACACACATACACACTGCCGCCCTGCACCCCCTGCATACACACAGACACGCAAGCACGGAGCCCCACTCACCCGGACTTCTACTCGTCCCGCTCCGGGCTGCTCCCTCCGGCGTCAACGGGCACAGGGACACTGGCACTCCGCTCCTTGGCTTCCCGGGCGGACGCCGGCTGCATGCAGGGCTCTCCTCTCTCTGCTCCGGAGCCTTGCGCCAGCCATTGCAGCCTGCCTCCTGGGAAGCTCCGGTCGCGGTCGACTTCCTGCTTCTGGTCAGGCCCCGCCTCTGTCTCGAGGAGGGCTGCCTGACTTCCGCCCAGCCCGGCCTGCTTTCGCTGGAACAGCCGCTGGACGATCAGAGCCATCAGACGAGCACAAGAGGTTTACGGTAAATGTCTTTTTAATTTTTTTTTTTATAAACACTATTACTAGCCTATGCACTGATTCTCTTATCCCATACCCGCATATGCTATCTCTCATCACGCATCTCACTATATGAGTGACATTTTGATAACGTATGAAACTTTTTGAGAGGCACTTCACTGCGAGTAGAAGGCGGCAGTTATGTCGTTGTAATAAAATGAATATAAGAAATAGATTCCTTTGTGCGTTACAGTAGGCACTTAGCTTTGTTCCCATTCAAGCATGGGTTTCCCCGGTCCAACATACAAGTGGCGATGACTAAAAATACAGGACTGCCTGAACAAATAAACTTTCAAACAACACAATGATTTTGGACTTTAAGCAAAAAAAACCTGATAGATTAGTTTTGTATAGCCCACTGTTAAACAGCGCCTTCACTGAGTGAATTTAATTGTCCTGGTGGCAGACACTCACGAAAGCTACACAAATGAAGCCTTTTTTCCTACATATTGCCCCTTTGTTTCTCTCTTCTCTGCTTTATATCAACCGCCTCAATACAATTTCTTTTCCCCTCTGCCTTTCTCTTCAACTCTTCTCTCATCTCCCTGCTCTCGCTCTCCCTCCCTACTTACACCCTCCCCTCTATCCACACCCTGTGATGTCGGCTTACAGGCCCTCTTGCCGCACATGGAATCTACCCGTCTCTCACTGAGAGTGACTATTTTAAGTGAAAGTCGATGACATTATGTAAGCCACTGGTTTTTAAATGCCGCAAACTTTTATCCCCCTCCTGTGATGTGAACCTTCTTTCGGGACGTGGTCGCCTATCGCCACCTGCAGGCCAAAACTGCAGGCCTCACACCCTCACTCACCCTCACTCACCCTCACACCTCCTCACCCTCACACCTCCTCACCCTCACACCTCCTCACCCTCACACCGCCTCACCCTACCCTCACTCATCCTCACTCATCCTCACTCACACACCCTCACACACCCTCACACACCCTCACACACCTTCAGACACCTTCAGACCGTCACACCCCCTCACCCCCCTCACCCTTATCCTCACACACCCTCACTCACCCTCACCCCCTCACTCGCCTTCGCCCCTCACCCACCCTCACTCACACCCTCACCCACCTTCATACCCTCACACACCCTCATCCTCACTCACCCTCACACCTCCTTACCATCACACACCCTCACATCCTCACCCACCAACACACCCTCACCAACACACCCTTACCCTCACTCACACCCTAACACCCCCTCACCCCCTCATCCCCTCATCCTCATTCACCCTCACACCTCCTCACCATCACACCCCCTCACCCACCCTCACACACCCTCATTCACCCTCACACACCCTCACTCACTTTGACACCCCCCACCCTCACACCCTCACCCCCTCATCCTCACTCACCCTCACACCTCCTCACCATCGCATACCCTCACATCCTCGCACCCTCACCAACCCTCACACACCATCACTCACCTTCACACCCCCTCACCCCCTCATCCTCACACACCCCTCACCCTCACAACCCTCACACCCGCACTCACCCTCACCCCTCACTCACCTTCACACCCTCACACCCCCTCACCCTCACACACCCTCACCCCCTCACCCCCTCATCCTCATACACCATCCCTCACCCTCACACCCTCACTCACCCTTACACCCTCACACACCCTCACTCACCCTCACCCCCCTCACTCTCCCTCACACCCTCAGCCTCACCCCCCCATCACTCACCCTCACACCCCATCACCCTCACACCCCCACTCACCTTCACACCCCCTCACCTTCACCCCTCACCCCCTCATCCTCCTACACCCGCACTCACCCTCACACACCCGCACTCACCCTCACACACCCGCACTCCCCCTCCCACCCTCACTCACCCTCCCACCCTCACTCACCCTCACACCCTCTCACCTTCACCCCTCACACACCCTCACTCACCCTCACTCACCCTCACCCTCACACCCTCCGCCTCACACACCATCACTCACCCTCGTCACCCTCACACCCTCATTCACCCACCCTCACTCACATCACACCTCCTCACCTTCACACACCCTCACATCCTCACGCCCTCACTCACACCCTCACCCACCCTCTCACCCCTCACCCCCTCATCCTCACCCACCCTCACACCCCTCACCCACCCTCACACCCTCACTCACCTTCACACCCTCACACACACTCACCCTCACACCTCCTCACCATCACACCTTCACATCCTCACCCACCCTCGCACCCTCACCCACCCTCGCACCCTCACCCACCCTCACTCACCTTCACCCCCTCATCCTCACTCACCCTCAAACCCTCATCCTCACTCACCCTCACACCTCACTCACCCTCACACCTCCTCACCCCTCCTCACCCTCACACCTCCTCACCCTCACACCTCCTCACCCTCACACCTCCTCACCCTCACACCTCCTCACCCTCACACCTCCTCACCCTCACACCTCCTCACCATCACACCTCCTCACCATCACACCTCCTCACCATCACACCTCCTCACCATCACACCTCCTCACCATCACACCTCCTCACCATCACACACCCTCACATCCTCACACCCTCACTCACACCATCACACCCCCACACACACTCACCTTCACACCCCCTCACACCCTCATCCTCACTCACCCTCACACCTCACCATCACACACCCTCACAGCCTCATCCTCACCCACCCTCACACCTCACCATCACACACCCTCACTCACACCCTCACACACATACAACCACGCACACACACACAACCACGCACACAACCACGCACACAACCACGCACACAACCACGCACACAACCACGCCCAACCACACACCCAACCACACACATACAACCACACACATACAACCACACACATACAACCACACACATACAACCGCACACACACAACCGCACACATACAACCGCACACACACAACCGCACACATCTATCTATCGCCCTGACCCTATCTATCGCCCTGACCCTATCTATCGCCCTGACCCTATCTATCGCCCTGACCCTATCTATCGCCCTGACCCTATCTATCGCCCTCACTCAATCTATGGCACCACCACAGCATCACTCAGGGGCACCACAGCATCACTCAGGGGCACCACAGCATCACTCAGGGGCACCATAACATCACTAAACGCCACACCATCACTCAGCGCCACCACAGTATCAATCTGTGCAACCATTCAACAACAACTGGTTCAAATATGTTCTCTCAATGTTTCAAGCTTTATTACAAATGTCACAAAAAGTTGGTAATATTTCACTTCTGTTCTTGGATTTTCATCACAATAAAATACACTGAACATATTCTTCACAAAAGTTATTTACAAAAGTTTAAGATATTGCCATTATAAGTTACAATAACTTTTATTTAAGTATTAATTATTGAAAAAAATTAAAAGCCATTGTTATTTGTAATATCAATACATCTAAGTCACGTAAATACAAAACATGTTGCATTACAAATGCCTATAGGTGTCACAATTACAAAAGATAAAAGTATTGGCATTGAAAATGACAAAGCTATTAATTTCGCTATTTTGAAAACAAACACATAAATAAAAAATGTGTCATTTACAAGACCAATAGCTCAAACTTTCCTAATGCGAGACCTATTGCATTGCAAATGCTTGTTCTCCATTGTTGTTCATTCCTTTTTTTTTGCATCCTCTCAACTCCACCAACCCTACAACACATTATATTTTCTTTTCCTTTGGCTTTGTCTGTATTTGGAGAGGTGTGTAAGTCATTCACACACTTTCCCATAGAATCAAAATTACATCTGGCACATGTGTGACTAAGGTGAAGGATTGGATGAGCATGTAGTCAAACACCTTTTATGAAACAGTAAAAGGTACCACTGACAGACACTCACACCGCAATGAGCCTCAACTTTGGGCTTCTTAATCATACCAAGTCATTCGCACCCTGAACTCACCCAGACACATAAAGGCATCTCAGTTTGCAGGATACCCTATACAAGACTCATATGGTGCATTAATAACTGCAGAAATAGGCACACATATGCCATGCAACATGTAGTAAAAGATGTGAAATGTAAAGGGGACTGCATCACTGATATAGATTCCCTTAATGCTTCTTGCACTCATTGGTGTGATAAAGTCATTGTTTTTGCATGTAAAGTTAAGGGGACAAATATAGGGCGAGATAAGAACTGGATTCAGTGTCTGTTTCTAATTGTGCTGGCAGGATACACCTAGCTTAAAACATAGACGTATATTTTGCATGGCAAAAATGACTAGAGTCATAGCAATGAATGTTAATGTGCATTCTACACTTTACCCTGTATAACCTCCAGCTCACATGCCTTAATCTTTAAAATAAAGTGCTTGGGTTTCACTATTATATTGAAACACTTAAGGAGAATAAATATAGACCAAATGGAACTATATTTTTTGGGGGAATGTCCAGCCGGACAATTTATTGCCCTAATACAAAATAGTCATAGAACAATAAAACACTGCGTGTGATAGAAGCGGGACACCAGCCGATGTCCGACTAACACACTAGGAAAACATAAACAAGAAGAAAGTTATAGGCAATAGCAGGTCATCTGATTATTGTGAATCATATAACAGACAATCTAAAACATACACATATGCATGAAAGGTATAAATCAACTATGCATTTAGTGCATTTGTGTCGACGACGTTTCGAACCACAAACAGTATTGGTTCATCCTCAGGACAGAGGATAATTGCCTTAAGAGTATACATTTGTAGTAGTCTCACTTATGTGGAGATCAATATGCCATACCCTAGAAGAAGGATAAAAGGGAAACGTAAAAAGAATGAAACATGTCATTAGATCATTATTACAACTGCGTGTACAATGCATGACTCATACCATGCCAAAGTGTCGACGGCAGCGGAGTGTAATACATGCTGGATACAGACAGTGTCCATAACGGTAGGAGCAAGGCTAGTGGCGCAACGTCCCATTGGTGAAATTGGGTGACTCCGACTGGTTCAGGAGAGGGTAGAACAATAATGGGTGATCGTGCAGATAATAAATCGGTAACGGAGTGGAGGATTGTGGCAGTGCATTCCAGTGCTGAAGGGGGTGAAAGGGAAGCGCGCGAGTCAAGGTCATTAATGACAAGAATGAGCAGCTTACCAATTGAGTAAGACTAAAAAATGGGAAGGGTTTTTTACCCACGAAGCAATATTCGACAATACTCTGTGGAAAAATGAATAGGGTCAGAGGGGCCAATCTGATAATAACCAAGATAATGGCCGTGACAATCGGCAACGAGCCTTACCATGGAGGATTTCCAAGGGTTGACTATCATCTCCTTGGTAAAACTCCCTAGTCGCGGAGGCAACCTACAGCAGCTGTTGAACAAAGAGGAGCTACGCTGGATACTGAAGACAAAAAGTCTGAATACTGGCCTTAATCGGACTGAGGATTGGACCTCTTTGATTTAAGTATCATGAAATGGAACTTTGATACAAATCGCTTTCAGGTTCTGAAATTACTGTTTGCCAGGATGCTCTGACTGGCTTACTCATAATTTTCTTGCACTGTTTTTATGTCAATAATCGAAAATTCTTCAAGATATGTGAATTTTTGGCATTAATGTATTAATTGTTCCTGCACCCTGTCACTGCATGTTAGGTGTGAGTGTCATGTACTGGCCCGTTTTTTATCCGTTTATTTTAATAGCACGCACTTTCCGACTGTAATACACCCATTATGATTGCCACTTTCATATTGTTGACCCAATCCAAAATGGCCGACAGCTTCTGCTATGCGCCCATTGGCCCGCAGTCCCCACGTGATCACACAGTTTCACTACATCGCGTCTACCGGTTCTAGTAGACGCCGCGCTGAATTTTCGTGCCCGCAAGAACTCCCACTGTGGACTTGCCGTTTGCATTGCCAGGTAAGACCGCCCCCGCTCCCTGGCTGGTTTCTTTATTTCTTTACTCGTTTTTCTGTAATATATCGGCATTCACGGCGTTTGCTTATTTCTGTCTCAACAGACCCTGATATCGAGGGCATCTTCCCTTGGGTAAGCTGCAACAACATAGCACCTTGCCTCAATTACTAGCAATACCCCTTCACATCAACATATTCCTTTCCCTCCCTTTACAGATCTAAGTCAACCCTTGGAAACCCTCCATGGTAAGGCTCGTTGCCGATTGTCACGGCCATTATCTTGGTTATTATCAGATTGGCCCCTCTGACCCTATTCATTTTTCCACAGAGTATTGTCGAATATTGCTTTGTGGGTAAAAAACCCTTCCCATTTTTTAGTCTTACTCAATTGGTAAGCTGCTCATTCTTGTCATTAATGACCTTGACTCGCGCGCTTCTCTTTCACCCCCTTCAGCACTGGAATGCACTGCCACAATCCTCCACTCCGTTACCGATTTATTATCTGCACGATCACGCATTATTGTTCTACCCTCTCCTGAACCAGTCGGAGTCACCCAATTTCACCAATGGGACGTTGCGCCACTAGCCTTGCTCCTACCGTTATGGACACTGCCTGTATCCAGCATGTATTACACTCCGCTGCCGTCGACACTTTGGCATGGTATGAGTCATGCATTGTACACGCAGTTGTAATAATGATCTAATGACATGTTTCATTCTTTTTACGTTTCCCTTTTATCCTTCTTCTAGGGTATGGCATATTGATCTCCACATAAGTGAGACTACTACAAATGTATACTCTTAAGGCAATTATCCTCTGTCCTGAGGATGAACCAATACTGTTTGTGGTTCGAAACGTCGTCGACACAAATGCACTAAATGCATAGTTGATTTATACATTTCATGCATATGTGTATGTTTTAGATTGTCTGTTATATGATTCACAATAATCAGATGACCTGCTATTGCCTACTACTTCCTTCTTGATTATGTTTTCCTAGTGTGTTAGTCGGACATCGGCTGGTGTCCCGCTTCTATCACACGCAGTGTTTTATTGTTCTATGACTATTTTGTATTAGGGTAATAAATTGTCCGGCTGGACATTCCCCCAAAAAATATAGGCCCATTTGGTCTATATTTATTCTCCTTAAGTGTTTCTTTGTCTAAGGACCCCTGTCTCTGTAATAAAGTACCTACCCATGGTCCTTAGCATATTGCGCCTTGGGTTCCCTTGTCTTGGTTTAATAATGGGTTTCACTATTATGCAGATACCCTCATGTAACCTGTAAGTAAAAAGTTACTAACTTGTTACTTGGTTTATTGGGTTATATACCAATGTCAGACATGTTCATTCTATCGACAAGGTAATAAAGGGAATCTTTGAAGGGCTAATTAAATTTTTTACTCCTCTGAAGGGGATGGCATAAATACCATTGAGTAGAGTGACTACAGATACTTACTATTAAATACCCCCAAAAAATCTGTATATATTGTTGCCTATATAAATGATCATCATTGACATAGTTATACAGAAATGCAGTATAATAAATTACGTAATGTGTCTTGCCTAGCATGTTCTTTTCCTTGCCTAATCAGAAAACAAGCTGCATTCGTCTGGCAGCAAAAAGATTAAGGGCCAGATGTAGGAGCCTAAATACCGGTCGGTAACGGCCGATTTCGGCCGTTACCGACCGATATTTAAGTATTGGCATGTAGGGGCCCTATTTTACCGATTCGGTAAAATTACCGAATCGGTAAATTGACCAAATCGGTAACTTCCCGATGTAGGTGGGACTCTTCTGAGTCCCAAGGGCCTTACAGAATCGGTATTTTACCACCCAATCCTATTGGGTGGTAAAATACCGAATCCAGGTGTGCATGCACACCTATGCCATGTGACAGACAGACATGCCCTTAGGGCATGTCTCTGTGCCACATGGCACACATGCCTGTATTTGGGGTGCTAGTGGGTGTCAAAGTGACACCCCCTGCACCCTTGCAGGAATCGGTATTTACCGATTCGGTAATTACCGAATCGGTATTTCCCATTGATTCCTATGGGCTTCACAGCCCATAGGAATCAATAGGAAATACCGATTCGGTATTTACCGAATCGGTAAATACCGAATTTTAAAGAATCGGTAATTCAATTACCGATTCTTCCTAAATCTCCCTCCTTCATATTTACCGATTCATAAATACCGAATCGGTAAAATTCGGTATTTATGAATCGGTAAATACGATTCTCCTACATCTGGCCCTAAGTTCCCAGGGACAGAGTGAAAGCCACAAAAAAGAGCTCAAATTCAGGCAACCATATTCAGCACACTAATAGGGTTAGTCTGGTCCAAATCTCGGCTGGTGGCATGAGAACCACGTTAACAAAATTATTGGTCCATGTGATATAAATTTGAATATAAATTGACATGAATTGCGAATCTCCAGTTACCATGACAAGAGAATCTGGATTTCATTAAAGACATGGAGCTAAAAGTGTCCATATTTCTTTTAATGTGACTCCAGGCAGCTACTTGAAAGCATTACATCACAAAGTGAAAAAGTTCTAAAACAGAATCTTCAGTTTACACAATAATCATGAGCACAAAACTGTCTGCCTCTTTTAAATTTGGTGAAATAGGAAATTGTTCCAATTAGATTTTTGCTCTTCTTCTTTACAATAGATAAGAATGTAAATAAAGGAAAACCCAGGAAGTCCAAACTTCGGATGGTGAATCAATTATGAAGAGTTACCTGAAATAAAGAGAGGTATAAGTACTCAATTTTTGGAATGACAGGTAGACAAGGCGATAGAGACAAGCAATAAAACTCGATACGTCAAAATGTTATTGTAATAAACCATTTAACCCCTTCCATGTTAGGGACGAGCTCAGCTCGTCATGCAGCACAGTGCTCGTGTGCTTATGACGAGCTCAGCTCGTCATGACCACACCCGTTTTTATTGCTGTCCAGCACAGCAGGGGAAACTCTCAAGCAGCAATGAGGTTAAAGACAGTATGTTATGAAAATATACGATCTAATAAACAGAATAAAAGCTAACCACCCATGGGAAGGGACGGGTGGGATAATGTTAGCCTCTGTGTCTTTAATAAAATCCAGATTCTCTTGTAATGGTAATAGGAGAATCGCAATTTCATTACAAGACCGGAGGCTACCATTATGCATGTTGGTAGCTTTGTAAGACTACATCAGACATATGTTAAATTGGTTTGCACTAGTGTTGTGCAAATGTGTTTGCATTAGACCAGTCGGCCGCCTTGAGAATGTCATCTAACTTACTTCCAGTCCAGCAAGATTTACTGGCCATAGCACCTCTGAGGGAGCGTGCTTGGAATTTCTTTAAGTCAATGCCCGCTAATTTCATTGCAGATTTAACCCATCTGGCTATAGAAGCAGAAGTTATAGCTTTGAAAGGTTTGACGAAGGATTTAAGTAATTGATTCATGCCGTGAGCACGATGACCTTTCATTCTACATTCTTATTCTTTCATACAATCCAAAACACAGAGTTTTTTGCATAGATCAAAACGAGGATAAAAAATGTAATCCAAAATAGTTTTTGTTCTTCTAAGTATCTCAAATTTAACACCAAACATATTGTAAGATCTATTAGTGATCTCAAGAGCTCTGACATCTAAAGCAAGTCGGCAAGATATTAGGCACAACGAAGTTGCGAGTTTAATTGAAAGGCTTTTCCTATCTAGCTCTCTGGTATCCGGCTAATTTGTGAAAAGGTCTACAATTGCTTTAAAGTCCCACAGTGTCTGGTATTTAGATTTAGGGGGTCTCCTTAGTCTGATACTTTTTAAGACTCTACAAACTGATGAAGCAAGGACTCGTAGAAAAGAGACTTGCTCGGATGCAATCCTCTCATGTAACTTCTAACCTCGTACTAACCTTGTTTCGTGTAAATTAATATGCACAACATTACATTTACAAGAAAGAGAAGCTTGCCTATGTGTCTTACTAACAAGTAACGCAAGTGAAATTCTAAAATGGCTGCTAACTGAAAATCTTTAGTATGCATGCGTCTACTGCATCTACATAGTATGACGTACTTTCGCTTGGTGGGAATTTCTTGTGCTTGCGCAGTTGTTAACAATATGGCTGCTTTGAAACTCACATGCTTAGCATCTGCTTTGCTGAAATTAAAACAAGCTATTTTACTAATGCTAATGCAGGGAACGCATAAATAAGTAAATGGGGTTAGAATAGAGATAGGTGGTATACAGTGAAACCATCTTTTCTTGAAAATAACATCTGTCTTTTTGACTTTATTATTAGTGCGCCTTTGGGCCTCTCAAGCTTGACAGAAGTAAGCAGAATCACATGATTAAAATGTTCATCTACGCATGCCTATGGAGAGTGAATCCGGAACGATGACTACAAACTTGAATACAAGCCAAGGCCATCATGTGTCCTGGCCTGGGAATGTGGTGAAGAGTTCACCAGGATGGAAGAAACTGTGAAAGCTATTATAAATGTTGCACAAATAATGTGAATGTGGGTGGGAAATAAAGTTTGAATAAAGAATTAAGGGGATGGGTTTATTAACAAAGGGCTAACTGAAAAGAGTGATATGTAAGCATGGTGTGCTGATCACCTCCCCTTGCCTGTCCAATCAGAGTTAGGAGTTTCATGATATTGAAACATTTTTGGGAGGTACATGAATATTGTAGGGTATAATTGAGGTAGTTCTTAGTTAGTTAGAGAGGCTTTTTGAGACGCACAGAGCATGAGACTGGGATGCTGCCAGAACGAAGAGAATTTGCTGAATGCTGCAGAGCTCGGGATGCTGTTGGAGTGACGAGAGAAGCTGAAGAAGAATTGAATGCAGAGCTACTTTATTCTAAATTAAATTACTTAGAAGAAAATCACGGAAGAATCGCGACGTGGAAGAGAGTGTCAGAGAGGGGTGCTACGCAAGCGTCGGTGACAGAGAGGTCATCTGTCCTGTCTTTCCTTGGGGACCCTTCCCAGCCCCTTGGCCAGAGGGTTAGTTTTCACACCATACTTGGTAATTATAAATTGTATGTCTATATTTATGCCTAAGACCTTTTCTCTCTATCTTCTCCTTTCCACGCATTGTCATTGCATATTATCGATGGATATACTTTAATGATAGTTTGATTTCATTTTCTTTCCTATGAGAGACGGAGCCTGTTCTGTACTTTGTAAGTGGTTCACATGAAAATATTCTTAGATAAAGATTTAAAACACTTCCCGACTCTGTAACCATTTAAATTTTAAAAGTAAGTTGTTTTAATGTCATTTTACCATCAACTAGTTCAACTAATGGTCCATCGACCAGAGGAAAGAACTTTTTGATCAGTGGAAGATTAGGTAGGAACCAGAAGTAACTAATCTTGATATGGTAAGAAAATAATTAAAAACATGACTCCAGAGGTATTTGCCAGGTTGATGTGAATGAATTTATAGGCCCACGTAAGTATGTGGTGTTAGATTACCTGTTGCTGGTAAGCCACTGGATCAGTTTTCTGGTAGCAGAGCTATATTATTATTGACTAGTTTGGTGATTAGTATTGATATTGATTATTGATTTATGTTAACAAAAGTGTTTGCTTTTTGTTTTATGTTGTCTAAAATTCCCAGGAAATTGAAGAGCGGGTGGCGATAGAAACCACACTGCAGTGAGGTTATTCGTCTTTTGGAATAGCACTGAGAAGCTATGCAGAGCTGGCAGTGTTAAACTATGGACTATTTTCTGTGTAAAAGCGAGAGTGATTGATAGCAAAGAGTTCGCTGGTGAAGCTTTTGTGTTATATCACCTAGTAAGGGTAACACTGGAGGTGTAGCATGTTCTTCTGAGCTAGAGTGACAGCAAAAGAGTTCGCTGGTGAAACTCTGGTCTTATATCACCTAGTAAGGGTAACACTGAAGGAGTAATCAATCAATCAATCCTATCAGTTGTAAAGCGCACTACTCACCCGTGAGGGTCTCAAGGCGCTGGGGTGGGGAATGCTGCTACTGCTCGAAAAGCCAGGTCTTGAGGAGTTTTCTGAAGGTCAGCAGGTCTTGGGTCTGCCGTAGGTGGATGGGGAGGGTGTTCCAGGTCTTGGCGGCGAGGTGGGAGAATGATCTTCCGCCTGAGGTTGCTCTTCGGAAGCGGGGGACTGTAGCGAGGGCGAGGTCGACGGAGCGGAGCTGGTGGGTGGGGGGTGTAGAAGCTGAGTCGTCTGTTGTGGTACGTTGGTCCGGTGTTGTCGAGTGCCTTGTGTGTGTGGGTGAGGAGCTTGAAGGTTATCCTCTTGTTGACCGGGAGCCAGTGCAGGTCTCTCAGTAGCAGGTTCTTCCGAGCTTGATTGAAGGGTAAGCGGAAAGTTTTACTCGCAGTGTTTGAAAAGTAAACGGAAGGTCTTACTCAAAGAAGAGTGAGCGGAAGGTTTTACTTGCAGTAGAAATAATTAATCTATCCTTTTGTTTAGTGGACAGACAGAGTAGCGAATGTTTTTATGTTGTTACTAAAGGAGTAAAAGGAGGGTCAGTGGCTAGAGTTGCACTGACGTCACAAAGAGCCGCGGTGGGATTGGTGGAAACCGCAGGCGTGTGACTGACGCTGATTTGTAAAGTAGGAGTCAGTAGTAAGGAGCAGGACTGACGACATTCGAGAGTCCGCCCAAGCATTGGTCAAACCACAAGTATGACCTGAAATCAGATTAGAAGTTTGAATGAAAGCCGAATTTAGATTGGCTAGGGAAAATTTGTGTACTTGATTCTCATTTGCCTTTTTGTACAAGTTGCCTTGATAGGAAGCTCAAGGTTGTGCGAGTTCATTGTTTATATACACTAGGTGTCCAGAATGTATGGAGAAAGGAGAAAAATTTCATTTATAAAGAAAATTAAGAATTTCTTTAAGAAAGATAAACCCGTATTAACTAGAAAAGGAATTCCTATTCCGCCACCTAAAAAGCTTGCTTCATTTATGATAATGGAGAGAGATTTTCATACATGTGCATGGATGATGGTGTCTTAGCTTTTCCAGAGCATGGTACCTTTAATAGGAGACTTTTACTAAATTTGAGGATGCAGATGTATGAATTAGAACCAAGACCTAGATTAACTCATTGTGAAGCATTAGAAGAATGGGAAACTGAGTAGTTTGAGAGAGAGAAGAGTAGAAGAGGAAAACTTACAGGATTTTATACAAGACGTATGAATGGGTCGCGTGAAGAGCAGATGAAACAATGGAAAAGAGCAATGGTATCAGAAGGATTCTATCCAGTACTGGAAATTGATGAACAAACAGGGAGTAAGTTAAAGAAAAATTGAAACACTCAAATACAACAGGGTATGGAGAATCAGAAGATTAATTATTGGAGGATATTTTAACTAAAACCCCTTCACCTTATCAAGAAGGACCAAGTAGAATTGCCCCAAGTGAACCAGTATTAGGATCACCTTCAATTCCGCAGGTATTACATGATCAGCCAGTAAATAGAGTACTGTATGACAAAGAAAAAGAAGCATTGAATAAAAATAGGGAAGAACAAATACAGAAAATAACTCCACTAAATGTAAATCCTAAAGCATTGACAATACCTGTAACTATAGGTCCTGTTGTCCCTCTGTATGGTGACAAGGTAAATTGTCCACAAGTTGCAGCAATTCCTTTGAACAATCCCAGAAAAGGAATTATAATAACTGATGACCAAGCCAGTGAGTGTGATTCAGTAATTTCATTAATAGATCTAACGATAAGAGACTCAGTGAGTGAAACCCCAAAGAGAGTTGCGCCTAGTAATTCAAAAGAAGGAAGGTCAGTGACATCCTTAGGAATCAGAAGTGCCACAGCAGTAACCCCAGAAGACTTAGAAAGATGGGCACAAGGGATTGAAAAACAAAGTTAAACCCCAAAAATATTATATATTCACTAACTGAAAGTGGAGTTGGAAGAAATGATAGCTGGAAATGTGGGAATAGATAGATTGAACACCTACAATGAGGAAGAGTTGTTGTTTATATGCAGAAGTATAACTAGAAATGCAAGATTGTTTCATGAGAATTTAACAGAACTTTCCCCTGAGATGGGAATAGACATAGGGAGAGGACAAAGGTATTACAGAAGCCCTATCAAGTGGATTTTACTGACGAAGATTTAGAAAATATGAATGTGTCTGGAAGGAAGTTGTAAGTGAAAGAGTTGCTGAATATTTAGCAAAAATGGGGAGAAATTGACAAATGGGGAGTAGGGTGGTTAAAGAAAAAGGAGGAAGCACAGCAAAGGAAGCGTCTTCTGCATATATGTTGAAAGAGGCAGGGAAAGTGGAAAGATTGTGTCCCATGAGAGAGGTACATGGTGGAGGATATGTTCATGGAATCAACAAGATATTTTGTCATTTACAAATGATTTTCCAAAGTTGAGAGAGAAGCCAGTTGAATGGTCAGACAAGTTGAAAGATTTGTGAAAGTTTCGCAGGTTCTGTTGAAAGATTTAGATGGTCTATTTGACATAGTGGTGCCTGCAGATTTATAGACCGTGTGTAAAATCACAGTTGATTGGCCTAGTGAAGAATATCCAAGAGACTCAAAAACAGGAGCACCCTCAGATGACGTAATGAAGAAATATAACCACTTAATTACTTTCCCAAAAGGGAAAATTCCCCCAAAAGAAACAGATTGGGTAAAGATAGATAGAACCACACAAGAATTGAATTAATCTGTTCATGCTTATTATGAACAATTGTTACAAGTGTTTAAACAGTACAATGGATTTGAGAACACTGGAGACAAGGATATGGGTCATTTTGTGTATCGATTTGTTTATGGTTTGAAACCTGAGATTAGTCAGATGAGATGATTCATCAACATATGCATTGCTGGCAAAGCAAAAGTATTGATGACATTTTGAAATACGCCAAATATTGTGGTGATGATATTGAGGCAAGACACAAAAAGCTAAAAGAAAAAATTATGTGGGCTCAAGTGAAATTAACAGAACAACAGGAAATCAAATTAAATGGTCCGACGGAAGGTCAGGCAAAGGAGCAGAATCAGAATGATAATGTGACTAGTGGGGGTAAACCAAAGGGACAAATGAATAGAGAGGATGCAAAGAAAAGATTTCCTTGTCATGGATGCGGGAAGCTTGTATATTGGAAGATGAGTGTAAGAATATTCAGAATAATAATGGACCAAATCAAAATTTAAATCCACCAACGCAGAATGAGGTGTTTGTGAATCAACCACAGCAGGTAGTTAATCAACAGTGTGAGTTGCCACCTGCCCCTATGCCAATTTTTTTTAATCAGCAAAAGTACAGTGCCGACCCCGGATTTCAAGGAAGTGGTAAGAAAAATTCTGTGGTTTCACAATAATGTTTGCAGAACAATAACGAAAAAAATAATTTAGTGCAATGACGGTGCCTGAGTGGGGAGGAAGAGGAATGCGTACTTGGCACATCCTTGCCTGTAGATCAGTCAGGTCCATTTATTGATGGGAAAGTAGAAGGCAATGATATCACTTTCCTTTTGGATACTGTTGCTACCCTTTCTACTGTGAGAACAGGAGACACCCAAACCTACCCCTCTCAGGAGAAGCGATCCAATTATTTGGAGTTTCCAACCAGCAGATTAGAACCCCAATCAGAAAACCTATGGAGGTATAAATTGGAACTTTTAAAGATAAGCACAAATTTGTAGTCTGTGACTCTAGTCCAGTGAATTTATTAGGCAGAGATCTTTTGTGCAAGATGAATTGCACAATTTATTGCACATCGGATGGTGTTGCCATTCAAACCCCAGATGAAGATATGATATACAAAATAATGTTAGCTAAACAAGGCACAGAGATTGATGAGATGTATTCTCTGATGAACAAGAATGATTTGCCAGAAGAACTGAAAACAACTGTGAATCCAGAAGTGTGGGACGTTACTGGAAAGGAAATAGGTCTAATGACAGATGTAGACCCAATGTAAATAACTGTACAAGAAGGTGCAAATTACCCTAACACCTGACAATTTAACATTAGTCCAAAAATTAAGGCAAGCATAGCTACTGAAATTGATCGAATGGTTAAACAAGGCATTTTAAAAGAAATAATGAGTAGCCCTTGTAATTCACCTATAATAGGACTTAAAAAGCCTAGCAGAAACTATCGGAGAGTACAGGATCTAAGAAAGATTAACAAAATTGTGGTGCCATGTTGTCCTGTAGTACCAAATCCAGCAGTGATTCTGTATCAGATACCCTGGAACGCTGGATGGTTTACTGTGATTGATTTATGTCAGGCCTTTTTCTCAATTCCTTTACACCCTGACAGCCAGTATCTCTTTTCTTTTAAATTTGAGGATCATATTTATGTATGGAATCGAGTTCCTCTAGGGTATACCGAAAGTCCTTCAATTTTCAATCAGATTTTGAAAAAGTGTCTAGAGAAGCTAGTTATGCCCCAAAATTCTGTCCTAGTGCAATATATTGACGACTTGCTCGTGGCATCGAAATCTAGAGATGAATGTGTTACTGATTCAATTGCCTTACAGAGCCAGACTAATTTGCATGTAGCCGGGTTCTGAACTGGGATGGTGCAGTGAGCTAAAAAACGGTGATGGATCAAGCCCTGATCTTTTGACTGGGTAGGAGTGTTCTGCTTAATTCAGATACTCTGTCTATCACCACCCCCTTTTATGAATCGTTTTGGCCACCACAAGTGTGGAAGGGTATACTCAGATGTGAGTCCCTTGCTCACTGCACCATCAGGATTCAAGCAAGCCGGGCTGAAGACGGCTGCAATGCCAGAAACCGGTCCCCGGAAGCTTGTTTCCTTTCCAGTAAAGAATTGGCTTGGTAGTTTGGTCTGCCCTGTTCCCATGATGCACTGGGCCAGGGCCAGACTAATTTGCATGTAGCCGGGTTCTGAACTGGGATGGTGCAGTGAGCTAAAAAACGGTGATGGATCAAGCCCTTATCTTTTGACTGGGTAGGAGTGCTCTGCTTAATTCAGATACTCTGTCCATCACCACCCCTTTTATGAATCGTTTTGGCCACCACAAGTGTGGAAGGGTATACTCAGATGTGAGTCCCTTGCTCACTGCACCATCAGGATTCAAGCAAGCCGGGCTGAAGACGGCTGCAATGCCAGAAACCGGTCCCCGGAAGCTTGTTTCCTTTCCAGTAAAGAATTGGCTTGGTAGTTTGGTCTGCCCTGTTCCCATGATGCACTGGGCCAGGGCCAGACTAATTTGCATGTAGCCGGGTTCTGAACTGGGATGTTGCAGTGAGCTAAAAAACGGTGATGGATCAAGCCCTGATCTTTTGACTGGGTAGGAGTGTTCTGCTTAATTCAGATACTCTGTCCATCACCACCCCCTTTTATGAATCGTTATTGATTCATTTGGCTGATGGGAACACAAAGTATCTCCAGAAAAATTGCAATTTTGCCGAAAAGGAGTAAAATATTTAGGTCACCAAATACAAAGAGGAGTGAGGAAAGTAACCACTGAGAGAATCAGAGTAATCAAACAAATGCAATTACCCCAAATGCAGAGAGAAATCAGAATGTTTCTTCGAGTTGTGGGATACTGCAGACAGTGGATTGTGGGTTTTTCATTACTGGCGAAACCATTAATTAAGATAACACGAAAGAGAGTAAAAGATCCAATAGTTTGGGACGATTACATTGTAGAAGCATTTGTAAAATTACGAAACAGTTTATGTGAAGTCCCAGCTCTAGGTATGCCTGACCATACGAAAGAATTTGCACTATTCTGTTGTGAGAGAGAAGGTTGTGCACTCTCAGTCTTAACCCAAAGACATGGATTAAGCCGACGTCCAGTAGCATATTTTTCTGCTACCTTGGATCCTGTGGCTTCAGAATTACCTTGCTGCTTAAAAGCAGTAGCTGCTACCTGTATGAGCATAGAACAAAGTGAGTCAATCGTTATGGGACACCCAGTGAAGGCATATGTTCCACATTCAGTTGAGATGCTATTAACAAGATCTAGAACACAGCATCTTACCCCTAGTCGGATGACTAAGTATGAAAGGATAATTCTGGGAGCAGAACATGTGAATGTAATTTGGTGTACCATGGTAAACACAGCTACACTATTGCCAGACACAAGATGTGAAGAAGTAAGAGATGAGGTAGAACATGATTGTTTAGATGTGACTGAGATGTGCGCTAAGCCCCGTCCTGACATATAGGAAGAGCCTCTGAAGAAGCCTGATCATGAACTATTTGTGGATGGCTCCTGCTGAAGGCTTGAGGAAGGTGGATTGAGTGCAACTTATGCTGTATGTAAATTAACTGGAGTTGTTGAAGCATCCTGTTTACCTCGAGTCAAGTCTGCACAAGTAGCTGAATTGATAGCTTTAATAAAAGCATGCAAAATTTTGAAAAATTGGAAAGTGACCATATTTACTGATAGCCAATACGGTTACGAGGTTGTGCATGACTTTGGCCAACTTTGGATGCAGAGGGGATTTATGACTTCATCAGGATCCCTATACGGAATGGGAAATTTGCTAAAGAATTATTGGAAGCAATACAATTGCCAAAAGAACTAGCAGTGGTCAAATGGGCTGTTCACCAGTCAGGAAATTACTGTGTGACAGCTGGTAATAGATACGCTGACCAGGTTGCTCAGTATTCTGCTAAAAACTACATGTCAATAAACAGAAAATTGGAAACCAGTGGAATCAGCTGCAAACGTATGTCATTTTCAGCTATCGAAACATGGGAGGAGGCGAGACAGTTGCAGGAGGGAGTGGAGGAGAGTGAAAAGGAAAACTGGCAGATGGTGTGTTGGTGTACCATGATGGCAGACCACTTATGCCAGCTTGTTTGCTCTCATAAATGGCGAGAATGTACCATGGAGACACTCATATAGGCAGGGATGCTATGATACGACTATTCAGGCAAAATTGGTACAATCCAAGGTTTAGGGTAGGCGCAGAAACCCTTTGCCAGAGATGTTTAATTTGTCAGCAAGTAAATCCTGGCCGAAAAACAGTGGTCAGTTGGGGAAGAATTGGGAAAGCAGAAGGACCTTTTATAAGACTACAGCTAGATTTAATAGCATTACCACCATGCAAAGGGTTAAAATACGTCCTTGTAATAGTTTGTGTGTTTTTACAGTGGGGGAAGCATACCCCACTAGAAGAAATGACAGCATAACTGTTGCCAAATTATTGCTGAGGGAACTTATTCCGCCTTTTGGTTTCTCAGTAACTTTGGAATCAGATAGCGGAACTCATTTTAATAATGAGATAATACGGATAATCTGTGAAGCATTCAAATGTGAACAGAAACTCCACTGTGCACACCGCCCAGAGGCTTCTGGAGTAGTTGAACAAATGAATGCACAATCAAATCGAGACTGGCTAAGGTGTGTGCATCCACCTCGATGAGTTTGCCAGATGCATTGCCTCTTGTACTGATGGGGCTCAGACGTATTCCTGACAGAAATACAGGACTGAGTCCCCATGAGATTATCATGGGAAGAGCAATGAGACAAGCATATATACCAGGACATACATTGTTGAATATATCTGATGATCTGGTATTAGATTATTGCAAAGGATTGGCTGACCTAGTACGTTCTGTCGCTTGGAGAAGACGCAGAGACTAGGCAGCCGGATCAAACAGATGATTTGAATCCAAGAGATTGGGTGGTAGTAAAGAATCACACCGAGAGTCGTGCCTAGCACCAAGGTAGGATGAACCAAGGCAAGTCATATTGGTCACCACCACAGCAGTGAAGTGTGCAGGTTTACCAAACTGGATTCATGCCAGTCATACCAAAAGGGTGCCTGCCCCTGATGAAGAAAGACCACAACTAACTCAAATAGTTGGGGCAGCTGAAGGTTATGCAGTTTAAGAATCTATAACACAAGATTCAAGGGAGACTGACTGAGAACAACCGAGCACAAGTCAGGAGGATTGGATACCAGTGGTTGATATACCGGAAGTGCTTATCAAAACAAAGAGTAAAACCAGATTAGAGGAGCAGGAAAATAGAGAGGACCAGATAGGTTTAGAAGAACACGTTCTGAAAGAGAACCAAGAAAACAATGACCCTGAGCTGAGACAGAAGAACATACTCAGGTACACCAATCAGTTGAAGAACCTGAGCAGGGACAATTAGGTATAGAAAACACGTTCAGTCGGCAGAAGATCCAATTGTAATAAGACCTGAACAGGACCAGCTAGGAAAAGAAGAACAAGTTCGGGAAAAAGAAGAACAGACTAAGAATACCCGAACAGGAACAGTTAGAAGAAGAAGAACAAGTTTAGGCAGAAAAAGCCACACACGCAAGACCTGAACAAGCAAAGGTAGAGAGAAACTCTGAAGACGAGGAAAATCAAGTTGTGCCACAACATAACGAGAATAAAAGCGCTTCTGAAAGAGACGAAGAAGGTGAAAGTGCAGTGCAATTTAAACGGGTCAGGAAAGATGATAATTGGTCAGGGGGGGGGTCAAAAGGTTGAAATATCACTTGAGAAAAACAAATGAAGACCCAGAACAAGTAAATGAAGTGACTAGCCAAACTCAGACTGAGCAGTCAACTACTAGAAATATTCGAAGGAGTCCCAGATTAATGGTCTTGAACAATAAATTCAAGGGACCTGAATGGATTTACGGGATTCTTGAGGAATCTGAGAATCTAGACAAATGAAGAATCTGATGAATAAATAAATGCAGAACCGATTGACGAAAACGAAGTGAGGCCTCCTTGAAGTACTTAAAGATTCTATTTTTAACTAAGGAAAGAAGAGAAATCTTCTTAAATTAAAAATGACTGAGAACAGAGTTTCTGAAAGACCAAAACGAAGTTGTATAAAGAAGTGTTGTAGAGCTTGTAAATGTAGTATATTATTAGTGATTTTAGTATGGCTATTTCTAACCACAGCGGTTCCTTATCTTATGGTAATAGATAAGAAGAATGACACAAACACTAATGAAAAGATTGCTAACCAGAGAGGAGATAGAGTAGAATTAGAAGTATCAGATGAGACAGATTTACATCACACTGTAACAGATAATGACACTTCACTAAATGTATTTACAAAGTTATTGTTTCAGTATGTAGACACCATGGAGATTAGTGATTGTTATGTCTGTATGAAATTACCTGCTTCAGTAGCAGAGGGAGTAACATACCATCATTTACCTTTAACCTATGGTATTTCATGTAGTATAGTGTCAAGTTTATTTTATAGAACAGGAAAACTACAATATTATTTTAATATGGATGTAGTATTTACAGAAATTCCTATTTAAAAGAATATGAATCCAGTATGCAGTAGCTTAGATGCACAGTTTTTGGGTGAGATTTTTCCTAACAATGAAGTCATTAGATATAGCAAAGACATACAAGAATAATCTTACATGCTCATTACCAGAAGAAGAGAAAGTATTTTTAAATTTAGTTGAAGAAAGGAGGCAGGATTTCCAAAGGAAAGCTACAGAACAGAAACACCATATTCCACCATGGGTTGAGAAAGAGGGAATTTATACGGCTGGCAAGGCTCATGCTACGAACTCCCTAGACTTTGTGAAGACAGGGAAAATATGCCTCATAGATTAAAGACAGATTATAATAACGTATTTATCAGTTCCAGTGAAAGTGAACATAACTTCCTAATTTTGTGAGGTTGAGGACTAAAAGGGGGAACTGGTCCAGTATTTCCTGGAGTTTACTACATGTGTGGGAATAAAGCTTACTATAAGCTGCCTGCAGGGTGGTACGGGAGCTGGTACTTTGGAATAGTATTTCTGAAGATATACCATGTAAAAAGAATCACTGGAAGCAATGAAGACACTAAAGGACTAACACGAAGAAAGAGAGCTAGTTCTTCGAAAATAATAGGTGATATATTTAGTGCATTATTACCTTAAGTGGGAGTTGTTCTAAATTCACATAGAATCTTCCAATTGTCAACAGTAGTTGACAGTGGCGGCTGGTGACATTTGAAAGTGGTGTGGTGTAAAATGATTGGCATACTGCACCTCAGCACCGCGAGCAAGCCCGAACTACCTAAGGAGGGTTCCGGGGGGTTCTCCCACCGAGAAAGTTATGAAAAAAGAGTGGACAAATGGTGCATTTTCAAGCAAATTTGAGAAAACAGGAAGGTTAATAAAGCAATTGTGAAAGTGCAGTTATTACATTAATAAAGAGATGTCATATAACATAGGTAGCTGCTTATTCAAGTTTGCTTTCACCCCATAGTCCAGCAGGGTCTTGATACAAGACAGATAAGAGAAAAAGCAATGTGGTCCTCGACCAGGAAGACACTCGTATTTCGTTGGTAAAAGAGTGATCAAATTGAAAACCTAAAATGCAATACGCAATCCAACAATTTGCAAGTACATCTCATCTATGTTCAACAAGCCATGTTTTGCCAATGATTGGAATTTTGAATCACCAAATAAACTTAGCCACTGCAATCCAAATCAACCAAAACTGTGGCTCAAGGTTACGTATTGGCAGAAACAGTATAAAACAGAAACACAGTGAAGAGGGGTCGATTAAATGAAAAGCAGGCCAGCAGAAAGGTAATTTGTAGAGGTCTTTATTGTAACCTCAAAGTAAGAGACCCCATCCAGAAAGGTAATTTGTGGAGGTCTTTATTGTATCCTCAAAGTAAGAGACCCCATCCTTCAAAGTCCAGCAAACAACTGACTTTGAGTTTGAGGGTAAACATTCTGTCATAACTACATTCCACACTAGAACAAAAGAAGAGTGCATGAGCCATAGAACATCACCAGAAAGGCTGACTCAGCCTCTGATAAGAACACTACATCACCTACCTCTTTACATCAACAAACCAAAATAATAAAAAAACATGAGAAATGAAATATGTTATACAAAATCTTCAAAGCGAGAAGGTGTATATCTTTCTCTGTTAGATCTCCTCACCTTAACATCTGGTGCAGAAGTATAGGGAAAAGAAGCACCCTGTTCAGCATCGTTTGGACAACATTTGGCGATTCTATTGAGGTTCCAAACCTTGTGATCTTGTGTCCTAACCGCATTACCCAATAGTTTGATAACTTTGGTAGGTTGACTATATTTGGAAATACCAAATCTTCTCTCTGGTAATTCTATCCTCAGCATATCTCCAACATTTACAACAGTTTTCTTCACTGCTTTTCTCACATCATACACACTCTTCCTCCTATCCATCTTTTCCAACTCTCTTTCCTTCCAACCAGCTGTATTATCATCAAAACCACCAGCACCAGATAGCTTTGTAGACACCCAAGAAGGCTTGAAATGAGTAGAAGCTGACCTTCTTTTAAACAAGGTAAAAGGAGTTACACCTGTAGAAGAATGTGGTGTGAACCTATACTCATATACCTTTTTCCTCATGGCCTCTTCCCAGTCGCAGCTGGACACAAGAGCCAATTGCATAGCTTCTTTAAGAACTCTGATAAACCTCTCAACAACCCCACTGCTTTCTGGATGATATAGCGATGCACGTTTATGTGTAATGGCTCTCTCACTCAGAAACTTCTCAACAGTACCAGAAGTAAACTGTACACCATTATCAGTCTGTACAGAGCTTGGCAAACCTTCATTTGCAAATAGATCATCAAGAAAGGAAATCACCAAATAAGAGTCCACATGATTGACTATCTTTATGATGGGCCACCTAGAAAACATATCAACACATACCAACACATATCTATCATGGCTTTTAACTCTAACAGGTCCCAGGATATCTAAAGAAATGTCAACCCAAGGACCTGTGGACCATAGGTTGAGTTCTACACTTTCGTATCTTATCGCTAATAGAGCACTGGGCACAATCCCGCACAGACCTTTCAATTTGAGTGTCCATAGCGGGCCACCAGTATACCTCTCTAACCCTTTCTTTCGTTTTGGCAATTCCCATATGACTAGTGTGAGCATTTTCAATTAGTTTAAGTCTCAACTTTGCAGAAGGAACAAGTCTGCTTCCTCTCACCAACAACCCGTTGAGCAAAGACAACTGCTCTCTAACACCCCAAAAACCTTTAATTTCTTCATCACACTCTTTTTTTCCACACCAACCATCACGCACAAACGCAATCACACACTGCAGGATAGAGACATCACCCAGTTCAGCTGTCCATTCTTCTTCTGTGATGACACCCTCTGTTACAATACACACTTTAAAGTCTTCGGAAGAGTCCTCACCATCGAGGGAATCATCCTCATCAGGGCCAGAGAGAGAGTCACCACAAAGCCTCGACAAGCAATCTGCTAAGATGTTACTAGAACCTGGCAAATATGAAACACAAAACTCAAAGTCCTGCAGAGCAACTACCCACTTCCTTATTCTGTGAGAAACACAGTCAATTCCTTTCTTTTCAAATACCTCTTTAAGAGGTTTGTGGTCTGAAATAACAGTGAACTTCTTTCCCCATAAAAACTTCTTAAGCTTGCGAGCAGCCCAATAAACAGCCAGAGCTTCTTTTTCGACGACTGAGTAGTTACACTCAGCCCCTCTCAGAGGCCTCAAAATAAACAAGATTTTGTTATCCACCTTTTTTCCTTTTTGCAAAAGGACTGCCCCAAGACCTTTACAACTTGCGTCAGTCATTATGTATGAATCTTTACTTGGATCAAAAATTGAAAGATTCTGCGCATGATTGAGACAATTTTTGATTCAGTCATATTCTGCACTACAATGTTTGTCCCAGACAAATTCTTGCCCCTTTTTAGGTCTCGCCTATTCCATTCCGCAGGAATGAATATGCAAGTCTAATGCCGCTAAACCACCGCTAAACCAAGACTTAAACCCAAGGCACTCAAAAGGCTCTCAAAAAGCGGATTTCCAACAGTTCTCGAGAATCACGTGACCACAAGCACACGCATTTCCCCACATGAAAGGCATCAGGCTCCCTCCCACAGACTTCCCCAGCGTGCGCTTGGCCGGCCTCTGCCAGTTCTCCTCCCCTAATTATTCACTTCACTTTTCACGGCCGCAGGCCGTGACTCCCATTTCTACTCCCCCCAACCCATGGAGACATCATTGCTTCACTCAGCTTAAAGCACTCCAGGATACTGGAGCTGAGCCATAAAGATTCCTATCTGTTGGCAGACATCCCCTGTGAAATGCAAATCTGACCTTAAGGGGACGAAACAAAGGCACATCTCCAGTGACATCATAAGTCACGACTTGCATGCGATTCTTTTAATATAATACAAGTTGTCATTGATGTTTCCGTCATTGCATCTAAATATATCCTACAAGTTTCATGCTTTTGGCATGCTTTTGGATAAATGTCTTTATTTTCTTTATGTGCGCGCAAACACACAGAGCACAGCCTCTCTCTCACTCAGCTGCACGTTCGTCCATTCTACCACCCCCCGCTCCCTCTCATGCACGCTATTCAGTCTCAAAACACATTACTCATGACACTGACTCCATTACTTGCGTGCTATTATTTTAATATAATACAATAGCATGTCCGTGTGTCCCACCTCCTCACCCTGTTTGCCCGTGTGTACACCTTCTCTACCAGCCTGTCCATTTGCCCTCACTTCTAATCCAGCCTGTCCGTGTGCTATAGCTCCTCATCCAACCTCAGTGCCAGCTCCACCTCAGGCTGTCCGTGTACTCCAGCTCCACCCCAGCCTGTCCGTGTACTCCAGCTCCACCTCAGCCTGTCCGTCTACTCCTGCTCCACCTCAGCCTGTCCGTCTACTCCTGCTCCACCTCAGCCCTGTCCGTGTACTACAGCTCCATCTTAGCCTGTCTGTCTACTCCAGCTCCACCTCAGCCTGTCCGTGTACTCCAGCTCCACCTCACCCTGTCCGTGTACTCCAGCTCCACCTCACCCTGTCCGTGTACTCCAGCTCCACCTTAGACTGTCCGTGTACTTCAGCTCCACCCCAGCCTGTCCGTATACTCCTGCTCCACCTCAGCCTATCCGTCTGCTCCAGCTCTACCTCAGCCTGTCCGTGTACTCCAGCTCCACCTTTGCCTGTCCGTGTACTCCAGCTCCACCCCAGGCCTGTCCGTGTACTCCAGCTCCACCTCAGCCTGTCCGTCTACTCCTGCTCCACCTCAGCCTGTCCGTCTACTCCTGCTCCACCTCAGCCTGTCCGTGTACTCCAGCTCCATCTTAGCCTGTCTGTCTACACCAGCTCCACCTCAGCCTGTCCGTGTACTCCAGCTCCACCTCACCCTGTCCGTGTACTCCAGCTCCACCTTAGCCTGTCCGTGTACTCCAGCTCCACCCCAGCCTGTCCGTATACTCCGGCTCCACCTCAGCCTATCCGTCTGCTCCAGCTCTACCTCAGCCTGTCCGTGTACTCAAGCTCCACCTTTGCCTGTCCGTGTACTCCAGTTCCACCCCAGGCCTTTCCGTGTACTCCAGCTCCACCTCAGCCTGTCCGTCTACTCCTGCTCCACCTCAGCCTGTCCGTCTACTCCTGCTCCACCTCAGCCTGTCCGTGTACTCCAGCTCCATCTTAGCCTGTCTGTCTACTCCAGCTCCACCTCAGCCTGTCCGTGTACTCCAGCTCCACCTCACCCTGTCCGTGTACTCCAGCTCCACCTTAGCCTGTCCGTGTACTCCAGCTCCACCCCAGCCTGTCCGTATACTCCTGCTCCACCTCAGCCTGTCTGTGTACTCCAGCTCCACCTCAGCCTGTCCGTGTACTCCAGCTCCACCTTTGCCTGTCCGTGTACTCCAGCTCCACCCCAGGCCTGTCCGTGTACTCCAGCTCCAACTTAGCCTGTCCGTGTACTCCAGCTCCACCCCAGCCTGTCTGTATACTCCTGCTCCACCTCAGCCTGTCCGTCTACTCCAGCTCCACCTCAGCCTGTCCGTGTACTCCAGGTCCACCTTAGCCTGTCCGTGTACTCCAGCTCCACCACAGCCTGTCCGTGTACTCCACTTCCATCTTAGCCTGTCCGTCTACTCCAGCTCCACCTCAGCCTGTCCGTGTGCTCCAGCCAGGGCCGGACTGGCTACCGGGCAGTTGTGTGTGCTGCCGAGCAGGGGGATGCTTTCGTTGATGGGGACCTGTGTGTGCAAAACAAAATTCGTTTTGCTTTTTTTTTTCAAAGCGCACGCAGGTCCCCATCAACGAAATACTTCCATACCACGGAGAAATCATCCCCCTGCTCGGCAGCACACACAACTTCCCGGTAGCCAGTCCGGCCCTGACTCCAGCTCCACCTTAGCCTGTCCGTGTACTCCAGCTCCACCCCAGCCTGTCCGTATACTCCTGCTCCACCTCAGCCTGTCCGTCTACTCCAGCTCCACCTCAGCCTGTCCGTGTACTCCAGCTCCACCTTTGCCTGCCCGTGTACTCCAGCTCCAACCCAGGCCTGTCCGTGTACTCCAGCTCCAACTTAGCCTGTCCGTGTACTCCAGCTCCACCCCAGCCTGTCCGTATACTCCTGCTCCATCTCAGCCTGTCCGTCTACTCCAGCTCCACCTCAGCCTGTCCGTGTACTCCAGCTCCACCTTAGCCTGTCTGTGTACTCCAGCTCCACCCCAGGCCTGTCCGTGTACTCCAGCTCCAACGTAGCCTGTCCATGTACTCAAGCTCCACCCCAGCCTGTCCGTATACTCCTGCTCCACCTCAGCCTGTCCGTCTACTCCTGCTCCACCTCAGCCTGTCCGTGTACTCCAGATCCACCCCAGCCTGTCCGTGTACTCCAGCTCCACCTCAGCCTGTCCTTCTACTCCTGCTCCACCTCAGCCTGTCTGTCTACTCCAGCTCCACCTCAGCCTGTCCGTGTACTCCAGCTCCACCTCACCCTGTCCGTGTACTCCAGCTCCACCTTAGCCTGTCCGTGTACTCCAGCTCCACCCCAGCCTGTCCGTATACTCCTGCTCCACCTCAGCCTGTCTGTGTACTCCAGCTCCACCTCAGCCTGTCCGTGTACTCCAGCTCCACCTTTGCCTGTCCGTGTACTCCAGCTCCACCCCAGGCCTGTCCGTGTACTCCAGCTCCAACTTAGCCTGTCCGTGTACTCCAGCTCCACCCCAGCCTGTCTGTATACTCCTGCTCCACCTCAGCCTGTCCGTCTACTCCAGCTCCACCTCAGCCTGTCCGTGTACTCCAGGTCCACCTTAGCCTGTCCGTGTACTCCAGCTCCACCACAGCCTGTCCGTGTACTCCACTTCCATCTTAGCCTGTCCGTCTACTCCAGCTCCACCTCAGCCTGTCCGTGTGCTCCAGCCAGGGCCGGACTGGCTACCGGGCAGTTGTGTGTGCTGCCGAGCAGGGGGATGCTTTCGTTGATGGGGACCTGTGTGTGCAAAACAAAATTCGTTTTGCTTTTTTTTTTCAAAGCGCACGCAGGTCCCCATCAACGAAATACTTCCATACCACGGAGAAATCATCCCCCTGCTCGGCAGCACACACAACTTCCCGGTAGCCAGTCCGGCCCTGACTCCAGCTCCACCTTAGCCTGTCCGTGTACTCCAGCTCCACCCCAGCCTGTCCGTATACTCCTGCTCCACCTCAGCCTGTCCGTCTACTCCAGCTCCACCTCAGCCTGTCCGTGTACTCCAGCTCCACCTTTGCCTGCCCGTGTACTCCAGCTCCAACCCAGGCCTGTCCGTGTACTCCAGCTCCAACTTAGCCTGTCCGTGTACTCCAGCTCCACCCCAGCCTGTCCGTATACTCCTGCTCCATCTCAGCCTGTCCGTCTACTCCAGCTCCACCTCAGCCTGTCCGTGTACTCCAGCTCCACCTTAGCCTGTCTGTGTACTCCAGCTCCACCCCAGGCCTGTCCGTGTACTCCAGCTCCAACGTAGCCTGTCCATGTACTCAAGCTCCACCCCAGCCTGTCCGTATACTCCTGCTCCACCTCAGCCTGTCCGTCTACTCCTGCTCCACCTCAGCCTGTCCGTGTACTCCAGCTCCACCCCAGCCTGTCCGTGTACTCCAGCTCCACCTCAGCCTGTCCTTCTACTCCTGCTCCACCTCAGCCTGTCTGTCTACTCCTGCTCCACCTCAGCCTGTCTGTGTACTCCAGCTCCATCTTAGCCTGTTTGTCTACTCCAGCTCCACCTCAGCCTGTCCGTGTACTCCAGCTCAACCTCAGCCTGTCCGTGTACTCCAGCTCCACCTTAGCCTGTCCGTGTACTCCAGCTCCACCCCAGCCTGTCCGTATACTCCTGCTCCACCTCAGCCTGTCCGTCTACTCCAGCTCCACCTCAGCCTGTCCGTGTACTCCAGCTCCACCTTTGCCTGTCCGTGTACTCCAGCTCCACCCCAGGCCTGTCCGTGTACTCCAGCTCCAACTTAGCCTGTCTGTGTACTCCAGCTCCACCCCAGCCTGTCCGTATACTCCTGCTCCACCTCAGCCTGTCCGTCTACTCCAGCTCCAACTCAGCCTGTCCATGTACTCCAACTCCACCTTAGCCTGTCCGTCTACTCCAGCTCCAGCCTAGCCTGTCCGTGTACTCCAGCTCCACCACAGCCTGTCCGTCTACTCCAGCTCCACCTCAGCCTGTCCGTGTACTCCAGCTCCACCTTTGCCTGTCCGTGTACTCCAGCTCCACCCCAGGCCTGTCCGTGTACTCCAGCTCCAACTTAGCCTGTCCGTGTACTCCAGCTCCACCCCAGCCTGTCCATATACTCCTGCTCCACCTCAGCCTGTCTGTCTACTCCAGCTCCACCTCAGCCTGTCCGTGTACTCCAGCTCCACCTCAGCCTGTCCGTCTACTCCTGCTCCACCTCAGCCTGTCCGTGTACTCCAGCTCCATCTTAGCCTGTCTGTCTACTCCAGCTCCACCTCAGCCTGTCCGTGTACTCCAGCTCCACCTCACCCTGTCCGTGTACTCCAGCTCCACCTCACCCTGTCCGTGTACTCCAGCTCCACCTTAGCCTGTCCGTGTACTCCAGCTCCACCCCAGCCTGTCCGTATACTCCTGCTCCACCTCAGCCTATCCGTCTGCTCCAGCTCTACCTCAGCCTGTCCGTGTACTCCAGCTCCACCTTTGCCTGTCCGTGTACTCCAGCTCCACCCCAGGCCTGTCCGTGTACTCCAGCTCCACCTCAGCCTGTCCGTCTACTCCTGCTCCACCTCAGCCTGTCCGTCTACTCCTGCTCCACCTCAGCCTGTCCGTGTACTCCAGCTCCATCTTAGCCTGTCTGTCTACTCCAGCTCCACCTCAGCCTGTCCGTGTACTCCAGCTCCACCTCACCCTGTCTGTGTACTCCAGCTCCACCTTAGCCTGTCCGTGTACTCCAGCTCCACCCCAGCCTGTCCGTATACTCCTGCTCCACCTCAGCCTATCCGTCTGCTCCAGCTCTACCTCAGCCTGTCCGTGTACTCCAGCTCCACCTTTGCCTGTCCGTGTACTCCAGCTCCACCCCAGGCCTGTCCGTGTACTCCAGCTCCACCTCAGCCTGTCCGTCTACTCCTGCTCCACCTCAGCCTGTCCGTCTACTCCTGCTCCACCTCAGCCTGTCCGTGTACTCCAGCTCCATCTTAGCCTGTCTGTCTACTCCAGCTCCACCTCAGCCTGTCCGTGTACTCCAGCTCCACCTCACCCTGTCCGTGTACTCCAGCTCCAATTTAGCCTGTCCGTATACTCCAGCTCCACCCCAGCCTGTCCGTATACTCCTGCTCCACCTCAGCCTGTCTGTGTACTCCAGCTCCCCCTCAGCCTGTCCGTGTACTCCAGCTCCACCTTTGCCTGTCCGTGTACTCCAGCTCCACCCCAGGCCTGTCTGTGTACTCCAGCTCCAACTTAGCCTGTCCGTGTACTCCAGCTCCACCCCAGCCTGTCCGTATACTCCTGCTCCACCTCAGCCTGTCCGTCTACTCCAGCTCCACCTCAGCCTGTCCGTGTACTCCAGGTCCACCTTAGCCTGTCCGTGTACTCCAGCTCCACCACAGCCTGTCCGTGTACTCCACTTCCATCTTAGCCTGTCCGTCTACTCCAGCTCCACCTCAGCCTGTCCGTGTGCTCCAGCCAGGGCCGGACTGGCTACCGGGCAGTTGTGTGTGCTGCCGAGCAGGGGGATGCTTTTGTTGATGGGGACCTGTGTGTGCAAAACAAAATTCGTTTTGCTTTTTTTTTTCAAAGCGCACGCAGGTCCCCATCAACGAAATACTTCCATACCACGGAGAAATCGTCCCCCTGCTCGGCAGCACACACAACTGCCCGGTAGCCAGTCCGGCCCTGACTCCAGCTCCACCCTAGCCTGTCCGTGTACTCCAGCTCCACCCCAGCCTGTCCGTATACTCCTGCTCCACCTCAGCCTGTCTGTCTACTCCAGCTCCACCTCAGCCTGTCCGTGTACTCCAGCTCCACCTTTGCCTGCCCGTGTACTCCAGCTCCAACCCAGGCCTGTCCGTGTACTCCAGCTCCAACTTAGCCTGTCCATGTACTCCAACTCCACCTTAGCCTGTCCGTCTACTCCAGCTCCAGCCTAGCCTGTCCGTGTACTCCAGCTCCACCACAGCCTGTCCGTCTACTCCAGCTCCACCTCAGCCTGTCCGTGTACTCCAGCTCCACCTTTGCCTGTCCGTGTACTCCAGCTCCACCCCAGGCCTGTCCGTGTACTCCAGCTCCAACTTAGCCTGTCCGTGTACTCCAGCTCCACCCCAGCCTGTCCATATACTCCTGCTCCACCTCAGCCTGTCTGTCTACTCCAGCTCCACCTCAGCCTGTCCGTGTACTCCAGCTCCACCCCAGGCCTGTCCGTGTACTCCAGCTCCAACTTAGCCTGTCCGTGTACTCCAGCTCCACCCCAGCCTGTCCATATACTCCTGCTCCACCTCAGCCTGTCTGTCTACTCCAGCTCCACCTCAGCCTGTCCGTGTACTCCAGCTCCACCTCAGCCTGTCCGTCTACTCCTGCTCCACCTCAGCCTGTCCGTGTACTCCAGCTCCATCTTAGCCTGTCTGTCTACTCCAGCTCCACCTCAGCCTGTCCGTGTACTCCAGCTCCACCTCACCCTGTCCGTGTACTCCAGCTCCACCTCACCCTGTCTGTGTACTCCAGCTCCACCTTAGCCTGTCCGTGTACTCCAGCTCCACCTCACCCTGTCCGTGTACTCCAGCTCCACCTCACCCTGTCCGTGTACTCCAGCTCCACCTTAGCCTGTCCGTGTACTCCAGCTCCACCCCAGCCTGTCCGTATACTCCTGCTCCACCTCAGCCTATCCGTCTGCTCCAGCTCTACCTCAGCCTGTCCGTGTACTCCAGCTCCACCTTTGCCTGTCCGTGTACTCCAGCTCCACCCCAGCCTGTCCGTATACTCCTGCTCCACCTCAGCCTATCCGTCTGCTCCAGCTCTACCTCAGCCTGTCCGTGTACTCCAGCTCCACCTTTGCCTGTCCGTGTACTCCAGCTCCACCTCAGCCTGTCCGTCTACTCCTGCTCCACCTCAGCCTGTCCGTCTACTCCTGCTCCACCTCAGCCTGTCCGTGTACTCCAGCTCCATCTTAGCCTGTCTGTCTACTCCAGCTCCACCTCAGCCTGTCCGTGTACTCCAGCTCCACCTCACCCTGTCTGTGTACTCCAGCTCCACCTTAGCCTGTCCGTGTACTCCAGCTCCACCCCAGCCTGTCCGTATACTCCTGCTCCACCTCAGCCTATCCGTCTGCTCCAGCTCTACCTCAGCCTGTCCGTGTACTCCAGCTCCACCTTTGCCTGTCCGTGTACTCCAGCTCCACCCCAGGCCTGTCCGTGTACTCCAGCTCCACCTCAGCCTGTCCGTCTACTCCTGCTCCACCTCAGCCTGTCCGTCTACTCCTGCTCCACCTCAGCCTGTCCGTGTACTCCAGCTCCATCTTAGCCTGTCTGTCTACTCCAGCTCCACCTCAGCCTGTCCGTGTACTCCAGCTCCACCTCACCCTGTCCGTGTACTCCAGCTCCAACTTAGCCTGTCCGTATACTCCAGCTCCACCCCAGCCTGTCCGTATACTCCTGCTCCACCTCAGCCTGTCTGTGTACTCCAGCTCCCCCTCAGCCTGTCCGTGTACTCCAGCTCCACCTTTGCCTGTCCGTGTACTCCAGCTCCACCCCAGGCCTGTCCGTGTACTCCAGCTCCAACTTAGCCTGTCCGTGTACTCCAGCTCCACCCCAGCCTGTCCGTATACTCCTGCTCCACCTCAGCCTGTCCGTCTACTCCAGCTCCACCTCAGCCTGTCCGTGTACTCCAGGTCCACCTTAGCCTGTCCGTGTACTCCAGCTCCACCACAGCCTGTCCGTGTACTCCACTTCCATCTTAGCCTGTCCGTCTACTCCAGCTCCACCTCAGCCTGTCCGTGTGCTCCAGCCAGGGCCGGACTGGCTACCGGGCAGTTGTGTGTGCTCCCGAGCAGGGGGATGCTTTTGTTGATGGGGACCTGTGTGTGCAAAACAAAATTCGTTTTGCTTTTTTTTTTCAAAGCGCACGCAGGTCCCCATCAACGAAATACTTCCATACCACGGAGAAATCGTCCCCCTGCTCGGCAGCACACACAACTGCCCGGTAGCCAGTCCGGCCCTGACTCCAGCTCCACCCTAGCCTGTCCGTGTACTCCAGCTCCACCCCAGCCTGTCCGTATACTCCTGCTCCACCTCAGCCTGTCTGTCTACTCCAGCTCCACCTCAGCCTGTCCGTGTACTCCAGCTCCACCTTTGCCTGCCCGTGTACTCCAGCTCCAACCCAGGCCTGTCCGTGTACTCCAGCTCCAACTTAGCCTGTCCGTGTACTCCAGCTCCACCCCAGCCTGTCCGTATACTCCTGCTCCATCTCAGCCTGTCCGTCTACTCCAGCTCCACCTCAGCCTGTCTGTGTACTCCAGCTCCACCTTAGCCTGTCTGTGTACTCCAGCTTCACCCCAGGCCTGTCCGTGTACTCCAGCTCCAACGTAGCCTGTCCATGTACTCAAGCTCCACCCAGCCTGTCCGTATACTCCTGCTCCACCTCAGCCTGTCCGTCTACTCCTGCTCCACCTCAGCCTGTCCGTGTACTCCAGCTCCACCCCAGCCTGTCCGTGTACTCCAGCTCCACCTCAGCCTGTCCTTCTACTCGTGCTCCACCTCAGCCTGTCCGTATACTCCTGCTCCATCTCAGCCTGTCCGTCTACTCCAGCTCCACCTCAGCCTGTCCGTGTACTCCAGCTCAACCTCAGCCTGTCTGTGTACTCCAGCTCCACCTTAGCCTGTCCGTGTACTCCAGCTCCACCCCAGCCTGTCCGTATACTCCTGCTCCACCTCAGGCTGTCCGTCTACTCCAGCTCCACCTCAGCCTGTCCGTCTACTCCAGCTCCACCTTTGCCTGTCCGTGTACTCCAGCTCCACCCCAGGCCTGTCCGTGTACTCCAGCTCCAACTTAGCCTGTCTGTGTACTCCAGCTCCACCCCAGCCTGTCCGTATACTCCTGCTCCACCTCAGCCTGTCCGTCTACTCCAGCTCCACCTCAGCCTGTCTGTGTACTCCAACTCCACCTTAGCCTGTCCGTCTACTCCAGCTCCAGCCTAGCCTGTCCGTGTACTCCAGCTCCACCACAGCCTGTCCGTCTACTCCAGCTCCACCTCAGCCTGTCCGTGTACTCCAGCTCCACCTTTGCCTGTCCGTGTACTCCAGCTCCACCCCAGGCCTGTCCGTGTACTCCAGCTCCAACTTAGCCTGTCCGTGTACTCCAGCTCCACCCCAGCCTGTCCATATACTCCTGCTCCACCTCAGCCTGTCTGTCTACTCCAGCTCCACCTCAGCCTGTCCGTGTACTCCAGCTCCACCTTAGCCTGTCCGTGTACTCCAGCTCCACCCCAGGCCTCTCCGTGTACTCCAGCTCCAACTTAGGCTGTCCGTGTACTCAAGCTCCACCCCAACCTGTCCGTATACTCCTGCTCCACCCCAGCCTGTCCGTATACTCCTGCTCTACCTCAGCCTGTCCGTCTACTCCTGCTCCAACTCAGCCTGTCCGTGTACTCCAGCTCCACCCCAGCCTGTCCGTGTACTCCAGCTCCATCTCAGCCTGTCCTTCTACTCCTGCTCCACCTCAGCCTGTCTGTCTACTCCTGCTCCACCTCAGCCTGTCTGTGTACTCCAGCTCCATCTTAGCCTGTTTGTCTACCCCAGCTCCACCTCAGCCTGTCCGTGTACTCCAGCTCAACCTCAGCCTGTCCGTGTACTCCAGCTCCACCTTAGCCTGTCCGTGTACGCCAGCTCCACCCCAGCCTGTCCGTATACTCCTGCTCCACCTCAGCCTGTCCGTCTACTCCAGCTCCACCTCAGCCTGTCCGTGTACTCCAGCTCCACCTTTGCCTGTCCGTGTACTCCAGCTCCACCCCAGCCTGTCCGTATACTCCTGCTCCACCTCAGCCTGTCCGTCTACTCCAGCTCCACCTCAGCCTGTCCGTGTACTCCAGCTCCACCTTTGCCTGTCTGTGTACTCCAGCTCCACCTTAGCCTGTCCGTGTACTCCAGCTCCACCCCAGCCTGTCCGTATACTCCTGCTCCACCTCAGCCTGTCCGTCTACTCCAGCTCCACCTCAGCCTGTCCGTCTACTCCAGCTCCACCTTTGCCTGTCCGTGTACTCCAGCTCCACCCCAGGCCTGTCCGTGTACTCCAGCTCCAACTTAGCCTGTCTGTGTACTCCAGCTCCACCCCAGCCTGACCGTATACTCCTGCTCCACCTCAGCCTGTCCGTCTACTCCAGCTCCACCTCAGCCTGTCTGTGTACTCCAACTCCACCTTAGCCTCTCCGTCTACTCCAGCTCCAGCCTAGCCTGTCCGTGTACTCCAGCTCCACCACAGCCTGTCCGTCTACTCCAGCTCCACCTCAGCCTGTCCGTGTACTCCAGCTCCACCTTTGCCTGTGCGTGTACTCCAGCTCCACCCCAGGCCTGTCCGTGTACTCCAGCTCCAACTTAGCCTGTCCGTCTACTCCAGCTCCACCCCAGCCTGTCCATATACTCCTGCTCCACCTCAGCCTGTCTGTCTACTCCAGCTCCACCTCAGCCTGTCCGTGTACTCCAGCTCCACCTTAGCCTGTCCGTGTACTCCAGCTCCACCCCAGGCCTCTCCGTGTACTCCAGCTCCAACTTAGGCTGTCCGTGTACTCAAGCTCCACCCCAACCTGTCCGTATACTCCTGCTCCACCCCAGCCTGTCCGTATACTCCTGCTCCACCTCAGCCTGTCCGTCTACTCCTGCTCCACCTCAGCCTGTCCGTGTACTCCAGCTCCACCCCAGCCTGTCCGTGTACTCCAGCTCCATCTCAGCCTGTCCTTCTACTCCTGCTCCACCTCAGCCTGTCTGTCTACTCCTGCTCCACCTCAGCCTGTCTGTGTACTCCAGCTCCATCTTAGCCTGTTTGTCTACCCCAGCTCCACCTCAGCCTGTCCGTGTACTCCAGCTCAACCTCAGCCTGTCCGTGTACTCCAGCTCCACCTTAGCCTGTCCGTGTACGCCAGCTCCACCCCAGCCTGTCCGTATACTCCTGCTCCACCTCAGCCTGTCCGTCTACTCCAGCTCCACCTCAGCCTGTCCGTGTACTCCAGCTCCACCTTTGCCTGTCCGTGTACTCCAGCTCCACCCCAGGCCTGTCCGTGTACTCCAGCTCCAACTTAGCCTGTCTGTGTACTCCAGCTCCACCCCAGCCTGTCCGTATACTCCTGCTCCACCTCAGCCTGTCCGTCTACTCCAGCTCCACCTCAGCCTGTCCGTGTACTCCAACTCCACCTTAGCCTGTCCGTCTACTCCAGCTCCAGCCTAGCCTGTCCGTGTACTCCAGCTCCACCACAGCCTGTCCGTCTACTCCAGCTCCACCTCAGCCTGTCCGTGTACTCCAGCTCCACCTTTGCCTGTCCGTGTACTCCAGCTCCACCCCAGGCCTGTCCGTGTACTCCAGCTCCAATTTAGCCTGTCCGTGTACTCCAGCTCCACCCCAGCCTGTCCATATACTCCTGCTCCACCTCAGCCTGTCTGTCTACTCCAGCTCCACCTCAGCCTGTCCGTGTACTCCAGCTCCACCTCAGCCTGTCCGTCTACTCCTGCTCCACCTCAGCCTGTCCGTGTACTCCAGCTCCATCTTAGCCTGTCTGTCTACTCCAGCTCCACCTCAGCCTGTCCGTGTACTCCAGCTCCACCTCACCCTGTCCGTGTACTCCAGCTCCACCTCACCCTGTCCGTGTACTCCAGCTCCACCTTAGCCTGTCCGTGTACTCCAGCTCCACCCCAGCCTGTCCGTATACTCCTGCTCCACCTCAGCCTATCCGTCTGCTCCAGCTCTACCTCAGCCTGTCCGTGTACTCCAGCTCCACCTTTGCCTGTCCGTGTACTCCAGCTCCACCCCAGGCCTGTCCGTGTACTCCAGCTCCACCTCAGCCTGTCCATCCACTCCTGCTCCACCTCAGCCTGTCCGTCTACTCCTGCTCCACCTCAGCCTGTCTGTGTACTCCAGCTCCATCTTAGCCTGTCTGTCTACTCCAGCTCCACCTCAGCCTGTCCGTGTACTCCAGCTCCACCTCACCCTGTCCGTGTACTCCAGCTCCACCTTAGCCTGTCCGTGTACTCCAGCTCCACCCCAGCCTGTCCGTATACTCCTGCTCCACCTCAGCCTATCCGTCTGCTCCAGCTCTACCTCAGCCTGTCCGTGTACTCCAGCTCCACCTTTGCCTGTCCGTGTACTCCAGCTCCACCCCAGGCCTGTCCGTGTACTCCAGCTCCACCTCAGCCTGTCCGTGTACTCCAGCTCCACCTCAGCCTGTCCGTCTACTCCTGCTCCACCTCAGCCTGTCCGTGTACTCCAGCTCCACCCCAGCCTGTCCGTGTACTCCAGTTCCACCTCAGCCTGTCCTTCTACTCGTGCTCCACCTCAGCCTGTCCGTATACTCCTGCTCCATCTCAGCCTGTCCATCTACTCCAGCTCCACCTCAGCCTGTCCGTGTACTCCAGCTCAACCTCAGCCTGTCTGTGTACTCCAGCTCCACCTTAGCCTGTCCGTGTACTCCAGCTCCACCCCAGCCTGTCCGTATACTCCTGCTCCACCTCAGCCTGTCCGTCTACTCCAGCTCCACCTCAGCCTGTCCGTCTACTCCAGCTCCACCTTTGCCTGTCCGTGTACTCCAGCTCCACCCCAGGCCTGTCCGTGTACTCCAGCTCCAACTTAGCCTGTCTGTGTACTCCAGCTCCACCCCAGCCTGTCCGTATACTCCTGCTCCACCTCAGCCTGTCCGTCTACTCCAGCTCCACCTCAGCCTGTCTGTGTACTCCAACTCCACCTTAGCCTGTCCGTCTACTCCAGCTCCAGCCTAGCCTGTCCGTGTACTCCAGCTCCACCACAGCCTGTCCGTCTACTCCAGCTCCACCTCAGCCTGTCCGTGTACTCCAGCTCCACCTTTGCCTGTCCGTGTACTCCAGCTCCACCCCAGGCCTGTCCGTGTACTCCAGCTCCAACTTAGCCTGTCCGTGTACTCCAGCTCCACCCCAGCCTGTCCATATACTCCTGCTCCACCTCAGCCTGTCTGTCTACTCCAGCTCCACCTCACCCTGTCCGTGTACTCCAGCTCCACCTTAGCCTGTCCGTGTACTCCAGCTCCACCCCAGCCTGTCCGTATACTCCTGCTCCACCTCAGCCTATCCGTCTGCTCCAGCTCTACCTCAGCCTGTCCGTGTACTCCAGCTCCACCTTTGCCTGTCCGTGTACTCCAGCTCCACCCCAGCCTGTCCGTATACTCCTGCTCCACCTCAGCCTATCCGTCTGCTCCAGCTCTACCTCAGCCTGTCCGTGTACTCCAGCTCCACCTTTGCCTGTCCGTGTACTCCAGCTCCACCTCAGCCTGTCCGTCTACTCCTGCTCCACCTCAGCCTGTCCGTCTACTCCTGCTCCACCTCAGCCTGTCCGTGTACTCCAGCTCCATCTTAGCCTGTCTGTCTACTCCAGCTCCACCTCAGCCTGTCCGTGTACTCCAGCTCCACCTCACCCTGTCTGTGTACTCCAGCTCCACCTTAGCCTGTCCGTGTACTCCAGCTCCACCCCAGCCTGTCCGTATACTCCTGCTCCACCTCAGCCTATCCGTCTGCTCCAGCTCTACCTCAGCCTGTCCGTGTACTCCAGCTCCACCTTTGCCTGTCCGTGTACTCCAGCTCCACCCCAGGCCTGTCCGTGTACTCCAGCTCCACCTCAGCCTGTCCGTCTACTCCTGCTCCACCTCAGCCTGTCCGTCTACTCCTGCTCCACCTCAGCCTGTCCGTGTACTCCAGCTCCATCTTAGCCTGTCTGTCTACTCCAGCTCCACCTCAGCCTGTCCGTGTACTCCAGCTCCACCTCACCCTGTCCGTGTACTCCAGCTCCAACTTAGCCTGTCCGTATACTCCAGCTCCACCCCAGCCTGTCCGTATACTCCTGCTCCACCTCAGCCTGTCTGTGTACTCCAGCTCCCCCTCAGCCTGTCCGTGTACTCCAGCTCCACCTTTGCCTGTCCGTGTACTCCAGCTCCACCCCAGGCCTGTCCGTGTACTCCAGCTCCAACTTAGCCTGTCCGTGTACTCCAGCTCCACCCCAGCCTGTCCGTATACTCCTGCTCCACCTCAGCCTGTCCGTCTACTCCAGCTCCACCTCAGCCTGTCCGTGTACTCCAGGTCCACCTTAGCCTGTCCGTGTACTCCAGCTCCACCACAGCCTGTCCGTGTACTCCACTTCCATCTTAGCCTGTCCGTCTACTCCAGCTCCACCTCAGCCTGTCCGTGTGCTCCAGCCAGGGCCGGACTGGCTACCGGGCAGTTGTGTGTGCTCCCGAGCAGGGGGATGCTTTTGTTGATGGGGACCTGTGTGTGCAAAACAAAATTCGTTTTGCTTTTTTTTTTCAAAGCGCACGCAGGTCCCCATCAACGAAATACTTCCATACCACGGAGAAATCGTCCCCCTGCTCGGCAGCACACACAACTGCCCGGTAGCCAGTCCGGCCCTGACTCCAGCTCCACCCTAGCCTGTCCGTGTACTCCAGCTCCACCCCAGCCTGTCCGTATACTCCTGCTCCACCTCAGCCTGTCTGTCTACTCCAGCTCCACCTCAGCCTGTCCGTGTACTCCAGCTCCACCTTTGCCTGCCCGTGTACTCCAGCTCCAACCCAGGCCTGTCCGTGTACTCCAGCTCCAACTTAGCCTGTCCGTGTACTCCAGCTCCACCCCAGCCTGTCCGTATACTCCTGCTCCATCTCAGCCTGTCCGTCTACTCCAGCTCCACCTCAGCCTGTCTGTGTACTCCAGCTCCACCTTAGCCTGTCTGTGTACTCCAGCTTCACCCCAGGCCTGTCCGTGTACTCCAGCTCCAACGTAGCCTGTCCATGTACTCAAGCTCCACCCAGCCTGTCCGTATACTCCTGCTCCACCTCAGCCTGTCCGTCTACTCCTGCTCCACCTCAGCCTGTCCGTGTACTCCAGCTCCACCCCAGCCTGTCCGTGTACTCCAGCTCCACCTCAGCCTGTCCTTCTACTCGTGCTCCACCTCAGCCTGTCCGTATACTCCTGCTCCATCTCAGCCTGTCCGTCTACTCCAGCTCCACCTCAGCCTGTCCGTGTACTCCAGCTCAACCTCAGCCTGTCTGTGTACTCCAGCTCCACCTTAGCCTGTCCGTGTACTCCAGCTCCACCCCAGCCTGTCCGTATACTCCTGCTCCACCTCAGGCTGTCCGTCTACTCCAGCTCCACCTCAGCCTGTCCGTCTACTCCAGCTCCACCTTTGCCTGTCCGTGTACTCCAGCTCCACCCCAGGCCTGTCCGTGTACTCCAGCTCCAACTTAGCCTGTCTGTGTACTCCAGCTCCACCCCAGCCTGTCCGTATACTCCTGCTCCACCTCAGCCTGTCCGTCTACTCCAGCTCCACCTCAGCCTGTCTGTGTACTCCAACTCCACCTTAGCCTGTCCGTCTACTCCAGCTCCAGCCTAGCCTGTCCGTGTACTCCAGCTCCACCACAGCCTGTCCGTCTACTCCAGCTCCACCTCAGCCTGTCCGTGTACTCCAGCTCCACCTTTGCCTGTCCGTGTACTCCAGCTCCACCCCAGGCCTGTCCGTGTACTCCAGCTCCAACTTAGCCTGTCCGTGTACTCCAGCTCCACCCCAGCCTGTCCATATACTCCTGCTCCACCTCAGCCTGTCTGTCTACTCCAGCTCCACCTCAGCCTGTCCGTGTACTCCAGCTCCACCTTAGCCTGTCCGTGTACTCCAGCTCCACCCCAGGCCTCTCCGTGTACTCCAGCTCCAACTTAGGCTGTCCGTGTACTCAAGCTCCACCCCAACCTGTCCGTATACTCCTGCTCCACCCCAGCCTGTCCGTATACTCCTGCTCTACCTCAGCCTGTCCGTCTACTCCTGCTCCAACTCAGCCTGTCCGTGTACTCCAGCTCCACCCCAGCCTGTCCGTGTACTCCAGCTCCATCTCAGCCTGTCCTTCTACTCCTGCTCCACCTCAGCCTGTCTGTCTACTCCTGCTCCACCTCAGCCTGTCTGTGTACTCCAGCTCCATCTTAGCCTGTTTGTCTACCCCAGCTCCACCTCAGCCTGTCCGTGTACTCCAGCTCAACCTCAGCCTGTCCGTGTACTCCAGCTCCACCTTAGCCTGTCCGTGTACGCCAGCTCCACCCCAGCCTGTCCGTATACTCCTGCTCCACCTCAGCCTGTCCGTCTACTCCAGCTCCACCTCAGCCTGTCCGTGTACTCCAGCTCCACCTTTGCCTGTCCGTGTACTCCAGCTCCACCCCAGCCTGTCCGTATACTCCTGCTCCACCTCAGCCTGTCCGTCTACTCCAGCTCCACCTCAGCCTGTCCGTGTACTCCAGCTCCACCTTTGCCTGTCTGTGTACTCCAGCTCCACCTTAGCCTGTCCGTGTACTCCAGCTCCACCCCAGCCTGTCCGTATACTCCTGCTCCACCTCAGCCTGTCCGTCTACTCCAGCTCCACCTCAGCCTGTCCGTCTACTCCAGCTCCACCTTTGCCTGTCCGTGTACTCCAGCTCCACCCCAGGCCTGTCCGTGTACTCCAGCTCCAACTTAGCCTGTCTGTGTACTCCAGCTCCACCCCAGCCTGACCGTATACTCCTGCTCCACCTCAGCCTGTCCGTCTACTCCAGCTCCACCTCAGCCTGTCTGTGTACTCCAACTCCACCTTAGCCTCTCCGTCTACTCCAGCTCCAGCCTAGCCTGTCCGTGTACTCCAGCTCCACCACAGCCTGTCCGTCTACTCCAGCTCCACCTCAGCCTGTCCGTGTACTCCAGCTCCACCTTTGCCTGTGCGTGTACTCCAGCTCCACCCCAGGCCTGTCCGTGTACTCCAGCTCCAACTTAGCCTGTCCGTCTACTCCAGCTCCACCCCAGCCTGTCCATATACTCCTGCTCCACCTCAGCCTGTCTGTCTACTCCAGCTCCACCTCAGCCTGTCCGTGTACTCCAGCTCCACCTTAGCCTGTCCGTGTACTCCAGCTCCACCCCAGGCCTCTCCGTGTACTCCAGCTCCAACTTAGGCTGTCCGTGTACTCAAGCTCCACCCCAACCTGTCCGTATACTCCTGCTCCACCCCAGCCTGTCCGTATACTCCTGCTCCACCTCAGCCTGTCCGTCTACTCCTGCTCCACCTCAGCCTGTCCGTGTACTCCAGCTCCACCCCAGCCTGTCCGTGTACTCCAGCTCCATCTCAGCCTGTCCTTCTACTCCTGCTCCACCTCAGCCTGTCTGTCTACTCCTGCTCCACCTCAGCCTGTCTGTGTACTCCAGCTCCATCTTAGCCTGTTTGTCTACCCCAGCTCCACCTCAGCCTGTCCGTGTACTCCAGCTCAACCTCAGCCTGTCCGTGTACTCCAGCTCCACCTTAGCCTGTCCGTGTACGCCAGCTCCACCCCAGCCTGTCCGTATACTCCTGCTCCACCTCAGCCTGTCCGTCTACTCCAGCTCCACCTCAGCCTGTCCGTGTACTCCAGCTCCACCTTTGCCTGTCCGTGTACTCCAGCTCCACCCCAGGCCTGTCCGTGTACTCCAGCTCCAACTTAGCCTGTCTGTGTACTCCAGCTCCACCCCAGCCTGTCCGTATACTCCTGCTCCACCTCAGCCTGTCCGTCTACTCCAGCTCCACCTCAGCCTGTCCGTGTACTCCAACTCCACCTTAGCCTGTCCGTCTACTCCAGCTCCAGCCTAGCCTGTCCGTGTACTCCAGCTCCACCACAGCCTGTCCGTCTACTCCAGCTCCACCTCAGCCTGTCCGTGTACTCCAGCTCCACCTTTGCCTGTCCGTGTACTCCAGCTCCACCCCAGGCCTGTCCGTGTACTCCAGCTCCAATTTAGCCTGTCCGTGTACTCCAGCTCCACCCCAGCCTGTCCATATACTCCTGCTCCACCTCAGCCTGTCTGTCTACTCCAGCTCCACCTCAGCCTGTCCGTGTACTCCAGCTCCACCTCAGCCTGTCCGTCTACTCCTGCTCCACCTCAGCCTGTCCGTGTACTCCAGCTCCATCTTAGCCTGTCTGTCTACTCCAGCTCCACCTCAGCCTGTCCGTGTACTCCAGCTCCACCTCACCCTGTCCGTGTACTCCAGCTCCACCTCACCCTGTCCGTGTACTCCAGCTCCACCTTAGCCTGTCCGTGTACTCCAGCTCCACCCCAGCCTGTCCGTATACTCCTGCTCCACCTCAGCCTATCCGTCTGCTCCAGCTCTACCTCAGCCTGTCCGTGTACTCCAGCTCCACCTTTGCCTGTCCGTGTACTCCAGCTCCACCCCAGGCCTGTCCGTGTACTCCAGCTCCACCTCAGCCTGTCCATCCACTCCTGCTCCACCTCAGCCTGTCCGTCTACTCCTGCTCCACCTCAGCCTGTCTGTGTACTCCAGCTCCATCTTAGCCTGTCTGTCTACTCCAGCTCCACCTCAGCCTGTCCGTGTACTCCAGCTCCACCTCACCCTGTCCGTGTACTCCAGCTCCACCTTAGCCTGTCCGTGTACTCCAGCTCCACCCCAGCCTGTCCGTATACTCCTGCTCCACCTCAGCCTATCCGTCTGCTCCAGCTCTACCTCAGCCTGTCCGTGTACTCCAGCTCCACCTTTGCCTGTCCGTGTACTCCAGCTCCACCCCAGGCCTGTCCGTGTACTCCAGCTCCACCTCAGCCTGTCCGTGTACTCCAGCTCCACCTCAGCCTGTCCGTCTACTCCTGCTCCACCTCAGCCTGTCCGTGTACTCCAGCTCCACCCCAGCCTGTCCGTGTACTCCAGTTCCACCTCAGCCTGTCCTTCTACTCGTGCTCCACCTCAGCCTGTCCGTATACTCCTGCTCCATCTCAGCCTGTCCGTCTACTCCAGCTCCACCTCAGCCTGTCCGTGTACTCCAGCTCAACCTCAGCCTGTCTTTGTACTCCAGCTCCACCTTAGCCTGTCCGTGTACTCCAGCTCCACCCCAGCCTGTCCGTATACTCCTGCTCCACCTCAGCCTGTCCGTCTACTCCAGCTCCACCTCAGCCTGTCCGTCTACTCCAGCTCCACCTTTGCCTGTCCGTGTACTCCAGCTCCACCCCAGGCCTGTCCGTGTACTCCAGCTCCAACTTAGCCTGTCTGTGTACTCCAGCTCCACCCCAGCCTGTCCGTATACTCCTGCTCCACCTCAGCCTGTCCGTCTACTCCAGCTCCACCTCAGCCTGTCTGTGTACTCCAACTCCACCTTAGCCTGTCCGTCTACTCCAGCTCCAGCCTAGCCTGTCCGTGTACTCCAGCTCCACCACAGCCTGTCCGTCTACTCCAGCTCCACCTCAGCCTGTCCGTGTACTCCAGCTCCACCTTTGCCTGTCCGTGTACTCCAGCTCCACCCCAGGCCTGTCCGTGTACTCCAGCTCCAACTTAGCCTGTCCGTGTACTCCAGCTCCACCCCAGCCTGTCCATATACTCCTGCTCCACCTCAGCCTGTCTGTCTACTCCAGCTCCACCTCAGCCTGTCCGTGTACTCCAGCTCCACCTTAGCCTGTCCGTGTACTCCAGCTCCACCCCAGGCCTCTCCGTGTACTCCAGCTCCAACTTAGGCTGTCCGTGTACTCAAGCTCCACCCCAACCTGTCCGTATACTCCTGCTCCACCTCAGCCTGTCCGTCTACTCCAGCTCCACCTCAGCCTGTCCGTGTACTCCAGCTCCACCTTTGCCTGTCCGTGTACTCCAGCTCCACCCCAGCCTGTCCGTATACTCCTGCTCCACCTCAGCCTGTCCGTCTACTCCAGCTCCACCTCAGCCTGTCCGTGTACTCCAGCTCCACCTTTGCCTGTCTGTGTACTCCAGCTCCACCTTAGCCTGTCCGTGTACTCCAGCTCCACCCCAGCCTGTCCGTATACTCCTGCTCCACCTCAGCCTGTCCGTCTACTCCAGCTCCACCTCAGCCTGTCCGTCTACTCCAGCTCCACCTTTGCCTGTCCGTGTACTCCAGCTCCACCCCAGGCCTGTCCGTGTACTCCAGCTCCAACTTAGCCTGTCTGTCTACTCCAGCTCCAGCCTAGCCTGTCCGTGTACTCCAGCTCCACCACAGCCTGTCCGTCTACTCCAGCTCCACCTCAGCCTGTCCGTGTACTCCAGCTCCACCTTTGCCTGTCTGTGTACTCCAGCTCCACCCCAGGCCTGTCCGTGTACTCCAGCTCCAACTTAGCCTGTCCGTGTACTCCAGCTCCACCCCAGCCTGTCCATATACTCCTGCTCCACCTCAGCCTGTCTGTCTACTCCAGCTCCACCTCAGCCTGTCCGTGTACTCCAGCTCCACCTTAGCCTGTCCGTGTACTCCAGCTCCACCCCAGGCCTCTCCGTGTACTCCAGCTCCAACTTAGGCTGTCCGTGTACTCAAGCTCCACCCCAACCTGTCCGTATACTCCTGCTCCACCTCAGCCTGTCCGTCTACTCCAGCTCCACCTCAGCCTGTCCGTGTACTCCAGCTCCACCTTTGCCTGTCCGTGTACTCCAGCTCCACCCCAGCCTGTCCGTATACTCCTGCTCCACCTCAGCCTGTCCGTCTACTCCAGCTCCACCTCAGCCTGTCCGTGTACTCCAGCTCCACCTTTGCCTGTCTGTGTACTCCAGCTCCACCTTAGCCTGTCCGTGTACTCCAGCTCCACCCCAGCCTGTCCGTATACTCCTGCTCCACCTCAGCCTGTCCGTCTACTCCAGCTCCACCTCAGCCTGTCCGTCTACTCCAGCTCCACCTTTGCCTGTCCGTGTACTCCAGCTCCACCACAGCCTGTCCGTCTACTCCAGCTCCACCTCAGCCTGTCCGTGTACTCCAGCTCCACCTTTGCCTGTCCGTGTACTCCAGCTCCACCCCAGGCCTGTCCGTGTACTCCAGCTCCAACTTAGCCTGTCCGTGTACTCCAGCTCCACCCCAGCCTGTCCATATACTTCTGCTCCACCTCAGCCTGTCTGTCTACTCCAGCTCCACCTCAGCCTGTCCGTGTACTCCAGCTCCACCTTAGCCTGTCCGTGTACTCCAGCTCCACCCCAGGCCTCTCCGTGTACTCCAGCTCCAACTTAGGCTGTCCGTGTACTCAAGCTCCACCCCAACCTGTCCGTATACTCCTGCTCCACCCCAGCCTGTCCGTATACTCCTGCTCCACCTCAGCCTGTCCGTCTACTCCTGCTCCACCTCAGCCTGTCCGTGTACTCCAGCTCCACCCCAGCCTGTCCGTGTACTCCAGCTCCATCTCAGCCTGTCCTTCTACTCCTGCTCCACCTCAGCCTGTCTGTCTACTCCTGCTCCACCTCAGCCTGTCTGTGTACTCCAGCTCCATCTTAGCCTGTTTGTCTACCCCAGCTCCACCTCAGCCTGTCCGTGTACTCCAGCTCAACCTCAGCCTGTCCGTGTACTCCAGCTCCACCTTAGCCTGTCCGTGTACGCCAGCTCCACCCCAGCCTGTCCGTATACTCCTGCTCCACCTCAGCCTGTCCGTCTACTCCAGCTCCACCTCAGCCTGTCCGTGTACTCCAGCTCCACCTTTGCCTGTCCGTGTACTCCAGCTCCACCCCAGGCCTGTCCGTGTACTCCAGCTCCAACTTAGCCTGTCTGTGTACTCCAGCTCCACCCCAGCCTGTCCGTATACTCCTGCTCCACCTCAGCCTGTCCGTCTACTCCAGCTCCACCTCAGCCTGTCCGTGTACTCCAACTCCACCTTAGCCTGTCCGTCTACTCCAGCTCCAGCCTAGCCTGTCCGTCTACTCCAGCTCCACCACAGCCTGTCCGTCTACTCCAGCTCCACCTCAGCCTGTCCGTGTACTCCAGCTCCACCTTTGCCTGTCCGTGTACTCCAGCTCCACCCCAGGCCTGTCCGTGTACTCCAGCTCCAACTTAGCCTGTCCGTGTACTCCAGCTCCACCCCAGCCTGTCCATATACTCCTGCTCCACCTCAGCCTGTCTGTCTACTCCAGCTCCACCTCAGCCTGTCCGTGTACTCCAGCTCCACCTCAGCCTGTCCGTCTACTCCTGCTCCACCTCAGCCTGTCCGTGTACTCCAGCTCCATCTTAGCCTGTCTGTCTACTCCAGCTCCACCTCAGCCTGTCCGTGTACTCCAGCTCCACCTCACCCTGTCCGTGTACTCCAGCTCCACCTCACCCTGTCCGTGTACTCCAGCTCCACCTTAGCCTGTCCGTGTACTCCAGCTCCACCCCAGCCTGTCCGTATACTCCTGCGCCACCTCAGCCTATCCGTCTGCTCCAGCTCTACCTCAGCCTGTCCGTGTACTCCAGCTCCACCTTTGCCTGTCCGTGTACTCCAGCTCCACCCCAGGCCTGTCCGTGTACTCCAGCTCCACCTCAGCCTGTCCATCCACTCCTGCTCCACCTCAGCATGTCCGTCTACTCCTGCTCCACCTCAGCCTGTCTGTGTACTCCAGCTCCATCTTAGCCTGTCTGTCTACTCCAGCTCCACCTCAGCCTGTCCGTGTACTCCAGCTCCACCTCACCCTGTCCGTGTACTCCAGCTCCACCTTAGCCTGTCCGTGTACTCCAGCTCCACCCCAGCCTGTCCGTATACTCCTGCTCCACCTCAGCCTATCCGTCTGCTCCAGCTCTACCTCAGCCTGTCCGTGTACTCCAGCTCCACCTTTGCCTGTCCGTGTACTCCAGCTCCACCCCAGGCCTGTCCGTGTACTCCAGCTCCACCTCAGCCTGTCCGTGTACTCCAGCTCCACCTCAGCCTGTCCGTCTACTCCTGCTCCACCTCAGCCTGTCCGTGTACTCCAGCTCCACCCCAGCCTGTCCGTGTACTCCAGCTCCACCTCAGCCTGTCCTTCTACTCGTGCTCCACCTCAGCCTGTCCGTATACTCCTGCTCCATCTCAGCCTGTCCGTCTACTCCAGCTCCACCTCAGCCTGTCCGTGTACTCCAGCTCAACCTCAGCCTGTCTGTGTACTCCAGCTCCACCTTAGCCTGTCCGTGTACTCCAGCTCCACCCCAGCCTGTCCGTATACTCCTGCTCCACCTCAGCCTGTCCGTCTACTCCAGCTCCACCTCAGCCTGTCCGTCTACTCCAGCTCCACCTTTGCCTGTCCGTGTACTCCAGCTCCACCCCAGGCCTGTCCGTGTACTCCAGCTCCAACTTAGCCTGTCTGTGTACTCCAGCTCCACCCCAGCCTGTCCGTATACTCCTGCTCCACCTCAGCCTGTCCGTCTACTCCAGCTCCACCTCAGCCTGTCTGTGTACTCCAACTCCACCTTAGCCTGTCCGTCTACTCCAGCTCCAGCCTAGCCTGTCCGTGTACTCCAGCTCCACCACAGCCTGTCCGTCTACTCCAGCTCCACCTCAGCCTGTCCGTGTACTCCAGCTCCACCTTTGCCTGTCCGTGTACTCCAGCTCCACCCCAGGCCTGTCCGTGTACTCCAGCTCCAACTTAGCCTGTCCGTGTACTCCAGCTCCACCCCAGCCTGTCCATATACTCCTGCTCCACCTGAGCCTGTCTGTCTACTCCAGCTCCACCTCAGCCTGTCCGTGTACTCCAGCTCCACCTTAGCCTGTCCGTGTACTCCAGCTCCACCCCAGGCCTCTCCGTGTACTCCAGCTCCAACTTAGGCTGTCCGTGTACTCAAGCTCCACCCCAACCTGTCCGTATACTCCTGCTCCACCCCAGCCTGTCCGTATACTCCTGCTCCACCTCAGCCTGTCCGTCTACTCCTGCTCCACCTCAGCCTGTCCGTGTACTCCAGCTCCACCCCAGCCTGTCCGTGTACTCCAGCTCCATCTCAGCCTGTCCTTCTACTCCTGCTCCACCTCAGCCTGTCTGTCTACTCCTGCTCCACCTCAGCCTGTCTGTGTACTCCAGCTCCATCTTAGCCTGTTTGTCTACCCCAGCTCCACCTCAGCCTGTCCGTGTACTCCAGCTCAACCTCAGCCTGTCCGTGTACTCCAGCTCCACCTTAGCTTGTCCGTGTACGCCAGCTCCACCCCAGCCTGTCCGTATACTCCTGCTCCACCTCAGCCTGTCCGTCTACTCCAGCTCCACCTCAGCCTGTCCGTGTACTCCAGCTCCACCTTTGCCTGTCCGTGTACTCCAGCTCCACCCCAGGCCTGTCCGTGTACTCCAGCTCCAACTTAGCCTGTCTGTGTACTCCAGCTCCACCCCAGCCTGTCCGTATACTCCTGCTCCACCTCAGCCTGTCCGTCTACTCCAGCTCCACCTCAGCCTGTCCGTGTACTCCAACTCCACCTTAGCCTGTCCGTCTACTCCAGCTCCAGCCTAGCCTGTCCGTGTACTCCAGCTCCACCACAGCCTGTCCGTCTACTCCAGCTCCACCTCAGCCTGTCCGTGTACTCCAGCTCCACCTTTGCCTGTCCGTGTACTCCAGCTCCACCCCAGGCCTGTCCGTGTACTCCAGCTCCAACTTAGCCTGTCCGTGTACTCCAGCTCCACCCCAGCCTGTCCATATACTCCTGCTCCACCTCAGCCTGTCTGTCTACTCCAGCTCCACCTCAGCCTGTCCGTGTACTCCAGCTCCACCTCAGCCTGTCCGTCTACTCCTGCTCCACCTCAGCCTGTCCGTGTACTCCAGCTCCATCTTAGCCTGTCTGTCTACTCCAGCTCCACCTCAGCCTGTCCGTGTACTCCAGCTCCACCTCACCCTGTCCGTGTACTCCATCTCCACCTCACCCTGTCCGTGTACTCCAGTTCCACCTTAGCCTGTCCGTGTACTCCAGCTCCACCCCAGCCTGTCCGTATACTCCTGCTCCACCTCAGCCTATCCGTCTGCTCCAGCTCTACCTCAGCCTGTCCGTGTACTCCAGCTCCACCTTTGCCTGTCCGTGTACTCCAGCTCCACCCCAGGCCTGTCCGTGTACTCCAGCTCCAACTTAGCCTGTCTGTGTACTCCAGCTCCACCCCAGCCTGTCCGTATACTCCTGCTCCACCTCAGCCTGTCCGTCTACTCCAGCTCCACCTCAGCCTGTCCGTGTACTCCAACTCCACCTTAGCCTGTCCGTCTACTCCAGCTCCAGCCTAGCCTGTCCGTGTACTCCAGCTCCACCACAGCCTGTCCGTCTACTCCAGCTCCACCTCAGCCTGTCCGTGTACTCCAGCTCCACCTTTGCCTGTCCGTGTACTCCAGCTCCACCCCAGGCCTGTCCGTGTACTCCAGCTCCAACTTAGCCTGTCCGTGTACTCCAGCTCCACCCCAGCCTGTCCATATACTCCTGCTCCACCTCAGCCTGTCTGTCTACTCCAGCTCCACCTCAGCCTGTCCGTGTACTCCAGCTCCACCTCAGCCTGTCCGTCTACTCCTGCTCCACCTCAGCCTGTCCGTGTACTCCAGCTCGATCTTAGCCTGTCTGTCTACTCCAGCTCCACCTCAGCCTGTCCGTGTACTCCAGCTCCACCTCACCCTGTCCGTGTACTCCAGCTCCACCTCACCCTGTCCGTGTACTCCAGTTCCACCTTAGCCTGTCCGTGTACTCCAGCTCCACCCCAGCCTGTCCGTATACTCCTGCTCCACCTCAGCCTATCCGTCTGCTCCAGCTCTACCTCAGCCTGTCCGTGTACTCCAGCTCCACCTTTGCCTGTCCGTGTACTCCAGCTCCACCCCAGGCCTGTCCGTGTACTCCAGCTCCACCTCAGCCTGTCCGTCCACTCCTGCTCCACCTCAGCCTGTCCGTCTACTCCTGCTCCACCTCAGCCTGTCTGTGTACTCCAGCTCCATCTTAGCCTGTCTGTCTACTCCAGCTCCACCTCAGCCTGTCCGTGTACTCCAGCTCCACCTCACCCTGTCCGTGTACTCCAGCTCCACCTTAGCCTGTCCGTGTACTCCAGCTCCACCCCAGCCTGTCCGTATAGTCCTGCTCCACCTCAGCCTATCCGTCTGCTCCAGCTCTACCTCAGCCTGTCCGTGTACTCCAGCTCCACCTTTGCCTGTCCGTGTACTCCAGCTCCACCCCAGGCCTGTCCGTGTACTCCAGCTCCACCTCAGCCTGTCCGTCTACTCCTGCTCCACCTCAGCCTGTCCGTCTACTCCTGCTCCACCTCAGCCTGTCCGTGTACTCCAGCTCCATCTTAGCCTGTCTGTCTACTCCAGCTCCACCTCAGCCTTACCGTGTACTCCAGCTCCACCTCACCCTGTCCGTGTACTCCAGCTCCAACTTAGCCTGTCCGTATACTCCAGCTCCACCCCAGCCTGTCCGTATACTCCTGCTCCACCTCAGCCTGTCTGTGTACTCCAGCTCCACCTCAGCCTGTCCGTGTACTCCAGCTCCACCTTTGCCTGTCCGTGTACTCCAGCTCCACCCCAGGCCTGTCCGTGTACTCCAGCTCCAACTTAGCCTGTCCGTGTACTCCAGCTCCACCCCAGCCTGTCCGTCTACTCCTGCTCCACCTCAGCCTGTCCGTCTACTCCAGCTCCACCTCAGCCTGTCCGTGTACTCCAGGTCCACCTTAGCCTGTCCGTGTACTCCAGCTCCACCACAGCCTGTCCGTGTACTCCACTTCCATCTTAGCCTGTCCGTCTACTCCAGCTCCACCTCAGCCTGTCTGTGTGCTCCAGCCAGGGCCGGACTGGCTACCGGGCAGTTGTGTGTGCTGCCGAGCAGGGGGATGCTTTCGTTGATGGGGACCTGTGTGTGCAAAACAAAATTCGTTTTGCTTTTTTTTTCCAAAGCGCACGCAGGTCCCCATCAACGAAATACTTCTATACCACGGAGAAATCATCCCCCTGCTCGGCAGCACACACAACTGCCCGGTAGCCAGTCCGGCCCTGACTCCAGCTCCACCTTAGCCTGTCCGTGTACTCCAGCTCCACCCCAGCATGTCCGTATACTCCTGCTCCACCTCAGCCTGTCCGTCTACTCCAGCTCCACCTCAGCCTGTCCGTGTACTCCAGCTCCACCTTTGCCTGCCCGTGTACTCCAGCTCCAACCCAGGCCTGTCCGTGTACTCCAGCTCCAACTTAGCCTGTCCGTGTACTCCAGCTCCACCCCAGCCTGTCCGTATACTCCTGCTCCATCTCAGCCTGTCCGTCTACTCCAGCTCCACCTCAGCCTGTCTGTGTACTCCAGCTCCACCTTAGCCTGTCTGTGTACTCCAGCTCCACCCCAGGCCTGTCCGTGTACTCCAGCTCCAACGTAGCCTGTCCATGTACTCAAGCTCCACCCCAGCCTGTCCGTATACTCCTGCTCCACCTCAGCCTGTCCGTCTACTCCTGCTCCACCTCAGCCTGTCCGTGTACTCCAGCTCCACCTTTGCCTGTCCGTGTACTCCAGCTCCACCCCAGGCCTGTCCGTGTACTCCAGCTCCAACTTAGCCTGTCCGTGTACTCCAGCTCCACCCCAGCCTGTCCATATACTCCTGCTCCACCTCAGCCTGTCTGTCTACTCCAGCTCCACCTCAGCCTGTCCGTGTACTCCAGCTCCACCTCAGCCTGTCCGTCTACTCCTGCTCCACCTCAGCCTGTCCGTGTACTCCAGCTCGATCTTAGCCTGTCTGTCTACTCCAGCTCCACCTCAGCCTGTCCGTGTACTCCAGCTCCACCTCACCCTGTCCGTGTACTCCAGCTCCACCTCACCCTGTCCGTGTACTCCAGTTCCACCGTAGCCTGTCCGTGTACTCCAGCTCCACCCCAGCCTGTCCGTATACTCCTGCTCCACCTCAGCCTATCCGTCTGCTCCAGCTCTACCTCAGCCTGTCCGTGTACTCCAGCTCCACCTTTGCCTGTCCGTGTACTCCAGCTCCACCCCAGGCCTGTCCGTGTACTCCAGCTCCACCTCAGCCTGTCCGTCCACTCCTGCTCCACCTCAGCCTGTCCGTCTACTCCTGCTCCACCTCAGCCTGTCTGTGTACTCCAGCTCCATCTTAGCCTGTCTGTCTACTCCAGCTCCACCTCAGCCTGTCCGTGTACTCCAGCTCCACCTCACCCTGTCCATGTACTCCAGCTCCACCTTAGCCTGTCCGTGTACTCCAGCTCCACCCCAGCCTGTCCGTATAGTCCTGCTCCACCTCAGCCTATCCGTCTGCTCCAGCTCTACCTCAGCCTGTCCGTGTACTCCAGCTCCACCTTTGCCTGTCCGTGTACTCCAGCTCCACCCCAGGCCTGTCCGTGTACTCCAGCTCCACCTCAGCCTGTCCGTCTACTCCTGCTCCACCTCAGCCTGTCCGTCTACTCCTGCTCCACCTCAGCCTGTCCGTGTACTCCAGCTCCATCTTAGCCTGTCTGTCTACTCCAGCTCCACCTCAGCCTTACCGTGTACTCCAGCTCCACCTCACCCTGTCCGTGTACTCCAGCTCCAACTTAGCCTGTCCGTATACTCCAGCTCCACCCCAGCCTGTCCGTATACTCCTGCTCCACCTCAGCCTGTCTGTGTACTCCAGCTCCACCTCAGCCTGTCCGTGTACTCCAGCTCCACCTTTGCCTGTCCGTGTACTCCAGCTCCACCCCAGGCCTGTCCGTGTACTCCAGCTCCAACTTAGCCTGTCCGTGTACTCCAGCTCCACCCCAGCCTGTCCGTATACTCCTGCTCCACCTCAGCCTGTCCGTCTACTCCAGCTCCACCTCAGCCTGTCCGTGTACTCCAGGTCCACCTTAGCCTGTCCGTGTACTCCAGCTCCACCACAGCCTGTCCGTGTACTCCACTTCCATCTTAGCCTGTCCGTCTACTCCAGCTCCACCTCAGCCTGTCCGTGTGCTCCAGCCAGGGCCGGACTGGCTACCGGGCAGTTGTGTGTGCTGCCGAGCAGGGGGATGCTTTCGTTGATGGGGACCTGTGTGTGCAAAACAAAATTCGTTTTGCTTTTTTTTTCCAAAGCGCACGCAGGTCCCCATCAACGAAATACTTCCATACCACGGAGAAATCATCCCCCTGCTCGGCAGCACACACAACTGCCCGGTAGCCAGTCCGGCCCTGACTCCAGCTCCACCTTAGCCTGTCCGTGTACTCCAGCTCCACCCCAGCATGTCCGTATACTCCTGCTCCACCTCAGCCTGTCCGTCTACTCCAGCTCCACCTCAGCCTGTCCGTGTACTCCAGCTCCACCTTTGCCTGCCCGTGTACTCCAGCTCCAACCCAGGCCTGTCCGTGTACTCCAGCTCCAACTTAGCCTGTCCGTGTACTCCAGCTCCACCCCAGCCTGTCCGTATACTCCTGCTCCATCTCAGCCTGTCCGTCTACTCCAGCTCCACCTCAGCCTGTCTGTGTACTCCAGCTCCACCTTAGCCTGTCTGTGTACTCCAGCTCCACCCCAGGCCTGTCCGTGTACTCCAGCTCCAACGTAGCCTGTCCATGTACTCAAGCTCCACCCCAGCCTGTCCGTATACTCCTGCTCCACCTCAGCCTGTCCGTCTACTCCTGCTCCACCTCAGCCTGTCCGTGTACTCCAGCTCCACCCCAGCCTGTCCGTGTACTCCAGCTCCACCTCAGCCTGTCCTTCTACTCGTGCTCCACCTCAGCCTGTCCGTATACTCCTGCTCCATCTCAGCCTGTCCGTCTACTCCAGCTCCACCTCAGCCTGTCCGTGTACTCCAGCTCAACCTCAGCCTGTCTGTGTACTCCAGCTCCACCTTAGCCTGTCCGTGTACTCCAGCTCCACCCCAGCCTGTCCGTATACTCCTGCTCCACCTCAGCCTGTCCGTCTACTCCAGCTCCACCTCAGCCTGTCCGTGTACTCCAGCTCCACCTTTGCCTGTCCGTGTACTCCAGCTCCACCCCAGGCCTGTCCGTGTACTCCAGCTCCAACTTAGCCTGTCTGTGTACTCCAGCTCCACCCCAGCCTGTCCGTATACTCCTGCTCCACCTCAGCCTGTCCGTCTACTCCAGCTCCACCTCAGCCTGTCCGTGTACTCCAACTCCACCTTAGCCTGTCCATCTACTCCAGCTCCAGCCTAGCCTGTCCGTGTACTCCAGCTCCACCTTTGCCTGTCCGTCTACTCCAGCTCCACCTCAGCCTGTCCGTGTACTCCAGCTCCACCTTTGCCTGTCCGTGTACTCCAGCTCCACCCCAGGCCTGTCCGTGTACTCCAGCTCCAACTTAGCCTGTCCGTGTACTCCAGCTCCACCCCAGCCTGTCCATATACTCCTGCTCCACCTCAGCCTGTCTGTCTACTCCAGCTCCACCTCAGCCTGTCCGTGTACTCCAGCTCCACCTTAGCCTGTCCGTGTACTCCAGCTCCACCCCAGGCCTCTCCGTGTACTCCAGCTCCAACTTAGGCTGTCCGTGTACTCAAGCTCCACCCCAACCTGTCCGTATACTCCTGCTCCACCTCAGCCTGTCCGTCTACTCCTGTTCCACCTCAGCCTGTCCGTGTACTCCAGCTCCACCCCAGCCTGTCCGTGTACTCCAGCTCCACCTCAGCCTGTCCGTCTACTCCTGCTCCACCTCAGCATGTCCGTCTACTCCTGCTCCACCTCAGCCTGTCCGTGTACTCCAGCTCCATCTTAGCCTGTCTGTCTACTCCAGCTCCACCTCAGCCTGTCCGTGTACTCCAGCTCCACCTTAGCCTGTCTGTGTACTCCAGCTCCACCCCAGGCCTGTCCGTGTACTCTAGCTTAGCCTGTCCGTGTACTCCAGCTCCACCCCAGGCCTGTCCGTGTACTCCAGCTCCAACTTAGCCTGTCCGTGTACTCCAGCTCCACCCCAGCCTGTCCGTATACTCCTGCTCCACCTCAGCCTGTCCGTCTACTCCTGCTCCACCTCAGCCTGTCCGTCTACTCCTGATCCACCTCAGCCTGTCCGTGTACTCCAGCTCCATCTTAGCCTGTCCGTGTACTCCAGCTCCACCCCAGCCTCTCAGTGTACTCCAGCTCCACCCCAGGCCTGTCCGTGTACTCCAGCTACAACTTAGCCTGTCCGTGTACTCCAGCTCCACCACTGCATCACTCAACTCAATACCTACATCACTTAGCGCTACACCAGCATCACTCAGAGGAACAACAGCATCACTCAACACAACCACAGCATCACTTAAAGCAAATAGAGGGTACACAACATCAAGGAAAGGACATCTCCGCTTCCCTGGAATTTACTTTACATTATATCTTGCCATCACAACACAGGAAATACTGCAAGCTGTTTAACACTCATACATTTGCTTCTATTTAATGGGGATCGTCAATAGTGTGTGTGATTTGTAAATAAAATTTTTAAATGCAACGGATGACCACTAAAGGCGGAGACAAGGAGATTAAAACAAACAATGCAGACCAAAACCAGGTGAAGGTGGAGCAGACAACATGCACATGTGGAACACGCTACTCACAGAAATTAATAAATACATTCGCAATAACGCACACACCAGCTAGGAAAACAACACTGTGAGTAGCAATTCGGAGTGACAGAAAGGCAGAGGAAAAAACTTACAGTGTAGAAGAGAAATACACGTTAGAGAAAAAAAAACCTTTGCAGCAACGTGTTTCCAAGAAAAAAATAAAATTCACATGTGACAATGCAGATAACATCAGGCAAATAATTAGAGCAGCGCAAACAGGCAAGTAACACTAGACAAACTCATTAAGACATTTGTGCGCGCACTGTTTGTGACAATAGTCATAGGAGCACAATTTAGAGTGATGGGTCAAGTGAGCTCAGTGCACAGTTTTACAATACATTTCACCAGACACACACACACACCACCAGCCATCAGTGCACGCTTTCACCAGGCACACACACCACCAGCCATCAGTGCACGCTTTCACCAGGCATACACACCACCGGCCGTCAGTGCACGCTTTCACCAGGCATACACACCACCGGCCGCCAGTGCACGCTTATACCAGGCACACACACACACCACCAGCAATCAGTGCACGCTTTCACCAGGTATACACACCACCGGCCATCAGTGCACGCTTTCACCAGGCACAGACACCATCAGTCATCAGTGCACGCTTTCACCGGGCACAAACACCACCAGCCGTCAGTGCACGCTTTCACCGGGCACAAACATCACCAGCCGTCAGTGCACGCTTCCACCAGGTACACACCACCAGACGTCAGTGCACACTTTCACCAGACACACACACCACCAGCCGTCAGTGCGCGCTTTCTCCGGGCACAAACACCACCAGCCGTCAGTGCACGCTTTCACTGGGCACAAACACCACCAACCGTCAGTGCACGCTTTCACTGGGCACAAACACCACCAGCCGTCAGTGCACGCTTTCACCGGGCACAAACACCACCAGCCATCAGTGCACGCTTTCACCGGGCACAAACACCACCAGCCATCAGTGCACGCTTCCACCAGGCACACACCACCAGACATCAGTGCACGCTTTCACCAGGCACACACCACCAGCCATCAGTGCATGCTTCCACCAGGCACACACACCACCAGCCGGCCAGGCACACAAACACCACCAACCATCAGTGCTTGTTGTGCCTTTCTGCCCTCTGCATCACCACAACATCACTCAGCGCCACCACAGCATCACTCAGCGCTACCCCAGCATCACTCAGCACCACCACAGCACCACCACAGCACCACCACAGCACCACTCAGCACCACCACAGCACCACCTCAGCATCACTCAGCACCACCACAGCACCACTCAGCACCACCACATCACAACTCAGCACCACCACAGCACCACCTCAGCAGCACCACAGCACCACTCAGCACCACCACAGCACCACTCAGCAACACCACAGCACCACTCACCACCACCGCAGCACCACTCAGCACCACCACAGCACCACTCAGCACAACCACAGCATCACTCAGCACAACCACAGCATCACTCAGCACAACCACAGCATCACTCAGCGCAACCACAGCATCACTCAGCACCACCACAGCACCACTCAGCACCACCCCAGCACCACTCAGCACCACCACAGCACCACTCAGCACCATCACAGCATCACTCTGCGTCACCACAGCAACACTCAACACCACCACAACATCACTCAGCACCACCCCAGCATCACTCAGCCCCACCCCAGCATCACTCAACAACACAGCAACATCACTCTGCACCACCCCAATATCACTCAGCACCACCACATTATCACTCATAACAAATACAACAACTCTCACCACCACAACAACATTACTCTACACAACACTAACATCACTCTGCAACACACCAGCAACAATCACCAGCACCACAACACAACTAACCATCACAACAACATCGATCTGCGCTACTACTACATCAGTCAGGACAAAGACACTATCATACAGCAAAAACACATTATCACTAAAAATCAAAATTACATACATAATGTCAGAAACATTAATTTATTTGGACACACTATCAATACTACATTCACAAACATTAAAAAAAACATACAAATGTACACTTACCTGTCAAACGACGCAGCTACAACACAGGAAACACGACACGCCTTCCGTCCTCTACGATTCTCGATCTTCTGGAAGATTCCCCGGTGACGCACGCCAATCGCAACGCGACGTCAAAAACGTAGCGCTGCGATTGGCTGGAAAAAACTTCAATAACAAATACAACACGGAACTCAAAGGGAAAAAAAATATTGAACGCAAAAAAACATAACGTACATTGCGTCAAGGGGAACACCAAATGGGGGAAACCTCTATTAAGACCTATCCATCTTTACATAGTAGCATTTAAGTCTATTCACAACGTAATATAGGATGCATCAAGGTACATAGAATCATTCACTTAGACAGAGTGTTTGTTATTTTTCATTTATTCATTTTTATATCAAAGATATTTTTTCATTTTTATAGGTATATGATCATGATTGTGATACATTAACATGCTAACATTTATACAATTATATAAAAGACAGATCTAAGATATTGTTCAACTGAAACCCCTGAACAATCTGTGTGCAAGAAGCTGTCTGTGGCAGAGACACTGGCCCTGGGCGCCCCCTCGGAGACGAAAAACGTCACGTTTGCAGGACACGACATCAGTACCAGCCACCCCTGGTGCCTATACAATATACCAATCCATATAAATACGGAACCCAGATAAACGCCGTGGACCAAAAAAACTTGGAGGTAACATCTGCACAGAGTTTCAGAATATAGGATACTTACCCTCTTATATATCCATGATGGGAACAGAAACGCTAAAGATTAAACGAACCCCCTGGTTTTAATTGAATGCATGTATATGTTCTTTGTCCAGTTTCATGTTGGCCCTGAAGAAGGTGTACTAAAGAAATGATATCACCGAAACGTACGTAGGCCGTACGCACCATAGACCCTCATTTAAAATAGAACTAAACCCTGAAGTCAGAAAGGAGAGGAGAGGATGATATAATATCACCAACCCTTGTAACCAAACAGAAAAGAATACCGTAAAATGTTAATCACGAGTTGTTTTATACTGTGAGGAGTCTAATACAGGACATTATTGTTTCACTGTGTTTTGTTATATGAGATTTGTCAGCACACTATATATGAGAGTGTGAGTTTGTATGAATGCAGGCACGAGTGATAGTATTTTTCCTTTTTCTTCTTGCACACAGATTGTTCAGGGGTTTCAGTTGAACAATGTCTTAGATCTGTCTTTTATATAATTGTATAAATGTTAGCATGTTAATGTATCACAATCATGATCATATACCTATAAAAATGAAAAAATATATTTGATATAAAAATGAATAAATGAAAAATAACAAACACTCTGTCTAAGTGAATGATTCTATGTACCTTGATGCATCCTATATTACGTTGTGAATAGACTTAAATGCTACTATGTAAAGATGGATAGGTCTTAATAGAGGTTTCCCCCATTTGGTGTTTTACTGTAGCTCCCCCCTCTAGACCTAAAATTACAGTAGGGAGCACCCTTGTTTCTTAGCATTGCGTCAAGGGGACACATTGTAAGTAAAACTTTAACAATTACCTAATGAGAAAACAAAAAACCTGCTAAAGGTGGGCCACACAAATAAACATTTTTGAAAGTTAAAAAATGGAATAAAACGCACAGACCATCTCCCTCACAAATATTTGAAACACTTCGTTGATTCTCAATGCTATTTCCAAATATTATAATCACAAACACCATTATAAATTCATAGTGTGTCCCAGTCTGCCTCCATTTTATGTTTAATCCAACATACATCCTTTCAAGAAATGACCATCTTACACCTCTGACCTACACAAGTGTACCTCAAAGTCCTGCTATGTACCAAACCACAAACACAAAAAACTTTTGTGAATGTCGCAAATAACATTCTATAAAAAACAAAATAACAAATGATCTTTTACTCACAAAAGAAATGAAAACTACACTATAACCAAATCATCACACTAACCAATAATACGTTCATTTATATCACCTTGAATTATCACTCACCAAATAAAATAAAACATTTAAAAAAAAAAGAACTTCGCAGGATAAATGAGAATAAAGTGAACATTCAGATAAAACGGAACTGCTAACTCAAAAGAACATCCACATTTGCAGTTTTAAAATGTGTTGACTAACATTATTCGCATATTTCATTTACAAGAAAAAAACAATAAAAGACTTTCACAAAAATATACATTTACGCACCTTCATATAAACTATGTGCATCGAATAAAAATCGAACATTTTCAGGTAATAACACCACAATAAATAATTAATTACATACGCGCAATAAAACAAATTGACACAATATGGATTACATACAATGCAAATATATACAATAATGTAATACACTAAGAAAATATTCATTAAAACATAGCACATCCAATTAATACATGAATAAACTCAAAGTACATACCCCTTTGAAGGGAAAATACATTTTGTGTACAGAATTCGTCCAATAAAACCAATAAATTTTTAAAATTACAGTTCTCAGCAACATATACATATTATATCACATTTCAAACCATTAAATTACATTTAAATTAAGTAAATACGCTATTACTCAGACATTCGCGAACGAAAAACTAAATAAATTATCGACATTCAGTAATAAACATTAGTAAATGTATTCACACTATCAATGGTACATTCAATTAACTTAAAAAAACACATAAAAATACACTCTTACCTGTCAAACGACGCAGCAACAGGACAGGAACAACAACACGCCTTCCACGCCCCTCGATTCTCAATCTTCTGGGGAATTACCCATTGACGCACGCCAATCACAACGCTATGTCAAAAACGTAGCGCCACGATTGGCTGGAAACAAACGTCAATCAAAAATTTTACACGGAAGGGGAAAAAAAAAATTACTAGACCGCTGACCTACTTAACGTATGCAGCGTCAAGAAGACCCATTGCGTCCGCCATTTAAAAAAAACAAAAAAAACACTATTACGGCACACAAACCACCAATTAGACACACACCACACACTAAATATTACAACACACACACACATACACATACAAAGTTACATTGACATTATATTTATTACATACTACAAGAAAACACTTACACACCTTCAATTCTACACATATACACATCACACACTAACAATAGCAACACTACAATACACTCATACGACACCAGCAAAGCATAAATCTCAAACACCACAACACAACTCAACACCACCACAATACCACTCAACACGAATATAGCATCACTCAGCACCACCACAGCATCACTCTGCACCACCACAACAGCACTCAGCACCACCACATAATCACTCAGCACCACCACATTAGCACTCAGCACCACCACATTATCACTCAGCACCACCACATAATTAAAAACCACATAATTGAACTCTACTGAATGCAACACACACTCCACACAATAACACTCAGTGACACATAATTAACCAACACATAATTACACTGCACTCTATGCAACATACACTCAAAATCCAACTTAGTGCCACATAATTACACAGCACTCAATGCTACATACACTCAAAATACAACTCAGTGCCACATATTTACACGCAAAATAATTACACTGCACTCAATGCCACATACACTCCAAATAACACTGAGTGCCACATAATTAAAATGCAATTAATGCAACATACATTAGAAATACCGCCCAGTGCCACATAATTAAACACCACAGAATTACACTGCACTCAATGCAAAATACACTCCAAATACCACTCAGTGCCACATAATTACACAGCACTTAATGCAACATACAATCCAAATACCACTCTGTGCCACATAATAAAACACCACATAATTACAATACACTCAATGCAACATACACTCCAAATACCACTCAGTGCCACATAATTACACTCTGAACAATGCAATATACATTACAAATACCGCTCAGTGCCACATAAATAAACGCCACATAATTACACTACACTCTATGCAACATACACTCCAAATACCACTCAATGCCACATATTTACACAGCACTCAATGTAACATACACTCCAAATACCACTCAGTGCCACATAATTACACTCCACATAATTACAATGCACTCAATGCAACATACACTCCAAATACAACTCTGTGCCACATACTTATATGCGACATACACTCCAAATACAACTCAGTGCCACATAATTACACACCACATAATTAAACTCTACTTGATGCAACACACACTCCACGCAATACCACTCAGTGCCACATATTTATCTGCTACATAGTAACACTGCACTCCATGCAACATACACTCCAAACAATACCACTCAAGACCACATAAGTACACACCACACAATTACACTATGAAGAATACAACATAAACTCCCTATATTACCACTCAGTGCCACATAATTATATGCAACATAATTCCACTGCACTCAATGCAACAGACACTCCAAATACCACTCAGTGCCAGATAATTACACACCACATAATTATACTATACTGAATGCAACACACACTCTCCATATTACCACTCAGTACAACATCATTACACGCTACATATTTACACTGCAAACAATGCAACATACACTCCAAATTCCGCTCATTGTCACATAATTACACTCAACAAAATTACACTCTACTGAATACAATATACACTACCCTTTTTAAAAATCAGTGCCAGACTATTACATGCCACATAATTACAGTCTTCTCAATGCAACGTAAATACACTCAAAATAATACCACTCATTGCCATATAATTACACACCTCATAATTACACTCTACTCAATGCAACATAAATACACTTTATCTATCACCCTTCTATCTGTCTATATCTCTACCACCCTCACTCTATCTATCTATCCCCCTCACTCTATCTATCGCCCAACCTCTATCTATCTATCACACTCACTCTATCTATCTATCGCATCACCACAGCATCACTCAGCACCACCACAGCCTCACTCAGGGGCACCACAACATCACTATGCGCTACCACAGCATCACTGAACGCCACAGTATCACTCGTCGCCACCACAACATCACTCTACAGCACCACAGCACCACTCAGCACCACCACAGCATCACTCTACACCACCACAGCACCACTCACCAACACCACAACATCACTCAGCGGAACACAGGTTATAGGTGTCACTCTTGAAATTGGTAGAACTATTAACATTGTAAATGAGAAAATGATTACTTTAACTAATTTCAAATCCAAAACATAACAACATTTTTGCTCTTTTACAAGACCACTAGCTCAAACTTACCTATTGCGAGACCTATTGCATTGCAAATGCTTGTTTAGTAAAGCTCTCATATTTTCAGTCTTTTGGGCAAACCCTGGAACAAATTTATTATAAAACTCAGCCATCCCAAGAAATTTAACCAATTCATCTTTATTCTCAGGGTATTTGAGATTATTGATTGCTTCAACCAGGGACAGTTTAGGCTTGATGCCAGACCCAGAAACCAAATGCCCAAGATACTCTATGTCTTTCACGTCAAACTTGCACTTATCTAATTTAAGAGTGAGACCCGACTCTTGTAACCTACCCAAAACCTCACTAACTCTTTCATCATGCTCTTTACGAGCCACACCATGTACCAGCACATCATCTTGATAGACTTTAACCCCATGAAGACCAACCAAAATGTTTTCCATCACTCTTTGGAAGACAGAAGCAGCTGAAATCAAACCGAAAGGCATCCTTAGAAATTTTTATGTGCCAAATGGAGTGGTGAAAGTCGTAAACTCTTGACAAGAGGGATGGAGCCTGACTTGATGATAGGCCGAAGATAAGTCTAACGTGGAGAAGTACGTAGCCCCATCCAAGGAAGACAACATCTCAGCCATGTTGGGAAGGGGGTAATGATCAACCACAACAGCCTTGTTGAGTTCCCTCATATTAATACATAATCTTGCCTCTCCGTTGACCTTCCGGGCCATAACCACTAGAGAAACCCATTCAGTGGCCTCAACTTCTTCAATAACGCCATTAGCAATCAATGTATCCAATTCTTCCTTCATTTTGTCTTTGACCAATAGTGTCACATTTCTGACTTTGGCAACTTTGGGCAACAACTCTTTTTTCAATTTAATGAGATGCAAGTATTTCTTAAGACAACCAAGTTTCTTATCAAAAACATTAGGAAATTTTTTAACCCAATCACTATGTTCTGAAACCACAGCAAAATTGGGAAGATCCCTCAGAACTACAGAAGGAACCTCATTAGGATCAAGATAGACCCCAAGGTCTCGTTGATGAGCCCAACTGATAAGTGAATCCCCTTTCATTGACACATAAATCTTCTGTGCTGTGATTCTGCCTTTAAAGTCAATTGTGCCCATGAAGTATCCCAACAGATTTATTATCTGACCACCATAACCTCTGGGAATTACATCGGGTTTGAGAAGTTTGACTTTGTTTAGTAAATTTGTTTCAAAGAATGACTTAGGTACAAGCGTAATTTTAGCACCTGAGTCAAACAACATATCCACAACACTGTCAATAATTAGAACCTTTTTTACAGGTCCCTCCGCTTTGAGATCATCAACTTGACATACTACTGATTCCTCTTCACTTCGATCATATATGTCTACCTCTCTCACCTTTTTTTGACCTTTGCTGGATCTACAACATCTGGAGAAATGTCCTTTTCTCTTACAGATGAACAGGTTGCCTTCCAGCCTGGACAATCCTTTGAATTAGCTAAATGTCCAGTGTTACCACAACGAAAACACTTAAAGCTGGAAGGTTTAGTGTTAGAAATTGAACTTTCGGTGCCACCAAAGGACTCTGACTCTGAATTGGATGTTTTATGTGACATGGCTGAAGTAGGCGTTTTAACTTCTTTAACCTCCGTTGCATTCTTTTTTCATCAACATAATTTTTCCGAATGGTTTCTGCACAGGTACTAGAATGCTCATGCAATTTCAGAGCAGTTATAACTTCTTGAAGCGAAGGGTTGTCTTTTTGCCACAAGCTATCTTTGGCTTTTTCCAGAGAGGAACCCAGCATGATCTGATCTCTGATTCGCTCATCCAGGGACCCTCCAAAAGAGCAGGTTGAAGCAAGTTTGCGAAGAGATGTGACATGTTGCTCTACAGTTTCATCCTGCCTTTGCATTCTCTTTCCGAAATGAAAACGCTCTAACACCATGCTCATTTTCAGAAGATAATGCAAATCCATTTTCTTAATGCATATTTCGTACTCGTTGAGTGACCCCCCCTTCAGCATCAGATAATTCAGGAAGGTTCTCAAAGACATCCTGTCCCTCTGAACCCAAACAGTGCATGGATAAAGAGGATTTTCTTTCTGCGCTCAAAGAGGTGCCACATACCCTTGCATAGTGAGCGAAGACTTTTTTCCATTTAAGCCATGGTATGGGCGGATCTCTGGGCTCAGAAAGAAAAAATGGAGGAGCAGTAACATTGTGCATGGTTGAGAGTGTAAGCCAATTACTAAATAACACTTAAAATGTAGAAAAATGTAGTATTTTTCTCTCCTAGAACTAGTAGAAAAGGCGGTAACAGTAAGATTATTGTAAAGTAGTTACACACATAGCATAGTAAAGCACAACATGAATAACTATGTACCAAAAAAATGTAAAAAAATGAAAATAAGTTAAGGTGTTCTTTGCTTTCTTCTCTTCCCTTGTTGTAGGAGAAAGATATCAAATAATAAAGGTAAGTTTCTAATCTGCTAAATGCTGTGCAGATCAGCGTGAAATAATGTAGAGTACCTTTTTTTTAAGCTGTGCTGATCAGCGTGTAAAGATTCAAGCCGCGACGTAGAAGATGTCCTGATCAGCTGACTGGAAGCAGCTGTGCCGATCAGCGTTGAAAAGAAGGCTGTGCCGATCAGCGTAGTGAAGAATAAACAGACAGGGCTGTGTCGATCAGCGTTGAAGGAAAACTGTGCTGATCAACGTGGTAACGGCCGAACATTGAAGTGAAGATCAGCGTTAGTGGAGCAAGTTGTGCTGATCAGCGTCGGAGTAGAGTAAAAGAAAAATGGCACCCAGGACGTTGCGCGATGACATCTATACGTTGCGCGATGATGTCCACATGTTGCGCGATGACATCTAGACGCGGCGTTACGACGTGAAGACGTTTCTAGGCGAGCTGTGTGGTTGCTAGGGGCGTCTGGAGGAATGTTCGATGACGCTTCAGAAAGAGTGATGAATTCAGGGCATTACGTAGGGCGCATCAGGTCCGTCCTGGAAATGCTCAGGATGGGCAAAGTCGGTTGCCAAGCAACAGTCCGAAGATCAACGCTGCTCGCAGTATGTTTGCGGTTGCCAAGCAACAGTTCGAAGATCAATGCTGCTCGCGGTAAATTTGCCGATAAAAGGCTATTCCTTTCTGTAGATACTTGCACAATCTAGTGAAGTTCGCTTGACACAATTTGCCAGTGTCTTGAAGAAAGCAGCGTGAAGAGAAAAGGTCGGCAAGTATCGCTGTTAGGACTCTTGGGAAAAGAAAAATTTTAAATAAAATCTTTTGTATAAATAAGACAAAAGGTAGTCTTTGACCCTCAGAGAGAAACAAAATCATAAGAAGAGGGTTTCTCAAAAGTCCAGTAATAATCCAGTGGTTACTCCAAAGAAATGTAGAATAATAAAAAAAATAAAGAGTTGAGTTGAGGTCTCTTACTGTGGGTGAAGTCCAATTGTCGCCAAAATGAAGAGGGGTTGATGAAATGAACAGCAGGCCAGCAGAAAGGTAATTTGTAGAGGTCTTTATTGTATCCTCAAAGTAAGAGACCCCATCCTTCAAAGTCCAGCAAACAACTGACTTTGAGTTTGAGGCTAAACATTCTGTCATAACTACATTCCACACTAGAACAAAAGACGAGTGCATCAGCTTTAGAACATCACCAGAAAGGCTGACTCAGCCTCTGATAAGAACACTACACACAGTCTAAATAACTATGAAAGTGACACATAAATATTGACCATGGAACTCAAACTCAGAAACTCCAGATCCAATTCACTGCCAAAGCAGGCCTCCCACGTGTCATTTCATGTGGGCTAAGTGCGGTCTACAATGCATGACTTGCCAAAGCAAATTAACATTCTCTCATATTTAAAAATTCCTGTAGCAGACACAATTTAAGTTACCCCAAAGCAGGACAAGATTTTACATTCCAACATTCAATGCTCTGTTCCAGTGTCTGATTATAGTAGAGATAGCTGTGTAAGTATGCTCATACCTATATCTGTCTTACTTCATATGTCCCTCTTTTTCTCTCTCTAGCTATACATACTCGTTATACCCCTCTCTCTTTCTGTCACACTCTCCCATTCTGGCTCTGCTTAGCTCTCTCTCTGTTTCACCCCCTCTCTCTCATTCTAACAATCCATCACTTCTCTCTCCCACGCACACTCTCTAACTCTCTCCTCTCTCTCATTCTGGCTCTTCATCTTTCTTTCAATTTTGCTTAATCTCTCTTGCTTTTGCTTTATTTATCAATCTATTCTCTCTCTTCTTATGTTATCAATTACATCCAGGTTAGTTCCATTACACACCAGGCATGACATTTTGGTCTACAGGTGCGTTCCTTGTCTCATTTCTCTTTGCTTTCTATTGACTTTATCTCCAAGTATCTGTTTTCTCTCTTTCTAGGCCTGTATCTCTTTCTGTCATTTTATCTCTATCTACATCCATATTTCTTTAGGTCTGTCTTTCTCTTCTTTGCACCCCCTTTCACTCTCTGTGTCTGTCTCTTGATTTCTGTCTACAGTCTCTAGTAACCAACAAGAGACAGCACAAGAGACATGGCAGCGCAACAAGAGAAAGGGCAGCACAAGAAAGGAAAGGAGAGTACAACACGAAGCAATGCAGCACAACAAGACTGGGAAGCCCAACATGAGAAAGTGCAGCACAACAAGAGACAGGGAAGTGCAATAGTGGAAGGGCAGTCCAACAAGCAGGACAGATTAGTAAGAGACAGGGAAGTGCAAAGACAGGGCAGACCAACAAGATGGGTGACAGTCTAACAGCTAGTGCAGAGATGCAAGAAGCAGAGCAGTGTAAGAGGCAGGACAGCGTAACAACAGTCAGTACAACAGACTGAGTAGCAAAACAACAGACAGGGAAGTGCAGCAGGCAGGGCAGCGCAATGAACAGGGTAATACAGGGCACATGAGGAGACAAATAAGCAGAACCAGAGAGTGGGCAGTGCAACAGCCAGTGCAACGCAAGACCTCACAGGGCAGGGTAACTCAAAGGCAGTCTGACATGCAGGGCTGTCTGCAACAACACAGTGCAGCAGAAACACAGAGGCCAACGCAACAGACCAGATATTGCAACAGACATGACACCACAACAACGCACGTGGCAGCGCAGCAACTGACAGTTCAGGGCAACAACCACGGGGCGCAACAATATATAGGGCAGTGCAACATACAGTGTGGCAAAATAAACGATAGGTCGATGCCACAGAAACACAAGAAACAGGTCAGCGCAAGAGAAAGGGGAGTGCAAACAGAGGCAGGGCCAACTAAACACAGAGAACACACTGCAACAACCAGATCATTATAACATTATGCAGGCTAGTGCAACAGACACGGTAGCACAACCACGGGCAGGGCATGCCAACAGCCAGGAGACCACAACAACAGATAGAAGGGGAACTTGAGGCAGAAAACTTTCGTTTGGGGCATTTGAAAAAACCCTGAGCACTCAGTCAGAGTTCTTGTGACAAGTGCTCTGGTTGAGCACTCCATGTCTTATTTAATTTCAATGTATAGTTTATTTGTGTGTGCGTTATGTTCTCCTCTACATGTTCAGCCCTCAGTTGAGAACACTGTAGGAGAGTTGGGTCTGCTTCCTATGGTTACCCCCACTTTTTGCTGTGTTTCACTGGTTTTTCAACTTTAGTCTGGCTGTGGCCCTGCTAGTCAGGACTACAGCCTAGCTGTTGTCTCTCTAAATTGATTCCATGTACATTAGGTACATACCAGATTGTTTACTGAGTTACCTTATGATCCCCTAGTATATGGTACCTTAGGTACCAAGGGCATAGGTACCCCAGAGGCCTGCCAAGGGCTGAAGCATGTATTATGCCACCCCTGGGAAGCTTTCCAAAATGGCACTACAGGTCTGTACTTGCAGCCTGTGTAAGATGTTGTAAGCACCCCTTACTGGGATATAGTATACCTATATCCACCATTTAAAACAGACACATATTAACCTATAAGTCACTCCTATGGCAGGCCTTGACAATCCTGAAGGCAGAGTGCTTGGTTTTGTGTAAGAGGGTGCCCTAGCTGAACTTCTCTGCAGCTTTCGGAATTCCTTCCTTATAGCTGTTCTGTAATATGGCCATACCATATACTCTTAAGTGCATTATAATCTTCGCGGTTAATGCTAACTTTGGTTTGGCTTTATCAAAGCATGTCGTGCTTGGTGTCAAACACTTTGGAATACTACCCCCCCACCCCCGCCAGTTCTGGCAGCAGGGGTAGCATTCCATCCTTCTAGAGGGAGAAGACATGTACACACTGGTATACCTGGTTAAAGTTTTACAGAGCCTCAGCATCACACAATGGATGCTGCTGCCACAGACATGAGTCTCACCTCCTGCTCCTAGACGAAACTCCAGCAGGGGAGACCTGGACAATAGGTTTCCTGCCCAGGGAGGTGCCAGCACCTCCCAACACAGGCTTTAGTGTATTGGGGCAGGGTGGGTTGCAGTGAATGCTTTTGAAACACTGCCTGGAGCACACAAGGTGCTCCATGCATTTCCCAGTTCAACCAGTTGCTGGGGCACTCAGCCCCAGCTCTGGCGCGAAACTGTACAAAGGGGCAGGGGTGTAACCACCCCGTCCCCAGGTCCTCCCATAGGTGGGACCCTAGAGTTAGTCCGTCCCCTAAACTTAGTATAAGTATAGGAACCCAGTCCCTAGGACTTTAGATTACCCTGGACGAAACTCTGAAGACGAAATCCTGGACCTTCGACATTCCATATCGACTGGAAGAAATCTCCCTTGGCGTCAAGGAGTGACCCCCCCTGTTCAAACAGGCACATAAGAGCATCTTGCCGGTCTGCATTTTCGAGGCTCCTGCCGGATCCCGAAGAATCTGCGACACAGGACATGGACTTCCAGACTTCTCTGAGGCCGACACGAGATCCCAGCAAAGCTGATACCCGCAGTCATCACGAGAGATGTGGGACCAGAACTCCTGGACATCCTGCAATTTTGCAACTGCACCTACTTCCCGAAGTTTCCCAAAGTTGTGCATTGGGCTATTTGTTGCCCTTGCTCCGGTCACCTTTTGCAACAAAGCTGAGAGGCCTACACTCCACGAGTGTCCAGTGAGTCCACTTTCTTCACTGCAGCTCAAGGCTCCTTCGCGATCCCTAGTCTGTTGGCTAGTGGGTCCCCACGGAAGACAATCCTTTGTTTCTTGAGCTTTCCTGGTTGCTCCAGCCGTGCTCTGACTTCCCTCCAAACGGTGAGTCCCTCAGACCTTGCTGGTCTGCACCGAAGCCAATCCTGTGATCTTGCGTGGGCTGCTGTTGCCAAGGCTTGTTGGGTCCAATCCGGATACCGACACTGCAGCACTCGACATCCTTTGTGGGACAGCTCGAATCCAGCTCCTGGTTGTCATCGACGCTTCCTGGTCCTCGTGGCCGAAGAGTCAAGCTTCACCTACTTCACCTTAAAGCACTCAACATCGGCTGGCATTTTCCTGTCGCCATCCTGGTCACTGGCTAGTGACCCAGATTCTGTCCCCTCTGCTTTCAGGTTCTTCAGATCTCCGATCCACCCTTAGATCCACCCGGACACTTTTCCTCTGGTCGCCTGCAGCACTTCTTCGCAGCTCTCCATTGGAATCGACGGCGAAACCCGACACCAAAAGACACCTATGCACCCAGCTGCCCTGGGTGAGGTAACACGAGTACTCTGGTGCTTCCGTGGGTCTTGACTCCCGAAGTGTCTAAGTCTAAAGGGGTTCCATCGTAGTTCACTCATAAGTGAATTGTAACTTGCTTTTCCTCCATAGAAGTCAATAGTGATTTGCAGCTGTGTTTAGACACTGCACGCGTCCCCTGTGAGTCTCCTGCGTCCCTACCTTGGGTGGTTCCTGGTTGCCCCAGCGGTTCTACAGGCCCAAGGCCTCACTTCTATCCCTCACGTGGTTCTTATACCACTATTTTAGTATATGGTTTGTGAGGCCCTAGGGCATAACGTACACTGTGATATTTACTGTGTGCTATTTAAAGTTCTTGTGTTGTACTTTGGCCTCTAGCCTCATAAAGAGACTAGAGGGGTTGTGTTTAGAATAAATACATATGTATTTGATATATACCCTGTGTGGCGTGCTTTCATTTGATCATTCAAGAAATTATAGACTGGTAAAACAAGCTGCTTTACATTCCTTCAAGACTTAGCCTGAAGGCTGCTCTCCACAGTACCACTAGGATAGCTTTCTATAAAGGCTGTCTTAAACCTATCATCAATAAGGGTCGTTTGGACTGGTGCAAGGTGCCCACTAGACTAGTGGACATCATATGCCAGGCCAACTACTCACATTGATGTGCAGCGTGTGGGATTCCAGCTTGCATTGTTTTACCAGATAATCTTGAGAATATCATTTGAAAAATCACTAAAGGTACAATAGGTACATATAAATCAAGCTTAGAATACAGTAGGTTCTACTGAACTTAGAGTTGTGTGTCAAGGGCCTAGCATACCCTTTCTACAACTCTAGAGAGGTTTAGTAGGATACCAAGAAGTGTAGGTAGGTGCACACACCACACCTCACTAGTCATGTCTTTAAAGGAGGGACCCAGTGGATCTGCTTCAGATGCCAGTCAAGAACAGGTATCTAAGTATGACACATTTCCTTTCCAAGAGTTAAGGACTTTGTGTGCCATGAGAAAATTGAAGCCAGGACAGAACCCCAATACCCAACGCCTTATAGAGGTGTTAATGCTAGATGACTCTAAGAAAGCATCAGATCCTAACAAGGAAGGTGATGGAGTGCAGACATCAGAAGAAGAGAACACTGGTGAGTTACCTCACCAGGACTCTGATGATGATGTAGACCAGGTATATGTCAGTGATGTAAACTTGGGGAATCCAGATCTACCTGGAGATGAGGTAGGCCAGAATGGGCATCCCCTTATCCTCCCAAGTAGACCTGGTGGTGTGCCTAGAAGGAACAGATCACCTTCAGCGGAATCAAACTATTCTGGTTTATCTATAGGATCTTCTGCCTCTTCTCATAGGAGAGGTACCTTACTTGAGAAGAGGGAGCATGAAGCTAGGATGAGAGAAGCCAAGCTTAGGATAAGGAGACAAGAAGTAGCCTTAGAATAGGAGACCCTGGCTCTTGAAAGAGAGAGACAAAAGATGGGACTAGAGTCCCATGGTGGCAGCAATATCCCTAGTGGTAGGGATAGGTCTATGACCATAGAAACCTGAACAAGATTGTCCCCCCCTATCAGTCAGTGGATGACATCCACAAATGGATTACTGCACTGGAGAAGACCAGCAAAGTACAGAAGGTACCCCAGGGGCAGTGGGCACCAATCTTGTGGCTGTCCTTTGCAGACAAAGATAGAGACAAGCTCCTCAATGTAAGAGAAGAGGATGCTGACAAGTACACTGTCTTGAAGAGTGCTCTGATAGATGTGTTTGGCCTAGCCACTGAACAGTACCAGTTGCAGTTCAGGGATACCCAAAAGGCACAGACTCGGGACTGGGTTGACTTTGTAGATTGTGCTACTAAGGCTCTGGAGGGCTCGTTGCTGGGCAGTAAAATGTGTGACTATACAGGATTGTATAATCTGATCATGAGAGAACACATTTTTAATAACTATTAGAACCATCTGTTGCATCAGCACTTGGTTGTCTCTGATCTGACCTCTCCCCAAGAATTGGGAAAGAAGGCAGACAAATGGGTCAGAACCAGGGTGAAGCAGAAGGTACAGAACCAAGGTGGTGACCAAAAGAAGCAAAACCAAAAGGGTGGGGAGAAAGGTAAAGACCAGAAGTCTTCACAAGGTCCCCAAAAAGCTTCTAATGGTGGGGGTCCCCAATCTAAAAAGAAAGAAGGCCAAAGAAAACCATAGTGCAAAGTTTGTAAGGTTAATAGTCACTGGACTAGTGATTGCACCAAAAAGGAGACAGCTCCAGCCACCATTGCCCCTAAGGCAACTGTTCCCCCTAGTACAGCTACCAGTGGTGGTTCCCAGCAGAAGGGTGTAGTTGGGTTAACCTGGGATCTGAGATGGATTCTGGCCTAGAAAGAGTGCCAACTCAAGCTGTTTTGGTCTGTGATAGAGGCATGGCCCCCCACATGTCTGAAGACACCAAGGAGTTTTGTCGCTCCTGTGTAACCTGCCAAGCCAGTGGCAAAGCAGGTGGTACTACAAAGGCCCCCCTTTTATCACTACCTGTGGTGGGGGTTCCCTTTGAACGTGTAGGGATTGACATTGTTGGACCAACGGATCCCCAAACTGCATCTAGGCACAGGTTTATCCTAGTGGTAGTGGATCATGCCACTAGGAACCCAGAGGCCTTTCCCCTTAGGACCACTACAGCACCTGTTATGGCAAGAGCCCTCTTGGGAGTTTTCTCAAGAGTGGGTTTCAATAAGGAGGTAAGATCTGACAGATGTGCAAACTTTATGACTAGCTACTTGACTGCAATGTGGAAGGAGTGTGGAGTTAACTACAAGTTCACCACACCCTATCATCCACAATGCAATGGTTTAGTTGAAAGTTTCAACAAAATCTGAAAGGGTATGATTAAGGGTCTCCCAGAAAAGATCAGGCGGAGATGGGATATCCTGCTACCCTGCCTTTTGTTTGCATATAGGGAGGTTCCACAGAGGGGGCTTGGCTACAGCCCATTTGATCTTCTGTTTGGGCACCCTGTTAGAGGACCACTTTGTCTGGTGAAGGAGGGATAGGAGTTACCTCTCAAACCCCCTAAACAAGATATTGTGGACTATGTACTGTTGCAGGGATTCTGCTCAGACACAGAACTGTGCACAGAGACTCAGGACCTCAGTGAATTAGGGTGTGCCAAAAACTCACCTTGGTACCCAAAATCCCCTACCAGACTAGCATCAGTGTCTCATTAGCTCTTCGTCCTATAGCAAAGTTACCAATTATTAGACAACCCAGATCATGCGACTAAGGTTACCTCAGATAAGGTGGGAAACATGAGCACTCTTTCGTTATACTCTCATACCAGTCGAGAACAAGGAGTGAAGGGATACACGTGCAAGTTTAAAATATTTATTTTAAGGCCGTGATCTCAGGTGCAGCATCTTAGCTAATACAAGCAGACATATTATAAGAAATAAGATTGTCAGCATTGTTACAATTCCATAAAATACAAAGGGAGAAAGCATGTTATAATGCTAAATGAAAACAGGTTAAATATATACCTATATTTCGCCCTCCCTTGCTAGTAGGTTATTTTATAACTAAAGAAGGTCTCTTAGGCTTGCATAGGTGACCCCATACCTCAAAGATTAGCAGGAGTGAATCACATCGAGTTCTGCACAAGCTCTCAGCATAGGAATGTTCTCCAGGTGTGTTCAATCATGCCTACACAGTTCATTGTTAAAGGCGCCAGTATCTGAGTTGGCCACAGCTGCATATATGTTATGGCTAGAAAGTGCGCTGATCAGTTTGAACAACAGCTACAGTGTTGAGATAACCTTGAAGGCCTCGGTACTCACTGTGCAGACTAAGCTTACGAAGCAAGTCTAGCAATGTAGAAAAATAAGTTATTCTCATGTGAAGCAAAACACTCAGCCTAACTTTAAACAATAGCTAACATGTGTGCCGTGTGCAAAAGAAAGCAAAAGGTAAAATGGCGTTTAAACTTCTAATAAGCTCATGCCCACTTAACACTGTATGAATGCAAGGTTCAGCCCCACTACACCCTCCCTTGATCGGAGAACGGACAAGTAATAGGGGCAAAGCAGGAACACAGAGTTCAAGTTCGAGAGATAGAATCAAGTTCAAATTTGCCATAATGGAAAAATGGGAGCAAACTCCGAATTTTGAAAATACTCCAATTTAGTAATTTTTTGTGGGCACAGTAAAGCCAATAGGCCAGCAAAATAATAATAAAAAAATAATCCGATGTCCAGCATATGACGTCGGTCATGAAAGAGAGAAAGAAGGAAATGCACATCATTCCAACAGTGTATATGCACAGCCCGTTGCAAAGCCTCCAACAGGAAGTCATTGTTCTCATCTGAAAACATTTCAGCCATCCAATTTAGCAACGGGAATGAACATACATGTTCCTCAACAATCAGAGCCTCTAGCACCATCAGAGGACAACTCGGTTTACTTCAATATAACTGCGTGCCAAGAATTCATGCGCCGCTGCAAAAATATTTCAATGTCCCAGGACTCCATGCATCGCTGCAAAGGCCATAATCCCACCGTAATCTGCGTTGGGAGACACCGTACTGCAGAGACACAAATCCAGAGCCCATTCGAAATCGCAGCTCAGGCAATGAAAGACAGGCTGGACGCATTAGAAAAAGGAAAATCGAAACGATAATCCATAAGCTGCACTGAATAGCCAGAGGCAGCGCTCCATAGTAAACAAGCATTCGGTTGCAGAGCAGCAACAGCTAGGGTAAATTGTCTCGTGACACAGGATGTGCATCCATTCTTAAATAAACAAATTAGTAAAAGCACTCCGGCAACCAGAGTGAGCATCAAGGGAAATCCACCAAAGAGGTTGGAAAAAATCAAATGAAAAAACGCCGGGAACACACCGAATATAGTTTGGAAGGAAGTCACAAGGCCACTACTAACAACTTTAAAAAAGTGAGCCAGCCCTGTGGTCGAGGAGGCATTAAAGATAGTGTGAATTAACTCCCCGAATTGCAGGGGAAGATCCGTATTTAATAATGCATGCACTTCTGTGTGGGTGCTTGCCACGTGAAGGACAATGTTTCACGGGCAGATGTAAGGGCGACTTCTTTCTGTGACAAAAGAGCTCTTATTCAACTCATCTTGTTGAACTCTGCTTTCAAGGTCGGACTCGACGGCCAGATGGAAACATCCAGCTTCCCATGTGGAGGAGGAAACATCACGTTTTTACAACAAACCACACGTTGGGAGACCGTAACGAGGTAAGGAATTCCAGCCAGCATCCAACAACAATCTTCATTATTTAAAAGTAAATAGCTACCGTTTGCTAGTAATGTGAATGTGGGTGTGTAGCCGGCGTCGGAGTACCTTTTAAGATCAGGCCAAATTAGGAGCATTTACACAAGCTATGCAATTGGATATTCCTACACACTAACGAGTGATCAGGAGTTGTTGTGCAATCTTCACCATTCAAATAAACCTCTTTTCCCTCCCTCAGGCACCTATAGGTAAATGATAGTGACTAAGCTTCATGGAGATAAGCGGTACCCAGAGGTTCATACCAGACAATTGCATAATACTTCAAAGGTAATGTTATTAACCCATGGACGAGCCACACAGCAGAGTTTGTCTCGGCCACAGAAAATGGCAAAGGTTCTAACTTTTCAATATGTAACATAGAAAAAGTTGCATCTTTCATAGACATAAATTGCTGTTTGTCAGTCAAATTAAAAGGGGCAAACAATGAAGGCGTGTTCCCGTAGTCCCAAAACACCTTCCCTGCCTTTAACGTTTGTAATGTCCATGCAAACTGCATAATGGAACGCAATTGATTTTGGCCATGGTACAAAACACAGACATCTTCTTGCACAATATCGACAACAGAAGAAACAATGTTATCTAATGTGTAAATGCGGGAAGAAAGTGTGTTAATGCTGTGAGCACTTTTTCTAAATTAGCTTGATCTATAGCTCTTAAGCGGGAAGCAGCCTCAATTTCGGACAGTTTCCAAACCTCGTTGTAAAAAGCATATATCCACCTTTTGGATCTGCCGGAAGCAGGGCCCTTGACAAAGTCATTGAGATCAACATCGTCAGTCAATTTAGACAAATGAAGCTTAACTGATGCTAAAGTGGAGTGTTTGAGCCAATTCTGACACAGCTTGCCTACGGAATAGGAAGTTACAGAAGGTCAATCTCAAAACGGGGATCCACCCTAACCTGTGTGTAGCCCAGGGCTAAACCCAGAAAACAATGTTGGCAAGAATCTGCACATCTGTGCCACAACAACCAACCCTTAGGATCTAAACTGGAGATGTTAAAAGTAGAAATTAGCAACAGGGTCTGTAAATCGCAGATCGAAATACTGATACTATTATCCCATCCGGGGTACTCTTCCAACTCTGGAAAAGAAGGAGCATTTAATTTTTTAGTAGTAGTCAATCCAAAGCAGGTGGTTTGTGAAATAGTCGAATTCAAAAAACAACATATGGTTCGGGATTAAACATGGTCGATGCAAAGCCTCTGTGCCTTGCACTTGCCAACTTTTCGAACCCCAAACAGATTTAAGATCAATAATATCTTTCCACAGTTCATAGCCCCCAATAGCCAATTGATCAAGAAAGGACTTAGAATATAACAGTTTTGTGTGGGTAAGTCTAACCTTGGAAGAGGACTTTTCGGACATCTTGAAATAAAATGCATTAGGATTTGACTGATTAAAATCAGTAAAATAAGTGAATCTCTTTAAAAGAGAACTTGAGCTGCCTTCAACAGGAGCGGGGCAATGTTCCCATTGCGTATAATTAACTATATTCCTCCTTGTGTTTGCTTTATGCAGGTAGTGATTTCCATAGTGTTGATAACAGAACAAATCATCATAATTAGCTGAATCGAAATATAAATCCTCAGCATCAAAAGCAGCATAATATTTCAAATCTGAAAACAAAGCCTCTATGGCTTGAACGTCCCAATCATCAGAGCGTATATTTTGTTTAATCACATCCCCCATAGAAACTCTTAGTACGTTCAGGACATTTATAACCTCTGTGGGACTGTGAATCTGAAATTTAACAGCATCCCATACAATCCCATCTAAGACGGGCCAAGCAGTAATATTTACAAAAGTCAGGTCCCTCTTCAATCTGTGTGATGAGGAATGGGGTGACAATGTTCCATTAATTAGTCAAATAGAAGTTCTCTCTTCAACGTAGTGTCCATTCACAAGATGGAAAAAATACACTACAAAGCCAATTGACATAAACAAAAAATTGAAAAAAGCACCAACCAGATGTAAGTCCAGGGGGGATCAAAAAATGTTTTTTAAACCATGCTGCAAAAACAGAAATTTTTGAAGGGGACTTCGATGTGGTAGAGTTAGTGTCAAATGAAAATCTGGATTCAGTTGCCAAACAGGTTTGTAAATCGGGCATCTATAAGTCTGTGGGGTAAGTATACTCAGTATCATCAAGATGAGCATCAGGTGGAGTATTCAATAAAGGACTTGAAACAGCAGGCATCTCGATGGCAACGTCAGGCCTGTTGTTAGGAGCCGGAGCCAAAACAGAATTTCTCTGTATCGCTGGACAGGAGACCGCAGGTGTCATACTAAGAAGAATTGGCCACTCTGTGTAATTTGATATTGTCAATGGAGATGTACCTTTTTTCCTTACGACCTGGAAGTGGAGGTAGAACGACTGTTCTTGTGCCCTGCATGCCAAGTACAGGAACTGGAGCTCGATATGAGGGGCCAAACTCTTTCTTGTTCTCGACCTTCTCTCGGACCAGTTCTCTGACTTGGGGTAGCCAGCCAACTACCGGAATCTGCAATGCAGCATCAGATGAGGAGGGCTTGTGTTCCTTTGCAAGACTGTCTCTCGTCTCTTGTAGAGTCTGTAAAACATTACAATGTTCATCTACGTCAAAAGTGGCAGCTGCCGCCGCCTGGTCTGGACCTTCAAGGTCCGGGACAAACATTTTGATACCAAAGAGCATCTCGTATGGGGTCCGCCCACCCAGAGACCTTCTAGGGAGATTATTAAGTGAACGCTGTACGCCATTGAGATGGGCTAGCCAGTTCCGGCCGCTACCTATAACTCTAGCTGTCAAGGATTGCTTTAAGTCATGGTTCATCAGCTCCACAACACTATTACCCTCAGGCCGGTATGGAGACGAAAATTTGACCTGGACCCCCAATGAACTCATGGCATCCTTGTTCGTCTTAGAGGCGAATGCTGGACCCTGGTCGGAATGGAAGGTGCCACACGCAAAAATTCCCACAAAGACACTCAAATCCCTTATGACAGTTTGTGAATCAGCACTTCGATGGGGCCACACCCATACAAAGCGCGTGCAAGAATCAACTGCAACTAAGATGTACTTATACACAGTATCTGAAGAAAAAGGACCGCAGTGATCCAAATAAACACAACCAAGTGGTTTATTAGAAATGTACAACTGTGTCTGGGCCGGACGCGTAGCAGTCGAGGGTTTGATCTGCTGACAAATGTCACATTGAAGGACATACTCACGCGTCTGTTTATAAAGCCCCGCCACCAAAAACGCTGTTGTAGCTGAGATATAGTAGCCGAAAAGCCCGCATGAGCGGACACAACACCCTCGTGGGCAGCTGTAAGCAGCGTTGGCCTGCGGTCCGCGTTGGCAATCAATCTGTCACCAACGTCTGGTATTTTCACATAAGGAACTTTATCAGGACTTAAATGATAAGAATACTTTGAAGGAAATCCAGTAAGATATTTAATTCCCTTCTCAGTAGCGACAATTGCTGCCAAAACGTCATCATCAATCTTACTTTTGGGACGTGTAACTGCTGCAACCAAATATGTTGAAACTGCTGTCTTCGCGGCCTCATCTGCCGGACTACTGCCAACAGCGTGAACTCCCACACGCTGATGACCAAGAGTATGAATTACATACACGAGTGGCAGTTGCTCTTTAAGTTCAGCCACTCGAACCCAGATCATTTTATGTTTTATTGTGCTACATTTGGAGTCACGATAGTCGTTCTGAGTCCAAAAGAACATATTGTCATTGTAAGTCTGGACACAGTAGTAAGAGTCACTCACAATAAGAGTAGTCACACAAGGAACTGCGTACTCCAATGCAAGCATCAGAGCACGGAGCTATGCTAACTGGACAGTACAGTCCCCTAATGTCTGTATATGTACGACATCGGACTTGAATTTTCCATTCACCATGGTACCAACCACAATTGTGCAAGCTGGGACGTATGCATGCTTAGACCCATGCGCAACTTGAGCTGAACCATCAGTGTAAATGATACAATGGAAATCCTCCAAAGGGCGCATAGTCAACGGGGCAGGATGAACAAATTCATACTGCAAAAACTCCTGCAACTGTAAGGAGGCGTCAAAAATGAACGTGACATCCGGAGACGTCAATGATGTTGCCCATTGTATCCACCGTGGGTAAAAAAGCTTTAGAATTAGGTACACTGGCTTTCGTAACTGCCTCCAAGGCAGGATACGGGGTAACAACCAACATGCGTTTACCCTGCGACAGTGCGCGTTCTTTCAGAATCGCCATTTGCACTGCTGTCAAAACCTTTTACACAGTGGAAAACCGCATTTCAGCCGAAGTGTACAACTGTGACTTGTAAGCGATAGGTACTGTGTCACCTTCGTTATAAGTAAGGTTTGTGAAACCCACTGCCCCAGGGACAATCCTTATCACCATGTTGGTGTGGTTATCACGAGTCAGTAAGAATTTAGATTCTAGAAGATCAGCCTGCAAAGATTGCAAAATGACCGAATGTTCAGGCAGCCAGCACGATTTGGTAAAAGTTAGCTGTATCAAAGCATATAAAAGCTTGATACGCTCGGCATATTCGGGAATGTACGTACGCCCTAAATTCAAAAATCCCAGCAAGGATTGCAATTTTTTCAGTGTTGTAGGAGTGCGCAGTTGTGTGCATTTCTCCAAGAAGTGAGGAGCCAATCCTCGACCTTCATTGTTGAGCTCATAGCCCAGGAACAACACTGTGTACTCTGCAATGTGCGACTTTGCAAAGTTAAATTTGTAACCGAAGTCCGCAAAATTACAAATTATGCGGTCAACGTGGCACAGATGCGCCCATATCTCGTCGTTTGTGAGATAAATGTCATCCACACACAAACACACATCTGCGTCAATTCTCTCTAGAAGAGAAACTATACGGCAGCAAACACACCTGGACTATTCTTATAGCCCAGAGCTAAACGTTTAAATTTTCTCTGTGTGCCACCGCTGGTAAAAGCGGTCCATTGACTACTTAAACCAGAAAGGTTGTGGGCAAAAAAAACATTGGATATGTCAAGTGTGGTTTTAAACCTTTTACGCACAAGACCATCCACCAGGGCAGAGCAGTGGGTATTCTGTACACAGGTACGGCAATGCGAGTCTAGATGCCGGTAATCCAATACCAAATGGTAAGAACCATCAGGCTTGGTCACAGTAAAAAGAGGGTTATTCATCGGAGACACACAAGTTTCAATCACACCTTGATATACCAATTGTTCAAGGATTTCTGCGACCAAACCTTTCGCTTCACGCCGCATGGGATATTGAGGTTGAGGCTGTGGCATGGACCTCAAGAGAATCTCATGTTGGGTGGAGAATTTATCCCAACCACAGTGAGTACGGTACAAAGCAGGCACAAGGACCTTAGCCCACTCTTCTGCAAAATTCAGTGCATGCTCCTTTGACACGGTGTGCGCGAAACTAGGGAGGATGACCTCCTCCCCTCTCGGAGCAGCGAGAACAAAATGTGGGGGCCAGTCATCCTCCGCTAACAAAATGTCTTACGTATTTATAAGATTTTCCCAAAATACCCCTTTTATGGTATGTTGTATGTCACCTTCAATTAAAAGATCAATTTCAAAAAGCCTTTCGGGGGAGCTACTTTAGTATCAGCTGTCTCAACAACAACAAATTTGTCAGTCGCTGTCACCTTCAGCAGTGGACGCAGGGCCTCTCAAACAATGGTAATCTCCGCCGCGCTGTCCAACAGCGTCAGTGCCCACATCTGATTCCGAAGCTGCTTTCTCACTATCTGTGGCATATCTCGCTGTTAAAGCGGCAATTTTCTTTTCTTGAAACTGGGGTCGTTTCTGTGAAGAATTGTCCTGCTTGCCTTTTCTGTCTTTTGATGGGGTTGGTCGTGACTCTGCTGGCCACCCCTTCCCTGCCGCCGCCTCCACCACCGGACGATGATGCCGATGTGTCCTGCAAAGAACGAGGAGAACGTTGATCAGGAACCAGAAAACGAACAGGTGACTTAATCGTAGCGCGGTTGCGCAAGTCATAAGAGCGCTCAGTAGACGCAGGCACTGGTGACGCGGGACGGGACTCCTGTTTCTGTTGTTGCTTTCCCTGTTTCTTGTTTTTGTTTCAATTATGCTTTGGAGCTTTGGGTTGATCGTCTTTCTCGGACTTCGACCCCTGAGTTTGTTTTTTATCTTTAGCAGAAAAGGGCTTGACACCTAAACTATTAGGGCTTATGGTCTCATAACTCTCAGTAACTGTCGGAGATTATCGGCATCGGGGACATCGCGCAAAGCATTAGCCACTTGGAAGTTTATCGCATCTCCCTTTATATTAGAAAGGACGAGATCGGAAACTACGTCAAATGAACCAACGAGTCTCATTCCCAATTCAACCGCAGCCTCAGGTTCATGCTCATCTTGAACACGCTTAATGACCATTGGAAGCACATCCATTGACGGAGCGCCAAAGCACCTCGTGTACACTGCTGCAAAGATTCTACCCCGTGACTCGCAGTCACCGGCTTCCGGTACCAAGTCCTTGGGTAAACTAATTGTAAGAATCCTGTGTTTTTCTACAGGACTCAAATTAGGAAAAACTGCCTCCAGCTGGTCAAATTTCTTGGCCAGTCAGAAAGGCATATCATCCTTGTCCTGGGGACGCTTGCCCATAACCGCATTAACGGGACTAAGCTTCATCCTGCTCGGTCCAGCTGGAAGCGCCGCAACACCAGAGGCCCCGCCCTGGAAATTGCGGGTGACATATTGAACCAAGGCCCTAATAACCCCTATTGCGGAGGTATATAGGAGCTTCAATTCAGCAACGGGGACTGCTCCCGCATGAGGATGCGGGGTAAATCCAGTCAAAACAGGCCAAGAAGCACCTGGAATGGACAAAGGACCTAATCTAATCACCGTTAAACTGTGGGGAAGGGCGCCATTAAACCAAACACGGTGCTGCCATGCAGAAATTGGAATTTCCGGTGTCCTATAAGGAATATATTCCACAGGCACGGATGTGTGAGTATAAGTGTGAAACACCTGAGTAACTGCATCCACTGCAGGAAATGTCACCCATGAGTAGAAAATCGCAAATGGGTAAGCTATCTCAGCACTCACCACCAAAATAACCGCCATGGTGATGTTATAAGCCTGCAAATGATTGCGATCCGCAAAGCGACAATGCTGCAGTATGTCAACGTCACCCATAACGACACAGACAGGATGGGTACAATGCAAAACAATGTAGCACAACTGGGTAGTAATTCAAAAGGAAACCGTTTTGAAAGATTTAAGCTTGAAAAGACCTATGTAACTATAGGTAGGTTTATCCGTCACCACTGTTAACCGGAAACAATAGTGAAGGTGTTAAGGACTGATATAAGCACTACTCAAGAGTCATGTAATAAGACCACCACTGTTAGGGCGCCATGTTGCAGGGATTTTGCTCAGGTAGGAAACATGAGCACTCTTTCGTTATACTCTCATACCAGTCCAGAACAGGGAGTAAAGGGAAACACGTGCAAGTTTAAAATATTTATTTTAACGCCGTGATCTCAGGTGCAGCATCTTAACTAATACAAGAAGACATATTATAAGAAATAAAGATTGTCAGCATAGTTACAATTCCATAAAATACAAAGGGAGAAAGCATGTTATAATGCTAAATGGAAACAGGTTAAATATATACCTATATTTCACCCTCCCTTGATAATAGGTTATTTTATAACTAAAGAAGGTCTCTTAGGCTTGCATAGGCGACCCCATACCTCAAAGATTAGCAGGAGTGAATCACATCGCGTTCTGCACAAGCTCTCAGCATACGAATGTTCTCCAAGTGTGTTCAATCATGCCTACACAGTGCATTGTTAAAGGCGCCAGTATCTGAGTTGGCCACAGCTGCATATATGTTATGGCTAGAACGTGTGCTGATCAGTTCGAACAACAGCTACAGTGTTGAGATAACCTTGAAGGCCTCGACACTCACTGTGCAGACTAAGCTTACGAAGCAAGTCTAGCAATGTAGAAAAACAAGTTATTCTCATGTGAAGCAAAACACTCAGCCTAACTTTAAACAATAGCTAACGTGTGTGCCGTGTGCAAAAGAAAGCAAAACGTGAAATGGCGCTTAAACTTCTAATAAGCTCATGCCAATTTAACACTGTATGAATGCAAGGCTCAGCCCCACTACAGTACTTGGTCTCTGCTCTCGGATGGCTAATACATCAACAAGGCTAGCCAGGAATTACAGAAAGCCTGGCATGACCAAAAGGCTGTAATGCCTGTTTACCAGCCAGGACCGAAAGTGTGGGTGTTGAAGCCTGTGACCCCAGCAGCTCTCCAAGACAAGTGGAGTGGGCCCCACACTGTTGTTAAACAGAAGGGAGAGGTTTATTTATTTATTTATTGAAAGTTTTGTATAGCGCGAACAAGACCCATGGGTATCAGAGCGCCTCACATATAAGTAGGATAAATATTAACAAGATGGTAGCCATTAAAACAACAAATAGATATGAGGTAGATAATTATATGGCTATAGTTAGTGCTTAAGTAACTCCATTCCACTCAAGTTGGTCGATTATAATACAAATTAACTATACAGCATGAGGTTATATCATTTGTCCTTTTCGTCGTACATATGAGGTAGCGGTTATATAGTTTATATGTGAGATAACTGTATGAGTTCATTTTGACATGAGGTAGCAGTTGGTATACATTTTAGTTACAAAAGGAGAGTCGTCAGTTTCAAACCATCATTTATCTTTCATCTAATTCACGTCAGTCCTTCCCTTTCTGATGAGGTAAGTATTTTGTTTGAGAATAGAATTCGATCCCATAGTGAAACATAACTTTGTCTATATAAGGTATTTACTCATTAAGAAGCTCTTCACTTCTCGCTTAAATGTTGAGGTATTAGGAATCTTCCTAATGCTTGGAGGGAGTGAGTTCCAGATTCTGGGGGCAGCTCCTGTGAACGCTCTGTCATAAGTTTTTTTCTTTCTGAATATGGCAGGACGCAGCACCAATTCTTTGGCACTTCTAGCCGGTCTGCTGCCTCCTGATAACTCAATTTTCTTAAGTAGGTATCCGGGAGTATTGTGGTGGAGTGCTCTATGGGTGATACATGCTATCTTTAGTTGAATTCTGGCCTCATAGGGTAGCCAATTTAATGCTTTCAGGTGAGGAGATATGTGGTCAAACTTCCTTGATCCGGCGATGAGTCTCGCCGCAGCGTTGAGGCAGGCTTTTAGTGGTGCTGTGGATGTTTTTGGTAAACCAGCTAAGGTGGTGCAACCATATTCAATCCTAGAGATGACTAAAGATTGGATTGCCAGTTTCAGATCTGCTTCAGAGATAAATGGTTTCAATTTTCTTAGGTAATTCAGGTGGAAGCGGGCGCTTTTTGCCATTGAATTAATGTGAGCTTTCATGTCAAGATTCTCGTCTAGAGTAATTCCTAGCGACTTAGCTGAGTTGACTAGAGTCGGGGAGCAGTTGAGCGCGGTCACCAACTTGGTCCATTCCTTTATTTCCGTAACGCACCTTGGTGGAGAGATTAGTAAGAACTCTGTTTTTTGAGCATTTAGCTTCAGATGATTGGTGGTTAACCATTGCAGTGCCCTTTTTAAAGTTTCATTCATTAGCTCAATTTCTTCAAGGAAGGCGATCTTTATATATATTTGCGTGTCGTCCGCATACATATGATAAGACATCTGTGAGTTTCTGAGAATTGTTGTAAGAGGTTCGACATACAAGTTAAACAGATCAGGGGATAATGTTGATCCTTGTGGGACTCCGATCGAGTTAGGGGATGATGGTGAAAATGATTGATTGACCAGGAATCGTTGAGTTCTGTTCCGTAGGAAATACTCGAACCATTGCAGCACATTTCCAGACACTCCCATCCTGTCCTGTAGCCTGGCCAGTAATGCTTCATGATTTACTGTGTCAAATGCCGATGATAGGTCCAGGAGAATTAGCAAGCATGCTTGATTTCGATCAAGAGCCTGTAGCGCGTCATCCACAATATGGAGGATCGCTGTTTTCGTGCTATGCCCTGATCTGAATCCTGATTGGCATTCATCTAGTAGGGAGAACTTAGTGATGTGTTGGCTCAGTTGGCCCTGCACGCATTTCTCAATTAGTTTGGCCAGTAGAGGGATGTTGGTCACTGGTCGAAAGTTATTCGGGTCTGTAGCATCTGCAGTCGGTTTTTTGATCAGTGGGACAACTTGACCAGTTTTTAGGCAGTCTGGGAGGATTCCTTGTGATAATGATGCATTTATTATTTTGGTCCAGATTGGCACCACAATATGGTTGATTTCTCTTAAGCATTTCGCGGGTAGGGGATCTTGGTAGTGGTTGTTAGGTTTGATTTTCGAGAGCGTTTTGGCGATCGTGTTCTGATCATATAATTCGAATGTGTCCCATTTTGCCTTGTTTTTTGTTTTGTTACACACTGTAGTCGAGTTGGGGTCATTCGCCGTCAGTGGTTGGATGGGGAGGTTATTTGCTGCGCTTAAGAGCTCTGTTTCAAGCGCTTTGGCTTTTTTCGTGAAAAATGTAGAAAATTCATCGCTACTTAGAGATGTTTTTACGTTTTCATGAGCTGTTTTGGTTAGTTTGTTTGATTGTTGTTTCAGGATTTCAAAGAGTTTCCGTGGTCTGTTTTTGGCATTATCCAGTTCCGATCTTATGAATTCTTTTTTGGAGTTGATGATCTTTTTGTTATATTGGTTTCTAATTTTTCTGAGGGCTTTCAGCTCAGGGGATGATGGGTGTTGTCTCCATTTTCTTTCGGCCATTCTTAGTTTGCGCCTATCTTCGTTCAGTGATCCGTCAAACCAAGGATTTTTCGTCTTCTCCGTTATTCTTTTTAGTTTTAATGGCAAGGTGTTGTTGACGATATTTCCGACTGAGGTTATATAGTGCTCTGTCAGCTCATTTGCATTCTGTAAGTTGCTAGGTGGCTTTAAGTCTCTCTCGCAACTTTCTACTAGTAGATCAATATTAGCCTCTCTCGTGTCTCGAATCCATTTTTTGAAATTGGCAGGTTGAACAGTCTTGCCCTTTTTCAATATGGGTATCCGGAATGTTATTGCATAGTGATCCGACCAGTCACATGGGGCTATTGAAAGGATTGATGTATTTTTGTTATCTGATATAATCCAGTCAAGTGTTGCTCCTTTAGAGTGTGTAGGTTGCGTGCATGCTTGGTTGAGATTTAGCTCAGCAAGGAAATCCTTAAGCGTGTTGACTAGTTTGTCGTTGCAGTCATCCCAATGTAAGTTGAAATCTCCTAAGAATATGTTATTGGCATTCGTGTTAGAGTTGGTCGTAATGATCTCCATTAACTGTTCTATGAACTTCGCGTTCTCTCCTGGTGGGTGGTAAAACGCATGTAGATTGCATCTTTGATTCGTTGCTGATTTTATATTGAGGCCTAAGTATTCGCAAGATTCTAGAGGGTCAGATTGAATTTGGTTGACCGCTATCTCTGATCGGTGAATGCAGGCAATTCCTCCTCCTAACTTTCTTGGTCTATCTAGTCTCACAATGTTATATTCCGGTGGTACTAAGAGATCCATGGTTGGAGATGATGATTCCGATAGCCACGTTTCTGTAAGGATTGCCAGATCAATTTCCTTGTTGATGATGAGGTCTGCTATGTCTGATGCATGTTTGGTAGCCGATCGACAGTTGAGTAGGAGGCAAGTCAGTTGTTTCCCAGAGTTATTACTGTTCAGGGTTTCGTATTCGGAATTAAGCTGGACTTGTTGTAGGTTATTATGGTTAAGTTTCCTATCCTTCTTTCTTGATGTTCTATTAGGATCGATCGGAACTGTTTTGATGTTCTCCTCTTCCGCATGATCTGGCGGTTCATAAGTTCGGAGTAAGGCAAGGGCTTCCTCCTTCGACAAGGCCTTCGTCCTATTTGGTCGGTTGATCCTATTCGCTAGTGACATGTCTATCTCGCTGCTCTTTCTATGTATAGAGTGTACAAGATCTTGAATATTCGTGATCTTAGAATGGGTGCTTGTTGTCATATCCAATATTTCTTCCATCGCTTGTAAAGTACTAATTGTGACTTGAGTCATGTTGCAGACTAGTTTCTGAAGATCATTAATAGCCTTCTGGTTCCTGGTTGATCTCTTAGGGATGGTTAGCTTGTGTGTCCGGGGGTTGTATGTCGCTTTTCTCTGTTTTTGATCTTTTCTTAGTGCCTCAGTCATTTTCTTTATATCCTTTGTTTGGTCGTCCGTTCCGTTCCTTCTTGAGATGTTGTGTGGGTTATCTGAGTTTTGTGAAGCTAGGAGTATTTTTGTGGGTGAGGTTCTACCTGGCTTTAGTACAGTATTAGAGGTAGGTAGAGCACGGTTGGTATCTCCTATCTTATCTGTTTCTTGATTTATATTGAGTGATTCACTCGGCCCCCCTGTATGTTCTGCGTGGGAAGGCTCAGTGTTTGGAAGCGGTGTCAACTCTTCCCTTTGGAGCTGGTCTTGTTCTTTATTCTCATGACTCGTAGATCTCTCTGTCCATTCTGTCTTATTTTTCGATATAGTCGCTCCTGTTTCAGTTTTCTCTCCGGGTTTAGTAGCTGGTTCCAGGCAGTCTCCCGTTCGATTGGCGTCTCTGATAACACTATTATCAGGAGTGAATTCTGGTGGGGTCGGGCGTATTTGGTGTCTTAGGCCCTCTAGTGATTCTTTTATGATAGGGAATATCTAGGGTGACCAGACGTCCCGGTTTTCCCCGGACGGTCCCCGTTTTTGGAGAAGTGTCCCCGTGTCCCGACACTTTTCTCCAAATGAGTCAAATGTCCCCGTTTTCGAAAGGTGTCCGAGTTAAAAACACAAATGTCCCGGTTTTTCATTGCGTGTGACATCACTGAGATGAGCGCTGTAGCAGGAAGGGAAATCGTTTGAAGAGAGACGTTTTCTCTCGGGATTTCCCTTCTTTGTCCAGAGCAGCGCCACCTACACTTTTGCTGGCTTCCAAGAGGTGCCAGCACAGGCGTGTTGCAATGATGTTAATCAGGCCTCATGTGCACATTAGAGGAGGGGGAAATCGACAAATGTCTAGTCAAACCTGTAAATACACTGTTCAGCCATTGTCCGTTTTCAGGAGAAAAAAGTAAGATTTAATTTACTGGAACGAGTAGGTGTTGCATTTTTTGGAATATAGTCTTTCAAACAGCAGGCCGCTACTGAATACATTAATATTCTCCTTTAAAACGTATACTTGCTCAGCTTAATTGACCATTTTGTTAGGGATGTTCGGTGAGGTATTCTGCAGCCCCACAAATGACTATCATCTGGTCGAACTGAATAAAATGATGATTTGAAGCGCTTTAAAAATAGTGTTGCAAACTGATGCTCCTTATAAAGTTTTGTGTATATTCCTTTGGACATTTACCAAAATCGTATTTTACGAATTCAACCTAAACATGGTTACCACCTGAGGAATTTATCTGCACATTAATATAATGCATGAGGGATTCACCGGTGGGGACACTCTTTAGCCGAGGCATACACCAGTATGGAGAACATCCTGCAAGTTGATGAGTGCACATTCTGTGACACCGAGACAAACTGGCTTTCTTTCTTACATACCCTTTATACGGAACACCCATGAATTCCCTATGTGACATGCAGTGTAAACCTCTTGAATTAATTAATTAATGTTCTCGAGAAGCCCACATTGTGAACTGAGGCACAGAAAAGGAAATTAAGTTACATTTGTCAGCGCCAGTCTTCTGCTTCCAAAATACGCAGCGAGGAATTAGATTGCATCTTGTTTAATTTCCATCATGCTTATTTTCAAACATTGTGCCTGCTTACATCCTGCCCTTTTCTTGAAAAGTACATAAGAGCAGGTCTTGCGTAGGATCTCACAATCCGGTTAAGTGAGGACAGCGAGGATAACAACACAGGTCTTCTTAATCCTACAGGTGACCTATCCATCACCTGAGGTGCATTCGTGAGAACTTCGCTGATACCCCAACCGCTAAATTTGTTCCACTCAGGCTGCAACACACCACATACACACACCAGCGAAAGAGCACAGGCAGTGATAAGGCAAAATCCTGTCTTGTAGAGAGCAGGCATAATGCACGCAGCACCAATGCAAGCGTCACACACACTTGCCTGGCAGCATGTACTGTGGCAGTGCGCATTTCTCTTATGCAGTACAGGCTCAGCACAGACAGTGGCACTGTAAGATTGCTTCACAGATGTATGTACACCCAGGGTCCTGCTCAAGCAGCCTGTGACAGTGTGAGTTTCCTTCACAACCTACAGGTTCTGCATAGCTTGTGCCCACTTGGTCTGTGGAGGGAGCTGTCATTATAGTCCCTTTTCTATGTCTATGACAGCTGTCAAATAGTCCTACTTTTATGTCGATGGTTACTGCAAACCGTAGTCCTACTTCTATGTCTAAGACCTGTTCCCGTTTTTTGTTTTGAGAATCTGGTCACCCTAGGAATATCTTGTCGAACTTCATAAGTTCGTTGTTCCCTGCCTGTATCAACAACTTTCCAGTTTTATATATGTTGATGCATAATTCTGCTCTGCATCTTCTTGATGGTGAGGTCATTATTTTTGTGCCATGTGGGATGTTTTTCGTACCTTTTATGTTGAGCATTCTTGTGAAGGCACTGCGCCATTTAGCCGTTTTATTAGTGTAAAATATCAAGTCATTAGTTATAGTGCCTGTCTCAGAATTAAAGTATGGATCGGCGAACAGTGTGTCCGCGTTTTTCTTCAGGGTATTATGTTTAAACTTTTTGGCTCCGTTGTTAGATAGCTTAGATGGATATTTTATGACCTGGGCGTTTGAGCCATCTCGGTGTCTTTCGCCCATATTTGCTTCGCATTAAAGGTCTTATGGTGACTCTTCTCTGTTAGTCTCTTAAATGTTCCAAGGATTAAGGTTAAATAGACGAATGCATAGATATCTTATTAAGTAATATTCTTCTATGATAGTGATATATCCAGGTTTCTCTGTTAAGTGATCTCCTTCTCTGGTAGTGATAGATGACAGTTTCTCTTCCAGTTGATTTCTTGGGACCTTGTTCGTTGTGGTTTCGGGTAGCAGTAGTTATAATTGGCCAATATTGTGTTGTAATGGTTTAAAACTAGATATTACAAAATGTCCAGTAATTATAATTGGCCCATATTGTGTTGTAATGGTTTAACACTAGATATTACAAAATGTCCGCCGTTTTGGTGCTTTGTTATGTACAGGGGACTTTTTCTCTTTCCACTCATTCATTTAGTCCGTTTTCCCTTTCTTGCCTCAGATTAGAAACTGTTGTAGGCTCCTTTCTCTCTGTTTGGTACCTATTTGTCCTCTTTCCATTTCCTGCCTCTTGGTTGTTTCCTTTCTGCAGTAGAAGAGGATGGACTAAGTGTCTCAAGCGGCCGCCATTTTAGGGTCAGGCGCGCCGCTTCGAATGCCTCCACGATATCTTTATTTAAAATTATATTCCTTTCCTTCATCCTCCCCGCTATGCTTCTCACCCGCGGGCTCTCGCCGCCTCCCAATCTCGTCGTCGCTCTTCCTCCTCCGTTCCCGCTTCTCGCCCCAAGCCCCCAGCCGCGCCGGCAGTGTTCTCTTTCCGTTCCTCGGCCAGCCCCGGTCTCCGGTCTCCGGTCTCAGCGGTGAGCTGCAGCCACCATCGGCGCCAGGGACTCTCGGCGACCAGCACTGCAGCACCTCCACAGCGCCTCCAGGGACATCCAGCAGTCAGGGCAACGTGGACAGAGCCTCCCTCCCTTCGCGAAGACCACCACAGCGCAAGGATCAGCCGGTGCCTGGATGTCACCTTCCCTCTCGTGTCCCTCGGACAGAAAACACCGCAGTCGATCTTCTAGGCAGTCCTGGTGGTCCGGTCTAGTGGGTAGCAATCGCGCTGGACTCTCGTTTATCGCCTCCAGGTATATCGCCGATGATTTAACTCGATTCACAATGCTCCTTGTGTCGATGGGGGGGGTGAGGGGGGGCGAAGATGCGTTTTGTCTGGGTTTAACAGGGATTTAAACTAAATGTTAGTTATCCCTAACCCAGGAGCTCTCACAGCGAGCTCCTATGTTGCGGCCATCTTGCCGAGTCTGGTAGATCTTGGGACTCCCAGGAGCCCCCATAGGGTGCTTCATGTCAACAGATTGAAACCATATGTTGACAGGGCAGACATGGGCTTGCTCATGGCTACTGATGAAGGACAGGAGGAAGAGAGTGACCCTCTCCCACACCTGCTCTCTCAGAACCCTGATGATGGATCAGTTGATGGAGTAGCCTTGGCAGTCAGCCTCACTGATCAGCAGCAAACTGATTGCAGACAAGTTCTACAACAGTTCAGACATATGTTTTCACTTACTCCAAGTCAGACTGCCCGGTGCACTCATGAAGTGGACACTGGGGACAGTCTGCCTGTTAGAAATAAGATTTACAGGCAATCTGATCATGTCAGGGACTGTATCAGGACAGAAATCCAGAAAATGTATGGATCTGGGAGTGATTGAACCTTCAGATAGCCCTTGGGCTAGTCCAGTAGTCCTAGTACCCAAACCTCACACCCACGGTGGTAAGAGCGATGAGATTTTGTGTAGACTACAGAGGTCTCAATGCAGTCACTAGGACTGATGCCCATCCAATTCCAAGAGCAGATGAGCTCATAGATATGTTGGCATCTGCCAAATATCTGAGCACATTTGATCTAACAGTTGGCTACTGGCAGATCAGACTAGCTGATGATGCAAAGCCAAAAACAGCTTTTTCAAACCCTAGTGGACATTATCAGTTTGTGGTAATGCCCTTTGGTCTGAGAAATGCACTTGCCACATTTCAAAAGTTGGTGAATAAAGTTTTAACAGGTCTGGAAGCCTATAGTGCAGCTTATCTTGATGATATTGCTGTCTTTTTTTTGGAGGCCCTGCAATTTTTTTGGGAGGCCCTGCAAAAAGCAGGCCTAACTATCAAGGCTACTAAGTGCCAGATGGGGCTGAGTCAGGTTGTGTACCTGGGCCACCTTGTAGGTGGAGGCCAGGTTCAACCATTGCAGAGCAAAATCCAGACCATAATGGGCGGGGTTGCACCAATCACCCAGACTCAGGTCAGAGCTTTCTTGGGCCTGACTGGGTACTATAGGAGAATCGTCAAGGGGTATGGTTCCATAGTGACACCCCTGAATGACTTAACTTTTAAAAGAATGCCTAAGAAAGTTCAGTGGTCAGCTGTCAAAAGGCATTTGATGACCTGAAACAGGCCATGTGCACTGCACCAATTCTGCAAAGTCCTAGCTACTCCAACGAATTCATTATCCAAACAGATGCTTCTGAGTTGGGGGTAGGGGCTGTGCTGCCACAATTGAATGATGAAGATCAGGACCAGCCAGTAGCTTTTATTAGCAGAAGGCTGAACCCTAGAGAGAAACGTTGGTCAGCTATTGAGAGGTAGGCCTTTGCTGTGGTTTGGGCTCTGAAGAAGCTCAGGCCATACTTGTTTGGCACTCACTTCACAGTTCAGACAGACCAGAAGCCCCTCTTATGGCTAAAACAGATGAAGGGTGAAAATCCCAAACTGCTCAGGTGGTCCATTTCCCAACAGGGGATGGACTATACAGTGGAACATAGACCTGGGAGTAGCCATGCCAATGCAGATGGACTCTCCAGATATTTCCACTTAGAACACGAAGACTCAACTGGTCAATGTTAGTTTAATGTCCCTGCGTTTGGGGAGGGGGGTAGTGTAGGAGAGTAGGGTCTGCTTCCTATTGTTACCGGCACTTTTTTCTGTGTTTCACTGGTTTTTCGACTTTATTCTGGATGTGGCCCTGCTAATCAGGACCACAGCCTAGCTGTTCTCTCTCTAAATTGATTCCATGTACATTAGGTACATACCAGATTGGCTACTAAGTTACCTTATGAGCCCCTAGTATATGGTACCTTAGGTACCAAGGGCATAGGTACCCCAGAGGCCTACCAGGGACTGAAGTATGTATTATGCCACTCCTGGGAAGCCTTCCAAAATGGCACCACAGGTTTGCACTTGCAGCCTGGGTAAGGTGGTGTAAGCACCCCTTACTGGAATATAGTATACCTATATCCACCATTTAAAACAGACACATATTAACCTATAAGTCACTCCTGCGGCAGGTCTTGACAATCCTGAAGGCAGAGTGCTCGGTTTTGTGTGAGAGGGTGCCCTAGCATGAGCTGAGCCCCTCTGCAGCTTTCGGAATCCCTTCCTTATAGCTGTTCTGTGATATGGCCATACCATATACTCTTAAGTGCATTATAATCCTCGCGGTTAATGCTAACTTTGGTTTGGCTTTATCAAAACATGTCGTGTTTGCTGTCAAACACTTTGGAACACTACCCCCTGCCAGTTCTGGTGGCAGGGGTAGTATTCCACCCTTCTAGAGGGAGAAGACATGTACACACTGGTAACTGGTATACCCGGTTAAAGTTTTACAGAGCCTCAGCATCACAAAATGGATGCTGCTGCTACTGACATGAGTCTGATCTTCTGCTGCTGGACGAAACTCCGGCAGGGGAGGCCTAGACAATAGGTTTCCTGTCCAGGGAGGTGCCAACTAAATGTACATAACAGGTTCGAAGTCCCAAGGCTATGAACATGCTGTATTGTTTCTGGAAATCCTTGCGCATTAGTAAATGCATGTCCATGTGGGGGCTGATCAGTGATGTCCTAAAGTCAGTCTTCTGGGCCTTGTGACCAAACTCACGAGGTGCACTTTGACGAGTCAGAGTTAAACATTTCCTGTGTTCTGTAGTGAAGCCTAGCCGGTAAGTCTGTGCCTTGCAACACTTGTGTCTGAGACGTATGCTTCAGTATGGATAGCAGAGCTGCAGAACTACCGATGTTCTCTTTCTCTCTGCTCTTAACCAAGCTCCACCCTTCACAGAGTTCCACACTCCACACAGCTACAACAACCCTCGGCTAACGAGAAATGTATCCTAGTTTTCTAGGTGAACTTTCTCCCATCAATCTTTCCTTTAACCTCCATGTTAGTGGAAGTAATTGGATCACCCTCTCCCCACCCCTTAGCAAATGCTTTCTTTTGACTGCAGACAAAAAAGGGGGTCTTGGGACGCTGAGGTAAAATCTGGGTGGTATAGTGCTCGGGCACAATAGTATCACTGTTCGCCTGGCAATGGGTTGTGTTTTACAACAGGGCAGGGGAGAGGCTGAATGGACCGATGATGTGAAACAATCCCTGCTATTCAGGCCTACTGAGGCGTTGTCTGTTCCTGGGGAAATTGAACAGAATGGGGCGGCGAAGGCTAGAAAAGAACAAAATACATTTACTTTACTAAAAGAAAAAAAAAATCCACTAAAGCTAAACCCCAGGAGTTTGGTTCCTGCACACATGATCAAGGTGTCCTGGAGATTCACCACAGGGGATCGCTGCGGGCAGTCTCCATTCATCTATAATTACACGAACACGCATATTACTCTGCACATCCACCCGAACTACACACACAGTTTTAGTCTAGTAGGAAATGACAAGCAATCTGGAGCCATCCAAATAGACAATCTCACGACCTCAGAGACAATCGGGAGATATTGCTGCCGAATATTCATACTAGATGGAGATACTGAACAGGAAAATTAGCAAAACAGGCACGCGACACAACCGGTGCTTGCACGTACGTACAAAGATGCACATCTGGATAGATGTTCCACATGAGGGTATGTCACAAACATGTTGTTTACTGCTTTGGGGATATGACATAACATCAGCACTGAAAGAGCTCATTTGTGGCACAGTCTGTGACAGCTTTTGCAATTGCGGCCGGCAACATGGGCGGGTGGAGGAGGAGGGGTAGGATGGTCACAAGAGTGTTGTGCTGGGGACGGCGACGGTCATTGAAATAATTTAAATAAATAAAACTCTGCTCCTTCTCTATACTCCGGATCGGATCACGCGCCGCCTCAGCGTGTTCCAGTTTGAAATGCACCAGCCTGCGCAGTAGAGTCTCAGCCAATCCAGGTGCTGCATTAGCAGCGTCAGGATTGGCTAGAGCAGGGTTACTTCCCACCCATTTTGAGACCCGGGGGCTGCTGCATGAAGCAACCTCGGGTCACTCTCCAGACAATCGCTCTCCTAAGGGGAAAGGTAGCAGTGGAATAGTGTGCACGTGTTCGGGCTGGCCCTAAAAATGACCAGCCCAAAAATGGATATGCACACTACTATCGCTGCTGCAGCCGCGCTGTCAGTGACAGTCTGTCACTCAAGCTGCCGTAGCCCCAACCCCTTGAAGAACCGGTTAAACCCACTTACTGGGTCTCGGCGGCGTGGGAACCGCCCAAGTCTTCCATACCTTCCATACTTAGTAAAAGGAGACACAGGAGCCTTTGTCTGTAGGAGGAACCCAGATGTATTCAATAGCACGGGCTATGGAACAAAGTCCCAAGCTAGTCAGAGACAAGACAGAGGAGGCTGCTGCTTCACTCTGCAGCTTACAATCCTTTAATACTTTTTCATCCAAGTCTTTTGGCTGTTAGTTCATTGTTTAATCAGGGCAGTGTTTGCAGTTGATAACCAGATCCAGACGATGTTTGTAGATGGTGACCTGGTCAAGGCTTGGTACACAAATCATTGTTCACTCGGCTTTGATCAAGGCTCAGTCTTTCAGGTCATTGTTCAATTGCCTTGATCAAAGCCTGGTTTTTCAAGTCATTGTTTAATCACCCTGATCAAGGGCCAGCAGTCAGACCATTATCCAGATAACTTGATCACAGTGTCAAGGATGTTTACCAGGCTGGGAGCAGGAGATGGAAAAAAAATCATCTACTCAGGGTGTGATTGGCTCATGGCTTTCAGTTGAACTGCAAAGAACAGGGGGGGTTGGGCAGAAATGCAGGCTGCAAGATGGTTTTTGTGGTGTCAGTTAGAATTTCCTCAGGCATCAGCAAAAATGACCAGGTGGGTCGTGTGGAAGTGTTTGACACGAGATGGCAATGAAAAAGCAATGGAGTCCCGGTACAAATGATGCCAATCAGAAGAACACTTTTCCTCAGACCCTCCTTTTGCCATTGAGCGGCAAATACTTTAAGAAATGTCAATGTTCATAAGGCCATCGGTTTCTTGTTGGAGCATCATCATCATATTGGTGATGCGAATGTTAGAGGATGGAGGATTGATGGTCTGGACACACATTGTACAGAGCACTGGCAGACACTGAAAGCACAACAGCAGCAGACCAGGACAGTTACTTCCAAGGCAAGGAAGATGAGGATCTTCCACCTCCACTGGGAAAGGAGGTCCCAGATCCAGCCTGTGAGGGACCAGTTGCCTTCATCCAGATGAATTTCGGAAGAAAGGTGATGCAGACATTGGATGGCATTGTATACTGTAGGTGCGTTGTCTGGGATGTACACGCAGCAGCTGGAGCTGATCAATTTACACACACCACCGCGATCAGCAAGGATGATGTCTAGGACCATTCTGTTCTGAAGCGTTATGAGGCGGTCCGCCTGTAGCTCTGCAGTGATGTTGAAGAGGGCACCAGCTGTTACTGTGATGGTGGCTTCAAGGACCCTGGCCAGTCCTCGTACAGCCCGACTGTTGGCCATGGGGCCCCAGAAAAGAAGAAAACCTTTAAAGAAGTCCCCGGTTTCCTGGCCTGCGGTATCCTCGGCTGATATGACGCCCCTACGTGAGCGGTGCAGAGCGCCCTTCATTGACAGGTGGTAACCTCCATGGGTGGAATAAGTTGGTGGAAGGAGGAAGGCCAGGTAGCAGATACCAGACCAGTTACGGGGGAGCCAAGTGTAGGCGGCAGTGCCACAGATGAAATAGATGTTGGGGGATGCCACCAGCTTCGGAGGAGATATAGAGTTTAAAGTTTTTGTGATATCACACGTACTGGTACCAACTTTCTTAGTCCCTAGGCCATGAATGCAGACACGGCCTTGCACATTTATGACATTCACAGACAGTATCCTTCGTGTGCGGAATCTGGAAAATGTTCGTCGATTAGTTGAGTTGAATACTATCATCTCACCGAGTTCATCTGGTGATAGTAGCGTTGTGGATGTGTTGGTCGGGCAAAAAGGAGCATTGGCATGGCCGGATCTGTTCCGCCAGAAGTCATCCCGAAATGTTCCAAGGGCAGAATTGGCAGTACCATTGACAGTGTAGGCCTCCTGCATCAACATCCACCATGCAAGACAAGACCCAGAGATGGAAAAGGGGTAGAGAAAGAATGGGACAGGGTGTATAATGGAATGCGGCATTAGTCCACACACCCAGCAGTTGGAAGTGTTCATGATCAGCTGGTGATGATGCAATATTTGGATGAAGGTGTTGTCGAAGAATTCTGCACAGCGGGGTAATTAGTGGGCTGGTTAACGTGTAATACTGGTGTTCTGCAGGAGTCGGGGTAGGAGTTGGTGAGGTAACAGGATGATAGATTGGTAACAGCCAACCAAGGATAGACAGGATGAAGAAGACAAACAGTGTCACCAGGGTGACCATGAAGCATTTACTATGTCGGAGGCTGACATCTTGTTTCTGGATTCGGATGTTTTGGATGGCGGCCATTGTGCTAAGCCAGGGACCTCTAGTGGCTGTCTGTGATTGGTGGTTTCTTCACTGGGCGCAGGTGCCAAGGGCCCTTAAAGCTTACCTTAGTCTGACACACCAGCACTACTCTCAGCTAGGGAAGATCCCAGCCTTACAGCCTATAGGTTCTTGGCGAAGTCAAGGGCAAGCCTTCCCTCGGGGGCGCAAGTTGTATCGGTCGGAAGTAGGGACAGTATGGTCGGGAAACAATTGTTCTTGGTGTTGAGCAGAGTTAAGGGAGGGTTCTACCCTTCCTTTCAGGATGCTGTCACTCTCTGCTTCCGTAGATGTGGAATGCAATCTGGCATAGCTGAATGGGACAAACGTCGGGACTGTTTCTGTTTCAGAGTCTCCTAGTCCTTCCCTCACCCACTGATCACAGGGGAGGGGCAGAGGCACACACCTGCAGTGCGACAAATGCACCCAATTCTTCCGACCTTCTACTTTCACGGCGGTGCGGGTGGCCAGTAACACCTGACGGGGTTGTGTCCAGTGGGGCTCGAGGCTCTTAGTCCGTTGAAAATTCCGGATCAGGACCCAGTCACCAGGTTGGATAACGTGTCCTGGGCCCTCGCTTTTGTCAGGTATGGCCTCATGAACCTGGTGATAAAGAGTATGAAAGGTATTAGTCAAACTGTACAGATAATCAGTAAATACAGGGTATTCAATGTCAGACAGTTTCTTAGGCCGCGGGACACCCCATACATTGGCAGGCCTCCCGAAGACAATTTCATGGGGAGATAGGCCGATTCTGGTGTGGGCTGTTGTTCTTGTGGACAGTAGGGCTAAGGGTAGAGCATCAACCCAAGTGACACCTGTCTCGGCTACTATTTTGGCCATTTTAGTTTTTAGGATACCATTGTACACCTCCACTAGACCTGCTGACTGGGGGTGGTTAGCTGCATGAAATTTTTGTTTTATACCCAATGCTGTACAGACATATTCCATAATTTGGACTGTAAAGGGTGTCCCATTGTCACTCCAGACCAAGCGGGGCAAACTGAATTGTGGGAGGTACTCTTTTAATAGTACTTTGGCGGTAGTGATAGCGGTGTAGTCTTTGATGGGGTAGGCCTCCACCCATCGGCTGAATGTACAGACCGCCACTAGGACATATTTCAAATTGTTACATCGGTTCATCTGGATGGAATCCATTTGGAGGACTTCAAAATGGAAGGTAGGAGGAGAGAATCCTCCCTTAGGAGTAACTGTGCCTTTTCCTGGGTTATACATTAGGCAAATCATGCATGTTTTAACCAGTTTGTCAGCAGATGCTGGTATCATAGAGGTGTACCATGTAGGTTACAACAGTTTACATATCCCTTTTGCACTGATGTGAGCAGGACCATGGGCCATCGTAACTACTGGTGGCACGTGACTGTCAGGTGACATCCATTGTCTTTCCATAGTCGTACGGACCCAACAACCATCAATTCCCTCCATTGCTAATTGCTCCTTCCACACCCTTAGTTCCTCAGGAGTAGTATGGGACTGAATATCAATCACACTCTGTACTGTGTTTTCAACCATGCCTTTCGTCTGCCACCCACCTAGCGGGACCTCCTACATACATGTCCCATTGTCACTCCAGACCAAGCGGGGCAAACCGAATTGTGGGAGGTACTCTTTTAATAGTACTTTGGCGGTAGTGATAGCGGTGCAGTCTTTGACGGGGTAGGCCTCCACCCATCGGCTGAATGTACAGACCACCACTAGGACATATTTCAAATTGTTACATCGGTTCATCTGGATGTAATCCATTTGGAGGACTTCAAAAGGGAAGGTAGGAGGAGACAATCCTCCCTTAGGAGTAACTGTGCCTTTTCCTGGGTTATACATTAGGCAAATCATGCATGTTTTAACCAGTTTGTCAGCATATGCTGGTATCTTAGAGTTGTACCATGTAGGTTCCAACAGTTTACATATCCCTTTTGCACTGATGTGAGCAGGACCATGGGCCATCCTAACTACTGGTGGCACGTGAATATCAGGTAACATCCATTGTCTTTCCATAGTCGTACGGACCCAACAACAATCAATTCCCTCCATTGCTAATTGCTCCTTCCACACCCTTAGTTCCTCAGGAGTAGTATGGGACTGAATATCAGTCACACTCTGTACTGTGTTTTCAACCATGCCCTCGTCTGCCACCCACCTAGCGGGACCTCCTACATACATTCCTTCCCTTTTTCTAAGAGCTGTTTGTCTCGCCGTCTGGTCAGCCAGGGCATTGCCTTTCCCAACATCATCTGTCACTTTCTTATGGGCCTTACATTTTATAATGGCCACCTTTCTGGGTAGCGCCAGGGAGTCTAACAGTCGGTGAATTAGGGGGCCATGTTGAATTTTGGTCCCATGGGAAGTAAGGAAAATCCTTTCTTTCCACAACCTCCCGAAGTAGTGGGCCACCCGAAGGAATATTGTCTGTCAGTATAAATATTTACCGTCATCCCTTTGCTTAATTCACAAGCTCTAGTGAGGGCCACTAATTCTGCTGCTTGAGCAGAGCACTGCGGAATCTGAGCTGTTTCTACTACTCGCCCTAATGTCGTGAGATCGTAGGTGTTACCATCTGGCCCTCTGAGATATGATCCGTCTACATACAGTGTACCTTCTGGTTCTGCTATCGGGGTGTCATGTAAGTCACCCCGTCCCTTCGTCTCCTCCTCTGTCCTTAATATGCAGTCATGTGGGTCTAAGCGGGCATCCTGAGTATCCAGTGGGAGTAATGTGGCGGGGTTTAGTACAGTGCGTCTTTTGATGTTAATGTGGCTGGCAAAGAGTGTCAGTTCATATCCTGTGAGTCGTGCACTAGTGAGGTACTGTGTCTTGGTGTTATTAAGGAGGGTATCTACAGAATGGGGGACCATCAGAGTCAGGGGGGAGTTCATGACGATCCCCACACTCTGGCGGACCATCAGGGCGGCCGCAGCGGTCACCCGTAGGCATCCTGGAAGAGCCCTTGCCACAGGATCTAAGGTGGCTGTCAAATAGGCACATGGCCGATGGTGGCTTCCGAACATGTGGGTCAAGACAGCGCATGCACAGCCATCTGTCTCATGTACAAAAAGAAAAAAATGTTTGTTATAATCAGGAGTACCGAGGACTGGAGCAGTACACAGAGCCCTCTTTAAATCTTGGAAGGCCTCCGCATGCTCTCTAGTCCAAGGAAAGGAACTGTCTGATTGTCTTTAGTGGTGAGGGCAATAAGAGATTTGACCATGGCCGAAAAATTGGAAATCCACTGCCTACAGTATGAGGTTAGGCCTTTGAAGGCTCGCACCTGCTTTTGTGTTCGTGGGGCCATCATAGCATTGATAATGGCTACACGATCAGCGGGGAGCTGCCTTCCCTCCTTTGAGAGGAGATGACCTAAATAGGTCACCTTCTCTTGACAAAACTGAAGCTTTTTCAAAGAGACTTTGTGATTATGGAGGGCAAGGTGGCGTAACAAACAGAGAGTAGCTTCTTTACATGCTGGGGCAGAATTTGCAGCAATGAGGAGGTCATCTACATATTGTAATAGTGTGGAATTATCAGGGAGTTCCAAGGAATCTAGTTGACTTTTTAGGGCTTGACTATAGATACTGGGGCTCTCGGTGAAACGTTGAGGAGCGCGGCAGAATCTAAAGCTCCGCCCACTAAGGGAGAAACCAAAACAATTTCTGCTGTCAGGATGTATAGAAATGCTGAAATAAGCATTCTTCAGGTCTATGCAGAGAAGTGCGTTGCATCAGAAGGGACCATCATTAAGAGGGCTGTAATGTCGGGGACAACAGGATATTGGGAGATTGTTATTTTGTTAAGGGCTCTCAGGTCAATCACAAATCTGTATATTTTAGGGGAGAGAGCATCTCCATTGGTCTTTTTAAGAACAGGAATACTGGCACTGTTACAGATATTGCCATGTGTCTCCTCCACTACGCCCTTGTCCATTAATTCAGATATTATTGTTAAAAGGGCTATTTCTCCTTCCGCTGGAAGTCGATACTGCCGGAGGCGGGGGAGAAGTGCACCTGGCTGGATGCGTACCACATGAGGGGATATGTTGAGACACCTACATCAGTGTCTGATGATGCCCAGAGGGAGGAAAGTAAAGACTGCAACTCTGGTGGGAGGGGACCAGACAGATACATATAGGAAGCTGCGGTGGGGTAAATGGTTAGGGATACACCTTGGGGACTACATGATATGGTCGCATACAGAGCTTTCAGTAAATCCATGCCTAACAGGTTTTCACTGCAACCTGTAGTAAGGACCAAGGGAGCGTCAACATGTGCAGGGCCAATATCAAGAGGGAGAGGTTCAGAGACAGGGCTGGTCACAGGTGTTCCTGCAAAACCCACAGAGACATTCATATTGCCAGAAAGGGGTGCCTCCGGTAATGACAGACGTGCAATAGAAGACCTGGTGGCCCCAGTATCCAAAAGAAAATTCTGATCGTTCCCCACAACTGACATTTGAACATACGGGCCCCTTTGATCCACTGGAATTTGCACTCTGGTAATACCCCTTTCCAGGCTGTCCTATGCTTGGTAGGACCCTGTCTCATCAATTTAATCATAATCATCATTGTAATAAGTGCGTGTTGATTCATACCCATCAAACCTATTGGCCGGGCGCTGCCGGATGGGAGCGTCATCCCTGGGCCTGCGTCCTTTATCCTGTGGATGGGGTGGGCCATGGTCCCTAGTTGGCCTCCGCTCCCTGGGAGTGCGAGGTCGAGTCTTCCCTGTTCGGATGTTTTCAGCTAACACAGGACACTCATCTATCCAATGGCCGTACCCCTTACAATAAGCACACTGATCTGTTTGGAGGGCTCCCGTATGTTGAGGGCTGGAGGGGGTAGACTGGTGACCCCTCAGAGGGGGTTGGAGTTGAGGTCTGAAATTCCTGCGCGCATCGGGACCTCGGGGAGGGTAAGCCTGCTGCAGAAGTGCCTTAGTCTTAAGTTCCCTAACATTCTTACTTTCCTTGTCCCTATCCTCATTCTCCCTATTCTCGTGATATTGTGCCATAGCCAAGATACCAGTCATAGTGTGGGCAGGCCACGTACTTTCAACTTTCTTGAGCCTTGCGGAGATCTCAGGAAGCAAGTTGCTGACAAACTTATCGACAAACACTGGGCCAGAACCTGGGGCCCGGGGATCCAAACCATTATGTCCCTTGTATTCTGTCTCAAAACAGGTAAAGAAGTCAGCCACATTCTCATCTTTTCGCTGCCTACAGGCGTTTATTTTATCCCAGTTAATGACAGTTTCCGGCAAAAGTGTTTTCATAAACGTCATTATTTTACCGGGCAAAATCAGGATGGCAGCTTCTGGTTTAGTCCCTCCTACCCTTGCTTCTTCCATAGCCTCTAGGTCAGCCCATTTACCTCCCGATGCAGCTTCATGGTCAGTATGTCAAATTTTGTCCCAAATTTCAGTGGGGACAACTGTACCAAAAAGTAAATCTATATCCTCAAGAACGAGAGTACCTGCAGATATAATCTGACCTAATTCTCTGTAAAAGGCAGCCGGATTCTTTCGGGGATCTGGTAATTGTCCTTTTAACTGCATTACTTCTGACCTTTTCCAAGGAACATGAACCCAAAGACTGCGCCAGTGTGCCTCAACAGCTCCATGGCCACTATTTTGGGCATCGGTAAGTGCGTTAACAAAGACAGGGGCCGCCTCTCTCATTGGCATAGCTGTTTCTAGAGGGGTGTTGGAAAAAGCGGTCATATCGCGGTAAGCCATTAAAGCAGGCATAGCGCCAAACATCCCCTCTCCCTGAACATCGCCTCTTTTTATTTGTAACCTGAGGTCCACTAGTCCGGCGGGTAGCATAAGCGCATAATGCATAAGCGCATTCTCGAATCTTTGCATGACCAAAGTACACATGTATTCAGCCCAGATTGTATGTTCCATAATCGTCCACTGGGAAAAGGTGGACCATATTTCGTTAAAGGTATAAATATTCCCGTTATTTATCTAACATTCACTCTGTTGCTTCTGCAGGTCATTTTCTTGAAGGGACGAAAAACTGACGGCAGAGCCCAAGGAAGCCAGTAATTGATATAAGTCTTGCCTAACCGTAGACCACGGGGAAGCAGGAAAAGAGCGTGTAGGGGTAAAGCCGCAGAGGTTGGGCGGATGGAGACTTGTTGTCATTCCTGCAGCAAGGACAGGGTTAGCGGGCGTGGTCGGTGTCATAGGACAATTAGGGAGGGATGGTGTGACAGGGAGAACAGTAAGAAGGGCAGTGGGGTCAGGAGTGGGTGGTGGCAGCGGGACATGCGGGGTGTGAGGCTTCAGGGCAGGGTACATTGGGGCATATGCAGGAGGGCTTTATAGCATCGTATCAAGCAAGGAATCACCTTCTTCTCCCCCTTCCATATGGCCCTTTCCTTTCCCCTCACGAGCTGGATAACATTTTTGTACCCGAGCCCCATGCTCCCTATCGGCTATTTCTACTGATTTTGTCATTTGATTTTGTACATTTTCTCTAGCATGGTCGGCCATTGACATACGTTCCTGTTTCCTTTCTTGAGCCTTCTGCTTTCTAGTTCTCTGCTCTATCTCTTTCCTCCAAAATCGGACAGATTCAAACATAGACGGGCACGTTTTTCTTTTCATTAATTGTTCCTCTAAGTTGGTGAGAACTTGGGAATTAAAGGAGCCATAAAGTGGCCACTGTGATTCCGTGTTACTTTGTTTAGCATATTTTACCCAGAATGAGGAAAACATTATGGCAGAAGGGCCATGTTTAACATACATCGTATGGCCAGGGGTCCCTTCTGGAAGAAGCGGACAGGCCGCCTCCAGCTGGGAGTCCTGAGTAGACATACAACAACATAATATCTTGAACTTACTACTGACTGGCATGCTTAAAAACAGATAACAGACACCAGCAGGTTTTCAAAACTCACTTCACTTGCTTGGCTTTTGCAAAAGTCAATAACAGCAGAATCATACAGAACAGACATCAGCGGGTTTTAAAAACTCACCTCGCTTGCTTGACTTTGGCAAAAGTCAATAACAGCTTGGCTTTTGCGAAAGTCAATAACAGAATCATACAGACTTGGTGGGTGATCAGTCCACCCTTACCTTACAGGGGTAGTTCTCTTCTGCAGACGTAGGGCTGTGTTCTGCTCCAGAAATTATTTGCTAGGGTACTCCAGCAAGAACGCGGTCAAGTGGCCCAGACCGGGTGGGGAGGAACAGCGGGCGAGTCGTTCGGCTTACCGGATTGCAAGAATCCCTCGGATAGGGTACCTCCGTCGGAGTCTGTCCATGCACCCCCTCACATCCACCAGGCCTGACCTTCGTGCTCGTGGAGTCCCTGTTCAGGCGCCATTTGAAGAATCGGTTAAACCCACTTACTGGGTCTCGACGGCGAGGGAGCTGCCCAAGTCTTCCATACCTTCCATACTTAGTAAAAGGTGACACAGGAGCCTTCGTTTGCAGGAGGAACCCAGATTTATTCAATAGCCCGGGCTATGGAACAGAGTCCCAAGCTAGTCAGAGACAAGACAGAGGAGGCTGCTGCTTCACTCTGCAGCTTACAAGCCTTTTATACTTTTTCATCCAAGGCTTTTGGCTGTTAGTTCATTGTTTAATCAGGGCAGTGTTTGCAGTTTATAACCAGATCCAGGTGATGTTTGTAGATGGTGACCTGGTCAAGACTTGGTACACAAATCATTGTTCACTCGGCTTTGATCAAGGCTCAGTCTTTCAGGTCATTGTTCAATTGCCTTGATCAAAGCCTAGTCTTTCAAGCCATTGTTTAATCACCCTGATCAAGGGCCATCAGTCAGACCATTGTCCAGATAACCTGATCACGGTGTCAAGAATGTTTACCAGGCTGGGAGCAGGAGATGGAAAATAAATCATCTACTCAGGGTGTGAGTGTCTTGTGGCTTTCAGTTGAACTGCAAAGAACAGGGGGGGTTGGGTGTGCGACAGTTCCTGGGCAGAAATGCAGGCTGCAAGATGGTTTTTGTTGTGTCAGTTAGAATTTCCTCAGGCATGAGCAGAAATGACCAGGTGGGTCGTGTGGAAGTGTTTGACACGAGATGGCAATGAAAAAGCAATGGAGTCCCGGTACAAATGATGCCGATCAGAAGAACACTTTTCCTCACCCTACAGCACCTTCCGATTGCCTCGGGCCAGGCGTGTCCCGGTAGCATTTAATTTCAGCGAGACTGGCAGTCTCGCTGAAATTAAACGCTACCGGACTGGTCAGACTGCAAGACTTGTACTGTGGCATGAATACAATTTTAGACGTGACGGTGCTGTCCATGTGGCTTAGTGGAGCAACGCCCCAACGTCCCAATGGACGCAACGCCACTGGTAGTTGATCGTCTTTCGACTGATACTGCTGGAGGTTTCTTGATGATTAATACAGAAATGGTTGCAGTTAGATCTATGGTTCTGCAGAATCGACTTGCGATTGACATATTATTGGCTAAAGTGGGTGGAGTCTGTAAAATGTTGAAAGAGCAACATTGTTGCACTTACATACCGGATAAAAGTACAGAAATTAAAGGATATGTAAAGAATATTACAAAGTTGCATGAAGAATTAAAACCACTGGAGGTTGTCAGTGTATGGGAAAGATTAACAAAAAGTATTTCTTCAGTAGGAACTTAGGTTACTAATATAGGGAAAAGTTTCCTTGGTCAAATAGTATTTCCCTTAGTTGGTATAGCAATAATAGTTTTATGCATAATACTATGGTGTAAGTGTTGCTCTAATAAACTGAGAAGACGAAGATATGAAATAAATGGAAAAGGGACAAAAAGAAAGTATGAAGAGATTCAACTAGAAGAAATGAAGTGAAAGTCATACGAAAGAATTAAAGAATAAAGATGGAAGCAATAAGGAAGAAGGGAAAGAAATTGAGAAATTCTAAAGTTTGCATCTGATGAGGGATGGGTAATTTTGTGATGACTTTAAAATACCATCAGAGAGGGGATTGATGGAGCAAGGACTTGCTCGGATGCAATCCTCTCATGTAACTTCTAACCTGGTATTAACCTTGTTTCATGTACATTATTATGCACAACATATTTACAAGAAAGAGAAGCTTGCCTATGTGTCTTACTAACAAGTAACGAGAGTGAAATGCTAAAATGGTCGCTATCTGAAAATCTTTAGTACGCATGCGTCAACTGCATCTACGTAGCATGGCGTACTTTCGCCTGGTAGGAATTTCTTGCGCTTGCGCAGTTGTGAACAATATGGCTGCTTTGAAACTCACATGCTTAGCATCTGCTTTGCTGAAACTAAAACAAGCTATTTTACTAATGCTAATGCAGGGAAAGCATAAATAAGTAAATGGGGTTAGAATAGAGATAGGTAGCATACACTGAAACCCTTTTTTCTTCAAAATAATATCTGTCTTTCTGACTTTATTATTAGTGCGCCTTTGGGCCTCTCAAGCTTGACAGAAGTAAGCAGAATCACGTGTTTGAAATGTTGATCTACGCATGCCTATTGAGAGTGAATCCGGAACAATGACTACAAACTTGAAAACAAGCCAAAGCCATCGAGTGCCCTGGCCTGGGAACCAAGTGGTGAAGAGTTCACCAGGATGGAAGAAACTGTGAAAGCTGTTATAAATGTTGCAGAAATAATGTGAATGCCGGTGGGAAATAGAGTTTGAATAAAGAATTAAGGGGATGGGTTTATTTACAAAGGGCTAACTGAAAAGAGTGATATGTAAGCGTGGTGTGATGATCACCTCCCCTTGCCTGTCCAATCAGAGTTAGGAGTTTCATGATATTGAAATATTTTTGGGAGGTACATGAATATTGTAGGGTATAATTGAGGTAGTTCTTAGTAAGTTAGAGAGATTTTTTGAGAAGCACAGAGCATGAGACTGGGATGCTACCCGAATGAAGAGAGTTTGCTGAATGCTGCAGAGCTCGGAATGCTGTCGTAGTGACGAGAGAAGTTGAAGAAGAATTGAATGCAGAGCTACTTTATTCTAAATTCAATTACTTAGAAGAAAATCGCTGAAGAATCTCGAGGAGGAAGAAAGTGTCAGAGAGGGGTGTTACGCAAGTGTCGGTGATAGAGAGATCATCTGTCCTGTCCTGATTCCTGTCCTGAAGCCTTTGGTCACCAGATCTTTCCTTGGGGACCCTTCCCAGCCCCTTGGCCAGAGGGTTGGTTTTCACACCATACTTGGTCATTATAAATTATATGTCTATATATGTGCCTATGACCTTTTCTCTCTATCCTCTCCTTTCCATGCATTGTCATTGCATATTATCGATGAATGTACTTTAATGATAGTTTGATTGAATTTTCTTTCCTATGAACGACGGGGCCTGTTCTGTACATTGTAAGTGGTTCACATGAAAATATTCTTAGATAAAGATTAAAAACACTTCCCGACTCTGTGATCATTTAAATTTTACAAGTAAGTTGTTTTAATGTCATTTTACCATCAACTAGTTCAACTAATTGTCCATCGAAAAGAGGAAATACCTTTTTGATCAGTGGAAGATTAGTTAGGAACCAGAAATAACTAATCTTGATATGGTAAGAAAGTTTTAAAACATGACTCCAGCGGTATTTGCCAGGTTGTTGTGAATGAATTTATGGGCAATGGTGTTAGATTACCTGTTGCTGGTAAGCCACTGGATCAAACAAACTATGACATTCTTATCTACTGTTTTTCCATTGATGAGAGCGTGACCTGCAGAAATAGCTAATCTATAACAATTAAGCGTTCTGTAACTGAGACCCCTTTCAAACTGTTTTATGAGAAAGTTTACAATGTATATGATAGGAGCCTCCATGGAATCCAGGTTCCTCTCCAAGCACCAATGTACCAATTTCCTCCAAATGTTGTTATACCTATAGTGCATGCCAGGGGCCCATGACTCTCCGAGGAGAGTTGGAGCTGCTGACGAAAGCCCAGACACTTCATTGGATTTCCTGACACTTTCCAGGCAGGAAGGTTCAAACTCCCTGTCTGTACTACGTCTGTTAGGAGCTTATTCTCTGTTGGAATTTAAAAGGGAATGTTGCAAGCTAACTTCAGCATCGTGGGACCCATGCCTGAGATGGCCAAAAGGGAGTTATTAGCTTTAGAGAGCATTGTTCCTGTCTCACCTTCTGTAGGACTTTCTGAATCATGGTGAGAGGTGGTAATGCATATGCTTGGATTTCTTTCCAGCATTGGAGAAAAGCATTTACTGTGAGAGCACCCAGGTCTGGTATCCAGCTGTAGTACTTCTCTAACTGGAAGGTTAGTCTGCTCGCGAAAAGGTCTACTTCTAAGGGGCCCCATATTTGACTGAGTGCTCTGAAGGTGTTTTCGTTGAGTTTCCAATCGTAGTGATCTAAAAGGAATCTCAAGTTTCAATTTGCTGACACCTTTATCTTCCCTGGGAAGTATTCTGCTTTTAGAGCAATCTTGTGCTCTGGGCAAAACATCCAGAGTTTCTTGGCTAAGTTCGATAGATGTGTTGATTTTGTCCCCCCCTAGACGAGTTATAAAGGCCACCACTGATATATTGTCCATCTTCAGAATGACTGCCCTCCCTTGAAGGGAATGATTGAAGCTCATCAGTGCATATAAACCAGCAGTCAGTTCTAGGTAGTTTATGTGACAAGAACTCTCTGCTTGTGACCACACGCCACCTGTGTTCTGATCGAGAAGACAAGCTCTCCAAAAATGAAGCCTTGCATCTGATTCCAGGATGAACTGTGGAGTTGACCCAAATATGGCTTTGCCATTCCAGGCATCTAAATTCTCTAACCACCAAGTCAGTTCTGATTTGGCATCCTGATCTAGGCTTATCCTTTCTCCGTATCAAAGGCCAGACCTTAGAGCTCTCGCTTTTACCCTTTGAAGAGCTCAGTAATTCAGAGGACCAGGGAAGATGGCTTGAATAGAAAAGGAAAGGAGTCCCAGAAGACTGGCTTATTCCCTTAGTGTTAGGCTTTCTTGTTTCAAAACAAACCTTATTACCTTTCTAATTTTAGTTATTTTCTTTGAAGGTAGTAATAGGAGGCATTTTGTTGTGTCTACGGTAAACCCCAAGAACTCCAGTGATCTGGAGGGAGTTAGTATTGATTTATCTTTGTTTATAATGAATCCTAAGCTTTCTATGAGATTCATAACTACCTTCAGGTCTTGAATTATTTGTGGGTGGTACTGGGACATGATGAGGATGTCATCCAGGTATATAATTAATCGAATCCCTCTTTCTCTTAGGAGTGAGGCGATAGTCCCCATAACCTTGGAGAAGCACCAGGGGGCAGATGATAGCCCGAAAGGTAGGGCTTGAAATTGGAAAAGATGGTTGTTCCAAATAAACTGAAGAAAGGGTTGATGTTCTTTGGTCTTTGGGATGGTAAAGTATTCATCCTTTAAATCTAGTTTGACTAACCAGTCTCCTTCCAATAACAAATCCCTCAAGAGGTGGATGCCCTCCATCTTGAAGGGCCTGTAAACTACAAAATTGTTTCGTTCACTGAGGTTTATGATGGGTCTCACCCCTTGTCTTTTTTCTGGACCAGGAAGAGTGTACTTACAAATCTCTTTAACTCCCATGGTACGTCTATTTTTGCCGCTTTCTGAAGCATAGAGGTTATTTCCTCTTCTACTATTTTTTGTTGTTCCTTTGTCAGTGGAATGTCTCTCGGGTGTGATGTTTGTGTAGGTATTTCTACTAAAGCTATTGTGAAACTTTTGAGCGTATCTAATACCTATGGGTCTTGTGTGATTATTTTCCAATTCTGATAGAAGAATTTGAGTCTGCCTCCCACCTTTTGAGGTGAAGAAGAAGGAAGAGGGTGTAAGATACTCATTCTGAAAGTTGTTGTTGGGTGGTCTGAACCCTCTGTTACATGAAACTCTCAGTTTCTGCTGGTAGAATTGGAGAGGGTTGGATGATTTGAAGCCTCTTCCGAAACCTCTAAACCTCGAGTAGGGCCTTGATTTGAAGTTGCCGGAGGAAAGACCCCTTCTTCCAGCCCGTCTAAAAATGTTTGGGTTGAAACACATCTCCTATTGTGTTGTGCTTTGTCCAGTGCCGTGAAGGTTGACACATATTTGCCAAGGGTTTTAATCCTATCTTCACACATGATCTGTTACGGCCACAATTCCGAGCTTCTCGGATGCTTAATATAATAGGGTGAGAACATTTCTTCACCCAAAGGGTTAATTATATTATTCCTGGAAGAAGATAAAAGTTCGTCTTTAGTAGGTTGGCTATTAAATTCGTGATCATCTTCATTTAGATCAAGGACATATGCGTCAAAGGTATTAGTAGCCTTGTCATCCTCCATTTTGTTGTAGTGAGCACTAGGATAGTTTTTGGCGCTAAGGACACCCATATGTGTTGTGCCGCTATAAGCACCAGGATAATTTGTTCCGTTAAGGACACCTGAGGCGTTTGAAGTGTGAGGACCTCCATGATAAGTTGAGGTGCTGAGACCTCCCGTATTGTTTGAGATGCTAGGACCTCCCATTGTGCTCAGGGTGTACGGGTGTTCGACATTTTTAGTCTTCTTTAGTCTTTTTCCCCCTAATTTCAGTGAGATCATAAATGACTTGCATGTTTGGGATTTCAGTAACGTCATCCTCCTCTGCAGGGAGGGATCTTTTGGATGACATAACTTGGTTTAGAGTCTCCAACATACAGGATCTCATCTCTATGTGAATAATTTTCTTGAAAGCCTCGTTATTCTTATTAGGGATGGGGGCTACCGCATCATCAGAGTCAATCTCAGACATTTTTTGTGTTAATATATAATAAAAATGGCTGGTTGCAAAATTTCTCAACGTTTGTAAATGAATAAATGTCATTTGCTTACATTAAGTAAAAGACCAATTCAGATTTTTGTTATATAATTAAAAGTAATAAGGGCAGTCAGACCTTTAGTACATGTTAGGCTCAGTTCTTAAATCATTGTAGTTGAACCCTTAAATCATGTCAGGCTCATAAGCTGACATAAATCAATAGAGCTGAATTTGTAATATATTTGTTAAAGTTGATAATTATTTTCAATCGATTTGTTAAGCAGACCAAGTACTCCTGTGTATGGCAGCAGCTGATCGACGAAGCAGAGCAACTGTCACTGTAGTTGCTCGTGCGATCAACCCCTGTGGGTAGCTTTGGAAACGAGGTCTTCCCTCGTAAGGGAGCTATTAACTATTCATTAGAGGAATGCGCATTGGTAATGGGACAACGTTGCATCCTCGTTGCCAAGGCAGTTTCCTCTAATGGGAGAGTGAGCCAAATTCCTGTGTCGCGCTAGGCGTTCTGATGGATATGAGAGGAGAGATCCACCCGCACTCGGCGAGCCTCTCTCTCCGAGTAGAAATTGCAAAATTGGGTGAAACTGTTGTGAGCAATGCGCGGAGGAGAAGGAGGACGCGCCCACTCACCTCAAGAATAGAGAATAACGCGGAAGCGAGAGCGGAAACGAATCTCCGACGAGGAGAGGGGGGTGTTGGGTCGGCTGAAGGAGACAAATCTCCGTAAATTGAAGATCAGTAGAGATTAAAGTAAAAGAAGAGGGGTGTAGTCCCTCAAAAGGTAGTTGGGTGATATTAGTAACTAGCATTAGTAAATTAATGAAAATTAGCAAGGCTAGTAAAAAATAGAGAGTATTGGAAAATGTAACGTATCTGCTTGGAGCTGCATTTAAAAGAGGCAGACTGTTCTGTGCTCATGGTTTTTGTATAGACTGAAGATTCTGTTCTAGAACTTTTTCACTTTGTGATATAATGCTTTCGAATATGACTTGTTACAACGTGAGTCATCACAATGCGTGCCATTACAACACTGTTGTTACAATAACCGCGTTGTTACCACGCACAGCCATTACTCCGCAAGTCATTACACCGACTTGCAATAGATGGTGTGCTGACATTAGAAATTTATAATTTACCATTCCAACTCCAGCCTACGTAACAGTAGGGAAGGTGTTGGAATAGTAAACTATACTATTTCTAATGTTAGCTCGCCATCTACTGCAAGTCAATGTAATGACTTGCGTAGTAATGGCATTGCGTGATAACAACACAGTTGTTGTAACGAACGCGTTGTAATGGCATCGCAATGTGATGCCGGCGTTGTTAAGGTTATTTCCCAATGCTTTCAAGTGGCTGCTTAATCTTACAATTAAACAAATATGCATAATTGTAGCCTCTGGACTTGTAATGAAATTGTAGGTAGGACGGGAGTGAGGCTGGCTTAACCAGTTGTAAAATGTAAACTATTCTAACAATTGGATAATACTGTAAATTTCATTGAGAATTTACCAGCAGCGGCTGGGGGGGATTTCGAGAGATGACCACAAGGGGAAATTAATTATTTATTTAACTTCCCCTTGTGGTCATCTCTTGAAATCCACCCCCAGTCGGCCCCACCGCTCTTACCTGCAGCAGCCCCGGTTGAAATTTGCCCTCAAACGGCCCCTCTGCTGATACCCTGCCCTTAATGCTCTTTGCCACTTCTGCTTATTAGTGGTTTCTGGGGATCTTTTAAAGTGGTGTGGTATAAACTTGTCGTGAATTCCAGTGAGCGAAGATAGTGAGCCTTACTTTTCCAGTTAAGTGGATTTCAAGAATGCCTGATTTACATGAGTAAATCAAAGATGGTCAAATATCTTTCAAAGGAGTCGCTAAGATCCCCACATAAATCTTATTTCAATTTAAGAGGACAATCACGCGTTAAAAGCACAGCATTTTGGGCCGTAATCAGGCTTGAGGAGTAATAAAACAGCTGACTCAATCATTGTATCAGTGACCATATCAGATCGTTTAAAAGAGTTGAACATGTTAATTAGAGTTTCAGTCAAAATATTCAGGAAGAGTTTATTGAAAAACACCTGTTTAGCTGTGTGAACCAGAACCTTTATCACTGAGCAAGCTAAAAGCAGATTCTCTTACAAGGAAAACTGTAAATTCTCATCAATGTTGCCAAAGGTAACTTTTTTGTAAATGTGCTTCTTGTGCTAATGGATCAGTGACCTCTGCTCAATACAGGTTGTCATAAAAGTACCAGAGTCCATTGCATATATCTGGAGTGGTATTCCATAGATTGTCTGAGCCATCAGCTATGTTTTTTTCACATGATTACAGGTTGGGACTTGCCTTATTTTGTAAGTGAGCCTACTGTCAGCTTACATCCTTTTGTGGTATTATAGCTGTTTCATACATAGCTTTTTTCAGCCGTGTTCCCTTGTCGATGAACATTCCATTTCACATTAACTTTTTTTCATCTCTTGGCCTGATTCACAAACTGCATTTTGTTGCATGTAAAGCAGTACTACTAACTTGCCACAAAATGCAAATCACAAACCTGCGAGTGGAAATCTCTACTCCCAACTCTTCAGCATTTTCTATTGGATGATTCCACACATTTAAGTTTACTTCTTGTTAGTCAATGTGGGAGGGACTGGAAGACAGGTAGGAAAAAGCGGAATATCTACTGCAAAATGAGAGGGACTGAGGAAGAGACAGGCTACTACAAACAATCACCTAATAAAGAGTAAGCACATTGCTGTTCATAAACTACGCTTCTAAACTTACAATAGACTGAAAAGTGACAAAACTGTTGCAAATGTACTCCAGCTCCAGCCCAGCTTTGCAGTAAGTCAAGCACCAGTGAGGTGAATTTCTTGGAGCATAGAAGCATTTACATTTTTGGAATTTTAACTGGGCTCCAGTTTTGCGTCCAGTAAGCTGTGAGAGTAGGGCATTCCCATAACAAATGTAGTAGTGTACCTTCAGCATCACAACCCCTCCAACAAGTGGGAGAGCGATCGGGGTCACTTTTGTGTAGTCAGGAGGGTGTGAGGTACCATCATTATCTTAGGGGCCGTTTCCATACTGGAAATAATACGCACTGAGTGTTGGGCCCTATAATGGATATCCGCCCATTCCTTGGGGGTCAGTGTCCGCCCCAGCTCAATTTCCCACCATCTCTGGCCCGCGAATTTAGCTGCCTGTTCTGGGGGCTGGTACAATTCTGTCTTGAGTCACTTAGTGATTTCTTAGAAAGCAGCCACTGCTCATACTGAGTAAGCTGCTTCTCTGCTCCCTGGCGAACCTGGGGCTGCATAACCCAATGCTGTATCTGCAGATAATGGCACCGCTCGGTTTCAGGCATGGCGAAATCGAATTTTAAATCCTCAAAAGACAGGGGGCCCTCCACATCAAATAAATGCCCTATAGACCGGTGACCCTCCTTAGCCCAATGACCATATGCCTCCCTACCAAGTCTGTATTGTCAGTAATAGGAGTAAGGGGCGATGGGAATGTGGTCAGTCTGTTGAGTGTGGCCGTGGCGCACCAGGCTTAAAAGGTGGCCCGCACTATGGGCGAGCCATAAAGTCCAGGGGGTCTGGAGGCTCTGCCAAGGAAGGGGACCTTCCACAAGGACTGTCCTGCCAACGCTTGCTCCATAAAAAGCAAGCACTACTCGGATTCTGGCTGGGCCCATTCCAGCAGGGATCGTAACTGCGTCGCTTTATAGTAGCAATCGAGGTCGGGAATCCCCAGGCCATGTCCCCAGGCCAAGCTCATGTATCTACAAATTCGCGGTTTCTTGTCTGCCCAGGCAAAGGTAGTAAATTCGAAGTGGAGCTGTCTCAGCATACCCAGAGGTGGTTCCACTGATAGAGTCTGTAAAAGGTACAAGATTTTGGGGGGTATGCTCATCTTAAGAGCTGTCACCTGGCCAAACCATGAGAGACCAAACTGCCGCCATCTTCTCAGTTCCCGCTGGGTCATTGCAATAACCAAGTATAGTTTAAGGATACCGTCTCAACTGTAGACAATGACAGTGTGATGCCCAGGTAGAGGATAGTTATCTGATCCCAGCAGATGGGACACACCTGGGCCATGGCAATAGCAGTTGGCTGCTGTAAGGAGAAACCCAAGGCCTGTGACTTGGCCACGTTTACCCTAAAATGAGAGGCTGCTGAAAACTCCTCTAGCTCGGCCAATAAGGCCAGGACTGACATCTGAGGGGATTCCAGCATGGCGATACCATCATTCTCGTAGAGGCTTATAGTGTGCCGCTCTCCCCAAAGAGAATCCCCTTAATTTGTTGATTCTCTCGAACCATCTGCTAGTGGCTCCATATAGAGAGCAAACAGAAGGGGGAGAGCGGGCAGCCCTGATGAGTGCCTCTGGTTATTGGGAAGGGGTCCAACGTGAAGCCGAAATCTATGTTCAGCAAATATATAGGCCTATAAGAGGCACGGTATCTGCTATCTTTACTGGGTTTGGGCAAAACTGCCACCGACGCCAAGGGTATCGTAGGTGGTAGCTCCAGGGAACCATGGATGGCGTTAAAAAGTCGAGTCATTATTGGGGCCAGGATTGATCAAAACGTTTTGTAAAGGAGGAGGAGCTACGATAGCAACCAAGATGGCCGCGTGAGTTCCCGGCTCCGCCGACCTCCGTCTCCTGCCAGTAGATCCTGTGATATATCCTGAATTTGCGCCCTGCCTTCTTGTGTCTAAACTGGTCTGGATCGAAATGGTGCAATCCTGAGATTTCTGCCACTCCGGTGGACAAAGATACGTTGTGTGGCACTTTGCGGCCTACACCAGCTTGAAAGGCGGGGTCTCGAGTCCTGGCCCAACCGGGCTGAAGTTGAACAACATCGGCCGTGGTTGTGTGACAGGGTCCGGTCAGCTGAGGTGGCAAGTTTTCTTTTGACCCGCTACGAACGGCGATTGGTGTGCTCGGTGTACATTGAAAGAGGGGTGACGACACATAATTGCAGCAGCGGACCAGGGTTCCTGGCCTGGTGGCCCGGTTTTGGGAGCGGCCGGTGCTCGCCGGGTGGGGTTCTCCACCTGCGGTAGCTGCTTCCGGACTATTATTGTCGCTAACGGAGTGTCCCCCTCTGCAGTCTTCCGTTCCGCATCCACTTGTTTTCCCCTCCGGGGGACCGGGCTCTCCGGAGCCGACACTATGATTGAGACCGAATGCAGTGTTGTGGAAGGAACCGGTAGTGTCCTGTCACTACGAACTGTGTTGGCGGCCATAGGGTCATTTCATGAGTGTATTGATGCACACCTACGCACTATGATGACTTGCTTGACTGGAATCGAGCGAATCGGACCGGACCCTGTTCCACTGCGGGAAGCGGAACTACTCGAGATGCCCTTGATGGCCACTTCGACTGGGGATCCAGACCCTGTACTGTGGGAGGTGTCGGAGCCTCTGAACGGTGTTGAGTGTGAACGGAGAGAACACGAAGTGGTGACTGGATCGTGTAGCCCACGACTACTGCTGATTATGGATGGACTACCTGCTGCTCCCCTTCCGAAACCCAACGCTGGGAACTATTGTCGCCCTGGGCCTGCGTTACTCCCCTATGTGTCTAGGCCGCTAAGATGGCGGCCGCAACAGCACTGTACATCCGTGAGGGCTAGGGGAGTCTCGGACCCCGGTGGAGTTATCGGCACTCTCCACCCTGTGCTACATCCTGGTCTTGACTCTGTTCCGACCTTTTTATGTTTTGACTATCCTGCTGAAGCGACTGTTCGTCCGGAAGGGGCTTGTGTGTCTGCTCGAAGGGGACAAGGTTGAGATTGAGAGACAGAGTTTCACATCGAGTCTCGCTGGACACGGGGTTTGCTTTGGTACTATCTATGGAAGGCAGGGTGGTATTTGAAGTTTCCCCTGTTACGCTACGAACTTGCAGCTTACTACGTTTTTGATTTACTTCAGGGGATTCTTGGTTCGGGCAGGGAGAGGGGGGCCGGGGATATGATAGATGATGCCCTCCTCCATTTCTTCCTTCTTTTAGGGCTTAGTTAGCTGGGGCGACAGGCACGCTGCTAGTGGGTTGGGCTGTAGCCATCTGCAGGGGTGCAGGGTGGGGGGATGTTTTTGTTGTTGTTTTGTCTTTATTTTGTTTCTATGGCCTTTTCTTCTTTCCTTTCTTTCTTGTACGAGATGTGGGTGGATTATCCTGAGCTGCTCTGTTTCTCATATTCGGGTGTCATGTGTTCTGGCTATAATTATCCTGATTTTGCGGGTGGACGGGCCCTGAAGGTTTCAGCCTAGCGGGGTTGTGGATTGTTATGTCCTTACTCCTGCTATGTATTTGCTAGTGTTGACGTCTCAGTCATCGTTTAATTGATATGTACCCCTTTAGTCTATTCGCCTGTTCACCTCCGCAATGTGCTCTGATGTGCGGTACCCGATGTGTGTACTCACTCTCTTGTTTGCTTCAAATAATAAAAATATATATAAAAAAAAAGGTTTGTAAAAAATGGCAGTAAACCCATCAGGCTCAGGGGATTTGAGAAGCTTAAGTCGAGCTATGGCCAAAATGACCTCCTCTACCCGAATCAGGCTATCTAGGGTAGAGGCCTGGTCGGATATTAAGCATGAGTGTGTTATGCCCTGACAGTACGCAGAAGGGTTCTGGTCAGGTATTGGTTGGGCAGCATAGAGATCTGCAAAAAAAACCACCCAAAATGAGCAAGCTATATCTACCTCACGCTTAAGCTCTGCACCCCCTTCAGCCAGAATGTAGCGATTTCCTGGCGCATTAGGAAACATCATCTCTGTCGTCCTGAGAAAAGCGCAATCTGTAGAAAAAAGTGTACAAAACTACATGTCCCAGCATCCTTAGGGTTGACATTAGTGAAGGAAGAAGGCGGTGCATTCTTAAGGGCCGCCCAGAGAACAGGAAAGTGCTTGTCAATTTTCCCTCGAGGTGTTGGAATGGCGGATGGTGCTCCCCGCCGGAGTTCAGCTTGAAGAAAGAAGAAAAGCTGTATTTCACTGTATGAATTCATCGAACTTTGTTTCCTGAAGGACTGCGGAAAAGACTCTGTTTTTGGTCAGGTATTCTTGTCAGTGGAAGCCTCACGAGGATAATTATCTTGTGTGAATATTTATTCACTTTGAACAAGCCCCCGAGTAGTAGCTGTACTTTTGAAGCATAGGCGCGTTTAAAAGGACATGCAAGATATTTGTTAAAGTGTTTATTTTAGAGGCGCGCCTGAAGCAAAGACGCCTTCTGTTCTAAAGCTTTCCTAGTGACAAGTTCTGTGAAGAAAAAAGAAAGACTGTTTTTCCCCGTGGCTGGCCTTTTTTGTTTATCTTCATCAGACTGTACCTGATAAAGACAAAGTTCGTGTCAGAAAAAAGCTTCAGCAACGCCGAGATTTGCTTAGTGTGGTATGAAGAAATACCATTAAAGAAGAAAAAAGTGCTGTTAGCTTCATGCACAGATTAAGGACTGTTAATGGTTGGAAATCATTAGAAGGGTTATGTTTCTGAAGGGATTGGATTCCGTGGACTCATTCTGCTCCTGAATACTTATATAAAGCAGAGAGTGTTATTACAGAGACAGCCTGTGGGCTCAGGGTGAGTAGGGAGATGAGCATAGAAAATATGTCAGTCTAGTTATTATCTATGCATTATTGACACACATTCTTTGTCGTCCTCCTGTAGTGTGCACATCTTTTGGGGTCTGCGCTGACGGCTGGCCGGGACCACGAGTGATACACTGAAGCCACAGCTACTTTATTATTTTTTCCCTTTCCCTTTTTTTCCCTGGGGGCACGGATTCACGCAGAGGTATTTATCTAGCCTCTGTGGGGGTTCGTGTTTCAGGGGACTAGGGGGGCTAACATCACACATCGTCTCCGCTTGGCGTCTGGAAGAGGTTAGTGGCTATTTTACTATTCTTGAGCTACAGCCAATCCTGATACAGAAGGAGTGGGACTATTGCTACCTGACGCTGTACGCGCAATTTGTGAGCCAACAAGTGGCCGTATCTATCCCCCCCTGTATGGAACGTGTGCTTCAAGCGAAGTGCATTGTGTTCCGCCCTATCCAGGTCCAAACTGGCCAGCTGAGCCTGTGCCGCTTTTAGTTTCCTCCAGATTCTGGGGGCCCCTGTCTGCTTTTGGATCCCCTCCAATTCCAATGCTTGCTTAGAAAGCTCCTCCCTCTTCTCCCTGCACATCCTGTTGTCTGCGGCTAACGTGGCTATAAAGTTGCCTCGAGCCACTAATTTGAGGGTTTCCCAAAGGGAGATAATAGAGGTGTCCTGTGTATCATTGACATCTAAAAGGTCCTCTAATGTTTTAGTAATGCGCGCGACAACTTCAGGACAGTGGAGGAGCGTGTCTCGGAGCTTCCAAGAGTATGATGGCGGAGGGGTGGGGGGAAACAGCCATTTTGTGGCCAAAGCTGCGTGGTCAGAGAGTGCCTGGGGCTCGATAACCGAGTCCTGTGCAGATGAGAGAACAGACCGGGTCGCTAAGAAATAATCTAACCTGGCGTAAATCCCCCGGGCATAGGAATAGAAGGTGTACTCGACGGTATGTGGATGGAAGTGACGCCACACGTCCACCAACCCTAAGTTGTGCAACCACTGTCACCGGGCGTCAGAAAGAGCCCCTGTCTGTCCCTGCCTCTGAGGCGAGCGGTCCAATTGGCCATCGAACACAATATTCAAGTCACCCCCTATGAGACTTTGCCGGTCAGGTGTAGATGTTAAGTCCCCACCAGCTTACGTAAAAATGCCTCCTAGCCCTGCTGGGGGCATAGATAGTGGCCAGTGTTAGTGTGTGCACCCCACAGGTCACGGAAAGTGCCAGGAACCTCCCCTCAGTGGGCTTCAGTTTTGATGGGAAATTCAAACCTTCCACGTTCAGGGTAAGAAGAACTTTGAGTATTATCCTGTGTTAGCAATTCTGCCTTTCCTGCATGTTCACCACCCCAGGTTTTTCATCTTTTTCTGGACCCATTTTTGGTGGCATTAGCACTTTGTGCACTGTGACACTGCTGTTCAGTGCCACATTATGTGTGCTCAGGTCTTAAAAAGGGATGGGTAAAATTGGTTTCACCCAATTGGTCTACATACCTTCCCTGTAAGGCCATGGTCAATGGTGTGAAAATTGCACTAGCTGCAGTGGAAGTTAAATGTCAAGGGTGGGTTACAGTAAATACACCAGTAACATATATAACGGACATATGCTGTGAGTAGCACCACTGTGCACTGTCTAAGCTACAATTTAACAGTACTGCAGTCACACATGGCATGGAACAAAAAATGCCCAAGCCATATTAAAAAAACAGTTTTTGATATCTTAAGAAGTCACCCTGGAAGTGTGCCTCACAAGCCCACAAGGCAGGGTGCCTAATATATAAAAAAGTGTCACACTGTAAATTTACAAAGTGCCCCGATTGTGACTGAAGGTTTAAACGCTATTTCCACTGTGTAGGCCTAGCTACATTTTCCATGTGACAGAGTGAGATGTGTTTAAAATATTTATTAGCTATCTTTGTTCGGAAAAATGCTAGAGAAACAATTTTGTTTTCCATTTAATTTTCAAAGCCGACCTAGATTATATATAACCCAAATTAATAACCTAAATTGTGACAGTAGAGTACTCAATCTGCTCACACCAGGCATCCAGTGTCGCATGAGCGTTGATTCCTAGTGCCCAAATGATCTATATGTTTAACAAAAACCAAGGAACTATTTTGAGGTCAGCCACCAACCATGTCAGCCATTGCACACCACAACTTCTGCTCAGCCGAAGATGGTAAGTCGGAAGTCTTGAACACCGGCTCCACAAGACCCCAGTTATAGCATACAAAATCCTGTGCTCCCCCTGAAGTTGAGACACAGACTGTGTTAGAGTTGACTTGGAGTGTCAGGTCTGCTACTGGCCCTCCATATTTGTGGCTCTGAAGACGTGAAGCGGTGAGCTTGTAGGACCAAAATATTGCAGGAAATTCAGAAGGAGGGATGACCGACAGCAGCAGGAGGTGCAGGATGATGGACTGCACATAGGCATCCCCTCCTGCTGGGATAAAACCAGGAAGAACTTGCCCGTCAACTCCTGTAAGATGTCCACTCTATGAAATAAAATTACCTTACTTCCGTGGCATCCTGACAAGCAAGCAGCTGCCCTGTGAGAATTCACTGTTGTGCGCAGTGAGGGAGTATGCCTCAGGGACCGATCCGGTGACCTGAGACTGCTCATGAATGATCACTGCTGACCCAAGAGTAACGCTGCACATTGAAACCATGTACTGTTTTTCTCACTCCAGACTCCCTGCAAAGATAATTAGCACACAAAGCGGCCATAGCTTGAGCCACTGGAATATTGGGGGCCATGAACGTAGTCCCGCAAGCTGGGGTGTGTTGCGCAGTAGAAATATTACTGCAGGCCTGGTACTGACATATATCTGGTGGAGTGGACGCTGTAATCCTGTGCATATTGTGAAACCTTCCCATGAAACACGTGAGAAGTGTCAAATGGGCAGGCCAACTCAAAGGCTTCAAACTTAATCTCTCTGGGACTCCTGGTAAGCGATTTCAACTCTAATAATGCTCTCGCTGCCCAATGGCGCTCGACCCTCACAGCAAGCATGGGCCAAACTAAGCCCCCAGAACAGCGCACTAAAATGAACCTGTACTTGGAGGTAGGGGGTGGCTGCAAGCACTATAAACAATGAGGAGATGATCAGCAGCCATCCTCAGTGCAGAGACGTCCAGTTCTCAGATTCTGGTGGCAATTGAATACTCAAAACAGACATTAGAACAGAAAATGGACACAGTATCCATTAAAAGTGGATCTCTTTTAGGTGAATGAGCACTAACTGGCAAAATAAATGTGGCTGAATTGGCCAAAGAAGTGTAAGGACATTGATCAACAATAGGCACCCTCACTGACTGTACAACTTATCAAGACAAGCAGCTCAAGGATGCAGAGGGCAAGTTGCATAGGTGCAATCTGCGTTATGTGGGATTCCCAGAGCGGGTTGAGGGAAGTGCCCCAGAACGGTTCCTAGAAAACTGGCTCAAGTATTCATGGGGGCCTTCACAGACTGTCACCAGTCTTAGTAGTTGAAAGACCCCACAAGTCCTTGATCCCCAGTCCACCCCCAGGTCTCCATCCAGAGTAATGATTGCACGCATACTCTATTAAGGGGACTGGGATGAAATCCTAAAATGTGCCAGAAGTCAGGAAGATCTCAAGTGTGAAGGGAAAACCATCCATATCTTCTCTGGGTACACCAAGAAAGTACAAGTCCAAAGAAAATTGTACCGTGAGATGAAGCTGAACATGAGAAAGCTGAATATACATTACATGCTCTTATTTCTGGTAAAGTTACAGGTCATTCATTAGGGCCGCACACATTTCTTTGCAAAGCAGGAAGATGTGTGGGGCTGGCTTGTGAGTGTCCACATGCTTGGGAACCTGTGGAAGACAGGAAGCAGAGAGCATGGACTCAGGAGTCACAACAGACCGTGTGGCTCAGTTGAACAAAGGTGGGACGTTTGCAGAAATAAATGATTCACAAATCGAGGGGCATCCAGATGGAACTATGGAACTGATTGACACTACATACTAAACTGCTGCTCGACTACGGGAGAAAGCTGTGAAGAGGATGCACTGGCAGAGAAGCAGGTAGACTGAAAGCCTAATATAGGTGGACAATTCTGTGGGGGATTTGAAATTGGGGGGGCATGATGAACAGCACAATATGATGACGGGGTACAGTATTGAAGTGAAACGCTGAATCATGTATGATGTGCGCAATGCTAAAACACAGAATATAAGGAAAATATGGAGGTCACATTACATGTGTGTCAGAGGAGGGTGCACAATACTCACCAATACCTAACAGGGAGGGAATATGAATTCTGATTGGAGGAGTTCCTGGGTAGTGCACTACCTTGTAGAGATCGATTTTACTAGGAAGAGTGAATAGAAACACTCGGGGGGGGGGCGGAAAGTCTTGAACTCCTCGCATGCAGTTGGTTGACTGGCTCCCAGGAATTAGAGATCTCCCTCCAGCTTAGTTGAATATTTATTAGGAGTTCTTCTGTTATAGGAACACAGGAAATATTTAGTTAATACTTCACTCCTGCGTTTGGAGTGATATGGGAAAGCCCCAGGTTTTGAGTTTGTGTAGTGTTTACCAGGGGGAGGGGGGAGGGGGGGATTGGGAAACATTGGGAAGGGTTGTTGAGAGGCTCATGCACATGATGGCAAGCATAGATCGAAGGTTTGCACCAATTATTTGTACTCTGTAATTATAAATCGGTGCTCCATGACGGATAGATAGTGGGGAAGGGAGGGATGCGTGTTCAAACCCTCCAGACATTGCCCAGGGACAATGGCTATTCTTCTTGAACATTAAATATGGCTTCCTGTAATGGCAAAAGGCTCTACATCTGCACTAAAGGATACAGAGAGTAAATACCTATCTTCTGAGCCATGGTATTAGAATTGCTATGTTGCAGGAGACTCACGTGACGGACGAGACGGCGAGTAAATTGAACAAGCATTTACAATGCAATAGGTCTCGCATTAATTAAGTTTGAGCTATTTGCATTGCTAAACATTGCAACACCAATTGCAACAAAAGTCTATAAATTGTAGGCCTAAAAAATGTGTATTTATTTTTGTAGCAATGGTGGCATGCTGCGCTTTAAATGAATATGTTTAAAAGTAAAGTGCGCCATACTGCTATTGTTACAATAGTTAATTGTGGATGCGTTAACAATTGATGTGTGCACTGATGGCTGGTGGTGTGTGTGTCTGTAGAAATTGTGCACTGATGGCTGGTAGTGTGTGTGCCTGGTGGAAGTGTGCACTGACGGCTGGTGGTGTGTGTGCTTGGTGGAAGCGTGCACTGATGTCTGATGGTGTGTGTGCCTGGTGAAAGCGTGCACTGACGGCTGGTGGTGTGTGCCTGGTGAAAGCGTGCACTGATGGCTGGTGGTGTGTGTATGCCTGGTGAAAGCGTGCACTGACGGCTGGTGGTGTGTGTGTGCCTGGTGAAAACACACACTGACGTCTGGTGGTGTGTGCCTGGTGGGAGCGTGCACTAACGGCTGGTGGTGTTTGTGTCCAGTGAAAGCGCGCACTGACGGCTGGTTGTGTTTGTGCCCGGTGAAAGCGTGCACTGATGACTGATGGTGTCTGCGCTTGGTGAAAGTGTGCACTGATGGTTAGTTCTGTGTGTGGTTGTGTGTGTGTGGTTGTGTGGTTTGTATGTGTGGTTGTATGTATGGTTGTATATGTGGTTGTGTGTGTGGTTGTGTGTGTGGTTGTGTGTGTGTGGTTGTGTGTGTGTTGATGTGTGTGTTGTGTTTGTGGTTGTGTGTGTTGTGTTTGTGGTTATGTGTGGTGGTGTGTGTGGTTGTGTGTGCGCCTGTGGTTGTGTGTGTGTGTGGTTGCCTGTGTGTGGTTGTGTGTGTGTGGCTGTGTGTGTGGTTGTGTGTGTGTGGTTGTGTGTGTGTGTGTGGTTGTGTGTGTGTGTGGTTGTGTGTGTGTGTGGCTGTGTGTGTGTAGGGTGGGTGAGGGGGCAGATAAGCATAATGTTGTCAGCTCTGAGGAGCACACAGTTTATGCTCATATTCTGAAGCATGTGCTTCCAGACTCCCTGCGTTATACTTTGCACTGCTGTTAAGCCTCAATAAATCCCAGGCACACTTCCGCTTTGCATCTATCGCCACTGAGAAAAAGCAGTGTACCAGTACATTGATTAATTGGCCGGCTGATGAAGTGCCTATGAAATCTAAATCATTTAATAAAATAACCCTCATGTTAGCTCCTAAAGTGACCCTCACATTATATCCTCAAATGACCTTCACATGAGATAATAAAGTGACCCTCCGGTGAGACCCGAGAGTTAGCCTCTTGAGATCCAAGGGTGATTATACCTGAGATGCCAAAAGAAGCTGCTGTGACATGTCCAGGAGCCACCTAAATTACCCAACTGTATTTACAAAAACTGCCGAAATATGAGAAAATATATGCAAAATAGGTCATGTGCGAGACCCCGACATGCCGCCCCTGCGCTAGACGATTACAAAAGTATGCACGTCTATTTCTGAGCTTTTAAACTCTCCTGACATAGAAATAGTGGTCTAACTAGAACATTATATCTAGGACCACTGGGATTATGTGGCAGTGATGGACCAAAGTATGACGCTAAATTATATGGCAAGAAAAGGCAAATTATGCAGCATAATGCAACACATTTTGTTATATTACTTAACTATTTTGTCTTTTTTACTCACGGTAACATCATCTGGGCAAAGATTTCACCTTATTAGCAGTACCTGTTTAACATCCAAATGCACAAATAAACAAATGAAAGATGACTAGTCAACTATTGTAAAAGGTCCTCCACTGCGCTTGAACTCATCGTCAAGCTTTAGTGAGGCTTTAGTGAGCTAGAAGCATGCAGCGCTAGGAGAAAGCAGCTGTGTGCAGAGCGAGGCGCTATGGGAGATAGATGTACAGAGAAGGAGAAGAGACGCCTTGTGCACAGAGCCATCAGGAAGGAAGCGAGGACTCGTGGCATCACCTTACAGTACACTCTTCATTTAATGCCATCCACATCAGCAGAGCAGAGGCCTATAGAGAGGTCCTGGCAGGCTCGGTTCAGCTCCCTGAATACTGGAGGGGGGGGGGGGGGGGGGAGATGCCTGGCTCTGGCTCAGCCCGAGGTCCTGTTGGCACCTCGAGCCCATGACGAGCTGAGCCTCCATGTGGCATTGCCTGCCCCTCTCCCCTTACCCCAGGATGCGGTGTAATGGCCAGACCTGCTGAATTTAGAACTGGGACTCGGGTTCGAGTCATGGAGTCGCTTGACATCCTATAGTTCTGTATGAATAAGCTTATATTCCCGGGACAATAAAAATGAATATTACCATGTGTAAGGTAACTGGAATGAATGACGCTCCTTAATAGGAGATACTCCCATCCAATACCTGGCCTCTCTGAAGAGAGCACGCAGCGATGGTCAGCTATGTGCGAGTGTGTGAAGGGGTGCACAGCGTTGAAGGAGGTTACAATGAGTTGAGAGGGGGTGAAGGGTGAAATAACTTGCAATACCACCTACCATCGTCCTGCCCTAACAGCCCCACATAATGCCTTAATTTGCTAAAATGTGAGGGACAGTACAGTAGCAAAAAGTGGATTGAAAGGATAACGCCAGCAGCGTGGGTAATGTAATAAAGGGAGTGGCTTAAATAACGTGCAAAAAAAAAAAATGTGCTTAGCTAGTGTGCTGCCCCACTTTTATTTTGGCTGTTTCTGTCATTGCATCCAGACATATGATACAACGAGTAGCAGCATACTGACAATAAGTCGGGTCTATTGGCTTTGTCAATGGTTGTTAGTTGCATAAGATAAATAAGCAGCAACGATGGCTGGGGCTATAGTTTGCGGCAGGGTTGGGTATAAAAAAATAAAATAAACAAGCGATGCGCGCTCTGTGCTGGGGGAGGGCCATTAAAGGAAGGGGGCGGAGAGAAGCCTGTGAGAACTCGCGCTGAAAGTTCAAAGAAAATCGGAGATCAAAGTGGTAGCACGCGCTCGCCCGAAGTGTCTGGTGGCAAATGGAAGCTGTGCACAATGCGCGTGGTTGTGCTCACATGCACTGTACACAATACGCATTTAGGAGCACTTTTCAAAGCCCTTACTTTATATATCGCAAGCATTGCTAACGCAATGGCTCAGCGAGACCTAAAAATGAAATGGAGTGTACAGATGTTCTCCTCAACTTACTACTATGCATAGGGGGGACACAATGTGAAAGGCCCCAGGGGTGCCCTTCCAACACAGGCACACACACGCTGATGTGGAAGGGAAATTTGAGGTTCTGTATGGGCTCCTAGATGGGGTTGAGATATGTTTGTTAAACTCTTATACACCTACTAGATCTAGTAGTACCATGTATGGATCTGCCCCACATTTGGACATGAGAATTGTATTCTGGATGGGGTAATTGACAGGCCTTCTCCCAGACACCATACAGGAATGACCCTGCTGTCTGATTAAGGGAGAGGCTAGGTTGAATTGATATCTATTGCACCATGCACCTAACATTCACTCCTGCCATTCCTCAACACATAACATTTACAGCAGGATAGACTGCATCCCGGTAATCAGAGAATTCAGTACCAGAATACAAAAAGCACAGTATTTAAATAGATTCTTTTGTGGGTACTCCCCGCTACTGGTGAATTGCGGTGATAATGCGAGGCAAGTGCAACCATTCACTTGGACGGTTTACCCAGAGTTCCTGAGGGTTGTAGTATTTTTTACGGATATCAGGGAAGCCATAGAAACATATATGGAACATAATTGGGGATCTACTGGCACAAGGGCGACAGAATAGGAGGCACTAAAACAGTGTTGAGAGGAAATGTATAAAAACTAATGATTCATGATTATTCTAAGAGTTTTTGATGCATGCCTTAAATGTGATGTGTGCCTCTTTATCAAAAGCATTTGGGATTATATGAAATGTTAGGTAAAAATAATTTTCTTGGAAGCCTTTGAAAGTAATTAGCAATACTTGTAAACTTGGATTGGGTAATATGTGTAACTGATAGGAAGAGATTAATTTTAATCTATGGTCAACGGGGGGTCATAATGTAATGTACTAACCTGATAAGGATCCAGTGGAACTCGCCTCATATAGATCTTTGTCCATGCTGAATATAGATACAAAAGGGCTGTCCAGGTGAAAGCTGCTAGACCTTTACCTAAAGGGGGGGGGGGCTTGTTCCCTGGAACCAATATAGCTTTATTCTGGGTCGCTATGCATTGATGACTCTCAAGCGCCATATTACATGTCATGGCAGGTTCCCCATTGGAATGTGCCATTGTAGCTCTTGATATTGAAAGATGCTGTGACTCTCTCAGTTGGGAGTACATGTTTAAGGTCTTGGCTAGAGTGGCTTTTGACCCTAACTTTAAAAAATGGATTAAGCTCCTCTTTGGGGATCCAACAGCAAGGGTCAGATCGGGTAGTAAGCTCTCATGAAAATTACCATAGAGAGGGGAACGAGACAGGAATGTCCCCTGTCACCACTACTGTTTGCCTCGGCCATATGGCTCAATCAATCAATCAATCAGGGGTTATTAAGCCCGCAACTCACCCGTCAGGGTCTCAAGGTGCTGAGGGGGGAAGGTGTCGCAGGTCCGTTTGCCAAAGAGCCATGTCTTGAGGGCCTTTCTGAAGGTGTTCAGGGAGGAGGCTAGTCTGATGTCTGCCGGGAGCTTGTTCCAGGTTTTGGCCACGATGTGAGAGAAGGATCTTCCCCCTGCTCTTGTTCTTCGGATGCGTGGGGATTTGGCCAGTGTGAGGTTGGAGGATCGGAGGTGTTTTTTGGGTGCGTGGAAGTTGGTTCTGTTGTTGAAGTATTTGGGTCCGGTGTTGTGTAGGCATTTGTATGAGTGAGTGAGGACTTTGAAGTTGACTCTTTTCTCCACAAGGAGCCACTGGAGCTTTTGCAGGTGTTGACTGATGTTTTCTTGCTGGGGGATGCCGAGGACGAGTCGTGCTGCGGTATTCTGTACCGACTGGAGTTTTCGTAGTAGGGACTTGTTGATGCCGGCGTATAGTGCATTTCCATAGTCCAATCTGCTGGTTTTAAGTGTGTGGGTGACTGTCTTTCTTGACTCCGGGGGGATTCATTTGAAGGTCTTGCGGAGCATGCGAAGGGTGTTGAAGCAGCTGGAGGGGACGGCGTTGATCTGCCGGTTCATGGTGAGGGATGAGTCTGTAGTGTAGTTCCTATAGTATTGTGGGTCAGGTGTTAGTCTGACTCTGTGCACCCCACCTCCTATGTTAGCCTAATTTGCATTAGCTAGCTCACAGTGCCACTACAATCTCCTTTTATCAGAGTGATTAGTTTTTGGCAACCTCAGAACACAACAAACCCTGATTCCTCAGACTCATGGAAACAATATACTACTTTTCACCCAGTCACTCGTGCTTGCTCATTTTGTCTCAGAGAGATACACGGACGAAACAGTCAAGCGTGTTTACAATAAGAATTTATTGTACCGTTGTTCTTCTAGTGTAAAATATATGCGCTGCTACAACTGTTACACAGTAGCAGAGATATAGGATCAGCAGTACAGTGAATAAAAAGGAATAGTACAGTTCTACCATTTTGCAATCGTCATGAACATATACATGAATATCAAATGCATTTATAAAATAAAGCGCATACTCCTAAGATGCCTGTCTAGATGTACCTAAGTGTAACTAGCATGTGAGTAGGTGTAAAAGAGCTAATAAGCCTAAGAGCCAAGAATCCCGCTAGGGTTTAGTTGAACCCCATAACCTGAATATTGAGAGTGTGGGACCTCGTCCTGATCTTGAGTTGGACACCCCGCAAGGGATGTTCAGACCACTGTCAGTTGGAGCGACTGCATGCAGGAGTCATAGTGTCTCTGGTCAGTGTGTCGGCCTTGAAGTCTCGGTTCCCGCCTTCCTACTGATAGCAAGAGGTGTTGTATTTATACAGTCCTTGTGTGTGTGCTAGCCATTGTTCAGTATTAAGATGACGTTGGGGATTAAACCTTGTGCATAGATAGGAGAGGTGAAGTATACCCCCTGCGTAGTGTTCTCATAAATTATTCATATGTGCTAAGTATGACGTCTTAGCACTATCGATTAGGAAAACCCTCCCTCTGCATGGAACTAGGTGAAAGGTGTAGTCCATAAAAGGCGTCAGTCCTTATAAGGCCTTATGTCCCTATAAGGCATTCTGTCCTTATTAGGAGTTATGTCCTAATAAGGCTCGTTCATATGAAATGAAGGGGAGATGATGTAGGGAAAGTGTACGATGTTCGCTATATTAGGGTACTAATATGAAATATAACACCCAATCCTCCTAATACTCAACAATAATAATATACAATTTGAGATGCACATTTATAATGGTGTCAGTGTATAAGATTATCAATGAGTCATTTAAAATGTTTCTAAACACGTTAAAAATCAGTTTAAAAAACCAGGAGAGAAAAATATTCACTTGAAATATGATTTTTGTGTTAAAGTACCTCAAATCACAGTCCTAAATGAGTTCGATGATACACTTTGAACTACTGCAAGTGTACTCAGAAGGCCATGCTTTGTTATTGAAAGTGTCAATTTGAGGAATTTTTATTGAAATGAAAGGGGAAAAAAAATCCAAATTTGTTACCAGCACACGATGAGCCAGATTTAGATGAAATGTCCTGGCTGGGAGACGCAACATTATCGCTGCCTGCAGCCGCAGGGGACAAACATTTTAATATCTCACATAGCACGTCAAAGGTGCTTAGATGAAATTCAGTGCTGGTGGAGAGGAAGCCGGTGCTGTATTCGATACCTCAGTGCCAATGGTGGAGCTGAAGTACAACTCAGTTGAAAAGGGCAGCAGCGGATCCTCGAGGAATGCATTTGTCAAGATGGAAATATGCTGAGGACAGAGTCGAGCATGGGACCGCAGTAGTTCCAGCCTGGAATCGAAGTCCGCTGGCATCTCCATTAGAGGTGTCAGACAGATGTCCAACTCGCATTCTCCTCCACAAAACAGGCATCGGAAAACATGTGCGATGCAGCACTTAGTTCTCAAAGGCGAGGTGCACCCAAATGTTGTACCATGCGCTCATGGTAATATCGCTTCAGAAGAGATTTTGCAATCTCGCTGGCGGTTGGTCCGTCCATTGTGTAGCAGGTAAATAACAATCAGGATTCCAGCAATTGCAAGCAGGATCAGAGGTAGACCCCCGAAAATGCTTCCAAATACGGAGTGTATAGTTAGGAATAACTCCGAGGACTGTCTGGAAGGTGCTAAGGGATCCTGACCCTATGCTCTTAAATAGGTGTACAATACCACTCGTATCTGACATCTTAAAGATACGACTCACCATTTCTACGAAATGTAGGGGGCAGTTGGTACGAATAAGTGCCTGTATCTCAGTCGAGGTCCTTGCGATTTGAAGTTCAAAGGTTTCTCAAGCGGAGGTTAAGGGTACGGTCTGCTGTAAAAGCATGGCTTTCATTCTGTTCAAAGCATCAAACTGTATAAAAGAAACATTCAGTGAAGGCCATAGCGGCGCCTTCCTGACTGTATTTGTCGGTGGAAACAATACTTGCATACTGCAAGTAACCCTGGTGTTCACAGTGACCAGATAAGCAATGCCCGGAAGCATATCACAGCAACCGATGCTGTGCTGTGGAGAGGTTTGAGGGGGTCGGTGGGCTTCCGAGGGATGTCGGCCAAAGGTGTTGTCCCATGCTGGGGGGGGGGGGGTGGTTCGACTTCTGTCTTCTCGGCATGGAGCTTGAGGCAGCTGTTGGTCATCCAGACTGCGACCTCCTGCATTCCTTTCTGGAAGTTGCCTGTGATTGGGGGTGCAGCCCTATGTGATGAGAGTAGGAAACACCCTGCATATAGTTTCAAAGATGCGGTCAACACCATAGTGTATCTGACTCAGAGTTGAGTATCTATCCCTGACGTCCTATTAGAACTAGATTTGTTTGCTGTAGTTTCGGGGCTCTGTATTAAGTAGCAGTGCTATATCCAAAGGCAGCCTTGGAAATAGCCCTCAGGCTGACTTACCTGCTGTCGGGATACCATGGGAACACAGAAGTTTTCAATATTTAGGTATCTGGATGATTTGTATTGACACTTTGCTCTACCAACTTAATATCTGCAGGGTCTTGCGGTACTTAAGGTCTCAATAAATACTTACAATTCACTTCACTGTTGATAATAGGAGAACAGCTTTGTCAAAAATAGTGCTTCTACCCCGCTGCCTACACATACTACAAAATACTATGTAGACTATGCTGAAGTCGATTTTCTGGAAGTTGGATAGCCTCCTTGTTTCACTGGTGGAGGTAGGAAAAAGGACTAGTCTGATTAAAGGTCCTGAAAAATGACAGAGAATGAGGTGGACTGGGTTTAACTGACTTGGAGCTCTACTGCATCACCTTGCAACTGCAGCATGCTGCTAAGTGGTGTGATGATGAATCAAACTGGGAACATTGACTTCTTGAAGATAACTTAGAAGAGGGCATATTACCAGTCTGGTATGATGCCGGGCACAAATCAGCTGGCAGACACCCCATGGGTGGCTGAACACATATACCTGTATAGGCCATGATAATTTGGGAACCAGACCAAATAAGACACTGTTTAAGGGTAATTCCAAAGAGGATAATACCAAAGAAACACCAGAGTCTTCTAAAAAAAACACTGAGATAAACAAAAAAACACAGGGTTGATCTCCGCAAGTGGAGTCCTCTGAAAAGCATTATAACTTGCATAACTTAGGTGAGAGGATGTAGCCTACTGGTTAGGGCGGTGAACTTCAAATCTGGGGAACTGGGTTTGAGTCTCGGCAACAACCCTCAACATCCTGTGATTCTGGGCAAATTACTTAATCTTCCTGTGCCTAACAAAAATTAATGTGTCCTCATGTAACACAACTGATGCTCATTTAAAGCTCTCTGATACCTAATTTCGGGTCAGATCGCGCTATATAAAACTTTGGGAAAAAAACCAAAAAAACCTGTGAAACAATTAAACAGCCTGATGGGTATCAGTATACTGATACATGTCCTTCTCATTCCTTTCAGGACTTACAAAGGGAAGATATAATAATGCCATCTTTCAACGTTCTTGTTCCTGAAACTGTCAAACAAGAGTATGTCATGGAGTTGGTCCTTGCACAAACCTGGCAATTGACTGTAACCATTTAGGCTGGACTCAAGACTCACCTTATCGCATAATACATAAGAGTTCCAGCCCATAAGTGCAACCATACCACCCAATACACGCACATTTGCAGTACCAAATTCACATAATGCAGGACTAATGAACATAGTGCGCAAAAAATACAAAAGAACTGTGGATATTTCTGATTTCTTTTTCTGCCAAACCTGAAAGCAGCGTTTGGACCGCATTCGCCGATTTAGGGAGTCAAAAACGATTTTTCCAACTTCCTCAGGAATATAAGAACAGCTGTTCTCTGCCAGAGTAACATCAATTTTACTTGAAATTTGCTCAGAAGCGTTGTCCTAAGTCGGAAATATACCTTACAGATGATGACTTAAACACAAATGTGTCCAGAGTAGATCGCATAGTTTTGGGATTTGCTGAGCTGGCTACAAACTCAACATCCATTAAAAAATGCCTGTCTTAGTGTCCTATTTTTGGGATATTTATTTTTATTTATTTATTTTTAGAAGTTTATAAAACGCACAGCTACCCCCAACAGGTGTGTCATGGCCCTAAGGCAGACGCAGAAGGTAGGTATCAAAAGGGGACTAAAGGTTGGTAAACAGCCAGGTCTTTAGAGTACGTCGAAAGATAGCTTCTGACTAAGCAGTGCGAAGGGAAAGTGACAAGCTGTTCCAAGCTTTGGCAGTGATCACTGCAAAGACTCTGCCACCCATTCTAGACCGACGAAAACAGGGGGTTGCCAGAAGGCGAAGGACTGTGCTTGAGGGGAGTCCAAAGGTAGGCTGGACCCCGCCCTTGGAAAGCCCTGAAAGCCAAGACGAGAGCCTTAACAAGAATGTGTTTGATGACTGGAACCCAATGGAGCTTCCTCAGATGGGGGGAGAGAATGACGAAAGGGAATTTTACATATCAATCTAGCCGCTGCATTTTTTTATTTTTTTATTTCAAAGCATTTTATTTTATAAAGAAATACAAAGAGTAAGAGGTACATAATATAATAAAGGTGATACAATTGAGGCAAGATAAGCAAACAAGCAAAGGCTAAACGTGAAGAGTAAGCATAGTAAATGAATTCCCGAATAAAAGTAGCCTGTTATAAACAGAGAGATTGATTAGGTAAAGGCTAATATCAAATCACTAAACAAATGTATCATTGTCAGCTGTTATAATCGGGGTCAGGGAAGGAAAGAGAAATAAAGAAAGAAGAAAGAAAGAGAGAACCAAAGGAAAGACTGAAAGAGACCGAAGACAGGAAAGAGAAAGAAGAAGAAGAAAAAGAAAAAGAAGGATTCCCAACGGACAAACCCGACACACAGAACACAAGACGCCAGTCAAAGAGACACATCAAAAGAAAACTGAGCAACCAACCCCTTTGATGACAATTCCATATAATCATCCAAAGCTTTCCACACTCCACTAGAGATAGATGGAGAAAGGTGAGCTTGATCAACCGAAATGTGAGCACTACGCAGAAAGGAGACCCAAGCCCACCAAGTATGATAAGATATGGAGGAAAAGGATTTCCAATCCATAAGTATGACTTTCACCGCAATAGTCAAAAGGAGATCCATCAACTGCAATTCCAGTGGATCCAAGGGGAGAGGAACAGGGGCAGCCATTGGACCCAATAAAATTAATGGAAACGAGAGTTGGAACTTGATACCAAAGATGAGAGAGAGATGTTTATGAATGAGGTTCCAAAACGGCTGGAGAAGGGAACAATCAAAAAACATATGCTGAAAATCGCCCGGCAATAATCCACAGCTCCAGCATAAATTGTCATCTTTGAGATTGAGCGAATGTAGACGAACAGGCGTCCAATGAAGGAGGTTGATAGAGAAAAATTTAGATTGCATTAATGATGGGGCGATTTTATTGCGAAGAGAAAGTTTACCAATCAATTGCCAGGTGTCTGAAGAAATATGATCCGTAACTCCATGATCAAAATGATGTAACCATTTTTGTTGAGCAACCGTATGTGAGGGTAATGAAACAGATGATAAAAATGTATACATTTTGGAGGCTACGTGACCAGATTTAGTCCAGATATGAAAAAGAGAAATGATAGGAGAGGTATGATGAAGACGTACCTTAGCAAGTGCCACTTTAATTTTAAGAAAGGTATAAAAAATCTAAGTTAGTTAAAGAATGTTGTTGAGCCATGGTGGAAAAGGGTAATGGCTCATTATTAGCACCATAAAGATGTTTAACAAGGGAAATTCCATTAGCCGCCCAATAGGACATGAGAGTGGGAGTAATATTGAGTTTAATTTTAGAGTTCCGCCAAATAGACACCCACCTAGTTTTATGTAATGGGATTGCCACTTTCTTGTCTACTCTGCGGATCGCAACAATTGTATCAATAATGATAGAACGAGAGAACAGGATATGTGAAGTAGATGTGGTGCAAAAGGAGGCAGTCGGCAAAGGAGACGCTAATTCCTGTTCTATTAACAGCCAAGAGGGAACATGAAAAGGTGGAGGAGAGAACCATAGAGCACCTTGAGAAGCCAAAAACGCAGTTTGGTACTTTTCCCAATCAGGAAAATTGCAACCTCCCATATCACAAGGTTTTCGCAAGAATTTGTAAGCAATTCTAGCACGTTTGTCATTCCACAAAAATTTAGAGGTCAGAACATCCAGTTCATGAATGAAGGAATCTGATAACTTAACCGGAAGCATGGATGATACAAAATTAATAATGGGAGTTATCATCATTTTAAGAGTCTGGAGGCGGCCCCACCAGGAAATATGTTTCGGGGACCAAGTATCCAAAAGACGACGCACTTTAAGAATAGTTTGAGATTCGTTATAGGCAGCAGTGGCATGTAAGGTAGAACAGAAATAAATACCTAAGTATTTTAAATGTGAAGACTGCCATTTAAATCCCACAGAGCCCATATGTGAAGGGAAACAATAGGCATTCAAAGGGAACATTTCCGTCTTATCTTTATTTAAGGTATAGCCTGAAACCTTTGAGAAGAGGGAAATGGTATTTGAAATAGCAGGAATTGCTAAAGCGATATCGTCTGAGAAAATAAGAACATCGTCTGCGTAGGCAGCAGTTTTAATACAGTGAGGTCCAAAAGAAAAACCTTTAATGTCTGGGTGTAACTGAATCAATCTGAGAAGAGGATCAATAGATAATAAAAACAAAAGCGGAGATAAAGGACAACCTTGTCTAGTACCCTGGCGAAGATTAAAAAAGGACGACGTAGCACCATTAACTCTAATATTAGCTCTAGGTTGAGAATATAAGGACATTACCATATTAATGAAGAAGTCACCAAGGTTATGTGCATACAAGACAGCACGAAGGAACGGCCAAGAGACCTTGTCAAAGGCCTTTTCAGCGTCAAGGGCCAAGGCCGCTGCAGGGAGTTGAGATCGTTTAGCTGATCCAAGAATGTGACAAAAAGTGCGTATATTATCGCGCGCAAGACGACCCTTCACAAAACCAGTTTGAGAGGGATGAACAAGTTGAGGAATAAAGGATTCTAATCTTTTGGCCAGGATTTTGGCAAAAATCTTAGCCTCCATGTTGAGAAGAGAAATAGGACGGAAGTTTTTGGGATCCGAATGATCTGTCCCTTCTTTTGGAATTACTACAATAGTAGCTTCAGCTGCAGTTCCAGAGACAGACCCATCTTTAACAAAAGAATCAAAGACAGATTGCAATTTGGGAACAAGCGCAGGAAGAAAAGTTTTATAAAATAAAATAGGATAACCATCAGGGCCCGGGGCTTTGCCAGAACGAGTAGCTTTAATTGCGGTAATAATTTCCTCAGGGGAAATTGGGCCATTTAGAGAAGTACGATCATCTTCAGAAATCGACTGCACCGGAACAGATTTTAAAAAGTCCTGACATTGCTCAAAAGAAGATTGATTAGAAGGGGTATATAAGTTATTATAGAAATCACGAAAAACTTCAAGAATTTCCCCAGTCTGAAATTTTTTAGAGCCCGAGTGGTCCGTAATAGAGGAAATTTGAGAGGACTTAAATGAGGAATCTTGAAATTTTAATGTAGCAGCAAGAATCTTCCCAGCTCTATTCTTTAACAGTAATCTTTTGGATTTCTGCGCTTGAACTCCAATATGGGCTTGTTTGGTAACTATAGTATTATATTTGTATTTTAATTGTTTTATTAACTGTAGACAGGATGTATCCCTGGATTGTCTAAAGGTAGATTCCAGATTTTTAATTTCAGTTGATAAATCTGTAAGCTCTTTTTTAATAGCAGAATTCCGTTTGGACATACATTTAATAACCTGACCACGGAAAGTGCATTTAAACGAATCCCAGAGGACGATTGGGGAAGAGACTGAACCTTCATTCTCATGGAAAAAAGTTTCTATTGCATTAGAGAATTCATTAACCGGAGCAGTATCATGCAAGGCTTCTGTATTTAATCTCCAGGAGCGAGCACGTGATTTAGGAGCAAAGGACATCAATGTAAAAGTAACCGCGGCATGATCAGAAATCAAAATAGGATGAATAAGCGGAGAAGAGGAGGACGAAACAAGAGAAGAGTGAACAAGTAAATAATCAATACGAGAAAAGGAAGAATGAGGTGAAGAAAAGAAAGAAAAGTCACTACCAGTGGGATTGTGAAGACGCCATATATCTTGAAGCTGAGTGAGGGAGCACATGTTAATCATTTGTTTATGAGATTTTGGAGGACAAAACTGAAAAGCTGAATTCCTGTCCAAAATGGGATCCATTGGTAAATTAAAATCACCGCCAACAATAAGATTCCCAGAACGCGGGGTATCATGTAATTTTTTGGTAATCGATGTCCAAAAGGTCGGATCATCAATGTTAGGGGCATAGATATTCATCACATAAAGATCATTAGATCCATCAGACAATTTAGTGAACAACCAACGACCTTCAGAATCGTGATCAGAAGAAATTATAGATAAACCTGAATTCTTTGAAATTAAGGTTATAACCCCATTTCGTTTACCAGAGGCCTCAGAACAGCAAACATCAGAAACCCATTCTTTCTTCAGAAATAACGCCTCTCTGGTAGAGACCTTGGTCTCTTGAAAAAGGATCAGGTCTGAAGAAAGAGATTTACAATAATCTAAGACTTTTGACCTCTTCACCGGATGATTTAAACCCTTAACATTAAGGGATAATACATTCAAGCCCGGCATGGAAGTACATAAAAACAGAGAAAAGACACCATAGATGAAAGAGAGACAACCAACCACACAGAGACAAGCACCCAAACAGCAAACATAAAGAGCAAAAAGGGAGAATCCATGTGGGAAATCCATGTGGGAAAAGAGACAGAAAAGCAGAAAAGAGAAGAGAGAGAAGAGACAGCAGGGGAGGTCTGAAAAAGACCAAATTCATACTAGGGAGAACGTGGAAAGGCGAGCAATGGACCCGTACAAGGAGGGAGAATAATTGATATCAATAGCCCCAATAGAGTACTAGCTGATAACATTGAAGTAGGAAATGGGAAGAATCAAAATAGAAACAAATATCAGCATAATAGTTTAAATAAAAACAATCCAACAAGTAAAACTGTAAAGCCACATTGAGTTAGGAACCAATAGCAAGTGTGTAACATATAATATATATTAATACTAATCAATCTAAAATTGAAAACTACAATATGGTAAAGTAAAAAAGAATACGCAATGCCATGAAGATAACTATGTAAATCCGAAAGAAAAAACCGTCAATTAATGAACAATCTTTAACTGTATAAAACGTACGATACGTAATTGAATTTGAAAGTGCAAGAAGATATGAAAAATAGAAGAAAAGAAAGGAGGAGAATAGGAGAATAGAAAGCGAAAAAGAAAGTGAAGAGGTGATACATATCAGAGAAAGGCAACTGGTATTAATAGACAGGTATCAAACAATGAAAATGTCCTGAGATGAATATTGACATAAAATATATAGCCACTAGAGCTGAACACAAGATAATGAGAGTTAAATAGTGACTGACTAAGAGGCAATCAATATACAGAGTAATAGAAATATTAGTCAATCTAATATCGAAAAATACAATATGGTAAAGTAAAAAAAAGAATACACAATTCCATGAAGAGAACTAAGTGAATCCTAGAAAGAAGTAAGCAATTAATGAACAATCCTTAACTGCATAAAACGTACGATATGTAATTGAATTTGAAAGTGCGTAAACATATGAAAAATATAAGAAAAGAAAGGAAAAGAATAGGAGAATGGAGAGCGAAAAAGAAAGTGAAAAGGTGATACACATTAGAGAAAGGCAGCTGTTATTAATAGACAAGCATTAAACAAAGAAACTGTCCTAAAATGAAAATTGACATAAAATATCTAACCACTAAGGCTGAACACAAGATAATGAGACGTAAATAGTGACCGATTAAGAAGCACTTAATATATACAGAGTAGGAAAAGAGTACAAAGAAGAAAAATAAGATAAAGATAATAGAGTAAACAAACTGACATTGAAAGAAGTAGAGAATACAGAAAGGAGATATACTAAGGAGAGGAGTAAAATAGAGCAAATAGAAAGAAAAAATAGAAAAGTAAACAACAATAATAGTAAGAAATAGAAGCAGTATAGAAATCTAAAAGGAGAAACTAATTAAAGGGGAAACAAAGAGAAGGCAGTGCAGACATGAAACAGAACGGAAAAACTCCATTAGCGTAGTTAGAAATCAATAATGGAATATACGATCAGCAGGAGAAAGAAGAGGAAACGTAGGAATACAGAAAACCACCATAAAGGGGACAAAAGGAGACATTTCAAGTGCCCGAGGCACCAGGATCCTGCGACGTCGCCCTCTGAATCTCCATCTGTATCTCCAACTGGTTGTCCAGGAAGGTAGCTAAATCAGCCGGCTCATCGAAAATTCTGGAACGTCCCTTGTAGGTAATGCGGAATTTCGATGAACCAGAAAAGGAAAAGGGAATGTTCATCTCAGAAAGACGTTTCCGAAGATTAAGGAAGCCCTTCCTCCTTATGACTGTATCCCTGGCAAAGTCCTGAGAGATTGAAATTCGATGTCCTTCCCAGACGACATTTTTAGTCTTGCGTATATGAGAAAGAATTTGTTCGGTATGTTGATGACGCAGTGGCTTAAAAATTATTGCTCTTGGCTGGGTTGCAGACTTAGACCGAAAAGTTGGAACACAATGTGCTCTTTCTATCTCAAAATCTCTTTGGAATGAGATTTGTAGAGTGTCAGGAATCCAATGATATAAGAAATCAATCATAGACGAAGATGATTTCTCTGCATCCTCCGGCAGACCAAAAATGCGTAGATTAGATCTACGATTACGGTCTTCCTGCTCAGTGAGATCTTTTCTCAATGCTGCCATTGAACGCTCCAAGTGGCTGAGGGACCTGGATTGCTTCTGCATATTATCCTCTGTGCAACTGATAGGTGACTCCGTGGCCGACACACGAAGAGAAAGGGCTTTGAAATCATCCCTAATAGCGGACACCTCCACTTGTAGTAAATCCGTATTAGTCTTTGTTGACTGTGCAATATCATGCACCTCATTAAGGCGCGTTAAGATTGTGGCAAGAGTAGAGTTGGTGTCCGACTGAACAGACTCAGGCGTAGGAGACAATGACTTAAGTCTTTTAACCTTTTCAGCGCGACCGCGATTCCCCCTCCGGTGCTGGGCCCTAATAAAAACGGGCGTGGTCATGACGGAACGGTTCCGTCATGAGCACAGCTCAACCGTAGCTCATGACGGAACCGTTCCGTCATGAGCATCGAAGGGGTTAAGTTAGGATTCCTAGGTGAGAAAATGAAGGATTTTACGGCGCATGTAAAGCTTACCAAAGCAGGAAGAAGACACCTGTCTAATTTGAGATTTACAGGAAAGCTGATTATCAAACCTGAAGCCGAGGTTCCTGGCCGAGTCCACAGGTTTGGGAGGAGGATTCAACTCGGATGGTCACCAGAGCGTCGAGGGAGGAGGGCTTTTTTGGTGGAAGAAAAGAACTTCGGTTTTGTCCGAGTTGAGCTTGAGAGTATTCAGTGACATCCGTGAAGAGATGTTACACAGGCAGTGTCTAAAATTGGCAAATGCAGCTTCATATTGATCTTCAAAGGAAAACACCAATTGTGTGTCATCGGCATAGGAGATCACTCTTACCCCATAAGATTCAACCAGAGCCGCAAGGGGGGAAAGGTAGACGTTAAAGAAGAGATGGCTCCGAGCCGAGCCCTGGGGGACCCCATAGCACAAGGGTTTCTCATCTGAGACAAAAGGGTGGAGAGATACCAGTTGTGTACGGTTACTTAGATAGAACGAATCCAAGAGGAGGGGTGCCTTGGATCCCTAAGTCGTATAATGTCTCTAGCAGGATGGAATGTGAGACTGTGTCGAATGCTGCGGACAAGTCAAGAAGCACCAACATGGCTGCTTTGCCTGAATCCACGCATACCTGAATGGTCTCAGAAGCTTCTAGGAAGGCTGTCTCTGTACTTTAGCCGGAGCTAACCCCGGACTGAGAGTCATGAAAAAGATGTTGCGATTCCAGATAACTAGAGAGCTGTTCCTGTACTAATTTTTCCAGGACTTTAACTGGCGCTGGTAAAAGAGAGATAGGTCAATAGTTTTTATAGATTGCAGGATCGGCATCAGCTTTTTTAAGATTCGGAAGAAGAAGGGCCTGTTTCCAGTCTAAAGGGAAAATACCGGTACAGAGAGAGGAGTTGTAGATCTGGTTCAGGGGAGCGTTGATGAGGGGGGCTAAGATACTAAAGAACTGAGCCGGATTCTTAGGTTAGCCGGATTTACATGTTAAATGTTTCTGAAGTGAGGAATCGGAGGAAATGGGGTGGAAGGTGGTCAGAGCATCACTGGTAGCTGCCCTGGTATCAGGGATAGGAGGATGAGGTGGCGGGGCAAACGTTGAATATATATCCAGGATTTTGTCATGGAAGAGGTCAAATAGCCCATTGCATAGATCCTGTGTAGGAGGAACAACGCTAGAGCTGGCAGCCGGTTTAGCAAAGTCTTTTACAATTTTGAATTGGGTTTTAGATGAATTACCAGCAGTGTGGATTTTGCTAATAAAATACTCTCTCATTGCAGAGCGTTTGAGCGTATGAATTTTTTTATGGCGGCTTTATAGTCTGATTTAGCCGTGGGATCATAGGCTACTCTCCAGCTACACTCTAATTTCTTGCAACGGCTTTTCTCTGCCCGAAGCACCGAGGTAAATCATGGGGCTGACAGTTTTTGTATACGAGAGTTAGTGGGTTTAAGGGGGGCCACAATATCTATAGCAGAAATGAGCTAGCTGTTGAAGTTTGAGGAGCCGAGGTCCGGGACACCTGACAGCTGTAGGGGGGTAGAGGTAAGCACAGGAGTCATGTTATTATTAGTAATTTTAAACCATTTCCTTCAATAATCCAAGTTGATAGAAGGACTAGAGGTCCGAGAAGGCAGTGCCACGCTGAAAGGAATACAAAAATGGTTGGACCATGTGAGTGGTAAGGGAGGAGCTGTAGCCAAGTTGAGGTTGTTGGTAAAGAGTAGATCCAGCGTGTGACCGGCCCGATGTGTGGGGCCAGAACCTGCTGGATCAAATTAAGGCCCTCTCAGGTCTCTATAAGCTGACGGGCTTTTGTGCAATGTATGTCGTCCACATGCACGTTGAAATCCCCAAGGACCGTAAAATGGGTGTGCTTAAGTGGCAGGTCAGCAGCAGTATTATAAAGTTCTAATAGGTGCTGGGCATGAGAAGTAGGGGGTCTGTAAATCAGAATTCCGGTCATTGCTATGTTAGGGGCTATATTTATACTAAAGTACATGGCTTCTAATGGCTCCATATTTGAGAGTTTCCTAAATGAGATTTCCCAGCATGAGTGCAGACACACTGCAACTCCACCTCCCGCTTTGTAATCAGTCCTATTCACCCCAGCTAACTGACAGTCATTTGGAATGGCTGGTGTGAGGTCGGGATTAGAATGGTCCCTGATCCAAGTTTCGGTCAGGAACATTAGGTCCCAGGAATGTGCTTCTAGGAAAAGCCAGGTGTTGTCTGAGTGGCGGGGAAGAGATCTGCAATTAGGCAGACAAGCTTTTATGGGCCGGGGGTGAGTAGGGTTCCCATTAGGTTTGTTCGGTGGAGGAGTCTTAGTTGTGAGCGGATGAAAGGGATCAGATGTTGTAGTGTAGTTCCTATATTGCCAATAGGCTCTGCGCATTGGAATAATATATCCTATAGATGTGACGTAGGACTTATGGCGACTAGGTCTCTATCGAATATATTAAACTTAATTGTGAGTGCCAGCTAGCTCAGAGGTCACTAGAAACTTTCTCAAATAAACAAGAAGGGATTAGTTTCTGACAGCCCCATAAACATGACAACTTTGTTTCCCCAAGATAAAACCGATCTTCAGAGTCGTGGAAACAATAGATAGATATTTTACTCAGTCATTCGCGCATGCTTCGTTTCAAGAGAGTTTGCAAAGAAGTAGATAGACGGGCGTTTTCAATAAAAGTATTTATTGAACAGTCTTCTTTCTCAAGCTGAAGAAATGAACTGCTACAATCGTAATACTGGTTGCAAAGTATAATGCGTACAGTAAAAAGAGTAGGATAAAATAATACTGTAAACGCATTGTATGGCTCCTAGACCATAGATGAATTCATACATAAATAACAGAGGCTAAAAAGTACTAAACTGGTGCATCTAAAATATGCCTACCTCGGTGTACCTAACCTAAGCCTAGTATGAGGGAGGAGTAAGTGAGGTGTAGCATAAATGTAGTATTCTTTGCCAAGAATCTATCCAAGATTTCTCTAAGGGTCTAATCAGCTCCGTACCTTGGTTTAAAATGAAGAAGGTCAGGCTCAGAACTCCATTTCCCAACTACCCGCAAGGGTGGCTTGGAAATACTGGAGCTGGATTTCTCAGCAAGAGAAAAGACAGCGTCTCTCTCAGTGCGTCTGCTGGAGGGTAGACTTCCTTCAGCACTTGCTGTAGCAGGATGCGTTGGGCAAGTAGATAGTCGAACTGCTCCAAGCCACTGTGTGTTTGCTATGGCAAGTGTGGGCATATTTATACCTTAAAGGTGCCGAGTTTGACGTAAAAGTGGACATAATAACGTCATCAAAGAGTCTCAGTTCTTTGAAAACTCCATAAGTTCTTGGACAAGTCAGTGTTCGAGCAAGAGGAAGTCCCTAGCTGCTGTAGCCGAGTTTTCCAAGAAATCCTTGTGGATTTTCAGAACTAGTGGAAGTAACCCTGCCGTATTTGGACTGCATGAGCTATATCTAAATATGGTTATGATTTCTATGCCTAGATAAGGATATGGTGATTTATACCTATATAAGGGCATGAATCAGGAAAATTACAGTGGGGTCCTAAAATACTATACAACACCCACTCCACGTTTATCATGTTCAACTAAGTTCAAGCACTAAAACATATTCTAGAGTATGTGTTTTTCAATCCCACCCCAAGATCCATACAAAATGCATTTTGAAATGGTTGTACACGAAAGAAAAAGAAAAAGAAAATGAGCATTTGTACTGAAGGCATTAAAAAGCAATGATTCCATCGTAAGCACATAATATCATATTGGAAATGCTAACCGAATGAATCACGAAATTACATTTATGAAATGGCTCTTATTTACAGAAGAATAGTCGAGACCATCCCATAGCAGAATATACAAACTGTTTTGGTTTGTGAATTAGGTCAATATTGTTTCTAGGAAGTATTCAAAGAATTCTTGTTCTCTAAGAATAGTTCTACTTTAAGCAGATTGCTTTGTGCCAAAGTTCATTGTGTTTGGAAAAAGGCCAAAATAGTTTGTAAAAAAAAATTTGAGTCCCAAAGTTAGAAGTTTTGTTATGAAAAAGTGAAGGTCGAATTTCAGAGCTGAAAGAATGCTGGGTGCTAACTTCAAAAGTTATTCTCGGTGTCAGGAGAAAACATTAATTCGTCTAGGCTGGCAAAGAAATCGTCTACCACATTAGATGAAAGTTGAACCACTTCATTAAGTAGATCAATCGTACACAGATGAGAAGCATATCCGTCAGCGTCAGTCGCATTAGCAATGTTCGCAGTTGATGGTACCTGTGTGCCTGGTGGTCCGTGTATCACACCGACAGCCGGTGAGATCTCAATGAATGCCGTCATCAGGATTGGTAGCCTTTGTGGGCAACACAATACATGAGCCGTTACCGGACCCAGTAATGCGTCAACATCCGTTGGCATAGCTGATGGAAGTGTTAGACAGATGTCCAACACGCATTCCTCTCCACAAAGCAGGCACCGTAGAACAGGTAAGATGCAATCTTGTCAGATTGGTCTGAATGACAGGAACCGCGTGTTATTTAGATCTCTCAAACGAGCCAAGCCAAGGATCTGTGTTATGAGTTCACGATACTGCATTGCCAGAAGAGCATTCTCCATGGTAATTTGGGTATCGTTGGTGACTGGACTTGCCATAACGGAGCAGGAAGAATAAAAATAGTATCCCTGCTACGAGTCCCAAGATGAGAGGCAGGCCGCCCAACACAGAGTGCAAGAAGTTATGAAAAATGCCCAGGACTGCTTCAAAGGGTGCTAACAGTCCGAAAAAATCGTCTTAAATACATGTACAATGCCACTGGTATCGGACATGTTTAAGATACAACCTAACATTTCTGCGAAATGTATGGGGCAGTTTGTTGATAATAATGCATGTATCTCCGCAGAGGACCTTGTAACTTGCAGATCATACGTCTCTCTGGACGAGGTCAGTGGCACAGTTTTTTGTAAAAGAATGGCTTTCATTCTGCTTAAAGTATCAATTCGTACATAAGAGATGTTCAGTGAAGGCCATAGTGGCGACTCCCCATCTGTCTTAGTTTTTGGAAACAATACTTGCATACAACAAGTGACCCTGGATGACACAGTTACGAGATAGGCTGTTCCTGGCATCATTCCACAACAGCTTTGATCATTCAGCGTTATGTAGCTTCCATTGGAAAGCTGCCTAAAAATTGGATCTATAACTGCTGCCGGGGAACCCTGCAGGTGGCATGATAAGTTGTTTGAAGAACCCTCACAGGCTCCATGGAAATTAATGCCTTGACATAGAAGTGTTCCGCTTAATGTGGTTTTGCAATTTTTACCACTAAGAAATACCTCTTTTTCCCCACTCCAACATTTGTGTGTGTATGTTAAATCCCAGGTCGACTTTATGTACTCTTTACCCAACCTTTCATACAGGCCTGCTGGTATCTGTTTTAAGCAATACTGAAACTGGAAAATCGTCACTGGTATCGTGATGGTGCCATGTATTATCCATTCAACGGCTGGTTTCTCAGAAACGGTCAATGGTAATCTCTCCAGTTTTTCTATGCTCAGCACCGTATAGTCTACTCCCCTCTGTGCCAAAGAGATCTGTAAGGTTAAATACAGTAAACAATGACGTGGTGTTGATTAGACACCAAGGCACATAGCCAGAACAAAGGTTTTGTAACGCCCAGCCTAGCAGCATTATAGAACGTAATTGAGACTGGCTTTGTTGTAACATTAGCAAGTCTTGTTCCATTATGTCTATGGCAGAGCATACGATGCTGTCCAAAGAATAAATTCTGGATGACAGAGTTGTTAATCCATTGTCAACTACAGAGAGTGCTTTCTCTAAATTAATACGATCAATTTCTCGTATTCGTTTTGCAGTGTCCATTTGCGTGACTTTCCATGCTTCATTATAAGCAGCGTAAATACCTGCCTATATGAAACGTTTATGATGTGGTTTGCAAGGTCCAAGTAGGAATTCTTGTAAGTCAATGTAATTTTTAAGTAAAGTTAAGTGTTGTTTTATTTCTGGGAGTGTGGATTTTTGTGGCCACTCAAGGCACAGTTTTCCTACACTGTAAGATGTTATTATCCCTGGATGTTGTCTCTGGACATATCTTTGATCTGGCCTAGTTATTGTAAACCCTTGTGTTTTGTTCAGGAATCTAGCTTGACAGTTATTCGTGTCTGTGGGCCAGATTAACCATTTTTTCTATTCAGGATTAGTTCTGGTTTGTTGTAAAATATAATTTACGTCTACCTCTTCATCTGTAGTCCTATTACTATCTGGTGTGGGCTTAGGTATGGACGGTTCGTTTAAATCTTTTATCTTAGCCAGGCCAAGACAAGATGTCTGTTGAACAGTTTCATTTAAGAACATTATTTGTTCTGGGATGATGCAGACTCTGAACAATGCTTCTAAACCTTGTACCTGCCAGTCTTTTGTGCCCCAGACAGTTTTTGTCTCAATGTTGTCCTTCCAAAAGTCAAAGCCTAATGTGGACAATTGAGCATAAAAGGCCGCAGAATGAATTTGCTTAGTATTAGTTAACATATTTTTCATGCCTGTCTTATTAACATTTTTAAAGTAAAAGGTTTCTGGATTTGTGACATTGAAGCCTGAGAAGTATGGAAATTTTCCATAGAATGTTCAGAGCTACCTTTTGGTGGCGTTGGACAATGTTCCCATTGATTATAAGTTAATACATTTCTAGGATTTGCAGATTTGTGCAGATAATGATGACCAAAATGATTAAAACAATACATTTCTTCATAATGTGATTAACCTTCTAAGTATTCATGTTTTGCAAATTTTTGCTGACATTTCTAAGTCTGCCTTCATGTTATTAACAGTTTCAAAGTCCCAATCATCAGAAAATGTACTCGGTGAAACAAAATCGTTCAAGGAAACCTTAAATTGGTGTTGAATCTTCAGCAGCTCTACCGGGCCATAAATGTCATAATCAGTTCTATCCCATGCTATTGCACCAGGTAGAGGAACGGCTGTGATGTTCACTGATGACAGGTCTCGTTGTTCACGATGAGATGATTTGTGTGTCTTCAAGAGCAAGTTGATGGTCTTATTTGCTGTGTCCATTTTACTATATTTCCCATCTATAAGCTTTCCCAAACTCAAAACAAGAATGAGCCATAGTAGGAGAAAAAGTACACCTAACACAATCCAAAGTTCAGCCCATTGTGATACCAGGTATGTATTTGTAAGCTGGTGAAAAAGTTTTGTTACTTGTTCCTTGAAAGTTTTGTTTGTTGGTGTTGTTTCAGGCTCACTGGGATCCTCAGAAAAGGTATCGAAGTTGGTGAAATCGCCAGAGGCAGTTCTATCAATTGTTGGTATTACATCCGGATTATTTGAAATCGCTGGAGCTGCTTGTTCCCTTGACATGTTAGTATAGTCAGATGCTACATCATTGTAGACGGGAGTTTCTTGACAAACTGTTATTTGGGTTTCAAGAGGCACAAGTTCCATGGCTTTGTTGCATATTCCTTCTTCTCTCACTGCAGATTCTTCAAAGGTGATGAGTCTTTCAGTTTGAACCTCTTGGATGGTAGCAAGATTTGGTCGTCTACTACACATTTGGAGACCACTGGGCCTACTACTTATTATCGGTCACATGGTGTGGTTTTACCAGATCAATTGATACGGACCGGTTCTCCTTTCTTCCAGCAAGTGACGGCAGTAACACTGTTCTTGATCCGTGGATTGCTAGTACAGGTACTGGTTTTCTGTAAGAAGGCCTAAATTTCTTCTTATCGGCTATTTTTTCTCTGGACCAGATACTCAAACTTTGGAATCCAGATAGGTCTTGCTGGGACAGGAGGTTTTCCTTCAGTGGTCGTTGGCTTTTGTACGGTGTTGCTTAGACTTCTTCTTGTTTCATTTTAGTCCTCTAACACAGCCAAACGATCTTTGATATCAAAGGGTTTTTGTTCTACCACTGAAGTTTGACGATCGAGGTCTTCGACCATCATTCTAGCATTCTAGTACCAAAAAGGATTCATATGGAGTGAATCCACCCAGAGAATTTCTTGGCAGGTTATTAAGACTACGTTGGACACTTATTAGATGTTTGACCCACCCGTCACCCGAACCTAATACCCTAGCTGTTATAGATTGCTTTATGTCCATATTGGATGAACTAAGATGCAGAGCTGACAAGAAGATCCCCGGTGCCCTGGTGCTCCTTGATCTCTCCGCCGCTTTTGACACGGTGTGTCATAGTCAACTGTTGAAGCGTCTGAGAGATCTGGGCATCGGGGGGACCGCACTAGGCTGGCTAACTTCATTCCTACAGGAAAGATCGCAGAGGGTTCAGTTGTAAGACCTAGTATCTACAGCAGCGGCCATAACCTGTGGAGTTCCGCAAGGTTCTGCTCTTTCACCGCTCCTTTTCAACATCTATTTGCAGCCACTGATTTCAGGTCTTAATCAGATGGATTGTCAGATATACAACTATGCTGACGATACACAAATTATCATCCAAATTGAGGATTCGCCAGGAGCCCAAGCCAGGCTGCATAACATCTTAAAGTTTACAATCAACTGGATGTCCACCAACTCCTTGAAGATTAATCCAGATAAAACCGAGGTGCTGTCTATCACCATCTCGGGCAACCCTTGGAACGATCGCTTCTGGCCCAAGGAGTTGGGTAGGACTCCAGTACCGGCATTCGTGGTGAAAAGCCTGGGCATCCACATTGATGGTAATTTGTCTATGAAGAAGCAAGTGTCTTCGGTGGTGGGCACATGCGTCGGCCTCCTTAGGCAACTTCGTAAAATCTCCCAATTGTTGTCTTTTCCCACCTTAAGGAGCGTGGTGTCAGCAATGATCCTAGGGCGGTTGGATTATGGCAACGCCCTATATGTCGGGCTTCCCCAGCGACAACTTTCAAGACTGCAAATTGTCATGAACGATGCCGCTAGACTGATTTTAAAATAACCCAGGAGTACGCATGCTTCGCCTCTCCTGCGCCAACTACATTGGCTCCCCATTAGGCAGAGGGCAATGTTTAAAGGTCTATGCATCTCGCATAAGGCAGTATATGGCAATGCGCCCAGCTACATCAAAGCCCGACTGTCTAGGTACACTCCGGGGAGGACACTGCGTTCATCAGAGGATACTCTTTTGGTCAGTCCTCGTTTCCGCCTGTCCACCATGGGCGGACGTGCCTTCTCAACCATTCTTCCGGCAGTCTGGAACAAACTGCCATTGCACCTTCGGAAGGAGTCTAATTTACTGCCGTTTCGTCGGATGCTAAAAACGGTGTTTTTTCAAGATGCGTGGGGCGTGCTATAAGCTGGTTGCCTGTTTCTGTAATGTCCGGTGTTTCCACGTACAAGCGCTTAGAGACCTATTGGTGATAATGCGCTATATAAATTGAAATAAATAAATAAATAAATGTCACGGTTTTTTCTTTCCTCAACCGAATTTCCCTCAGGATGGAATGGACTTGAGTACTGCAATGCAACGCCCAAGCTGGCCATGTCCTCCTTGTAAGCTCTAGAGCTAAGAGCAGGACCCTGGTCAGAATGTAGCGTGCCCATTGCGGATGTGCCGATAAAGACTCGCAAATCTGTTATAACAGTTCGGGCGTCAGCCGAGTGCTGAGGCCACATCCTAATGAATCTTGTCCTAGTATTTGTGGGACTGCTTTTGTCCATGGGGACGTCTGAGCGTGGATAGTCTAATGCTATCTAACAATGGTGTCTGTACTGGGCTGGTTTCACTGTAGTCAGGAATCTGGTGGCGCTCCAAGCTGTGATCTCTATAGCAGACATCGCAATTAATTCCAAATTCGTACATGTGGGCGCTCATTCCTGGCAACCAGTACATCTCTTTTAATTCTAGTAGAGATTTAGAGATCCTTGATGTATCAGACCCTCTCCCATATGTGCTTCTTGAATCAAAGCACCTCTCCGATTCCTGTTTGGGATTGCCCTATCACCCACTCCAGGGATTCAAGCAAATGGAACGGAGTTTGCATCAATTATGTATGTATAAACGAGTGGATAATTTAGAGGTAACGCAGCTCCACTGCCTTTGCTTGTGGCACTGACAGCTAGCATGGTTTCATCGTCTATTTTTGTTTTTGAACGAGTGATTGCAGCTACGGAAGCCGTTTGCACAGCTTCCTTTGCGGCTTCATCAGCCAATGAATTCCCTTCAACGTGAACGCCATCACGCTGATGACTCAGTGTATGGATCACATGAGTCTTTTGTAGTTTTTTCTGTAAAAGAACTACTTGTTCCCAAAACATTTTATGCTTGATTGTGCATTTTTTTGTGTCTTTAAAACCATTTGGAACCCAGTTCTGCAGATATTCATTGTAAGATTGGGGGCGCTAGAGGGGGCATTGCGGGATGGCTGGCTAGAGTGACAGCTCCGCCTTGCAGATCCTTAAAACGCATTATATCCCGCATTAAAGGCAAATAACTGAAACGGAATAACGGGTCTGACTATCGGAACGTATTGAGCAGCTGTGGGATGCAGTGAAAGGAGAAACGACTTCCCTCGGCACCCGAAAACGCTCTTTGAAACTCCGGAGTGGCGCGGATGGAGAGCGGTAAGATGGCGGGCGCCTCACGCGAACAAAGCTGAAGTACATCCTCACAGCTCGCGCCCTGCAGTAGAACCGCGAACTGCCCTGTGTGAGAAGTTGGCCTGGTATATGATGTTCACTATTCTAGTGAACACCTTGCACCAGTCCAAACAACCCTTATGGTGATGGTTGTAAGTCAACCTTATAAACCAGCTATCCTAGGGGTAGCATGGACAGAACAGTCTTAGGCTAAAAGACTCTTGAGGGCGTGTAAAGCCAGCTGTTTTACCATATGTAACCCCTTGAATATCAAATGAAAGGACACCACACAGAATATATATAAAATATATATGTATTTATTTACTAACACACTCCTATGAACTCTTTATGAGATCAGAGGCCAAAGCACATAACAAGTTACTTAGTCATAATACGTTAAGTTACACAAATTACAGTTAGGCCCTAGGGGCGAAGCAAACCATATATTAAGAAAGTGGTATAAGTACCACGTCATGAGAAAAGGAAAGGCCTAGGGAATCGCTGGGGCTACACTATCTACACCTTAGTTAAGAAGTAGGAGGCCGACAGGCGGCGCGTGCAGTGTCTTTACACACACGCGTGAGTCAATACAAAGTCAATGGGAACTTAGAAGTTAGAAAAAAGAGGATTTAGGACACTTCCGGTTTAGCTAGGAGGAAACAACTAAAAACATAGACACTTGGATAGTCAATACCCTTGGGAGCACCGAAGTACTCGTGTTACCTCACCCACAGGAAGCGGGTGCATAGGTGTGAAGATGTGTCGGGTTTTGCCGTTGAAGCCTGTGGAGACCTGGAGGAAAGATGCTGCAGGCGACCAGGAGGAAGATGTCCGGGTGGATCCAAGGGTGGATCGAGGATGAAGAGGACCTGAAAGCAGAGGGGACAGAGTCTGGGTCACTAGCCAGTGACCGGGTGGAACCAGGAAGGAACCAGACGACAACGAGGAGCAATCAGGTGCTGTCGTGAAGCTTGTCTCTTCAGCCACGCAGACCAGGAGGCGTAGAGGACAACCATATGCTGGAGAGGAGCTGTCCCACGAAGGCTCTCGCAGATGGAGGGGTCGACTGCCGGATTGGAGTCAACAAGCCTTGGCAAAGGCGACCCTCGCAGGATTCAAAGAAGGCTTCTGGTGCAGACCAGCAAGTTCTGAGGTGCCTCACCTTTGCAGGGAGGCAAGGGCCAGTCTGGAGCAACCAGACCAGTGAGTTGGTTCAAAAGGATTGTCGTCACAGAGGCTACTAGATAATGGGCCAGCAACCAAACAACGCGTCGAGCAGAACACAAGCCGAAGGGCCCCACGCAGAACTTGTGGAGTGTGGAGGGGTGATCTTCGGTGCAGGTGGAGCTCGGATTCGGGGCTTCTCAATCCCCAGTGCACAGCTTCGAGGATACCTCAGGAGCTGCACAGTTAGCAAGTTGCAGACTTTTCAAGATGTCCGGTCCCACGTGTCTCGTCACCTCCACGGATCTCAGCTATGCTGCAGACGTGAAGAGAGGGTCAGAGAGGTCTGGAAGTCTGGGTCTTGTCAGGCTCTGTGCTCGGGTCCCGGCGGGAGCGTCGACAAAGCAAGCCGTTGATTTGCTGGATGGTGCCTGGTTGCCCAGGGTGGTCACTCCTTGGCCACAAGGGAGATTCTTCAGTCTTCAGCTTCAGCAGAATGTCGAAGGTCCAGAGTTTCATGTCAAGTTTCGATTTCAGGATTAATCTAAAGTCCTAGGACTCAGCTCCTACCTTTATACAACTAAAAGGGGCTGGATTACTGTCTAGGTCCCTCCTATGGGTGGGACCAGGAAGGGGGGTGGTTACACCCCCTTTCCTTTGTCCAGTTTCGCGCCAGAGCTGGGGCTGGAGTGCCCCAGCAACCGGTTTGAACTGGGGTATGCATGGAGCACCTAGTGTGCCCCAGGCAGTATCTCATTCTATTCAGCCCTCCCTGTCCCAATACACAAAGTCCTGTCTGGGGTGGTGCTCGCACCTCTCCAGGCAGGAAACCTATTGTCCAAACCTCCGCGACTGGAAGGACTCCCAGCATCAGGAGGTCAGACTTGTGTCTGTGGCAGCAGCGTCCATTTTGTGACGCTGGGGCTCTGGTTAACTTTAACCGGGTTAGTCAGCAACAACATGTCTTCTCCCTCTAGAAGGGTGGAATGCTACCCCCGTCGCCAGAATTGGTGAGGGGGTAGTATTCCAAAGCGTATGGCACCTTACATGACATGTTTACATAAAGCCAAACCAAAGTTAGCATTTAACCGCGAGGTTCATAATGCACTTACGAGTATATGGTATGGCAATATCATAGAACAGCTATAAGGACATGGTTCCGAAAGCTGCAGACAGGCTCAGCTCATGCTAGAGCACCATCTCACACATAACCAAGCACTCTGCCTCCAGGATTGTTAAGGCCTGCCATAGGAGTGACTTATAGGTTACAGTGTGTCTATATATTAGGGTAGATATAGGAATACTATACCTAAGCAAGGGGTGATCACATGACCTTGCCCCAGCTGAGTGATCAGCCAGTTGTGTCAGTTTGAGTGGCCAGCCAGGGGTGGCATAATACATGCTGCAGCCCCTGGTAGGCCTTGGTTACACCTATGCCCTGAGTACCTAGGGTACACTTCTACAGGGGCTGACAAGGTGAACCAATTCCCAATTGTGGATGTACCTAGAGTACATGGTGTGAATTTAGAGAGAGTGCATCTAGGCTGTAGGTCTGATTAGCAGGCCCACAGCCACATCTAAGTCGAAAAGCAGTAAAGCAAAAGCAAAAAGTGGGGGTGACCATAGGAAGCAGACCGTACTCTCCTACACAACCCCCCCCCAAACTTAGGGACATTAAACTAACCTTGACCAGTTGAGTCTTCGTGTTCTAAGTGGAAATATCGGGAGAGTCTATCTGCATTGGCATGGTCAGTCCCAGGTCTATGTTCCACTGTAAAGTCCATCCCCTGTAGGGAAATGGACCACCTAAGAAGTTTGGGATTTTCACCCTTCATCTGATTTAACCATAGGAGGGGCTTGTGGTCTGTCTGAATCTTGAAGTGAGTGCCAAACAAGTATGGCCTCAGCTTCTTCAGGGCCCAAACCACAGCAAAGGCCTCCCTCTCTATAGTTGACCAACGTTTCTCTCTAAGGGTCAGCCTTCTGCTTATGAAAGCAATGGGCTGGTCTTGACCATCTTTATTCAGTTGTGAAAGTACAGCTCCCACACCCAACTCAGAAGCATCTGTTTGGACTATGAACTCTTTGGAGTAATCTGGACTTTTCAGAATAGGTGCAGTACACATGGCCTGCTTCAGGTCATCAAATGCCTTTTGACAGCTAACTGTCCACTGAACTTTCTTTGGCATCTTTTTGGAAGTTAAATCATTCAGTGGTGTCACAATGGACCCGTAGTTTTTAACAAACTTCCTGTAGTACCCAGACAGGCCCAAGAAAGCTCTGACCTGTGTCTGGGTGATTGGAGGAGTCCAGTCTCTGATGGTCTGGATCTTGCTCTCCAGTGGTTGAACCTGACCCCCACATACCAGGTGGCCCAGGTACACAACCTTGCTCTGCCCTATCTGGCACTTAGTTGCCTTGATAGTAAGGCCTGCCTTTTGCAGGGCCTTTAAAAGATTCCTCAGGTGGACCAGGTGATCCTCCCAGGTGGAGCTAAAGACAGCAATATCATCAAGATAAGCTGCACAATAGTCATCCAGTCCTGTGAGAACTTGATTCACCAGCCTTTGGAAAGTGGCAGGTGCATTCTTCAAACCAAAGGGCATTACCACAAATTGATAATGTCCTCCTGGGGTCGAAAATGCTGTTTTGCCTTTTGCATCCTCAGCTAATCTGATTTGCCAGTAGCCTGCTGTCAGGTCAAATGTGCTCAAGAACTTGGCAGAAGCCAATCTATCAATGAGCTCATCTGCCCTGCGGATGGGGTGCGCATCTGTCCTAGTGACAGCATTGAGACCTCTGTAGTCCACACAAACCCTCATCTCTCTCTTACCATCTTAGGTGTGAGGTTTTGGCACCAGGACTACTGGACTGGCCCAAGGGCTCTCTGAGGGCTCAATAACTCCCAGCTCCAACATCTTTTGGACCTCTGTCCTAATACAGTCCCTGGCATGGTCAGGTTGCCTGTAGATTTTACTCTTGACAGGCAGACTGTCACCAGTGTCCACCTCATGGGTGCACCAGCTTGTCTGACTTGGGGTCAGGGAAAACAGATGTCTGAAGAACTGAAGAACTTGTCTGCAGTCCTGTTGCTGATGTTCAGAGAGGCTGTCAGCAAATACTACACCATCTACTGACCCATCATCAGGGTTCTGAGTAAGCAGGTCTGGGAGAGGGTCACTCTCTTCCTCCTGCCCCTCATCTGTAGCCATGAGCAAGCTGATGTCTGCCCTGTCGACAAATGCTTTAAGTCTGTTGACATGAAGCACACTGTGGGGGCTTCTGGGAGTCCCAAGGTCCACCAAGTAGGTGACATCTCCCTTCTGTTCAACTATTATATGGGGTCCAGACCATTTGTCCTGGAGTGCTGCTGGGGCCACTGGCTCCAACACCCACACTTTCTGTCCTGGCTGGTACACAGTCAGCACAGCCTTTTGGTCATGCCAAGCTTTCTGAAGCTCTTGGCTAGCCTCAAGGTTTTTGGAAGCCTTTTCAATATACTCAGCCATCCTGGAGCGGAGACCAAGTACATAGTCCACTATGTCCTGCTTAGGCTTTTTGAGAGGTAACTCCCATCCTTCCTTCACAAGACATAGGGGTCCCCTTACAGGATGCCCAAACAAAAGCTCAAAAGGGCTGTAGCCAACCCCCTTTTGTGGGACCTCTCTGTAAGCAAACAGAAGGCAGGGTAAAAGGATGTCCCATCTTCGCCTCAGCTTTTCAGGTAACCCTTTTATCATCCCTTTGAGGGTCTTGTTGAATCTCTCCACAAGTCCATTGCACTGTGGGTGATAGGGGGTGGTGAACTTATAGTTGACACCACACTCCTTCCACATTGCAGTCAAATATCCTGACATGAAGTTTGCACCTCTGTCAAAAACAACCTCCTTTGGAAACCCCACTCTGGAGAAAACTCCAAGTAGGGCCCTTGCCACAACAGGAGCTGTTGTGGTCCTCAGGGGAATAGCTTCTGGATACCTGGTGGCATGATCAACTACCACCAGTATAAATCTGAGCCCAGATGCTGTTTGGGGGTCCAATGGTCCTACAATGTCTATCCCCACTCTCTCAAAGGGTACCACCACCACAGGTCTTGGTATGAGGGGGGCCTTTGTTGTGCCACCTGATTTGCCACTGGCTTGGCAGGAGCAACACAACTCCTTGGTATCTTCTGACATATGGGGCCAGTGAAAGTGAGGAACAAGTCTGTCCCAAGTCTTGTTCTGGCCCAGATGTCCTGCTAAGAGAATATCATGGGCCAAGGTAAGAAGGAAGCCCCTAAATCGCAGAGGTATAACCAACCTCCTGGAAGTACCAGGCGTGGGGTCTCTAGCCTCTGAATAAAGTAGCCCATCATCCCAAAACACGTTATGGGTACCTTGAGCATTCCCAGCAGCCTCAGCAGCAGCCTGCTGTCTGAGGGGTTCAAGAGAGGAACAATCTAATTGTGCCTGCCTCAGATCTGCCCTTGGGGGTCCCCCTGTCCCACGAAACTCAACCTGATCAGGCTCAAGCTCTTCTAGGACAGTTCCCTCTTGGATCTCAGAATCATCCTCCTGGGAGGGCTGATCCTCAACCCGAGGCAGGGGGGAAGGCACTGCCTTAACCTTCATGCTCTTTCTCTTGGGTAGTGTCTGGTCTATTGTTCCAAGATCCAGCACTTGTTCGGGTAAGCACTTTTTGGCCTGTGACCTGGTCACAGGAAGGACATGTGCTGATATTCCCAGCATTTCTGCATGGGTCCTATACTCCACCTCAGACCAAACTGAGGTTTCAAGATCATTACCTAACAGACACTCTACTGGAAGGTCTGAACTCACAACAACTCTTTTGAGGCCAGTTACCCCTCCCCAGGAGAAGTTAGCAACTGCCATACTATGGGAGGTAGTGGCATTGCTAGTGTTGGTCACTAGGTAGGTCTCACCTAGTATGATCTGTTCAGGGTCCACAAAGTTTGGTGTCACCATGGTGACACTGGCACATGTGTCCCTGTAGGCCTGAGCCATCTTATTATTAATAAAAGGTGTCTTCCTATACTTGCTCAGATTACTGGGACTTACAGTAGAGGGCATTGCTATGTCCCCATCACAGACAAGAACAGCCTGAGTTCGTACTCTGACTAGGCCAGAGTCCACCTCAGTTCCCAGGGTCAACCCTACTACACCCTTTTGCTGGGAACCACCACTAACAGCTGGACTAGGGAGAACAGTTGCCTTAGGGGCAATGGTGGTTGGTGCTGTGCCCTTCTTGGTGCAGTCACTAAACCAGTGAGAGACTGATTTACAGTATCCACACCAGGGCTTCTTTGGACCCTCTTGTTTCTGTTTGTTCTTTTTGGAGCCACCCTCCCCCTGTGCCTTTTGGGGGCCTGGTGAAGACTTCTGGTCTTTTTGTTTCTGCTCATTACCCTTCTGGTCTGCCTTTTTCTGATCATTCCCCTGGTTCTGGTTTCTCTGCTTAATCCTGGTTCTGACCCATTTGTCTGCCTACTTTCCCAATTCTTGGGGAGAGGTCAGATCAGAGTCAATCAGGTATTGATGCAATAACTGGTTTTGACAATTGTTAAGTATTTGCTCTCTCATGATCAAATTATACAATCCTGTATAGTCCTTAACTTGACTTCCCAATAACCAGCCTTTCAGAGCCTTAGTGGCACAATCAACAAAATCAGTCCAGTCCTGAGTCTGTGTCTTCTGGGTATCTCTGAACAACAACCTATATTGTTCAGTGGTTAGGCCAAACCCATCAATCAGAGCACTCTTCAGGACAGAGTAGTTGTTAGCATCCCCATCACTAACTGTGAGGAGCTTATCTCTACCTTTTCTGAAAAGGAGAGCCATAAGATTGCTGCCCACTGACTTTGGGGTACCTGCTGTACTTTGCAGGCCCTCTCCAAAGCAGTTATCCATTTGTGGATGTCACCCCCTTCTTTGTAGGGGGGCCCAATCTTGCTTAGGTGTCTATTCTCATAGGACCCATCTTTGTCCTTAGGGATATTGCTGCCACCAGTGGGTTCTAACCCACTCTCTCTATGCTCTCTAGCACGAGCAAGCTTCTCTTTGGCCAAGGCAACCTCAAGTTCCTGCCTCTCAATCCTTAGAGCAGCCTCTCTCATTTTTGCCTCATGTTCCCTTCTATGAGGGGAAGTCATCCCTCTCTGAGCAGGGCCATGAGAGCTATTTGAAGCATGAAAGTGGAGAGATTCCGTAGAGTGGGATCTTCCTCTTCTCTGCCTCTGGATAAGCCCACTTGGGGGTCTGTATGGGAGCTGCCCATACTGACTCCCATGCATGCTAAGTTAGCCTGGCTAAGTCTTCTGACTGGGACCTGACTGTTTACCTCAATATCAGAATCATCTTCTTCCACCCCCTCTTCTGCCTCATCTGGTACTGGGGTATCAGCATTATCATCTGAAGAGGGAAAGACTTCATCTGCACTACCTGTATCACCTGTCTTAGGTGGCTGTGGAGCATCATACTCTTCTAAGAGCTCAACCAGGAATTTGATGGTAGGGTTTGAACCCTGTTTTAGCCTTCTAGAAGTACACAATTTTCTCAATTCTTGGAAGGCTAAGGCTTCATATCTCGAAGCAGTCCTCAAGGGATCTACCTCTGCAGGCAGAGCACCACTGGGATTCACTGTCTGAGACATGTTTTCTAGTGAGGTGTGGTGTTGCACCTACCTACACTATTTGTTTTCCTACAGAACCTTTCTAGGAGTTGTAGTCAGGGTGTGCTAGGCCCAGACTCTACAACAGCTAAGTTCAGTAGAACTTGTTTTTATATGTACCTACAGGTACCTATGTGATCTTTCAAATGATATCTCAAGATTACAAGTGGTAAAACAACAGCAAGCTCTAATCCCAACCGCTGCACACCAATGTGAGAAGTTGGCCTGGTATGTGATGTTCACTATTCTAGTGAACACCTTGCACCAATCCAAACAACCCTTATGGTGATGGTTGTAAGTCAACCTTATAGACCAGCTATCCTAGTGGTAGCGTGGACAGAACAGTCTTAGGCTAAAAGACTCTTGAGGGCGTGTAAAGCCAGCTGTTTTACCATATGTAACCCCTTGAATATCAAATGAAAGGACACCACACAGGATATATATATAATATATATGTATTTATTTACTAACACACTCCTCTGAACTCTTTATGAGATCAGAGGCCAAAGCACATAACAAGTTATTTAGTCATAATACGTTAAGTTGCACAAATTACAGTTAGGCCCTAGGGGCAAAGCAAACCATATATTAAGAAAGTGGTATAAGTACCACGTCACAAGAAAAGGAAAGGCCTAGGGACTAGGGAATTGCTGGGGCTACACTATCTGAACCTTAGTTAAGAAGTAGGAGGCCCACAGGCGGCGCGTGCAGTGTCTTTACACACACGCGTGAGTCAATACAAAGTCAATGGGAACTTAGAAGTTAGAAAAAGAAGGATTTAGGACACTTCCGGTTTAGCTAGGAGGAAACAACTAAAAACCTAGACACTTGGATAGTAAATACCCTTGGGAGCACCAAAGTACTCGCGTTACCTCACCCACAGGAAGCGGGTGCATAGGTGTGAAGATGTGTCGGGTTTCACCGTTGAAGCCTATGGAGACCTGGAGGAAAGATGCTGCAGGCGGCCAGGAGGAAGATGTCCGGGTGGATCCAAGGGTGGGTCGAGGATGAAGAGGACCTGAAAGCAGAGGGGACAGAGTCTGGGTCACTAGCCAGTGACCGGGTGGAACCAGGAAGGAACCAGACGACGTCGAGGAGCAATCAGGTGCTGTCATGAAGCTTGTCTCTTCAGCCACGTGGACCAGGAGGCGTCGAGGACAACCAGATGCTGGAGAGGAGCTGTCCTACGAAGGCTCTCGCAGATGGAGGGGTCGACTGCCGGATTGGAGTTAACAAGCCTTGGCAAAGGCAACCCACGGAGGATTCATAGACGGGCGTTTTCAATAAAAGTATTTATTGAACAGTCTTCTTTCTCAAGCTGAAGAAATGAACTGCTACAATCGTAATACTGGTTGCAAAGTATAATGCGTACAGTAAAAAGAGTAGGATAAAATAATACTGTAAACGCATTGTATGGCTCCTAGACCATAGATGAATTCATACATAAATAACAGAGGCTAAAAAGTACTGAACTGGTGCATCTAAAATATGCCTACCTCGGTGTACCTAACCCAAGCCTAGTATGAGGGAGGAGTAAGTGAGGTGTAGCATAAATGTAGTATTCTTTGCCAAGAATCTATCCAAGATTTCTCTACGGGTCTAATCAGCTCCGTACCTTGGTTTAAAATGAAGAAGGTCAGGCTCAGAACTCCATTTCCCAACTACCCGCAAGGGTGGCTTGGAAATACTGGAGCTGGATTTCTCAGCAAGAGAAAAGACAGCGTCTCTCTCAGTGCGTCTGCTGGAGGGTCGGCTTCCTTCAGCACTTGCTGTAGCAGGATGCGTCGGGCAAGTAGATAGTCGAACTGCTCCAAGCCACTGTGTGTTTGCTATGGCAAGTGTGGGCATATTTATACCTTAAAGGTGCAGAGTTTGACGTAAAAGTGGACATAATAACGTCATCAAAGAGTCTCAGTTCTTTGAAAACTCCATGAGTTCTTGGACAAGTCAGTGTTCGAGCAAGAGGAAGTCCCTAGCTGCTGTAGCCGAGTTTTCCAAGAAATCCTTGTGGATTTTCAGAACTAGTGGAAGTAGCCCTGCCGTATTTGGACTGCATGAGCTATATCTAAATATGGTTATGATTTCTATGCCCAGATAAAGATATGGTGATTTATACCTATATAAGGGCATGAATCAGGAAAATTACAGTGGGGTCCTAAAATACTATCCAACACCCACTCCACGTTTATCATGTTCAACTAAGTTCAAGCACTAAAACATATTCTAGAGTATGTGTTTTTCAATCCCACCCCAAGATCCATACAAAATGCATTTTGAAATGGTTGTACACGAAAGAAAAAGAAAAAGAAAATGAGCATTTGTACTGAACGCATTAAAAAGCAATGATTCCATCGTAAGCACATAATATCATATTGGAAATGCTAACCGAATGAATCACGAAATTACATATATGAAATGGCTCTTATTTACAGAAGAATAGTCGAGACCATCCCATAGCAGAATATACAAACTGTTTTGGTTTGTGAATTAGGTCAATATTGTTTCTAGGAAGTATTCAAAGAATTCTTGTTCTCTAAGAATAGTTCTACTTTAAGCAGATTGCTTTGTGCCAAAGTTCATTGTGTTTGGAAAAAGGCCAAAATAGTTCGTAAGAAAAAATTAGAGTCCCAAAGTTATAAGTTTTGTTATGAAAAAGTGAAGGTCGAATTTCAGAGCTGACAGAATGCTGTGTGCTAACTTTAAAAGTTATTCTCGGTGTCAGGAGAAAACATTAATTCGTCTAGGCTGGCAAAGAAATCGTCTACCACAGTAGATGAAAGTTGAACCACTTCATTAAGTAGATCAATCGTACACAGATGAGAAGCATATCCGTCAGCGTCAGTCGCATTAGCAATGTTCGCAGTTGATGGTACCTGTGTGCCTGGTGGTCCGTGTATCACACCTACAGCCGGTGAGATCTCAATGAATGCCGTCATCAGGATTGGTAGCCTTTGTGGGCAACACAATACATGAGCCGTTACCGGACCCAGTAATGCGTCAACATCCGTTGGCATAGCTGATGGAAGTGTTAGACAGATGTCCAACACGCATTCCTCTCCACAAAGCAGGCACCGTAGAACAGGTAAGATGCAATCTTGTCAGATTGGTCTGAATGACAGGAACCGCGTGTTATTTAGATCTCTCAAACGAGCCAAGCCAAGGATCTGTGTTATGAGTTCACGATACTGCATTGCCAGAAGAGCATTCTCCATGGTAATTTGGGTATCGTTGGTGACTGGACTTGCCATAACGGAGCAGGAAGAATAAAAATAGTATCCCTGCTATGAGTCCCAAGATGAGAGGCAGGCCGCCCAACACAGAGTGCAAGAAGTTATGAAAAATGCCCAGGACTGCTTCAAAGGGTGCTAACAGTCCGAAAAAATCGTCTTAAATACATGTACAATGCCACTGGTATCGGACATGTTTAAGATACAACCTAACATTTCTGCGAAATGTATGGGGCAGTTTGTTGATAATAATGCATGTATCTCCGCAGAGGACCTTGTAACTTGCAGATCATACGTCTCTCTGGACGAGGTCAGTGGCACAGTTTTTTGTAAAAGAATGGCTTTCATTCTGCTTAAAGTATCAATTCGTACATAAGAGATGTTCAGTGAAGGCCATAGTGGCGACTCCCCATCTGTCTTAGTTTTTGGAAACAATACTTGCATACAACAAGTGACCCTGGATGACACAGTTACGAGATAGGCTGTTCCTGGCATCATTCCACAACAGCTTTGATCATTCAGCGTTATGTAGCTTCCATTGGAAAGCTGCCTAAAAATTGGATCTATAACTGCTGCTGGGGAACCCTGCAGGTGGCATGATAAGTTGTTTGAAGAACCCTCACAGGCTCCATGGAAATTAATGCCTTGACATAGAAGTGTTCCGCTTAATGTGGTTTTGCAATTTTTACCACTAAGAAATACCTCTTTTTCCCCACTCCAACATTTGTGTGTGTATGTTAAATCCCAGGTCGACTTTATGTACTCTTTACCCAACCTTTCATACAGGCCTGCTGGTATCTGTTTTAAGCAATACTGAAACTGGAAAATCGTCACTGGTATCGTGATGGTGCAATGTATTATCCATTCAACGGCTGGTTTCTCAGAAACGGTCAATGGTAATCTCTCCAGTTTTTCTATGCTCAGCACCGTATAGTCTACTCCCCTCTGTGCCAAAGAGATTTGTTTATCTGTAAGGTTAAATACAGTAAACAATGACGTGGTGTTGATTAGACACCAAGGCACATAGCCAGAACAAAGGTTTTGTAACGCCCAGCCTAGCAGCATTATAGAACGTAATTGAGACTGGCTTTGTTGTAACATTAGCAAGTCTTGTTCCATTATGTCTATGGCAGAGGATACGATGCTGTCCAAAGAATAAATTCTGGATGACAGAGTTGTTAATCCATTGTCAACTACAGGGAGTGCTTTCTCTAAATTAATACGATCAATTTCTCGTATTCGTTTTGCAGTTTCCATTTGCGTGACTTTCCATGCTTCATTATAAGCAGCGTAAATACCTGCCTATATGAAACGTTTATGATGTGGTTTGCAAGGTCCAAGTAGGAATTCTTGTAAGTCAATGTAATTTTTAAGTAAAGTTAAGTGTTGTTTTATTTCTGGGAGTGTGGATTTTTGTGGCCACTCAAGGCACAGTTTTCCTACACTGTAAGATGTTATTATCCCTGGATGTTGTCTCTGGACATATCTTTGATCTGGCCTAGTTATTGTAAACCCTTGTGTTTTGTTCAGGAATCTATCGTGACAGTTATTCGTGTCTGTGGGCCAGATTAACCATTTTTTCTATTCAGGATTAGTTCTGTTTTGTTGTAAAATATAATTTACGTCTACCTCTTCATCTGTAGTCCTATTACTATCTGGTGTGGGCTTAGGTATGGACGGTTCGTTTAAATCTTTTATGTTAGCCAGGCCAAGACAGGATGTCTGTTGAACAGTTTCATTTAAGAACATTATTTGTTCTGGGATGATGCAGACTCTGAACAATGCTTCTAAACCTTGTACCTGCCAGTCTTTTGTGCCCCAGACAGTTTTTGTCTCAATGTTGTCCTTCCAAAAGTCAAAGCCTAATGTGGACAATTGAGCATAAAAGGCCGCAGAATGAATTTGCTTAGTATTAGTTAACATATTTTTCATGCCTGTCTTATTAACATTTTTAAAGTAAAAGGTTTCTGGATTTGTGACATTGAAGCCTGAGAAGTATGGAAATTTTCCATAGAATGTTCAGAGCTACCTTTTGGTGGCGTTGGACAATGTTCCCATTGATTATAAGTTAATACATTTCTAGGATTTGCAGATTTGTGCAGATAATGATGACCAAAATGATTAAAACAATACATTTCTTCATAATGTGATTAACCTTCTAAGTATTCATGTTTTGCAAATTTTTGCTGACATTTCTAAGTCTGCCTTCATGTTATTAACAGTTTCAAAGTCCCAATCATCAGAAAATGTACTCGGTGAAACAAAATCGCTCAAGGAAACCTTAAATTGGTGTTGAATCTTCAGCAGCTCTACCGGGCCATAAATGTCATAATCAGTTCTATCCCATGCTATTGCACCAGGTAGAGGAACGGCTGCGATGTTCACTGATGACAGGTCTCGTTGTTCACGATGAGATGATTTGTGTGTCTTCAAGAGCAAGTTGATGTTCTTATTTGCTGTGTCCATTTTACTATATTTCCCATCTATAAGCTTTCCCAAACTCAAAACAAGAATGAGGCATAGTAGGAGAAAAAGTACACCTAACACAATCCAAAGTTCAGCCCATTGTGATACCAGGTATGTATTTGTAAGATGGTGAAAAAGTTTTGTTACTTGTTCCTTGAAAGTTTTGTTTGTTGGTGTTGTTTCAGGCTCACTGGGATCCTCAGAAAAGGTATCGAAGTTGGTGAAATAGCCAGAGGCAGTTCTATCAATTGTTGGTATTACATCCGGATTATTTGAAATCGCTGGAGCTGCTTGTTCCCTTGACATGTTAGTATAGTCAGATGCTACATCATTGTAGACGGGAGTTTCTTGACAAACTGTTATTTGGGTTTCAAGAGGCACAAGTTCCATGGCTTTGTTGCATATTCCTTCTTCTCTCACTGCAGATTCTTCAAAGGTGATGAGTCTTTCAGTTTGAACCTCTTGGATGGTAGCAAGATTTGGTCGTCTATTACACATTTGGAGACCACTGGGCCTACTACTTATTATCGGTCACATGGTGTGGTTTTACCAGATCAATTGATACGGACCGGTTCTCCTTTCTTCCAGCAAGTGACGGCAGTAACACTGTTCTTGATCCGTGGATTGCTAGTACAGGTACTGGTTTTCTGTAAGAAGGCCTAAAGTACTTCTTATCCTCTATTTTTTCTCTGGACCAGATACTCAAACTTTGGAATCCAGATAGGTCTTGCTGGGACAGGTGGTTTTTCTTCAGTGGTCGTTGGCTTTTGTACGGTGTTGCTTAGACTTCTTCTTGTTTCATTTTAGTCCTCTAACACAGCCAAACGATCTTTGATATCAAAGGGTTTTTGTTCTACCACTGAAGTTTGACGATCGAGGTCTTCGACCATCATTCTAGCATTCTAGTACCAAAAAGGATTCATATGGAGTGAATCCACCCAGAGAATTTCTTGGCAGGTTATTAAGACTACGTTGGACACTTATTAGATGTTTGACCCACCCGTCACCCGAACCTAATACCCTAGCTGTTATAGATTGCTTTATATCCATATTGGATGAACTAAGATGCAGAGCTGACAAGAAGATCCCCGGTGCCCTGGTGCTCCTTGATCTCTCTGCCGCTTTTGACACGGTGTGTCATAGTCAACTGTTGAAGCGTCTGAGAGATCTGGGCATCGGGGGGACCGCACTAGGCTGGCTAACTTCATTCCTACAGGGAAGATCGCAGAGGGTTCAGTTGTAAGACCTAGTATCTACAGCAGCGGCCATAACCTGTGGAGTTCCGCAAGGTTCTGCTCTTTCACCGCTCCTTTTCAACATCTATTTGCAGCCACTGATTTCAGGTCTTAATCAGATGGATTGTCAGATATACAACTATGCTGACGATACACAAATTATCATCCAAATTGAGGATTCGCCAGGAGCCCAAGCCAGGCTGCATAACATCTTAAAGTTTACAATCAACTGGATGTCCACCAACTCCTTGAAGATTAATCCAGATAAAACCGAGGTGCTGTCTATCACCATCTCGGGCAACCCTTGGAACGATCGCTTCTGGCCCAAGGGGTTGGGTAGGACTCCAGTACCGGCATTCGTGGTGAAAAGCCTGGGCATCCACATTGATGGTAATTTGTCTATGAAGAAGCAAGTGTCTTCGGTGGTGGGCACATGCGTCGGCCTCCTTAGGCAACTTCGTAAAATCTCCCAATTGTTGTCTTTTCCCACCTTAAGGAGCGTGGTGTCAGCAATGATCCTAGGGCGGTTGGATTATGGCAACGCCCTATATGTCGGGCTTCCCCAGTGACAACTTTCAAGACTGCAAATTGTCATGAACTATGCCGCTAGACTGATTTTAAAAAAACCCAGGAGTACGCATGCTTCGCCTCTCCTGCGCCAACTACATTGGCTCCCATTAGGCAGAGGGCAATGTTTAAAGGTCTATGCATCTCGCATAAGGCAGTATATGGCAATGCGCCCAGCTACATCAAAGCCCGACTGTCTAGGTACACTCCGGGGAGGACACTGCGTTCATCAGAGGATACTCTTTTGGTCAGTCCTCGTTTCCGCCTGTCCACCATGGGCGGACGTGCCTTCTCGACCATTCTTCCGGCAGTCTGGAACAAACTGCCATTGCACCTTCGGAAGGAGTCTAATTTACTGCCGTTTCGTCGGATGCTAAAAACGGTGCTTTTTCAAGATGCATGGGGCGTGCTATAAGCTGGTTGCCTGTTTCTGTAATGTCCGGTGTTTCCACGTACAAGCGCTTAGAGACCTATTGGTGATAATGCGCTATATAAATTGAAATAAATAAATAAATAAATGTCACGGTTTTTTCTTTCCTCAACCGAATTTCCCTCAGGATGGAATGGACTTGAGTACTGCAATGCAACGCCCAAGCTGGCCATGTCCTCCTTGTAAGCTCTAGAGCTAAAAGCAGGACCCTGGTCAGAATGTAGCGTGCCCATTGCGGATGTGCCGATAAAGACTCGCAAATCTGTTATAACAGTTCGGGCGTCAGCCGAGTGCTGAGGCCACATCCTAATGAATCTTGTCCTAGTATTTGTGGGACTGCTTTTGTCCATGGGGACGTCTGAGCGTGGATAGTCTAATGCTATCTAACAATGGTGTCTGTACTGGGCTGGTTTCACTGTAGTCAGGAATCTGGTGGCGCTCCAAGCTGTGATCTCTATAGCAGACATCGCAATTAATTCCAAATCCGTAAATGTGGGCGCTCATTCCTGGCAACCAGTACATCTCTTTTAATTCTAGTAGAGATTTAGAGATCCTTGATGTATCAGACCCTCTCCCATATGTGCTTCTTGAATCAAAGCACCTCTCCGATTCCTGTTTGGGATTGCCCTATCACCCACTCCAGGGATTCAAGCAAATGGAACGGAGTTTGCATCAATTATGTATGTATAAACGAGTGGATAATTTAGAGGTAACGCAGCTCCACTGCCTTTGCTTGTGTCACTGACAGCTAGCATGGTTTCATCGTCTATTTTTGTTTTTGAACGAGTGATTGCAGCTACGGAAGCCGTTTGCACAGCTTCCTTTGCGGCTTCATCAGCCAATGAATTCCCTTCAACGTGAACGCCATCACGCTGATGACTCAGTGTATGGATCACATGAGTCTTTTGTAGTTTTTTCTGTAAAAGAACTACTTGTTCCCAAAACATTTTATGCTTGATTGTGCCATTTTTTGTGTCTTTAAAACCATTTGGAACCCAGTTCTGCAGATATTCATTGTAAGATTGGGGGCGCTAGAGGGGGCATTGCGGGATGGCTGGCTAGAGTGACAGCTCCGCCGGGCAGATCCTTAAAACGCATTATATCCCGCATTAAAGGCAAATAACTGAAACGGAATAACGGGTCTGACTATCGGAACGTATTGAGCAGCTGTGGGATGCAGTGAAAGGAGAAACGACTTCCCTCGGCACCCGAAAACGCTCTTTGAAACTCCGGAGTGGCGCGGATGGAGAGCGGTAAGATGGCGGGCGCCTCACGCGAACAAAGCTGAAGTACATCCTCACAGCTCGCGCCCTGCAGTAGAACCGCGAACTGCCCTGTGTGAGAAGTTGGCCTGGTATATGATGTTCACTATTCTAGTGAACACCTTGCACCAGTCCAAACAACCCTTATGGTGATGGTTGTAAGTCAACCTTATAAACCAGCTATCCTAGTGGTAGCATGGACAGAACAGTCTTAGGCTAAAAGACTCTTGAGGGCGTGTAAAGCCAGCTGTTTTACCATATGTAACCCCTTGAATATCAAATGAAAGGACACCACACAGAATATATATAAAATATATATGTATTTATTTACTAACACACTCCTATGAACTCTTTATGAGATCAGAGGCCAAAGCACATAACAAGTTACTTAGTCATAATACGTTAAGTTACACAAATTACAGTTAGGCCCTAGGGGCGAAGCAAACCATATATTAAGAAAGTGGTATAAGTACCACGTCACGAGAAAAGGAAAGGCCTAGGGCCTAGGGAATCGCTGGGGCTACACTATCTACACCTTAGTTAAGAAGTAGAAGGCCGACAGGCGGCGCGTGCAGTGTCTTTACACACACGCGTGAGTCAATACAAAGTCAATGGGAACTTAGAAGTTAGAAAAAAGAGGATTTAGGACACTTCCGGTTTAGCTAGGAGGAAACAACTAAAAACCTAGACACTTGGATAGTCAATACCCTTGGGAGCACCGAAGTACTCGCGTTACCTCACCCACAGGAAGCGGGTGCATAGGTGTGAAGATGTGTCGGGTTTTGCCGTTGAAGCCTGTGGAGACCTGGAGGAAAGATGCTGCAGGCGACCAGGAGGAAGATGTCCGGGTGGATCCAAGGGTGGATCGAGGATGAAGAGGGCCTGAAAGCAGAGGGGACAGAGTCTGGGTCACTAGCCAGTGACCGGGTGGAACCAGGAAGGAACCAGACGACGTCGAGGAGCAATCAGGTGCTGTCGTGAAGCTTGTCTCTTCAGCCACGCAGACCAGGAGGCGTAGAGGACAACCATATGCTGGAGAGGAGCTGTCCCACGAAGGCTCTCGCAGATGGAGGGGTCGACTGCCGGATTGGAGTCAACAAGCCTTGGCAAAGGCGACCCTCGCAGGATTCAAAGAAGGCTTCTGGTGCAGACCAGCAATTTCTGAGGTGCCTCACCTTTGCAGGGAGGCAAGGGCCAGTCTGGAGCAACCAGACCAGTGAGTTGGTTCAAAAGGATTGTCGTCACAGAGGCTACTAGATAATGGGCCAGCAACCGGACAACGCGTCGAGCAGAACACAAGCCGAAGGGCCCCACGCAGAACTTGTGGAGTGTGGAGGGGTGATCTTCGGTGCAGGTGGAGCTCGGATTCGGGGCTTCTCAATCCCCAGTGCACAGCTTCGAGGATACCTCAGGAGCTGCACAGTTAGCAAGTTGCAGACTTTTCAAGATGTCCGGTCCCACGTGTCTCGTCACCTCCACGGATCTCAGCTATGCTGCAGACGTGAAGAGAGGGTCAGAGAGGTCTGGAAGTCTGGGTCTTGTCAGGCTCTGTGCTCGGGTCCCGGCGGGAGCGTCGACAAAGCAAGCCGTTGATTTGCTGGATGGTGCCTGGTTGCCCAGGGTGGTCACTCCTTGGCCACAAGGGAGATTCTTCAGTCTTCAGCTTCAGCAGAATGTCGAAGGTCCAGAGTTTCATGTAAAGTTTCGATTTCAGGATTAATCTAAAGTCCTAGGACTCAGCTCCTACCTTTATACAACTAAAAGGGGCTGGATTACTGTCTAGGTCCCTCCTATGGGTGGGACCAGGAAGGGGGGTGGTTACACCCCCTTTCCTTTGTCCAGTTTCGTGCCAGAGCTGGGGCTGGAGTGCCCCAGCAACCGGTTTGAACTGGGGTATGCATGGAGCACCTAGTGTGCCCCAGGCAGTGTCTCATTCTATTCAGCCCTCCCTGTCCCAATACACAAAGTCCTGTCTGGGGTGGTGCTCGCACCTCTCCAGGCAGGAAACCTATTGTCCAAACCTCCGCGACTGGAAGGACTCCCAGCATCAGGAGGTCAGACTTGTGTCTGTGGCAGCAGCGTCCATTTTGTGATGCTGGGGCTCTGGTTAACTTTAACCGGGTTAGTCAGCAACAACATGTCTTCTCCCTCTAGAAGGGTGGAATGCTACCCCCGTCGCCAGAATTGGCGAGGGGGTAGTATTCCAAAGCGTATGGCACCTTACATGACATGTTTACATAAAGCCAAACCAAAGTTAGCATTTAACCGCGAGGTTCATAATGCACTTACGAGTATATGGTATGGCAATATCATAGAACAGCTATAAGGACATGGTTCCGAAAGCTGCAGACAGGCTCAGCTCATGCTAGAGCACCATCTCACACATAACCAAGCACTCTGCCTCCAGGATTGTTAAGGCCTGCCATAGGAGTGACTTATAGGTTACAGTGTGTCTATATATTAGGGTAGATATAGGAATACTATACCTAAGCAAGGGGTGATCACATGACCTTGCCCCAGCTGAGTGATCAGCCAGTTGTGTCAGTTTGAGTGGCCAGCCAGGGGTGGCATAATACATGCTGCAGCCCCTGGTAGGCCTTGGTTACACCTATGCCCTGAGTACCTAGGGTACACTTCTACAGGGGCTGACAAGGTGAACCAATTCCCAATTGTGGATGTACCTAGAGTACATGGTGTGAATTTAGAGAGAGTGCATCTAGGCTGTAGGTCTGATTAGCAGGCCCACAGCCACATCTAAGTCGAAAACCAGTAAAGCAAAAGCAAAAAGTGGGGGTGACCATAAGAAGCAGACCGTACTCTCCTACAAAACCCCCCCCCCCAAACTTAGGGACATTAAACTAACCTTGACCAGTTGAGTCTTCATGTTCTAAGTGGAAATATCGGGAGAGTCTATCTGCATTGGCATGGTCAGTCCCAGGTCTATGTTCCACTGTAAAGTCCATCCCCTGTAGGGAAATGGACCACCTAAGAAGTTTGGGATTTTCACCCTTCATCTGATTTAACCATAGGAGGGGCTTGTGGTCTGTCTGAATCTTGAAGTGAGTGCCAAACAAGTATGGCCTCAGCTTCTTCAGGGCCCAAACCACAGCAAAGGCCTCCCTCTCTATAGTTGACCAACATTTCTCTCTAGGGGTCAGCCTTCTGCTTATGAAAGCAATGGGCTGGTCTTGACCATCTTTATTCAGTTGTGAAAGTACAGCTCCCACACCCAACTCAGAAGCATCTGTTTGGACTATGAACTCTTTGGAGTAATCTGGACTTTTCAGAATAGGTGCAGTACACATGGCCTGCTTCAGGTCATCAAAAGCCTTTTGACAGCTAACTGTCCACTGAACTTTCTTTGGCAACTTTTTGGAAGTTAAATCATTCAGTGGTGTCACAATGGACCCGTAGTTTTTAACAAACTTCCTGTAGTACCCAGACAGGCCCAAGAAAGCTCTGACCTGTGTCTGGGTGATTGGAGGAGTCCAGTCTCTGATGGTCTGGATCTTGCTCTCCAGTGGTTGAACCTGACCCCCACCTACCAGGTGGCCCAGGTACACAACCTTGCTCTGCCCTATCTGGCACTTAGTTGCCTTGATAGTAAGGCCTGCCTTTTGCAGGGCCTCTAAAAGATTCCTCAGGTGGACCAGGTGATCCTTTCAGGTGGAGCTAAAGACAGCAATATCATCAAGATAAGCTGCACAATAGTCATCCAGTCCTGTGAGAACTTGATTCACCAGCCTTTGGAAAGTGGCAGGTGCATTCTTCAAACCAAAGGGCATTACCACAAATTGATAATGTCCTCCTGGGGTCGAAAATGCTGTTTTGCCTTTTGCATCCTCAGCTAATCTGATTTGCCAGTAGCCTGCTGTCAGGTCAAATGTGCTCAAGAACTTGGCAAAGCCAATCTATCAATGAGCTCATCTGCCCTGCGGATGGGGTGCGCATCTGTCCTAGTGACAGCATTGAGACCTCTGTAGTCCACACAAACCCTCATCTCTCTCTTACCATCTTAGGTGTGAGGTTTTGGCACCAGGACTACTGGACTGGCCCAAGGGCTCTCTGGGGGCTCAATAACTCCCAGCTCCAACATCTTTTGGACCTCTGTCCTAATACAGTCCCTGACATGGTCAGGTTGCCTGTAGATTTTACTCTTGACAGGCAGACTGTCAACAGTGTCCACCTCATGGGTGCACCAGCTTGTCTGACTTGGGGTCAGGGAAAACAGATGTCTGAAGAACTGAAGAACTTGTCTGCAGTCCTGTTGCTGATGTTCAGAGAGGCTGTCAGCAAATACTACACCATCTACTGACCCATCATCAGGGTTCTGAGTAAGCAGGTCTGGGAGAGGGTCACTCTCTTCCTCCTGCCCCTCATCTGTAGCCATGAGCAAGCTGATGTCTGCCCTGTCGACAAATGCTTTAAGTCTGTTGACATGAAGCACACTGTGGGGGCTTCTGGGAGTCCCAAGGTCCACCAAGTAGGTGACATCTCCCTTCTGTTCAACTATTGTATGGGGTCCAGACCATTTGTCCTGGAGTGCTGCTGGGGCCACTGGCTCCAACACCCACACTTTCTGTCCTGGCTGGTACACAGTCAGCACAGCCTTTTGGTCATGCCAAGCTTTCTGAAGCTCTTGGCTAGCCTCAAGGTTTTTGGAAGCCTTTTCAATATACTCAGCCATCCTGGAGCGGAGACCAAGTACATAGTCCACTATGTCCTGCTTAGGCTTTTTGAGAGGTAACTCCCATCCTTCCTTCACAAGACATAGGGGTCCCCTTACAGGATGCCCAAACAAAAGCTCAAAAGGGCTGTAGCCAACCCCCTTTTGTGGGACCTCTCTGTAAGCAAACAGAAGGCAGGATAAAAGGATGTCCCATCTTCGCCTCAGCTTTTTAGGTAACCCTTTTATCATCCCTTTGAGGGTCTTGTTGAATCTCTCCACAAGTCCATTGCACTGTGGGTGATAGGGGGTGGTGAACTTATAGTTGACACCACACTCCTTCCACATTGCAGTCAAATATCCTGACATGAAGTTTGCACCTCTGTCAGAGACAACCTCCTTTGGAAACCCCACTCTGGAGAAAACTCCAAGTAGGGCCCTTGCCACAACAGGAGCTGTTGTGGTCCTCAGGGGAATAGCTTCTGGATACCTGGTGGCATGATCAACTACCACCAGTATAAATCTGAGCCCAGATGCTGTTTGGGGGTCCAATGGTCCTACAATGTCTATCCCCACTCTCTCAAAGGGTACCACCACCACAGGTCTTGGTATGAGGGGGGCCTTTGTTGTGCCACCTGATTTGCCACTGGCTTGGCAGGAGCAACACAACTCCTTGGTATCTTCTGACATATGGGGCCAGTGAAAGTGAGGAACAAGTCTGTCCCAAGTCTTGTTCTGGCCCAGATGTCCTGCTAAGAGAATATCATGGGCCAAGGTAAGAAGGAAGCCCCTAAATTGCAGAGGTATAACCAACCTCCTGGAAGTACCAGGCGTGGGGTCTCTAGCCTCTGAATAAAGGAGCCCATCATCCCAAAACACTTTATGGGTACCTTGAGCATTCCCAGCAGCCTCAGCAGCAGCCTGCTGTCTGAGGGGTTCAAGAGAGGAACAATCTAATTGTGCCTGCCTCAGATCTGCCCTTGGGGGTCCCCCTGTCCCACGAAACTCAACCTGATCAGGCTCAAGCTCTTCTAGGACGGTTCCCTCTTGGATCTCAGAATCATCCTCCTGGGAGGGCTGATCCTCAACCCGAGGCAGGGGTGAAGGCACTGCCTTAACCTTCATGCTCTTTCTCTTGGGTAGTGTCTGGTCTATTGTTCCAAGATCCAGCACTTGTTCGGGTAAGCACTTTTTGGCCTGTGACCTGGTCACAGGAAGGACATGTGCTGATATTCCCAGCATTTCTGCATGGGTCCTATACTCCACCTCAGACCAAACTGAGGTTTCAAGATCATTACCTAACAGACACTCTACTGGAAGGTCTGAACTCACAACAACTCTTTTTAGGCCAGTTACCCCTCCCCAGGAGAAGTTAGCAACTGCCATACTATGGGAGGTAGTGGCATTGCTAGTGTTGGTCACTAGGTAGGTCTCACCTAGTATGATCTGTTCAGGGTCCACAAAGTTTGGTGTCACCATGGTGACACTGGCACATGTGTCCCTGTAGGCCTGAGCCATCTTATTATTAATAAAAGGTGTCTTCCTATACTTGCTCAGATTACTGGGACTTACAGTAGAGGGCATTGCTATGTCCCCATCACAGACAAGAACAGCCTGAGTTCGTACTCTGACTAGGCCAGAGTCCACCTCAGTTCCCAGGGTCAACCCTACTACACCCTTTTGCTGGGAACCACCACTAACAGCTGGACTAGGGAGAACAGTTGCCTTAGGGGCAATGGTGGTTGGTGCTGTGCCCTTCTTGGTGCAGTCACTAAACCAGTAAGAGACTGATTTACAGTATCCACACCAGGGCTTCTTTGGACCCTCTTGTTTCTGTTTGTTCTTTTTGGAGCCACCCTCCCCCTGTGCCTTTTGGGGGCCTGGTGAAGACTTCTGGTCTTTTTGTTTCTGCTCATTACCCTTCTGGTCTGCCTTTTTCTGATCATTCCCCTGGTTCTGGTTTCTCTGCTTAATCCTGGTTCTGACCCATTTGTCTGCCTACTTTCCCAATTCTTGGGGAGAGGTCAGATCAGAGTCAATCAGCTATTGATGCAATAACTGGTTTTGACAATTGTTAAGTATTTGCTCTCTCATTATCAAATTATACAATCCTGTATAGTCCTTAACTTGACTTCCCAATAACCAGCCTTTCAGAGCCTTAGTGGCACAATCAACAAAATCAGTCCAGTCCTGAGTCTGTGTCTTCTGGGTATCTCTGAACAACAACCTATATTGTTCAGTGGTTAGGCCAAACCCATCAATCAGAGCACTCTTCAGGACAGAGTAGTTGTTAGCATCCCCATCACTAACTGTGAGGAGCTTATCTCTACCTTTTCTGAAAAGGAGAGCCATAAGATTGCTGCCCACTGACTTTGGGGTACCTGCTGTACTTTGCAGGCCCTCTCCAAAGCAGTTATCCATTTGTGGATGTCACCCCCTTCTTTGTAGGGGGGCCCAATCTTGCTTAGGTGTCTATTCTCATAGGACCTATCTTTGTCCTTAGGGATATTGCTGCCACCAGTGGGTTCTAACCCACTCTCTCTATGCTCTCTAGCACGAGCAAGCTTCTCTTTGGCCAAGGCAACCTCAAGTTCCTGCCTCTCAATCCTTAGAGCAGCCTCTCTCATTTTTGCCTCATGTTCCCTTCTATGAGGGGAAGTCATCCCTCTCTGAGCAGGGCCATGAGAGCTATTTGAAGCATGAAAGTGGAGAGATTCCGTAGAGTGGGATCTTCCTCTTCTCTGCCTCTGGATAAGCCCACTTGGGGGTCTGTATGGGAGCTGCCCATACTGACTCCCATGCATGCTAAGTTAGCCTGGCTAAGTCTTCTGACTGGGACCTGACTGTTTACCTCAATATCAGAATCATCTTCTTCCACCCCCTCTTCTGCCTCATCTGGTACTGGGGTGTCAGCATTATCATCTGAAGAGGGAAAGACTTCATCTGCACTACCTGTATCACCTGTCTTAGGTGGCTGTGGAGCATCATACTCTTCTAAGAGCTCAACCAGGAATTTGATGGTAGGGTTTGAACCCTGTTTTAGCCTTCTAGAAGTACACAATTTTCTCAATTCTTGGAAGGCTAAGGCTTCATATCTCGAAGCAGTCCTCAAGGGATCTACCTCTGCAGGCAGAGCACCACTGGGATTCACTGTCTGAGACATGTTTTCTAGTGAGGTGTGGTGTTGCACCTACCTACACTATTTGTTTTCCTACAGAACCTTTCTAGGAGTTGTAGTCAGGGTGTGCTAGGCCCAGACTCTACAACAGCTAAGTTCAGTAGAACTTGTTTTTATATGTACCTACAGGTACCTATGTGATCTTTCAAATGATATCTCAAGATTACAAGTGGTAAAACAACAGCAAGCTCTAATCCCAACCGCTGCACACCAATGTGAGAAGTTGGCCTGGTATGTGATGTTCACTATTCTAGTGAACACCTTGCACCAATCCAAACAACCCTTATGGTGATGGTTGTAAGTCAACCTTATAGACCAGCTATCCTAGTGGTAGCGTTTACAGAACAGTCTTAGGCTAAAAGACTCTTGAGGGCGTGTAAAGCCAGCTGTTTTACCATATGTAACCCCTTGAATATCAAATGAAAGGACACCACACAGGATATATATATAATATATATGTATTTATTTACTAACACACTCCTCTGAACTCTTTATGAGATCAGAGGCCAAAGCACATAACAAGTTATTTAGTCATAATACGTTAAGTTGCACAAATTACAGTTAGGCCCTAGGGGCGAAGCAAACCATATATTAAGAAAGTGGTATAAGTACCACGTCACAAGAAAAGGAAAGGCCTAGGGACTAGGGAATTGCTGGGGCTACACTATCTGAACCTTAGTTAAGAAGTAGGAGGCCCACAGGCGGCGCGTGCAGTGTCTTTACACACACGCGTGAGTCAATACAAAGTCAATGGGAACTTAGAAGTTAGAAAAAGAAGGATTTAGGACACTTCCGGTTTAGCTAGGAGGAAACAACTAAAAACCTAGACACTTGGATAGTAAATACCCTTGGGAGCACCGAAGTACTCGCGTTACCTCACCCACAGGAAGCGGGTGCATAGGTGTGAAGATGTGTCGGGTTTCACCGTTGAAGCCTATGGAGACCTGGAGGAAAGATGCTGCAGGCGGCCAGGAGGAAGATGTCCGGGTGGATCCAAGGGTGGGTCGAGGATGAAGAGGACCTGAAAGCAGAGGGGACAGAGTCTGGGTCACTAGCCAGTGACCGGGTGGAACCAGGAAGGAACCAGACGACGTCGAGGAGCAATCAGGTGCTGTCATGAAGCTTGTCTCTTCAGCCACGTGGACCAGGAGGCGTCGAGGACAACCAGATGCTGGAGAGGAGCTATCCTACGAAGGCTCTCGCAGATGGAGGGGTCGACTGCCGGATTGGAGTCAAGAAGCCTTGGCAAAGGCAACCCACGCAGGATTCAAAGAAGGCTTCTGGTGCAGACCAGCAAGGTCTGAGGTGCCTCACCTTTGCAGGGAGGCAAGGGCCAGTCTGGAGCCACCAGACCGGTGAGTTGGTTCAAAAGGATTGTTGTCACAGAGGCTACTAGCCAACGGGCCAGCAACTCGTGGAGTGTGGAGGGCTGATCTTCGGTGCAGGCAGAGCTCGGATTTGGGGCTTCTCAATCCCCAGTGCACTGCCTCGAGGATACCTCAGGAGCTGCACAGTTAGCAAGTTGCAGACATTTCAAGATGTCCGGTCCCATGTGTCTCGTTGCCTCCACGGATCTCAGCTATGCTGCAGACGTGAAGAGAGGGTCAGAGAGGTCTGGAAGTCTGGGTCTTGTCAGGCTCTGTGCTCGGGTCCCGGCGGGAGCATCGACAAAGCAAGCCGTTGATTTGCTGGATGGTGCCTGGTTGCCCAGGGTGGTCCCTCCTTGGCCACAAGGGAGATTATTCAGTCTTCAGCTCAAGCCGAATGTCGAAGGTCCAGAGTTTCGTGTCAAGTTTCGATTTCAGGAATAATCTAAAGTCCTAGGACTCAGCTCCTACCTTTATACAACTAAAAGGGGCTGGATTACTGTCTAGGTCCCTCCTATTGGTTGGACCAGGAAGGGGGGTGGTTACACCCCCTTTCCCTTGTCCAGTTTCGCGCCAGAGCTGGGGCTGGAGTGCCCCAGCAACCGGTTTGAACTGGGGTATGCATGGAGCACCTAGTGTGCCCCAGGCCTTGTCTCATTCTATTTAGCCCTCCCTGTACCAATACACAAAGTCCTGTCTGGGGTGGTGCTCGCACCTCTCCAGGCAGGAAACCTATTGTCCAAACCTCCGTGACTGGAAGGACTCCCAGCAGCAGGAGGTCAGACTTGTGTCTGTGGCAGCAGCGTCCTTTTTGTTACGCTGGGGCTTTGGTTAACTTTAACCGGGTTAGTCAGCAACAACATGTCTTCTCCCCCTAGAAGGGTGGAATGCTACCTCCGTCGCCAGAATTGGCGAGGGGGAAGTATTCCAAAGCGTATGACACTTTACATGACATGTTTAGATAAAGCCAAACCAAAGTTAGCATTTAACCGCGAGGGTCATAATGTTCTTAAGAGTATATGATATGGCAATATCATAGAACAGCTATAAGGACATGGTTCCGAAAGCTTCAGACAGGCTCAGCTCATGCTAGAGCACCATCTCACACATAACCAAGCACTCTGCCTCCAGGATTGTTAAGGCCTGCCATAGGAGTGACTTATAGGTTACTGCGTGTCTATATTTAAGGGTAGATATAGGAATACTATACCTAAGCAAGGGGTGATTACACGACCTTGCCCCAGCTGAGTGATCAGCCAGTTGTGTCAGTTTGAATGGCCAGCCAGGGGTGGCATAATATATGATGCAGCCCCTGGTAGGCCTTAGTTACACCTATGCCTGAGTACCTAGGATACATTTCTACAGGGGCTGACAAGGTGAACCAATTCCCAATTGTGATGTACCTAGAGTAAATGGTGTGAATTTAGAGAGAGTGCATCTGGGCTGTGGGTCTGATTAGCAGGCCCACAGCCACATCTAAGTCGAAAACCAGTAAAGCAAAAGCAAAAAGTGGGGGTGACCATAGGAAGCAGACCCTACTCTCCTACACCCTGCAACAAGAGGACGCATCCCTTATCTCGGTAAGCGCTGATATATTAACAAGGAGCGCTGTCAGATATTGGAGGCTCCTAGAAATAAACGGAGATGGGACCTTGACAAATGCTCAAAATGGCGGCGCCCGTAAGCTGTACAGGACTGAAAGAACATTTTTACCGCCCCATGACAAATTAATGGCTCGATTTATAAAGCGCTAATTACAGCAAACTAATGCACTAGGTCGGATGCAACCCATGTGGAGGAACAGAAGCGTGATGATAATGTGCCGATAAGGGAGAATGTAATGCGAGAGACTGCGCTGTTTTTTAGCATGCTATATGGGGCATCAGATGTGTGAATCATTAAGCGACTGATGCGGTGAAGCTTTGAGTGATCGCACCTCTGTTTTGCATATCTATTGGCGCTGGCACTCAAAATACGAAGTTTACTGAGCTGTGCATGCTACAAGGCGGAAAGACAGCGTAACATCGTGCCAATGCTGTGGTGACGAAGGAAGATTAACGAGCGGCCATTTTGAAGGCATTAAATGTAAGCGCTGCAATCCATTACATGCGCTGAACCACTGGGAAATTAGACACAACGTGCTATGGAATGGAGAGTAGAAATGGCGTCAATCACCACGCAGAGAGGAAATGGAATACAGTGACAAACTGAAGGCACAACGCGAGGTATAAGCGGATGCTTTCACAAATATTTGCACCACATCACTAGCGGCACCTCGCTCATAGAATTAGAACGACCAAGAGAGTCCCTTGCATGCGTATAACAGACGCTACGGTCTGTCCCCACTGCATCGAGAGACAGGAACTGCCCAGGAACCACTTCAACACGCTGCATTACACGCTCATTGGCCCAATACTTGAGATCCAGTAGACCTACTCATAGAGCTACAGGCACGTGGGGAGAAATACCACATGTTCCAGATACCGGGTCTGACACCACGATAAGTTTGACCCTAATTTAGTGCTGTATGCGCGATACCATTATCGAACTGTGCTAATGTTATAACTGCATGCGATAGGGAAACCTGATAAACAGCAGCCTAAACTAACTTTTGAACCACGGAGATCGATTCGTGGGGTCACAGCTCAATCAAACGCGGAAGCGGACACAGACAACCCTCCCAAAAGCAGCATGGAAACCATTCTACAGGCAATTCAAACTAGTCTGCAGGACATAAATGGTAAACTAGACCACCTTATGTGCCGCATGGACAATATGGCGACTAAACTGGACCGTCAAGGAGAAAGACTAGCAGAGGCCGAAAACTGACTATCGGCAGTGGAGGATGAAGCCCACGTAAGCACCTCGAAATGTAACGGGATGGAAAGAACACTGGAAGTCCTCAGAAACAAAGCGGAGGATTTGGAGGCGCGTTCACGCCGAAATAATGTCCGAATAGCTGGAGTTCCTGAATCTACAAATACAGGACGTATGGAGGCAAATGTGGAGGAGATGTGTCGGTCACTCTTCGACACGGACCATCTTTCCCCAATATTTATAGTCGAAAGAGCTCATAGGTCGTTGGCTCCACGTCCACCACCAGGAGCGCCACCTCGCCCCATAGATGCTCGAATATTGAACTATCGGGATCGAGACAGTATATTAAGGATGGCAAGGGAAAAGCAACAAGTGACCTATCAAGGAAACAAGCTAGAGTTCTACCCTGACTATACAGTGGCAATACAACAGGCGCGCAAAGAGTTTGCAACTGCAAAGGCGAAATTGAAAAGCATGCAAGTGGAATATGCTATGCTCTACCCTGCCCGCCTAAAAATAACATGGGATGGCAAGCCAACAATTTTGTCTTCACCAAAGGCCGCTCACGATTTCCTAAAGAAGATTGCAAATCAACGAAAGGAGAGTAAACAAGCAGCTAAGGATCAAGAGTCAGAATGAATGACCAACGCTGAATGACGCAAGCCACTGACAACATTGGCAAGTATGAACATTACGTCACAAACTTTAGACAGAGCACCCGAGGCTGAATTGCCAACTACCGACTGGCACAATTTATCAAACGGTAAGGTTATGTGTGCAAAAGGTTAGAGTGTATGGATACTATGCAGGGTAATGCATAATTGAGACAGACTGCAATGAGGGACGCGGTGACATAAAAGCAAGGACCAGAACATTGATGGCACGAAGCTGACGGGGGGGAGGGCGGAATTAACAAAACTATGCAAACTGTTCGGTACACATTGCCGCGGCAAGCAACGCAGAGACAATGGTATGTCACCCACACTTCCTCTTGGAAGCCGCTTGAGAAAGTGCACTTAACGCTTTGGTAGGAAGCATTCTAACAAACTGTGACCTTGGTTATCTGTCCCCATTTCTTTTATGGACATAAGAGTCTTGATGCTATGCACAGGGTATTGTACATACCAAAAAGAATGGATCTGACATACTTGAGGTGACAATATCTAGCCAATGTACTAAGTGTTCGAACTATAATTATACTATGACTCTCAGGCGAGGCATGCATTGACTGCTACATAGCTCTAAGCTCAGATTATGAATAGAATATGCTAGCATTTTTGTACAAAGTAAAAGTAGAGAGATTACTGAGGAGAAAGTCCTGTACTTCACTTTGACAGCACTAATTGCATATAATGTTTGGTTGCAATTTCACCATATATGCAAATTTATGAACACGGGTATAACGTATGATATACACATTCTGCCTATTACTAAACTATGATCTGCCCACATCCATTAAGTTGGATGGTGTTGTGTACCCTAGACGGGCCCCTACATTGGTGCTCCCCACACGGTTTATGAGTTTCTGGAAGTTTGAGGAAGGGAAATGGCTTCGGCAGGATTGGGCTGCTGATGTGGGTGGGGGAGAGAAGGATTGGGAACATGTTTTTGTTGCTGGACCAAGACACTTGAGACGCATTGCTGAAATCCGAGCTGGAAAACTTCTATATGATACACTATATAAATGTACACAAAACAGGATCTGTTCAATGGAAGGGCAACTACGGAGCTGTATTTATCGACCTATCACTGGAGATGGTGTGGCTCTCTGGTTAGAGGCGGCAGACCTGTAAGCAGAGAACGGCCCGGGACCAGGGTTCAATTCCAGACGCGGCAGGGTCTTGGACCAGGGCCAACGGACTCGATAATTCTCGCCTCAGTGCCTACTCTAACCAGGGAACACACTCGGTAACTCTGGGCATTAAGCTTGCCTCATCTCTACAACGACCCCCCACAGACGCCGGGGATGCCTGGTTCCACCCTGGAGATACCCAGAAAGGGACCATCTCACAGGGAAAACCAGGACGGGTTCCCCCGCGGTCTACAGCGCCAGGACACTCGGGTAGAGTAACAGTGCGCTTTACAAGTATCCAACATTACAACATAACATTACATCACTGATTGTCTATAAAGCACATGACTACTAACACACCAGGTAGACTTACTGTCAATTTGCTCACGTTGAACATAAGAGGGTTCACTAATCCGAAGAAAACTAGACAATTATTCGCCTGCATGGACAGATGGCACATTGACATTGCATTGTTGCAAGAAACACACATAGCCCCACATGCTCACACACATATAGGCAGACGTTGGGCAGAGACAACACATAACTCAACATACTCATCGAACTCCAGAGGGGTGTCGATACTGATAAAGAAGGGCACGAATTTTACAACCGAGAACGTCATAACTGACAAACAAGGGCGCTATATCATCATAATGGGTGTGCTGCGTGGACAACGATTAACGACTATTAACACATATGGGCCAAATGTTGACGCACCTGATTTTTATCACAAAATATGACAACACCTACACGGGGAGAAGGGGCGCACACTAATATGGGGTGGGGATCTAAATCTAGCGCTGAATGAGACACTGGACAGATCAGCACTATCGGTCGAACCACATAGAAAAGCAAGAGCTAAAGTACTGGACATTATGGCTGACTTACACCTACATGACATCTGGAGGGCACGTCACCCAGGGGCCTGTGAAGCAACACACACATCTGCTGCGCATAACAGCTGGTCCCGCATTGATTATTGGATAGGCTCTGAAACAACGCTATTATGGACTACGAGTGTAAAGCATATGCCAAAAACACTATCAGACCATAATCCCATTGTACTATCCCTTCATATACCACAATACACACCGCCACCATATAGCTGGAGATTCAACGCAGCTGCCCTCACGGATCCCATATATGCAGATGCTATACACACAGCGATAAAGGAATATTTTCAATTAAACGAACACTCCACAGATTACCCAGGCCTGTTATGGGAGGCCTTCAAAGCTACCCGATGAGGTGTTTGCATAAGTACGGCAGTGGGCATCTTACGTGATATAAGAACTGTAACGCGGAGGGTCGGAGGGAGGACACGTGGACCCCAAAGGAAGATTGGTGGGTCGTTGAACATCCTTCCACTCCTTCCCCTCAGGATGACTGGTCGTCTTGGCCACTCACGGACGACTCGAGCAAGGACGAGGAAGGCGCCTTTAACTGGGCGTATGTGGATGATGAGGACACGCCCACCTGTGACATCAGCTTTGCCCGGTTGGAGAAAAGCCCGGAAGAGAAGGAGCCGGTGTGTGACGACACCCCGGAGGACGGAGTAGGAGAGCGGAGGTTCATGCGGAGAGACGAGAGTGGAGAACGGAGCCTGAACGTGAAGCAGGAAGGCGAGCCAGGAGGCCAACGTCCCCACGAAGCCCCGTGCCACACTCCCGAGGGAGGAGTGTGGCTGAAGCAGGTACGGGAGCGCATTTCGGGCTGGGTTGGGAGGCGGGTCACCTCTCCTCCTTAAGGCAGCAGTGGCTGTCAATGCCCTTAATGTACAGCTGTGAATAAGTGTATATACCCCCACCCGATACTACCCTCGTCCATCCCCTACCTTCCCTGACACTCTACCCTCACCACATCACCCTTAGCACACAGACGAAGTGTATATACCACGAGCAGCGGTGTCCTTCACTCCTGGTTTCCCCTGGGGACCCCTGTTTGAGACCTAGAGTCCTGACGGCCTCCTCTCTTTCTCTCTTCCCTTTTGCCACTCCCCTGAGCGGAACCATTGGAGCACAGGCACAGTGGAGTCCAAGGACGAGAAAGAGAAGCCTATCTCAGTGGAACCGGCGGAGGTCGCCAAGAAAAGACTGTCTTCCTGCACAAGAAAGACCTTATCAAAAATAAAGCCTTACCCTAAACTAAAGACTGTCCGGCCCCTCAATCAACCAACGTTACAAGAACACAGCTGAAAAGGTGTGAGACAAAGCTCAAATCACTAGAAACCCAGTATGAACGGACACTGGACCCAAAAATATTGGGGGATATACGCACAACGCTCACTTAGCACCAATCCTTCGCTAACGATGAGATTAGATACATCCACAAACGTCCCAAAGCTAGAACATTTGGGGTGGGGGGCAGACCAGGGAGAGTACTCGCCACCAGAATTTGCGAAGGACGCAGAACCCAAAATGTACTGCAAATACGAGATGACAAAGGATCCGTACACGCAGATCCAAAAGGTATCTTGAATGGCTTTGTGAAAACATATGGTTCATTGTACACATCCCAAACGACTGCGTCATCAGGTGAAATACTTGAATATCTAGGGTATGTAGCCATTACTTGGCTTTCAGATACACAGAGGGCCTATCTATCGCTTCCTATAAATGTAGAGGAAGTGTCCGAGATCATTAAATCATTACCTAACGGAAAAGCCCCTGGCCCTGGCGGGTTCACTTGCAAATTTTATAAAACTTTCGTTGATTTACTGGCACCACATCTAGTAGCGATGTTTGGGGATGCATTTGACAAAAATATACTCCCCCTGACACTGAGGGAAGCAGTTGTGATAGCGTTCCTAAAACCGGCCAAAGACCCCGAATTGTGTGATTCCTACCGACCCTTATCGTTAATAAATGTTGATTCGAAAATATTGGCTAAAATACTCGCTACACTGCTACAACCTCTCATGACAAACCTAGTCCTGCCAGACCAAACTGGCTTTATTCCATTCAGAGCCACAACACATAACACCCGTACACTATTTGCACTATCCCACTATTTGGTACCCAGCACCAAAGCGGTGGCGTTATGTTGGATGCCGCTAAGGCTTTCTATTGAGTGGTCTTATCTCATCACGGTGCTCAAAAGAATGGGATTTCCTCTGATATTTATTCAATGGGTCAGGTTACTATACACACAACCAGTAGCACAGGTTAGAGTAAACGGATACGTATCTGACGCACTACGCATAGAACGTGGTACAAGACAGGGCTGCCCCCTCTCTCCCTTACTGTTTGCCCTCGCCCTGTGAACCCCTCGCCTGCAAAGTAAGGCAAAACCATCACCCATCCGCACTACAATTTCCAAATCGGCCCCTACATATATCGCTCTATGCAGATGACATGCTACTGTATGTCCGTGATCCTGAGATACAGCTCGCACCGCTACTACGCAAGTACATTAAATTCGGGGGGCACTCCGGACTTCAAATTAACTGGGACAAATCATCTATTATACCTCTAACTGACACGACAACCCCACACGTCACAGAATTTCCCCTTGAATGGCAAGAAGACCCCATCAGATATGTAGGTGTATGGTATCACAGGGACCCGGAAGTGGTAATAAGAACTAATTATGGCAGGGTGTTATCCTCCATTGAAGACAAGGTAAATCGCGGGATACAACTACCATTATCCCTGGCTGATCGCATTGCAATTGTCAAAATGGTCATCCTCCCCAAGTTTCTCTACCTGTTTAATAACATCCCTATACCCCTTCCTAAAGAGGTTTTTAAAGGTATCTCCACAGTAGTGCTCAAGCTAATATGGGCGGGCAAGCAAGCACGTATTGAGTTGCGTACTTTGACGCTGCCTTACTCCAAGGGGGGACTTTGTGTACCCGACTTTCTTTTATATTACCTCTGTGCGCAGGCACAATATGCAGCATATTGGTACCACAAAATACCGTACATGACACATACAGCAGTGGAGGAAGGAGATGCTATGCCAATCCCGTTAACAGCAGTTATCACACATAAGAGACCACCATTATATAATAAAGATATAAACACCATAGATGCTACCAATGCAGCATGGCAAAAACTGGGTCAACTGGCCAATAAATTACCGCTCTATGCTCCAGCACAACCATTGCACTTTCACCCCGTGTTATCTGTTATGGCTGAAGAGTTGGGCATGGGCCTGTTGCGACAGGTAGGGCTAGACACAATGGGAGACCTATACCATAATGGTAAGATTAAGACGCTACAAGATCTGTCATACGTGCAGAATCAAACACTACACTTCCGCTTCACTTACTACAGGTTGCTGGAGGCAATCAAAAAGTTGTATCCGCATTATCCCACTGAACCACCGCAACTCGATACCTTACAGCTCATACTTACTTCCACAAATACCACGCACTTAGTATCTCGTTTATACACAGTAGCGCAGAACGAAATAAAGCACAGCACACAAAAGGCCATGGAAAGATGGAACGCTTTATTGGAAGACCCACTATCGGACACAGACTGGCAAACTGCATGCTCGTTAATCCAAATTTAACGCCTAATGGAAACTTACGAATGATACACTTTAAGTATTTGCATCAAATGTACTATACACCTGTAAAGCTTTATAGATATGGGCCTAGGCCTGAAGCGAGTTGTAAAAGATGTGGGTTTGATCCTGCTGATTTTAGTCACCTTGCCTGGCATTGCTTGAAGATACGTTCATATTGGGAACAGGTCGTCTCATACTAGCCGAAATGGCTGGCATAGACATTGATTGCACCATGCAAATCTGTCTGTTAGGACTGCATACAGGCGTAAGAGCTATGAAGCGAAAGTACTGCGCGGTAGCACTGCTGCTAGCAAAACGACGTGTCTCAATGTATTGGGAGAGCAAAATGGCACCGACAGTTAAGCAATGGCTAAGTGACCTATCTCATTGTCACGATACGCTCCACACGTACGAAGAGGAATTGTCGGTCCGCTCCAGCCCTAAAGACTATTGGCAATACTTAACAACATATTTGCAAAAGCACCCTAATGTGTAAGGATAATGATTAAATGTGATCCCCCGCCCATTTGGCATCACAAGTGTACTTATGAAATGTATGTGTATTTTTTATGATTTCACTGCTGGGATGATGAATGCTGTAGTGTATTGGTCTGTATTAGTTGTTTTTTTTGTATTTTGTTTTATGCAAATTATACTAAAACTCAATAAAAAGATTTATAAAAAATATATATATAAAAAAAAGATATTCATTGTAAGATTGAGTGCAGTAATACGAATCGCACACTATGAGTGTGGGGAATTCGCGATCGGTATTTTCCAGCGCCATCTTGAAAGCCTGTATTTCAGCTCGCTGAGCTGTACAGTCTCATTGGGATTACATTTTTGTGACCATATTTCTAAATTTACCATCGCGCCAGCAACCTTTAACAATCGCGCACGCAGCACTATAAGCTTGTTTTCCCCCAATTGAGGGTTGTGCTGATCCGTCTGTATATATTATACATCCGTAATGTTCTAGAGGCAGAATTTCAGTTGGCAGAGGACATTCTTGTTCATATTGGAGAAATTCTTGTGTCTTCAGGTAAGGGTCAAAAACATACTCAACGTCTGTCGCAGCAAGAGAATTAACCCATTGTATCCATCTTGGATGTAGAGCTTTTGCATTTGGAATGCTCGCCTTTGTCACTGCCTCTAAGGCAGGTACAGGAGTAACAACTTTTATGCGTTTACCCTGTGCGAGGGCTCTCTCTTTTGCTACCGCAGTATGAACCACTGTCAGAATTTTTTCTGTTGAAGTGAATTTCATTTCACCTTGTGTGTACAAGTGTGATTTGTAAGCTATTGGTACCTTTTAATCTTCATTAAAGGTTAGGTATGTGAATCCGCATCTCCCTGGGATGATTCGGATTACAAGGTTGCGTTCGTTTACGCGTGTCTGTAAATGTGTTGTTGCTAACATGTCTGTTTGCACTGAACGCAAAATTTCTGTGTGTTTTTGAGTCTAATTAGTAGGTTTGAAATCAGGTTTGATTCGTTCGTAGAGAGATTTAACCCTTTCTGCGTAATTTAGGATGTAAGTTCTTCCGAAATTCAGGAATCCTAAAACTGACTGTAAGTTTTCCAGCGTTTTTGGAGGTTGGAGCAGCGCACATTTTTGTTGAAAGTTTGCTGCCAGGCTTTTGCCTTCACTTGAAAGTTCTTATCCCAAAAATAGGACGTTGAGGTGGTCAATTCTTGATTTTTTAAAATTGAATTTGTACCCTTCAGAGGCGAATCCAAGTATTATGGTATTCACCCTGTTCAAGTGTCTGTCCAAATCATCATCTGTAAGATAGATATCTTCGACATAAGATAATGCCTCATCATCGTACGTTTGTAGTTATTCTGTTACTCTGGCTGAAAATAATCCAGGACTGTTCTTGAATCCCTGGGGAGACGACAAAAGTGTTGTTGTGTTCCCATTATTGAGAAAGCGGTCAAGCACCTGCTTTCAGGTGCAATGTTTTGACAGAAGAAACAGTTTGAAATATTTAATGTCGTTTTGTATTTTTTACTCACAATTTTATTCATCAGTGCTGCATTGTGTGCATTTTGTACTGCAAAGGTTTTGCAACAGGAATTTAAATGTCTGTAGTCCAAAACTAGACGATATGTATTGTCTAGTTTGGAGACAGGAAACAAAGGATTGTTCATGGACGAGGTTCATGTTTCAATCACCTCTTGGTATTGAAGTTGATCTAGGATCTCCCTGACCTGTTTTTTAGATTCTTGTTTAACTGGATACTGCTTCTGAGGAGTCAGTTGATTTTTTAACTGGATCCTATGGTGCGGAGAATCCTCATCCCATCCCACATGATTTTTATATAATGCTGGCATAAGTGTATTTTTTGTGAATAGCAATATGATTTGAGAAGGCTGGCATAATGATCTCTTCGCCATGTGGGCATTCCCTGACAAATTCAGGTGGCCAGTCTTTTTCAGCCAGAAGAATGTCATAACCCTTAGATAGTTTTCCCAAAAGAGTGCTTTTATTTTCCTAGTTATGTCCCCCTCTATTCGGAGTGTGACTTCATATAACTTATGTGGTACACTAACCCTGGTATCTGCAGTTTCAACCTGAATGCACTTATTCAGGTCCACTGTCTCCAGATGATCTTTCAGGATCTTGCGAGCTATGGTAACCTCTGCTGCACTGTCCAGCATTGTCTGGGCCCACTCACCGTACTTGAGTTGTGTCCTCAAGATCCTCGGCATGTCGGATTTTTAGACTTGCTACTTTCTTTTTGGTGAATTGAGTTTTCTTATTTTTCGGAACGTGTTGATCGTCTTTGGACTTAACGCGTTCTTCCTTGTGTTCTGATCGTCCTCTTCTTTCCAGTTTCTGTGAGGAAATCTGAAAGGTATGAGAGAAATGTGTATCAGTATCTTGATATCTATCAGGTTTTCTCAAATTATCCCTGTTTCTAAGGTTATACCTCTTTTCAGAGGGCTCCTTTTGAGGAGACCTACCTCTGAATTGAGAACGCTTCTCTTTAGGAAGTGTCTGTCTAGTATTTTCCCACTTCTTTTTAGGAATAGTGAGTGTATTTTTTAATAAAAACTTTTTCAGGATTTTCTTTCATTTCGGGTTTACTGGTTTCCCTCCCAAACTATCTCTTCCTAGCTCTTCATAGGATTTTTCTATTATTCTGGCCAGTTCATATGGTTGCTCAGTTAAATCAAGTTCTTTTAGTTTTTGGTGGATTGCCACGGATGCTTCTTCACCTTTAATATTAGCTAATATTATAGCTGAGACCTGTTTGAAATCTTTCAATAATTTCATACACAGATTTAAAGCAGGCTCTGCCCCGTATTCATTTTGAATCTGATTCAGGACGTCTGGTATTACCGCCATGGATGGAACACCATGGGGTTGATTCCGATTCGGGAGGAAAATCCGTGGTACTATTCGTATTCGTACCCGTTTACGTACGAATTTAAAAAACCCGTCCGAATTGCGTAGTACGATTAGAAGTTCGCAAATATGTACGAATATCAGCGAACCGTACGAACCACATTCGAAAACCCGTATGAAATGTCGTCGGAACTTCCACCGTACGATTTGTAAACATGCCGTACAAACTAACAAGTACGATCCTGTCCAGGGACCAAGTACGCGATTTGTACGGGCAAATGTAGTTCCGCATGAAGCACGATTCGTACGGAAAACATCGCGTATGAGCGAGCCGCACTAACAAATACGAGGCGCACACCCCACAATCAAGCGTACATGTACCCCCGGCGACGATAAACGAGCCTAACTGCCAGACGCACTAACAAATACGAGGCTCACACCCCACAATCAAGCGTACACGTACCCCCGGCCACGATAAACGAGCCTAACTGCCAGACGCACTAACAAATGCGAGGCGCACACCCAACAATCAAGCATACACGTACCCCCGGCCACGATAAACGAGGCTAACTGCCAGACGCACTAACAAATACAAGGCGCACACCCCACAATCAAGCGTACACGTACCCTGCACACGATAAACGAGCCTAACTGCCAGACGCACTAACAAATACGAGGCGCACACCCCACAATCAAGCGTACATGTACCCCCGGCGACGATAAACGAGCCTAACTGCCAGACGCACTAACAAATATGAGGCGCACACCCCACAATCAAGCGTACACGTACCCCCGGCCACGATAAACAAGCCTAACTGCCAGACGCACTAACAAATACGAGGTGCACACCCCACAATCAAGCGTACACGTACCCCCGGCCATGATAAACGAGCCTAACTTCCAGACGCAAAAACAAATACGAGGCGCACACCCCACAATCAAGCGTACACGTACCCCGCACACGATAAACGAGCCTAACTGCCAGACGCACTAAAAAATATGAGGCGCACACCCCACAATCAAGCGTACATGTACCCCGGCGACGATAAACGAGCCTAACTGCCAGACGCACTAACAAATACGAGGCGCACACCCCACAATCAAGCGTACACGTACCCCGCACACGATAAACAAGCCTAACTGCCAGACGCACTAACAAATATGAGGCGCACACCCCACAATCAAGCGTACACGTACCCCCGGCCACGATAAACGAGCCTAACTGCCAGACGCTCTAACAAATACGAGGCACACACCCCACAATCAAGCGTACACGTACCCCGCACACGATAAACGAGCCTAACTGCCAGACGCACTAACAAATACGAGGCGCACACCCCACAATCAAGCGTACATGTACCCCCGGCGATGATAAACGAGCCTAACTTCCAGGCGCACTAACAAATACGAGGCGCACACCCCACAATCAAGCGTACACGTACCCCGCACACGATAAATGAGCCTAACTGCCAGACGCACTAACAAATACGAGGCGCACACCCCACAATCAAGCGTACATGTACCCCTGGCAACGTGTCGGGATTGGCAGCAGCGCAAGAATAAGTAATGCCACTAACCTCGTCCTGATGCCAAGCGGAGACGATGTCCGATGCTAAGCCCCCTAGTCCCTTTGGACACGACCCCCAACAGAGGAATGTATACTCTCTGCGTGAATTCGTGACCCTGTGGGAAAAGGGGAATGGGGATAAAAGAACAAAGAAGCTGTGGTATCTTCAAGGACTTGGCGACCTCTCTGCACTGTACCAGGACGGCTTCCACACAGAGTTCCACAGCCAATTGCAGGAACTCTTGCACAGGATATATAGATATATATCAAACACTGTTCAGGAAAACGTAGGCAGATTCTTCTGATCCAATGAATTGCATGAACCAACAATTTTACCCACAAGCGTAGTCTTGAAATGCTGCCAAGAAACTGTGCAAATAATATATATCCCCAGAAAGAGGCTTCCTTCTTATCGTTTTTTAGAGCTGTTAAAGTCACACCTCTGTTTTTTCCCCAGTTCTTAAATGTAATACTGCTCAAGAGGAAATGAGGGCAATAGCGTGAATGTTTTCTGTGACCTGCCCTTTCCTCGAGGCAAACAAAACACCACGCTGATGAAAAAGTAACAATGGAGCAAGGATCCTTCTCAAACTAAATGTAAGAGCTCTTCCACTGGACGCTTCTTTCTTTCAGAAGCGTTCATCAGTGAAAAGCCTTTTTACTGACACACGGAGAGCGAGATAAACGCGTCTAGCGCGGTTAAATGCACCGCGGTGTCTAATTCTCCTCTTATCTCTAAATATAAACAGACAGCCAGAGGAGTTATCACACGGAGGAGGTGAGCCCGCGCTCCTTCCGTTTTACCTGCCAAAAGTCTTCAGTCACGGCAGAATACTCGAAGTACAGGGTTTCTCCAAATAAAGGAACAACAAGGTTTAAATCCAGAGCAGGGAAACTTGATTCGTCACGCTGGTATCCGGCGGGGATCACCATCCGCCATCCTCCACAAAAACAGGTTGATTGACAAGCACCTTTCCCTTGTGAAGGAGGTGCTTATGTCTAAAGCCGCCCTTAGCATGCTGGTAGCTGTAGTCCACTATAAGTTTCTGTTTATACCATGAAAAACCGGCTAGAGCGGATTCTACGTGCATGATATGGCTTCAGCCCCTTTGTCCATGATATCGCTACAGAACCCCCTCTCAAGGACTGCCGACCCGGCGGTCGACCCGGCTTCCCGGGATGCAAGGTATGGAATTGGTCCACCAACACCGGAAAATTGAGATTGCCCACAGGTTCCCATGTTCTCTCCTCGGGCCCAAATCCCTTCCATTCCACTAAATACTGGACCCTACCTCTCACCATACGGGAGTCTAGTATGGCCTGCACCTCGTATTCCTCCTGACCATCTACCTCAAGGGGAAGGGGCCTATCAGGAATCCTCATACTGGGAGAACAAGGCTGGAGGAGGGAAACATGAAACACAGGATGGATCTGCCAAGAGTCGGGAAGGGAGAGTTTCATCGCCACCGGGTTGATGACCTCAACTATACAATAAGGACCCACATATTTTGGCTTCAATTTATCAACCCCCTTGATACGGAGATTTTTTGTAGAGAGCCATACCTTATCCCCCACCCTATAGTCAGGTTCTGGGGTTCTTTTCCTGTCAGCAAAGCGTTTCTGTGAGGACTGAGCATTAGCTAGACTGTGTTTAGCGGCAATTAACACTGCTCAGAGATGTGCGTGATGTTCATGTATGCTAGGAACAAGAGAACGGACAGGCCACTCAAACGGAAGTGAATTAGGGTGAAACCATGGAGACAGAAGAAAGGTGAGCAACCCAGGGTAGTGGTACAACAATAGCGCAGAGATACCCCTTCGGGAGTCTAGTCTGGCGCTTTATAAGAATATAAAATAAATAAATAAATAAATAAAATAGGTAAATTCTGCCATCCATAACAACGTGGTCCAATCCAAGTTATTCTGTAGAGTGAAACACTGAAGATACTGCTCCAATGTCTGATTCAGGCGTTCTGTTTTGCCATCGGTTTGAGGGTGGTAACTGGAGGAGAGTCTTGCATCGATATCTAGTGTCTTACAGAGTGCCTTCCAGAAACGAGAGGTAAACTGGGTCCCCCTATCAGTAATGAGTACACAAGGGATGCCATGAGCCCTTACTATATGCTGTAGGAATACTATTGCTAGTTCCGCAGATGTAGGCAAGCCAGCCAAAGGTATAAAATGTCCCATTTTTGTCAAATGGTCTACCACGACCAGGATCACAGTCTTTTCTTCACAAGGTGGCATTTCTACTATAAAATCCATCGAGAGCGTATGCCAAGGTAATGGAGGAATAGGCAAAGGTCTGAGAAGTCCAAAGGGTTTTGTATGGATGGATTTCCCTTGTGCACAGATGGCGCAATTCTTGATATAGTGTCGTACGTCATCTCGAATTCGTGGCCACCAAAAAGAGCGTTCTACATTGGCGATTATTTTATACATCCCCAGGTGTCCACCCAGAGTGGAATCATGAGTCCAGGTCAATACCTGTTGCTGTAATGTTTCTGTTGGAACATATATCGCTGTGCCTTGATATGCAAGATCGTCTTTTTCTGTTCGACGTTCAGGATCATCCTGTATCCATTCCTGTAGGTTCGTATCAGCTAGAGCAACTCGCACGTCTTCAAGAAAATCCTGTGATAACAAGGCGACTGATAGTTTCGACTCGCCCACTTCAGGTAAAATCAAAGGGGGCTTGATGTCACTAGGATCTCCCTGTTCTTCTACTTCGCCAATGCGAGAAAGGGCATCCGCTTTCCCGTTTTGTGGCCCTGGCTTATATTTGATTATAAAATCAAAATCGGAGAAAAACAGTGTCCATCTGAGCTGTCGAGGAGTAAGTGCCTTTGCAGTCTTCAAAAACAACAAGTTCCTGTGATCAGTATAAATCTCCACAGTATGAACCGCTCCCAAGAGATAGTGGCGCCATTCTTCACAGGCTCTTTTTATTGCCAAAAGTTCCTTATCAGAGATGGTATAATTGATCTCACAAGGAGTGAGCTTTTTCGAATAATAGGCAACAGGATGAAGTTGACCGCTCACAGGATGACGTTGGGATAGTACCCCTCCAACAGCATATTGAGACGCATCCGTTTCAAGCACAAAGGGTATCTGTGGATCAGGATGACGTATAGGAGCCTGAGTGAACTGCTCCTTCAGAAACCGGAATGAAACAGCTGCTTCTTCACTCCGTACAAACGGGGTGTTCTTTCGCAACAGACTAGAAATCGGATGGATAATTTTTGAGAAGTCTTTAATGAATCGCCTGTAATAATTTGCGAACCCAAGGAAGCTTTGTACGGATTTAACATTCTGAGGAGTGTTCCAACTTGTAATAGCGTCGACTTTACTGGTGTTCATTTGAAACCCTAGAGAGTTGATGACATATCCAAGAAAGGACACTTCCTGGGCGTGGAACAGGCACTTCTCTAATTTTGCATAAAGCGAATTAAGCTGCAATTTGCTGAGCACGGTCTTCACATGTTCTACGTGCTCCGGAAGGGTAGACGAATAGATCAAAATATCGTCGATGTACACGACACAGAAAGTTTCAAGACATCCCCTCAACACCTCATCCATGAAAAACTGTAACGCCGCAGGGGCGTTACAGAGCCCGAATGGCATCACTCTGTATTCGAAAAGCCCAAACTTCGTTCGAAAGGCTGTCTTCCACTCATCTCCTCTCTGGACCCTAACCAAATGATAAGCCCCGCGAAGGTCGAGTTTGGTAAAAAAGCGGGCTCCTCTCAGCTGGTCCAAAAGCACTGGTATAAGAGGTTGAGGGTAGCGATTCTTTACAGTCACTTTATTGATCGCTCTATAATCGATACAAGGCCTCAATTCGGCACAATCCTTCTTAGGAATGAAAAACATGGGGGATGAGGCTGGTGATGTAGAATGCCTGATAAAACCGGATGCAAGGTTGTCATCAATATAGTTCTTCAAATACTGCGTCTCTTTTTCAGTTAGGGCATAAACTCGACTACAAGGGATGTCTGCTCCTGGCACTAGTTCAATACGGCAGTCATAACTTCTGTGTGGCGGCAGGTTGGTCGCCTTCTGTTTATCAAACAAAGAATGATATTCCTGATACTCCTCTGGAAGAACAGTGGCACAACAAAAGAGTTCACGTGAACATTCGGTCGCCAAGCATACCGAAGGAGAGTTGTTGGTAACTTTGGGACTAGATCTTTCCTGATGGCAGTTCTCCTTGCAATAATCCGATGGCAGGGTAATGGTGCGAGCTGCCCAACTAACTTTAGGGTCATGAAGAGTCAACCATGGCATACCCAGGATGAGACGAAATTGAGGAGCGTCAATGAGATCAAATGTGATGTATTCTTGATGGTTCTGACTTGTCTGCATCAATAAGGAATGTGTATGATATGCCACAGGACCAGATGACAGGACGGTTCCGTTGACTGCCTTCACTAGTTCAGGTTTTTCTTTCTTTTCACAAACGATTCCGAATTTAAGGGCATACTCCTGATCAATATAGTTGCCGGTAGCCCCGGAATCGAGCAATGCGTCTATCTCCAAAGCATCCTCAGAAGTGACCCAAAGAGTGACCTTAAGATTCATATGGGCTACCGCTGGATGAAGAGTATTAGCAAGCGTAGGTGAGATCGTTGGTGGTTTATAACCCAAGGCAGAGACCTCTTCCTGATTTGGGTTCTTTAGTTTTCCGCCGGCTTACTTGATTGTGATATTGCTTGAACACGAGGCACAAAAGGTCGTACAGGTAGAGCATTCCGTGCCCTACATTCTTTTATGAAATGTCCTCCCTTCCCACAGTACAGACATTGCTTCAAACGTCTTCTTTTCTCTTTTTCTTCCTGTGAAAGGGGGCCCCGTATACCACCTATTTGCATAGGCTCTACCCCTTCAGGAGCCCTGGAATGGTCTTCGATGGAACTTTTGATACGAGGATAGAAATAACGTCCTTCTCCTCTGTTCCTATCCCCTCTCCTCTCTAGTAGTCGATGATCTAACTGGACGGTCAGATCTATGAGTTCCTCACAGGTGTTAGGTAGTTGAACCACCTGTGCCAGAACATCTTTGAGCTCCCCTCTTAATCCTTGATAGAATAATGAAATACGTGTTGCGGGAGGCCAGTCAGTTTCGACCACTAGTCGATTAAAGGACGTGATATATGACAACAGGTCTTGAGAACCTTGACGTAATGTTAACAGTTCCCTGTCTAAGGTCATCATATGCGATTTCCGATCAAACTATTTTCGCATTTCTAGACAGAAATCAAAGAAACTGCTCAACACGGGATCATTCCTTTCCAATAGAGGAATAGTCCAGCTAGCTGCATTACCACCCATATATGACATCGTGAATGCCGTTTTTGCAGAATCTTCTTGAAACACTCCAGGTTTGCAAAAAAAGTGTAACTTACACTGGTTCAGAAAGGTCTCAAACTTCCTGGTGTCTCCATAGAATCTCTCAGGAGGTGCCAATGGAATACCAGTGCTTTGTATAACATGCACCGTATGGGCAGGATCCGTAGGGGAAGATGTAGTAGGAAAATTTACAGAGAACTCACCCCCTTCTGCTCCTAACAAGGGAGTGTGTGTGGTACATACAGGAGGTAGAAGTTTAGCTGGTTTGATATAGGAAACCCCTCCATGATCCTTGCGTGTTAGCCCTGCTACTTCCCTTCGCAAGTTACCCACTTCCTTGTATAGGGCTTGATTTTCACTTCTTGATGTATTGACCTCTAGCTGCAGAGCTGCTAGGCTCTCCACCACAGATTTCAACACGACTTCGATCTCCATCGTCTAGGCTGGGCTTTATACTTGGGCTTGTCAATCTGTCGGGATTGGCAGCAGCGCAAGAATAAGTAATGCCACTAACCTCGTCCTGATGCCAAGCGGAGACGATGTCCGATGCTAAGCCCCCTAGTCCCTTTGGACACGACCCCCAACAGAGGAATGTATACTCTCTGCGTGAATTCGTGACCCTGTGGGAAAAGGGGAATGGGGATAAAAGAACAAAGAAGCTGTGGTATCTTCAAGGACTTGGCGACCTCTCTGCACTGTACCAGGACGGCTTCCACACAGAGTTCCACAGCCAATTGCAGGAACTCTTGCACAGGATATATAGATATATATCAAACACTGTTCAGGAAAACGTAGGCAGATTCCTCTGATCCAATGAATTGCATGAACCAACAATTTTACCCACAAGCGTAGTCTTGAAATGCTGCCAAGAAACTGTGCAAATAATATATATCCCCAGAAAGAGGCTTCCTTCTTATCGTTTTTTAGAGCTGTTAAAGTCACACCTCTGTTTTTTCCCCAGTTCTTAAATGTAATACTGCTCGAGAGGAAATGAGGGCAATAGCGTGAATGTTTTCTGTGACCTGCCCTTTCCTCGAGGCAAACAAAACACCACGCTGATGAAAAAGTAACAATGGAGCAAGGATCCTTCTCAAACTATATGTAAGAGCTCTTCCACTGGACGCTTCTTTCTTTCAGAAGCGTTCATCAGTGAAAAGCCTTTTTACTGACACACGGAGAGCGAGATAAACGCGTCTAGCGCGGTTAAATGCACCGCGGTGTCTAATTCTCCTCTTATCTCTAAATATAAACAGACAGCCAGAGGAGTTATCACACGGAGGAGGCGAGCCCGCGTTTCTTCCGTTTTACCTGCCAAAAGTCTTCAGTCACGGCAGAATACTCAAAGTACAGGGTTTCTCCAAATAAAGGAACAACAAGGTTTAAATCCAGAGCAGGGAAACTTGATTCTTCACGCTGGTATCCGGCGGGGATCACCATCCGCCATCCTCCACAAAAACAGGTTGATTGACAAGCACCTTCCCCTTGTGAAGGAGGTGCTTATGTCTAAAGCCGCCCTTAGCATGCTGGTAGCTGTAGTCCACTATAAGTTTCTGTTTATACCATGAAAAACCGGCTAGAGCGGATTCTACGTGCATGATATGGCTTCAGCCCCTTTGTCCATGATATCGCTACACGACGATAAACGAGCCTAACTGCCAGACGCACTAACAAATATGAGGCGCATACTCCACAATCAAGCGTACACGTACCCCGCACACGATAAACGAGCCTAACTGCCAGACGCACTAACAAATACGAGGTGCACACCCCACAATCAAGCGTACATGTACCCCGGCCACGATAAACGAGCCTAACTGCCAGACGCACTAACAAATACGAGGCGCACACCCCACAATCAAGCATACACGTACCCCCGGCGATAATAAACAAGCCTAACTGCCAGACGCACTAACAAAGACGAGGCGCATACCCCACAATCAAGTGTACATGTACCCCGGCCACGATAAACGAGCCTAACTGCCAGACGCACTAACAAATACGAGGCGCATACCCTACAATCAAGCGTACATGTACCCCCGGCGACGATAAAGGAGCCTAACTGCCAGACGCACTAACAAATACGAGGCGCACACCCCACAAACAAGCGTACACGTACCCCGGACACGATAAACGAGCCTAACTGCCAGATGCACTAACAAATACGAGGCGCACACCCCACAATCAAGCGTACACGTACCCCGCACACGATAAACGAGCCTAACTGCCAGACGCACTAACAAAGATGAGGCGCACAGCCCAATAAACAAGGCTACAGTCTACACAGCGTAGGAAAACAATGTCCTTGGCACATACAAACAAACAAACAGAGGGCCCAAGTCACAACCACCCCTTATGACACACCCACAAAAAATTCAAAAAAAGCCACACCCACAAATGGACCAATAAAAGGGCCCACACATACAAACCATCATCCTTTGCAACATACCTATTCTTGCTAAGACACAGACATCACACCAACAACTGCAGCCACACACCTTCACACATACACCCTATCTCATTCACACACACCACCCCCTTCACAATCAGACCCACAAACTCTCATCCATACACACCATCATCCCCCCAATCACATACACCCCACACCATGGCCACACCAAAGGGTCCAAAGTTCACTAACCCGGAGATGGAGATCCTTACAGATGAGGTCATCAGAGTCTATCCACAGCAGTTTGGTGCATTGGTCAGACAGACCAGCATAGCTCAAAAGACACGCTTGTGGGAGAGGATAGTCGAGAAGGTGAATGCTGTTGCACACATCAGGCGCACCAGGGCGGTTTGCCAGAACAGGTGGTACGATCTGCGGAGGATGGTCAAGCGCAGGATGGATGAGGACTACGCCAACGCTCATCACACTGGAGGTGGACCTCCCCGCAGACCTGCACAATACCAGCCCTGGGAGGAGAAAGTCATGGCCATGCTACCACCGGTGGGACTTCACGGAATTGAAGGAGCCATTGAGCCTGATGAGTATACAAGCACCTCATGTAACATGGGTGGACTCCCAGCAGGGGGGGGGTGGGGGTGTGTCCATGACTCCCTGCAGTGCCCAACAGTACGGGGGTGCGGGGGGGGGGTGGGGGACTGTGTCCATGACTCCCTGCAGTGCCCAACAGTATGGGGTTGGTTGGGGGGTGTGGGGCGGAGTGGCCATGAGTCCCTGCAGTGCCCAACAGTATGGGGGGTGTGGCCATGACTCCCAGCAGTGACCAACTGTATGGGGGGTGTCCATGACTCCCAGCAGTGCCAAACAGTATGGGGGTGGGGGTGGGGGAGGTGGGGGGCTGTGTCCATGACTCCCAGCAGTGACCAACTGTATGGGGGGGTGTCCATGACTCCCAGCAGTGCCCAACATTATGGGGGTGGGGGTGGGGGTGGGCTGCGACCATGACTCCCAGCAGTGACCAACTGTATGGGGGGTGTCCATGACTCCCAGCAGTGCCCAACAGTATGGGGGTGGATGTGGGGGGGTGTGGGGGGCTGTGGCCATGACTCCCTGCAGTGCCCAACAGTATGGGTTTGGTTGGAGGGGTGTGGGGGGGTGGCCATGAGTCCCTGCAGTGCCCAATAGTATGGGGGGGTGGCCATGACTCCCTGCAGTGCCCAACAGTATGGGGGTGGGTGGCTGTGTCCATGACTCCCTGCAGTGCCTAACAGTATGGAGTTGGTTGGGGGTGTGTGGCCATGAGTCCCTGCAGTGCCCAACAGTATGGGGGGCTGTGTCCATGACTCCCTGGAGTGCCCAACAGTATGGGGTTGGTTGGGGGTGTGTGGGGGGAGTGTGGCCATGAGTCCCTGCAGTGCCCAACAGTATGGGGGGTGCAAGGGGAGTTGTAGAAGGCTGCAAGGGGGAGGGTGAGAGGGAGCAAGATGTATGGTAGGAGGCAGCACTCAACCCATATTGCCCAGGTACACACCCATGCACCATGCTCAATGCACAGGGAGTGTGAAAACACTGACAAGATAGCTGACACTGGGCCCTGGTGTAGGCAGCACATGGGCCTCCTGTGACCAGTGCAAACACTAACACCAGGACAAGTGAATATATCTTGCACAGGAACTCACAACCACTATAATGGCAGCATGCTTCATGGGGGGACAGACACACCACGAGGGACGCCCACTTGCCAATCACACTCAAACTATTACCATGGCCTGTCACACACACCCCTTACAGAAACTGAGCCCCTGGGGACAGACAATGGAGTGCACCACTGTCACAATCGTCATGTAACAAAACCTCAAAAATACTGATCTGATGACGTATGCAAACAAATAATGCACAGTGCAGAATCACAAGTCCATTGTGCCTCTCACACAGTGCTGTTGCCACAGCTTGGTGATGCTGTGGATGCACTCAAGTAGCACCATGGACATGGGTATTGACAAGGTAATGCATCTTAGAGAAGTGCCATGTCCTGAAGCCCTGTGCCTGAAGAGGGTGTACTGCTCCTGGGGGGTTGGCAGTGGGTGGCTGTCTTGGCCCTGCAAACCCTCTCTAAAGTAGCTTGATGAAATCAGCTAAATTCCAATCAGTCGCCATCATAAACATGCAGCATAAACACCCTGTGCATGCTTGCACCAGCAATAATTATTCAGACTGCATTGTGCAGATTGGGCCACACAGAGCACATCTTGAACTGTGTGGTGCTGGCCACACAAGCCACAGCAATGGCTGTGACATTCATCAAAAGACAGTACCCAACATGTCAAGCACCCCTGATCGCATGTCAATCTCAGCCCACAACATACACATACACAAGTGAACACTTGCTAAAATACAAAGCAGGGGGAACATTGATAACGACTATGTATATTACATTTGGATGTTGCATGATAGTGCATTAACAGTGTTTCTCTCTCACACCCACAGGGGAATGTGTGGAAACTACCCCCAACCAGGGGCGAGAAGGATCCCAGTCCCAGGCTCAGCATGGCAGTGACCCCACCGTAACTGAAGCCTCTCATCACACTGTGGATGACCCCAACCAACCAGGCTCCTCTGGATCCCAAACCCCTGCAGCAGCTGGAACAGATACATCTGTGCCAACCACCACACCCATTCCCGCCACATCCCAGCAGACAGTTCAGAGCCCTGCCCATAATACACAACAGAGCCTGTCTGACAATGAGGGACATCATTCGCCGGGCACACATGAGGTGGCAGACGACACCTCCACTGCCAGCACTCATGGGTCCTGTCGACATGATGTGCCCACAAGCGTCGGACCGGCTCGTGTGGGCAGGGGTGGTGGGAGTGGCGCTAGGCGGAGGCGAGAACCTGACCATCCAGCTGCAGGGCCCAGTATGTCAGAACTCCGAGACATCATGGATGAATACCGGCGGGACACCAGGGAGTTCAGCCTGGTAGTGGAGGCCCTCAACAAAATGACAGATCAGCAGGCCCAACTACATGCCAGTCAAGAACAACACCAGGGACGGATGGAGGCAAGACTGGATGAGCTCGTGACAGTGCATCGGGAAATTAACCAATCGCTCTGTCTGATCGCTCTCAACATGCAGCACCCTCCCTGTGTCACGGGGCCAGAAACATCTAGGCAAAGACCAACAACAGGCACAGGGAGGGAGGAGGAGGCGGAATTGTCAGACGGAGATTCCCATGCATCGCCCAGGCCTGTACGTGAGGATTCTCCAAGGAAGGTTGGTCGTCCACGGTCAAGACGTTGAGAGGCATAGGGCCATGAACAACTCCCAGGTCACCTGGTCTGGCATCTTGCCTTTGTGTGCAACAGCATCACCCTATTGACTTTAACACTCTCCCACATGGACTTGCTGGTCGCAGTGTGCCCAATGATGCCAAGCACTGTGGCCTGGACTCTGTTGACCCATACTGTAAGGCATCACATCTCCCGCTGTGAACTTTGGATTCCCCCCTTCTTGTACAGCACCTACTCACGTTACACGCACAAAAGTAAAAAATAAATCTCACTTGCACTAAAAGCATTGATGTATTTGTATGTACTCAGATTCTAATACATTTGTGAGGTGAAATGTCTTCAAATGCCACCGTCTCCTGCAAACTATTGCCATCTACACACATGGATTTTAGTTCGGCAGTGGAAATACATAGGTCAAAAGATAGCCTAAATTACATACATGGATAGCAATATTCACCCGTGATGGTTACTAACTGCAGAAGATGGGGTTTTCTTGAAATACTGCAATGACAGACAGTCATACAAGAGTGTGTGAGATGTCAAGAGCATGGCAAATATGCTAGGTGTCCACGGAGGGAGCACCAGGATCTGTGTAATGAGGAATGAGAACTAGCAGCCACATGCTGTTGTACTGTGGATGTGAAGATTGATGGCCTGGCCGAGGGTGCCAACAGGAACTGTGGGCAATAGGGTGTTAGATGTTAGACGTTCATATCATTTATTTAGCCTGGGTCTGTGGAGTGCCGACTGAGTGTGGCTGATGAGTATGAAGGTGAAACTGCATTTGACTGTGGGACCATTGTAGGTATCTCAGGCGGATGGTCATGTGGCAGCAGCAGGGGATGTTGAGGATAAGGTGTGTGCATGCACCCTGCATCTCCACAAGTACTCCGTAAGTCACGTTCTTGTTCCTGTGTAGAGGTAGTTTCTCTAGTAGGGCTGGCTGGTGTTGTGGACGGTAACCAGGCTGAACACCACCTTGCCAACAGACATCACCATAGACATACCTGAAGGAAATGACAAATCCCGCTAACACCACACCGACAGAGTGGTAGGAGGAATTCCCATCATCCACATTAATAATCCCAGAGTCACTACCAAAAACAACGACACCCTCCACATCGCCTAAAATATGCATTTACTGATCCACACAAACAACACCCTATGAGGGACACTCATCTACAGACCACCTGGAGTCCCAACACTATTCACCAACTCCATCGCTCACCTCATCAGCACACATGCCCTCGCCTACACGGACTACATCCTCCTTGGGGAAATTTACTGTCACCGTAATTACAACTATGACGTAAACTCCACCGCCCTGATGGACAACCTTGCCAACCTTGGATTACAACAACAAGTGACAACCCACACCCACAACGCTAGACACACACAGGACCCCATCTTTGCAGAAACTCCACACATCTCATCCAACAACAACACCTCACAACACTGGAGAGACCACAGAAGCCTACACTTCACCTTCAGGAAACCAAACACAATCCCCCTGCACACAGACCATGCCACGCAGCTGCTGGTGCAAGCTCAACAAGGACTAAATGACAGCCACCCTTACCCTGGGCCCACAAGCCAACACCACCAACCCCCACACCGGTGCCATCTTCCTCAAACAGTGGATCCTCGACTGCGCAGACACCTTCATCCCAAACAAGTCCTCTGCCACCTAACACAACAACCACATTGCCACATGGTTCACCAAAGATCCCCGGACCTCCAAGTCCACCTCTTGTAAGCTGTAGAGGAGCACGCACTGCAAACAATCACCAAAAAACTGCAACGTACACCTGAGTGCCCTCCGCATACACTACCAATACTTCATGACCGACAACAGGACACCCATCAAGGACCGGCTAGACACCAACGCACACACCAGCAAATAGCACATCAACATTGCTGATCAACTCTCTAAAGCCAAATATAGCGCCTACAACATTCCACCATCACAAGACCTGTGTGACTCACTGGCCAACTTCGCTCACGGTAAGATCAACCACATCCACAAAAGATTCTACTCCCCCCTGTTAAACGCTGCGGGATCACCATCCATTGTTTCCCTTCTGCCGGGGGCGCCTCGGCGGCCGTTACTCCCTCACTACCTCGCCTCTCCTGTGCCGATCGGAGAGGGCCCCCCCCCCCACGGTATGCAGCCTGCGACTGCGGACCTGTCCGGTCCCGAGGGAGCGGATCATTTTCTCCTGGCGCCGGCTCTGCCTGAAATCACTGTTTGCTTCGACGGTGGGAGCATGACGACCGGTTCATTTGAGGCAATGGCGGATGGCGCCCTGGCTCCTGCTCGAAATCCCCGGCTTGCTCCTAGTTGGGGAGCTGATTTGACTGAAGCGTCTTATATCACGGAGGTAATGGAGCTACACTCTCAAGTTACTCTCACCTCTGTTTTCCTGGCTCTAACTAGACTGCGGGGTGCCTGGCAAACGTGCTTGCGGCTGCTGGAGGGGAAAGTTGATGGCTGCCTGGCTGATTTGGAATACACTCTGCCCATCCTCTCTCCCTGCTCTACTAAACTGCCTCCGCGGTTCCCGGTCTGTGAGACATTGTTGCCGGGGACGTGTGGAATTGATCAGCAGCTTCGCGGGTTCATGGAGAGTGAGCTACATTGTTCCCGCCTGTGCACTGTTACATTGTCTCTCTCCCCAACACGGAGAGCAACCTCGCCCACTGGGTTCCAGGGACCGCTGCTTCAGTATTTGCCTATCCTGTCTGACTGTGCCTATCTCTTGGGGACATCGCTATCTCCCACAATGTGTGGTGTTGAGGATTTTGACATGCTGCTCCATTTACGTGTTGACTCTGGCTGGGACTGGCGAATTTTACTCAGTCCTTGGACTCCTCTCTATTGCCGAGTGTGGCCATTTTGTTTCTTTGTTCTTGTGGGGGTGGGCTCTCCCCTTCTCTTCGCAGTTGCTGGCTTCCCAGGGGGGGCGGGCGCAGGAGGACATCTTAGATCGGGCCAGGGCTAGGTCTTTTTAGTGTGCTGGATGCATGGGCGGGCGGGGCCTGGGTTGGGCCTGTTCCTGGCTTGCTCTGCTTGCTTCATCAGAATTGTTCCTCCCCTTCTGCATGGCGCTGACCATTTGTTTCACAATGCGTAGGGGTTGCAAGCGGCTTGGGGTCCGGGAGATCTATTATTGTGTGGGCTCCTCCCCGCATCCTTCTTTTGGGAGTGGTAGATCAGCTTGTCCTTTTCTTCCTCCCTCTATTCCAGTGTGAAAATTCTCATTTCTTATCATCTTCCTTTTTCCTTTTTTCTACGTTTCCCTTGCTTTCTCTTCTCCTTTCTTCCGTCTTTCTTTTCTTGCTGCATTTCGGGTTTATGGGGCGACAGGCACGCTGCTAGGGGGGGGGGTAGGCCATAGCCTCTGCATGTGTGTAGGGTGGGGGGTTATATTTCATTTTTGTTAGTTTCTATGGGACCTATTTTTGCTCTTTTATAATTTTTCCTTTTTCCTTGCTTTCCTTTCCCTCTCTCTCCCTTTCTTATTTCCCTCTCTTCTCGTTATTGTTCCCTTTCTTTCTTCTATATTTCGGGTAAATCTGGGCGACAGGCACGCTGTTAGTGGGGTAGACCGTAGCCATTACAGTGATGTAGGGTGGGGGGGGGTGTTTGTTGTTTTAGTTTGTTTTATTCTATGGTCCCTTTTTTTCTTTTTCAGGGGGTGGGCTGTGTCCCTTGGTGTTTACTCCTTTGTCTCGTTAGCGTCTGCACTTTCTCCTTTTTCGGGGCGGGTGGGCTGTACGTATGGCGTCCACTTTATTTGTTTGTTGGTATTCTTTGTCTATTTTGTACCTGATGTGGGCGTGTGTGGTCTTTGGGCTCCGCCCTACTATATCATCGGCTTGCATGGGGGGCTGTTCCCTCCCGCCCCCCCCCGTTTTTCTTTCGGTATATGCTGCATGACGCGCTGGTAGATGTGGTTACTGCCTCCTTTATACAATGTAAAATGAAACCTCTTTATCCTGGCGCTGGCGATGTTATGTTTGTTGCATCCATCCTGTATTCATCCTGTCGTGTACATTGCTATGTTTATTGCCTCTCCTGACTTTGCGGCCGGCCCCTGTGGTTGTTGGCCAGCGCTTGTACTTATACCTGTTTTTCAATAAAGGTTTTTAAAAAAAAAAAAAAAAAAAAAAAGATTCTACTCCACCAGCCCCACATCCACAACCGAGACCACCCCCCCTCGCGACAAACACCCACAGAAATTGACCCTATTGGCTGCTACAACGTCCGCACTGAAGACACCATCATGAGCAAGGACTACATTCACTCTGGATCCCCATCTGACCCATGGCATATCCACTTTTCCTAACAAGCCAGATAAGCAATCTCACCACTTCTACATTAAAATATCCTACTTCTCCTTCAAGACAACAACCTTCACAGGGAGTATTGACAATGGTGTATTCAGTGCCTTACTGAATAAACCTAAGGTGGACCACAAATACATCTCGAAATTCCTGCACATCTCCCTGCTCCCCTTCCCAGAACAAGTCATGTTGAATATAATCAACATACAGCTGACCCACAACCTCAAAGACAAAAACATCATAGAACCAACACAGTCTGGATCCTACATCAACCAGAGCACGGACCCCCCCTTCATAGCCAACACCAACAACATCTGCATACTCATGGACAAAGGAGAAACAGACGCCCACATCCATCAGGACCTATCAGCAGACTTCCACATGGTCGCCCACGGCACCCTAACAGTACACATCCATGACTTAGGAAGCAAAGCGAGTGCCCTGGCTGGCCCACATCCTTTCCCACCGGCACAACCGCGGGCATCTGCCTCCCACAGTACTGTTCCAATACCACTGACACCATCCACAGCGTCACACAGGGATCATCCCACAGCCCAACTGACTTAATTATCCACATGGCACAACTCACCCATGTGGCACAACAACCGAGCCTCAATATCATCTACTATGCCAATTACACCCATTTGATTATATCCCTCACCAAGGACCCACCCACTGGCAACATCTACCTCCACAGAGGAATCATGTCTGTAGCAAAATGGAGTAAGGACAGCAGGTTGATGCAGAATCCTGAAAATGCTGAGGAACACATCCTCGGCCCAACAAGCTCAGCCTGTGACGACTCCTGGTGGCAAACATTGCTATTAACAGCACCATAAGCCACCAAACACGCACACTACCTGTGGGCAATCCTGGACTACTCACTCCTCATGACCAAGCAGGACTACGCCATCTCTGCTTTCAGCTCCAACACCCTCTGAATGGGCCGCAGGATCTTATAATGGATCAGCTCTAATATACAAAATACTGTCACCCTGCCCCTCTCCAAAAGCTGACTTGAGTAAGTGAACGCCATCTAAGCAGCTACAACAACCACACTCCTGAGCCTGCTGCAACGCATCTGGAACACATCGGCACGTCTGATCCTCATTTACCACAACCCAACCACATCACACAACACCCCAGAGGCCTGCACTGACTCCCTGTCAACAACAGAATAAGCTTCTAAATCCACATCCACGCACACAAATCTCTACACCAAGCAGGACCAGCATACCACAACCACAGACTCACCTTCTACACACCCACCCGCAGCCTCTGCTCTACCAACCATGCTCTCACCACTGTCCCTCACATCCCGAATAACACGGACAGTGACAGATCAATCTTCTACCTCGACTCCAAGACCTGGTACACCCTCCCTACAAGTCAACTACAGAACCAGGACCTGCTGCCCTTCACAAAAATTCTCAAGGCCAGTGTGTTTAGATCAGTACCAGCACCCCCCAGCGCAATGAGACCGTCACGGGTAGGTAGTGCGTCAAACTAACGAATCAACTGATTGCAGATGGCTTAGGCAAAATCTGTGTGCAGTGTAGGAGAGCTGTAGATGATAGTTACAATTATGCTGGTCAGGATACTGGTGTGATGTTTGACAATGCATAGTGTGTCCATGGTGTTGGATGTGACTCAGAGGGTGTAGGTCGTTAAGTCTGACCAATCATAATCCTGGATTGGGTGTGTGATCCCTGTGGGTTTTTGAAAATCCGTCTGTGATCTCCCGGCATGAGTGGTGTTCTCAGGTTGCGTACTACCACGTTACAGCATTTGAGGCGATGTGTGGTGGTGTAGTGTCAACGAGGTAATACACCACAATTTGGTGCTGCTGGAAGTAGTGTGTGTGCAGTACGAGGCACATGACCTGGTTGTACGTACACGCACTGTTAAGTGTGTCTGCATTGAGTTGTCAGTATGAGTTGCACACACAGCCTGAGAGCCTGTCATGTGTGTGTTCGTGGTAGCGTGTGTTTGTCAGCTGTTCACTGTGTGGAGGTTGTCTGGGGCATGAGTCTGTTGTATCACATCTGTAATTAAATACAAAGGAGTCTAAGTGGATACCATTGGCAAATGCCGCACCCCATTCAGACACCGTTCAACAACAAAAAGGCCGAACCCAACTCTCAACAAATTCCTTACAACCAATGTCAGAGTTACATGGCCAATCTAAAATACTGCCTCAGAGGTGTACCTTTATACTAATCCATAGGGTCATGTCGTGTTTTACGTTCACATTACATTGACACCAAGGTCTGATCCCACTCACTAAATTAAAAATGAAGAGAGCTAAGAGAGAGTGCCTCACTGTAGCAACACCCAAGGGGGTTCCTGACAGACAATTGCCAGTTTACCCACTTCTCATCACTGGCCACTCTGTCTTCGTCTGAGTAAAGAACAAAGAGGTAAATACAAACAGTGATTCACTAACTAATATTAATATGGTGATAAAATAATCAACCACTATGTCCCCTCATGTTAATTATGGTGAAATTCATGTGTGTGTGCACCTGGTACCCCTATGAGAGCCAAGGACAATCGACCACCACTATTGAAAAGGGGAGGGACTTGCTAGCTAAACAACTTCCTACTGATGCGGTCACATGTGTCATCAAATGAGCTGAGTGTCTAGCAGTGTGCATGTTGCAGGTGCTGACGGACCGGCCTTTGTCATGGCGGTTGTGCAACAGTGGCACAGACAAGATGCGGCATGCTCCAATGATGGATTGATGGATGTATGGATGTGTATCTCATAGGTGTGTGTGGCTTGATTGGGGCATGCGGTGCAGCGTTGTGGCTGTGGATGCTGCAGCCGGGAGGAGTGAACACATGAGGGCAGAAGGGGCGATTGAACATGCCAAACAGCCACACAACCCAAGGATTATTGCTAGGCAAAATTTAAATGTGTATGGGAGCCTAGAGTGGCTGGTTACCCATGGGTCAGTCCCAGCAAATGTGTAAACATTGAATAAACATCACGGCCACAGGACTAGTCACCATAATGCCAATCAGGGCACACAACACACTGTGTCAGCAGCAGTAGCCTGCACGTTGTGTGTATCAAGCAACAGAACACATACACAACCATGTACATCATGCACAATATGGTCCATTAGCCATTAAGAACAGCATGCTTGTTGTCAGTGTACACATAACCACATATGATCAATCACTGTAAAGAATGACATATTGAATGCATGCAGTCTGGAAAGATACTGGCGGTGACAGCAATGAGGCACAATGTACAGTGTGAAACACAGTTCCTACACAATAGTATGAACTTACTTGCAAGGCCATGCTGCATCAGCCAATTTACATGGCCAGTGGCATTGCTCAGACGACTATAACACTCATGCAATGAAGTTACCTGTAATGCTGGTGATACACTCTCCACACAACTGCCAGGGACTGTCCGTACCTGTGACCATCAAAGTAGTGTGATGCTGGAAGGTTTCCATCTCCCAATATCCCCTTGGTCTGACTACTAATGACAGACACATTAGGGCGATCAGGCGAGGGAAGGTGAGGATGGGAACTGCACGGAGGGAGATCTGAAAAAGAGCAAAACATGCATGAGGATTCCATACTTTCAGTTACAGATTCTCAGATTATCTTGGCACCTACACTGTACCACTCACACCTGTGTAGTGTAACCACTGCCACTGTGTCTTATTAGTGATCACAGATCTTGCAATGAGCCAAGATCAGATCCTTCAACAGGGACACATGAGAGTTGGTAGGGGTTGTCACCAAAATGGAGCATGTATGACGCTCACTAGGCTGCTACAATGGAATGAGATCCATGCAGTCATGAACGACGTCACAGTGTATGATTGATGCTCGTGATCTCAGTAATTGTGACGTATAGCAGTGCAAATGACACAAAGCCAACTATACGTACTCAGCCCTGTGAATAAGTGAGGGTCATGAAGGGAAAGTTGACATCACCCACAAGAGCCGTAAGCAGCTCCTCAAATGTGAAAGGAAATAACCTAAACAACATGAAGCCCCAAAGGGGCAACTCATTACCTCTTGCAACTGTGCCTTACTATGCTAGACAGGACAAGCATGTGTAAACAAACTCAACTGTGAGTACATAGGCACAATGCTTAAAAGATACAACCCTACTGTGACCAGGATATGCTGCATGGCAGAAGAGATTTCAGACATTTACCTCAACGGACTGTTGCCACGTAAGTGTGAACATTAGCTCCAGGCCAACGATGTGATGTAATCAGCGCAACATACCTGGCATCATGAGAAAGGAAAGTTAACATCAACTTACTGAGAAGGCTAGCGAAGCAGTGTTGACCACCGGCACTGAGGTAACGATGTGACAGTGACATGACATACTGCCACAAGGGGCAATGCATCCATGCAAACAGACTCACAGGTCAATTGACAGAACATGTGGGACATACACTGGCCCACACCGGCACAACATGGTTCACAGGAAATCAAACTGTACTGGCCCACAAGCTTGAGTGGATGATTTGGATACATCCTGCTGCACACAGTGAGGCAGCAATTCTCCACAGTGCCTGTGTTTGTGATGTCACACACAATGGCAACCCGTGCCATCCGCAATGTGTCAGGGTCAATGTTAACACACATTGATGCATTCACAAAATTTAAAACTCGACTACAGATGACTGTCAAGTAAGGTGACTGTCTTGTCATGGGAGTGGCGCTACATGCAATTTGATACATGGCAATGTGACATCTATGTATGGGCCTACAACATGCGCACGAACAGTTTCTACACAATAACAAACCATTACAACAATGAACTGCCTGTCTGGAATCCTTACCCAAAATGACATTTCGATATGTCTGTGCAGGGTACGCTGATTCACCCGACGTTGCTATAATCAAGAGGAATTGCAGGAGGACCAAGATGACACAAACGGACAACAGCCCGGGCAACCTGGAAAGGACAGGCACACAAGGGGTCACGTACTGTATAGATTCATTTAGACATGGTCACGTACAATACACTAACAACGTAGTACCCTTGTACATTCAAACTGCAATCATTGTGCTCATGTGTGTGGCATGACATCTTCACTTGTGTGACACAGCACCACAAACATCAAAGTGATATTGTGTACAGTCTGCTGGACACACATTATGCTACACATGTCACTCTATGGTGGTAGATTGCACATTATCATACAGGTACTCACTGTTATGAGAAGAAGTTGCGTATGAGTTGACTCCGGATATCACCGTCCTCCTACTCATCGCTAGCATCCTGGCCAAGGCCTTCGTCCTCAATGGGCGGATGGTCCTCTTCATCAGGATCCAGGATGAGTGGCACCTCCCCCTCCACTGCCATGTTGTGCAGCATGCAGCACACGGTGAAGATGTCACACACCTTGAGCGGGGAATATGGTAGTGATCCGCCTGTCTTGTCGAGACACCTGAACCGGCTCTTCAGGAGTCCAAATGTACGCTCTATCACATGCCGTGTCTGGCCATGTGCATTATTGTAACGCTGGTCTGCGGCAGTTCTGGGGTTGCGTAGTGGAGTCATGAGCCACGGCATGTTCGGATATCCGGCGTCTCCTACAACAATACATCATGTCAATGAGTGTGCAATGAGTAGCCATGAGAGAGATGATTTACATTGAGACATACATGAGTAACAGTGTATACCCACCAACAAGACATGCCCGATGGTTGCGCAGCTGCAGCATCATCTGTGGTACCCTGCTCCGCCTCATGATGAATGCATCGTGGCATGATCCTGGAAAACGTGCACAAACATGGGAAATCATCATGTTAGCAAGACACACCACCAGGGCATTTATGGAGTGGTAATGTTTCCGGTTGCGGAAGGCCTGCTCCTGAGCCTGTGGTGGCATCAGTCCAACATGTGTCCCATCAATGGACCCAATTACATGTGGCATGCGTCCCAGGGCATAGAATGCACCCTTGACATTGTTCAACTCTTGTGGAGTGGGGAACTTAATGAATTCATCAATGTGCTGCAACATAGCAGCTAAGACATCACAGAGGACATGACTAAACATGATCTGGGACATCCCACCCACATCACCTATGGTGAATTGGAAAGTACCTGTGGCAAAGAAATGTAGGGCTGCCATCACCTTTACCTTGGGTTTCAGCGCAGTTGGATAACTGTGTCGCGGTTGTAGGTGTGGTTCCAGCCTGTCAGTCAAATTCTGAATCCACTCCTGTGGAAATCTGTAGCGGCGGATGCAATCCCGTTCCCTCATGGCATCCAAGTCAGGCAACGGCCTTGGCAGAGGGGGTGCCCTGCACGACATGTGTGGGTAAAAAAGAGTACAACTATCAGCCAAAACATTTTACAATGTACATACTGTAGGAGAGTAGGGTCTGCTATCCTATGGTCACCCCAAATTTTTGCTTTTTGCTTCACTGGTTTTCGACTACTGAGGCTGTGGACCTGCTAATCAGACCCCCAGCCTGCTGTTCTCTCTCTAAATTATTGATACATGTGCTATAGGTACATACCACAATTGGAAATGGACTCCTTGTCAGCCCCTGTACCATGCACTATAGGTGCTCAGGGCATAGGTGCCACCAAGCCCTACCAGGGGCTGCAGCATATCTTTTGCCACCCCTGGCTGGTTCTTAAATTGACACAACTGGCTGATCACTCAGCTGGGGCAAGGTGGTGTAATCACCCCTTGCTTAGATATAGTATACCTATATCTAAACCTATATCTGGACACATATAAACCTGTGAGTCACTCCTATGGAAGGCCTTATCAATTCTGGAGGCAGAGTGCGTGGTTTAATGTGAGATGGAGCTCTAGCATGAGCTGAGCCTGTCTGCAGCTGTCGGGAACAAATCCCTAAGCTGTTTCAGGATAATGCCATACCATATACTATTAAGTGCATTATAATCCTCGCGGTTATATAGCAACTTTGGTTTGGCTTTATCAAAACATGTCGTGTAAGGTGTCATACGATTTGGAATACTATCCCCTCGCCAGTTCTGGCGACGGGGATAGCATTCCACCCCCCTAGAGGGGTAAGACATGTTACTTTACTGAAATGCGGTTAATTTCTAAAAGAGCCTCAGATCCACAAAATGGATGCTTCTGCCACAGACACAAGTCTGACCCCCTGTAGCTGACCGAAACTCAGCCAAGGGGGCCTGGACAAAGGGTTTCCTGTCGCAGGGAGGTGTCACACCACCCCAGACAGGAGTTAGTGGATTGTAGCAGGGAGGTTTGAAAGAAACCAGACACTGCATGGGGAGCACAAGGATGCCCCTTGCATAATCCAGTCAAACTGGTTCTGGGGCACACCAGCCCCAGTCCCAGCACCCCCTTCCTGGGTCCCACCCATAGGAGGGGACCTAGCAGGTAATCCAGCCCCCCAGATTCGAATAAGAGTGGGAGCAGTGCCAATGCACTTCAGATTATCCTGATGAAACATAAGAAATGAAACTCTGGACCCTTCGACATCCTACTCAACGTAGCAGACTGAAGAATCTCCCTTGTGGTCAAGGAGTGATCACCCTGTGCAAACAGGCACCATCCAGCACCTCAACGTCTGCTTTGTTGTAGTTCCCGCCAGAACTCGAGCAACAGAGATTGACGAGATTAAGCTTGCCTGCCTTCTAACAGCCCGATCCACAGTCCCTGCAGAGCTGAGACCCGTGGAGGCAACCGGAAGCGTGGGGCACGCCATCTTGGAAAGACCACGAGATGCTGACCGTGCAGCCCACGAGTGACCCTCGAAGCTGTACACCGGGGTTTGAGAAGCCCCAACCCTGAGCCACTCTTGCACTGAAGTTCAGCCCTCCACACTTGACGAGTGCTGCGTGGGGCCCTTCTGCTTTTTTTGGCTCAACGCGTTGGGCAGTCCCTTGCCAGCTGGCTTGTGGCCCCTGTGCCGACGAAAACCGAAATACAACTTGTGATTCTGGTTGCTTCAGATTTGCACCCACTCCCCTGAAAAGGAGTACCCACTCTGACCCTCCTGGTCCGAGTGAGAAGCAATCTCCTAGTTCCGCATTGATTGCTTTTGCCAAGTGTTGTTTGCTCCAATCTTAAAGCCGACAGCGCCGACGGCGAGAACCTTTGTGGGACAGATCGTGCCCTGCTCCTGGACTTCGTAGATGCCCCAGAGCCCACGTGACAGCAGAGAGAAGCTCCTCAACAACCACCTGATTGCGCCCAACATTGCCTGGTTCCTTCCTGGTTCCACCCTGGTCACTGCTGAGTGACCCAGACTCTGTCCCCTCTGCTTTCAGGTACTTTTTGACTTCGATCCACCCTTGGATCCCACCGGACACTTCTCCTTCACAGCGCCTGCAGCCTCTTCAGCTTCAAGCACCAAGAACCAGCGTGACGAAACCCGACACTACTTCGACCCTGTGCACCCGCTTCCTGTGGGTGAGGTAACATTGCAACGCCGGTGTTCCCACACTGGTACACACCTCTAGGGTCTGTGTCTTAAGTTTTGTCTTTCTAGGTTCAGCGGAAGTGTCCTAAAACTCTATTTGCTTAACTTTTACGCACCATTGACTTGCATTGGTGCATGCGTGTGCTTTCAGCACTGCACCCGAATCCCGCGGGCTTTTCCCGACTTCAGCATTGCTTGTCCCGACTGCTCCCAGCGATTCCCTAGGCCCTAGGCCTAACCACTGTTCGATTGGTATCTCTTATACCACTTTCTTAGTATATGGTCTGAGTGGCCCCTCGCCCTCATCCATAATTGTGCAACTTTGTATGTTATACTGTGCTTTTGATTTAACGCTTGTGCCCCTTTGTTCATAATAAATACTGGGGATTATTTTAAGTAATAAATACATATATGTTTATAATATATACTTGTGTGGTGTCCTTTCATTTGATATTACAGTACTGTGATTGGTAAAACAGCTCGCTTAACACGACCTCTTGAGTTTTTAAGGCTGCTTAGTCTATGCTACCATTAAGATAGCTTGTCTACAAGGTTGACTTACAACCAGACACCATAAGGGAAAGCTTGGACTGATACAAGGTGGTTCCAGAATTGGAAACATCATATATCAGGCCAACTTCTCACATTGGTGCGCAGCGGTGCGGATTTGAGCTTGCTGTTGTTTTACCATTGCAATCTTTTTATCAAATTGAAAGATCACATCAAGTACCTTAGGTACATATAAATCAAAAGCTTAGCATATTAAGTTCTACTGAACTTAGTAGTTGTAGATTAAAGGGATTAGCACACCCTGACTACAACTCACTAGCAAGGTACAGTAGGAAAACACTTAGTGTAGGTAAGTGCACCACTTACACCTCACTAGCAGTCATGTCTGGCACAGGTGAGACTCCAAGCTCTCTGCCTGTGAAAGTTGACCTTACCAAGGCAACTTCCAGCTATGACAAACTTAGCCACAAAGACTTGTGTGCCTTGTGCATATCAAGAGGGCTAAAAAGGGGCAGAGGTCCCACCATTCCTACCCTGATAGCCATTCTAGAACAGGATGACTTAGCTAAGGCGAGTGCAGCTCCCCTAGATTCAGGAGATGGAGTGAACCTCCCTGTAACTGATACCACTCCAGAGGAAGAAGAAGAGGAGGAAGAGGAGGAGGAGGAGGACTCAGATGTAGAGGACCCAGAAAATCAGGATCAGAGGGGTAGCCAGGTTATAGTTGCCAGGCTTAACCAGGCCAACTTAGACCTACTGGGGAATGGAGAGGCCAGCACCTCCCCAGATCCCAAAATATCATTCTCCCAGGCAACAGAAGAGTGAGATCTCCATCAGGGGACTCTCACATTTCTAGTGCCTCAAGAGAATCTCAGAGAGGGATGACTTCCTCTCAGAAGATAGAATACAGAGCCAGGATGAGGGCTGTCAAACTCCAGATAGAGAGGGAGGAGGTAGCCCTGGCTCAAGCTAGACTTGCCTTGGCAAGAGAGCAAAAGTTGTGTGGCTTAGATGTCACTGGTGGCAGCATAATTCCTAGAGAGAAAGACAGGAGCTATGATAATAGAAACCTGACAAAAATTGTGCCCCCCTACAAGGAAGGGGATGGCATCCACAAATGGATGACTGCACTTGAGAGAGCCTGCATGGTACAGCAGGTTCCTCAGGATCAGTGGGCTGCAATTTTATGGTACTCCTTTTCTGAGAAAGGGAGGGATAGGCTCCTCACAGTTAGACCTGAGGATGCCAAAAACTAATCTGTCCTGAAGAGTGCTCTTATTGAAGGGTTTGGCCTAACCACTGAGCAATACAGGTTGTTGTTCAGAGACACCCAAAAAGCACAGACTCAGGACTGGAATGATTTTGTTGATTGTGCCACTAAGGCTCTGGAGGGTTGGTTGCAGGGAAGTAAAGTTTCAGACTATACAGGATTGTACAATCTTATCATGAGAGAACAGATCCTTAATAACTGTACAAACCAGCTGTTGCATCAATACCTTATTGACTCTGATCTGACCTCTCCCCAAGAATTGGGAAAGAAGGCAGACAAATGGGTCAGAACAAGGAATAAGCAGAAACCCCAGAACCAAGGTGGTGACCAGAAGAAAACAGACCAGAAGGGTGGGAATCAGAAAGATAAAGAAAAGGACCAGAAGTCTTCAGGCCCCCAAACTAGTAATAAGGAGGGGGGTTCCCAAAATGGCAACAAGAAAAAGAAGAATGATGGCCCAAAGAAACCTTGGTGTAATACCTGCAAATCAGTTTCACACTGGGGCAGTGAATGCACCAAGAAAAATCCAGTCCCCACCACTGTAGCTCCTAAAGCACCTGCACCCCCTAGTACAGTTAACAGTGGTGGTACACAACCAAAGGGTATAGTAGGGTTAACCTTGGGTACTGAGATGGAATCTGGCCTAGTCAGAATCCCTACTCAGGCAGTTCTCCTATATGATGTGGACTTAGCTTTGTCCACTACAGTGAGTCCCAGTAACCTGGGCAAATATAGGCAGACGCCTTTGATACATGAGAAACTGGCTCAGGCCTACAGAGACACATGTGCCAGTGTCACTATGGTGACACCTGACTTTGTGGACCCTGGACAGATTGTACTAGGTGAAAGTTACCTAGTGACCAATGCAAGCAACTCCACTACTTCCCATAGTGTGGCTGTTGCGAACTTCTCCTGAGGACGGGTTGAATGGCCTAAAGAAAGTTGTTGTGAGTGCAGACCTCCCAGTAGACTGTCTGTTAGGCAATGATCTTGAAAGCTCAGTTTGGTCAGAAGTGGAGTACAGGACTCATGCAGAAATTCTAGGGATTTCAGCACATGTCCTTGCAGTGACAAGGACTCAGGCTAAGAAGTACCTTCCTGAACCAGTGGTGGATCTTGGAACAATAGACCAACCACAACCCAAGAGAAGGAGCAAGAGGGTTAAGGCTTTGTCTTCCCCATTGCCCCAGGTTGAGGATCAGATTTCAGAGGAAACTGATTCTGCAGTCCAAGAGGAGACTGTCTCAGAGGAACTGGAGCCTGATCAGGTTGAGTTTCTGGGGACAGGGGGACCCTCAAGGGCAGACCTGGGGCAGGCTCAATTAGATTCCCCTTCACTTGAACCCCTCAGACAGCAAGCTGCTGCTGAGGCTGCAGAGAATGCTCAAGGTGCCCATAAAGTTTATGGGGATGATGGACTCCTTTACTCAGAGGCTAGAGACCCCAAGCCTGGTACAACCAGGAGGTTGGTCATACCTTTGAAGTTTAGGGGTTTCCTTCTCACCTTGGCCCATGATATTCCCCTTGCAGGACACTTAGGCCAGAACAAGACTTGGGACAGGCTTGTTCCACACTTTTACTGGCCTCATATGTCAGAAAATGTCAAGAAGTTTTGTCGCTCCTGTGTCACTTGCCAAGCCAGTGGTAAGTCAGGTGGCACAACAAAGGCCCCCCTGATACCACTACCTGTGGTGGGGGTGCCCTTTGAACGTGTTGGAATAGACATTGTGGGTCCCATGGATCCTCAAACAGCATCTGGGCACAGATTTATACTGGTGGTAGTGGATCATGCCACCAGGTACACAGAGGCAATTCCCCTAAGGACCACCACAGCACCTGTAGTGGCAAAAGCCCTCATTGCAGTTTTCTCAAGAGTGGGCTTCCCAAAGGAGGTGTTATCAGACAGAGGTACAAACTTCATGTCTGGATATCTAAAAGCAATGTGGAAGGAGTGTGGAGTACTACAAGTTTACCACACCCTATCACCCACAGTGCAATGGGCTTGTGGAGAGATTCAACAAGACCCTCAAGGGAATGATAAAAGGTTTACCAGAGAAGCTCAGGCGGAAATGGGACATCCTTTTACCCTGCTTGCTCTTTGCTTACAGAGAGGTCCCACAGAAGGGGGTTGGCTACAGCCCTTTTGAACTTTTGTTTGGCCACCCTGTGAGGGGTCCACTATGTTTGGTGAAGGAAGGATGGGAGTTACCTCTCAAAAAGCCTAAGCTAGAAGTTGTGGACTATGTACTTGGTCTCCGCTCCAGGATGGCTGAGTATATGGAGAGAGCATCCAAAAACCTGGAGGCAAGTCAAGAACTGCAGAAAGCTTGGCATGACCAAAAGGCTGTTCTGGTTGAGTTCCAACCAGGGCAGAAGGTGTGGGTGTTGGAGCCAGTGGCCCCAGCAGCACTCCAGGACAAATGGACTGGACCCTACCCTATCATTGAGAAAAAGGGAGAAGCCACCTACTTGGTTGACTTTGGAACCCCTAGGAGCCCCCACAAGGTGCTTCATGTAAATCGTTTGAAAGCATTTGTGGACAGGGAGGACATGAGCTTGCTCATGGCCACAGATGGGGAACAGGAGGAAGAGAGTGACCCTCTCCCAGACCTGCTTTCCCAGAACCCTGATGTTGTTTCAGTTGATGGAGTAACCTTGGCAGGCAGCCTCACTGACCAGCAGCAGATGGACTGCAGACAAGTTTTGCAAGCCCACAGACACTTGTTTTCACTCACACCCAGTCAAACTAACTGGTGCACCCATGAGGTGGACACTGGTGACAGTCTGCCTGTGAAGAATAAGATCTACAGGCAACCTGACCATGTCAGGGATTGTATAAAGGCTGAGGTGCAAAAGATGTTGGAGCTTGGAGTGATTGAGCCATCAGAGAGCCCATGGGCAAGCCCAGTGGTCCTTGTGCCAAAACCTCATACCCAAGATGGAAAGAGAGAAATGAGATTTTGTGTGGACTACAGAGGTCTCAATGCTGTCACTAGGACAGATGCACATCCCATTCCAAGAGCAGATGAGCTCATTGATAAATTGGCTTCTGTCAAGTTTCTGAGCACATTTGATTTGACAGCTGGCTACTGGCAGATCAGACTAGCTGAAGAGTCAAAAGCCAAGACAGCATTCTCTACCCCTAGTGGACATTATCAGTTTGTGGTAATGTCCTTTGGTTTGAAGAATGCACCTGCCACTTTCCAAAGGTTGGTGAACCAAGTCCTTGCTGGGTTGGATGACTTTTGTACAGCATATCTAGATGATATTGCTGTCTTTAGCTCCACCTGGGAGGATCACCTGATCCACCTGAAGAAAGTTCTGGAGGCCCTGCAAAAGGCAGGCCTGACTATCAAGGCTACCAAGTGCCAGATAGGGCAGAGCAAGGTTGTATACCTGGGCCACCTAGTAGGTGGAGGTCAGGTTCAGCCACTGGAGAGCAAGATCCAGACCATACAGGACTGGGCTCCTCCAACTACCCAGACACAAGTCAGAGCCTTCTTGGGCCTGACTGGGTATTACAGAAAGTTTGTGAAGAACTATGGGTCCATTGTGACACCATTAAATGACTTGACATCCAAGAAGATGCCAAAAAAGGTTCAGTGGACAGTTAGCTGTCAAAAGGCATTTGATGACCTGAAGAAGGCCATGTGCTCTGCACCTATCCTGAAGAGTCCTGACTACTCCAAACAGTTCATTGTACAGACAGATGCTTCTGAGTTGGGGGTGGGAGCTGTGCTTTCACAACTTAATCAAGATGGTCAAGACCAGCCCATTGCTTTTATTAGCAGAAGGCTGACCCCCAGGGAGAAACGTTGGTCAGCCATTGAGAGGGAGGCCTTTGCTGTGGTTTGGGCCCTGAAGAAGTTGAGGCCATACTTGTTTGGTACTCACTTCCTAGTTTAGACAGACCATAAGCCCCTCTTGTGGCTAAATCAGATGAAGGGTGAAAATCCCAAACTGCTCAGGTGGTCCATTTCCCTACAGGGGATGGACTTTACAGTGGAGCACCGCCCAGGGACTGACCATGGTAATGCAGATGGTCTCTCCAGGTACTTCCACTTAGAACATGAAGACTTATCTGGTCAAGGTTAGTTTAATGTCCCTGCGTTTGGGGGGGGGGGGGGGGGGTTGTGTAGGAGAGTAGGGTCTGCTATCCTATGGTCACCCCAAATTTTTGCTTTTTGCTTCACTGGTTTTCGACTACTGAGGCTGTGGGCCTGCTAATCAGACCCCCAGCCTGCTGTTCTCTCTCTAAATTATTGATACATGTGTTATAGGTACATACCACAATTGGAAATGGACTCCTTGTCAGCCCCTGTACCATGCACTATAGGTGCTCAGGGCATAGGTGCCACCAAGGCCTACCAGGGGCTGCAGCATATCTTTTGCCACCCCTGGCTGGTTCTTAAATTGACACAACTGGCTGATCACTCAGCTGGGGCAAGGTGGTGTAATCACCCCTTGCTTAGATATAGTATACCTATATCTAAACCTATATCTGGACACATATAAACCTGTGAGTCACTCCTATGGAAGGCCTTATCAATTCTGGAGGCAGAGTGCGTGGTTTAATGTGAGATGGAGCTCTAGCATGAGCTGAGCCTGTCTGCAGCCGTCGGGAAAAAATCCCTAAGCTGTTTCAGGATAATGCCATACCATATACTATTAAGTGCATTATAATCCTCGCGGTTATATAGCAACTTTGGTTTGGCTTTATCAAAACATGTCGTGTAAGGTGTCATACGATTTGGAATACTATCCCCTCGCCAGTTCTGGTGACGGGGATAGCATTCCACCCCTCTAGAGGGGTAAGACATGTTCCTTTACTGAAATGCGGTTAATTTCTAAAAGAGTCTCAGATCCACAAAATGGATGCTTCTGCCACAGACACAAGTCTGACCCCCTGTAGCTGACCGAAACTCAGCCACGGGGGCCTGGACAAAGGGTTTCCTGTCGCAGGGAGGTGTCACACCACCCCAGACAGGAGTTAGTGGATTGTAGCAGGGAGGTTTGAAAGAAACCAGACACTGCATGGGGAGCACAAGGCTGCCCCTTGCATAATCCGGTCAAACCGGTTCTGGGGCACACCAGCCCCAGTCCCAGCGTGCCCTGGATCAAAGGAAAGGGGTGTATCCACCCCCTTCCTGGGTCCCACCCATAGGAGGGGACCTAGCAGGTAATCCAGCCCCCCAGATTCGAATAAGAGTGGGAGCAGTGCCAATGCACTTCAGATTATCCTGATGAAACATAAGAAACGAAACTCTGGACCCTTCGACATCCTACTCAACGTAGAAGACTGAAGAATCTCCCTTGTGGTCAAGGAGTGACCACCCTGTGCAAACAGGCACCATCCAGCACCTCGATGTCTGCTTTGTTGCAGGTCCCGCCGGAACTCGAGTGACAGAGATCGACAAGATCAAGCTTGCCTGCCTTCTAACAGCCCGATCCACAGTCCCTGCAGAGCTGAGACCCGTGGAGGCAACCGGAAGCGTGGGGCATGCCATCTTGGAAAGACCACGAGACGCTGACCGTGTAGCCCACGAGTGACCCTCGAAGCTGTACACCGGGTTTTGAGAAGCCCCAACCCTGAGCCACTCTTGCACCGAAGTTCAGCCCTCCACACTTGACGAGTGCTGCGTGGGGCCCTTCTGCTTCTTTTGGCTCAACGCGTTGGCCAGTCCCTTGCCAGCTGGTTTGTGGCCCCTGTGCCGACGAAAACCGAAATACAACTTGTGATTCTGGTTGCTCCAGATTTGCACCCACTCCCCTCAAAAGGAGTACCCACTCTGACCCTCCGCGTGGATTGCTTTTGCCAAGTGTTGTTTGCTCCAATCTTGAAGCCGACAGCGCCGACGGCGAGAGCCTTCGTGGGACAGATTGTGCCCCGCTCCTGGACTTCGTAGATGCCCCAGAGCCCACGTGACAGCGGAGAGAAGCTCCTTGACAACCACCTGATTGCGCCCGACATTGCCTGGTTCCTTCCTGGTTCCACCCTGGTCACTGCTGAGTGACCCAGACTCTGTCCCCTCTGCTTTCAGGTACTTTTTGACTTCGATCCACCCTTGGATCCCACCGGACACTTCTCCTTCACAGCGCCTGCAGCCTCTTCAGCTTCAAGCACCAAGAACCAGCGTGACGAAACCCGACACTACTTCGACCCTGTGCACCCGCTTCATGTGGGTGAGGTAACATTGCAACGCCGGTGTTCCCACACTGGTACACACCTCTAGGGTCTGTGTCTTAAGTTTTGTCTTTCTAGGTTCAGCGGAAGTGTCCTAAAACTCTATTTGCTTAACTTTTACGTACCATTGACTTGCATTGGTGCATGCGTGTGCTTTCAGCACTGCACCCGAATCCCGCGGGCTTTTCCCGACTTCAGCATTGCTTGTCCCGACTGCTCCCAGCGATTCCCTAGGCCCTAGGCTTAACCACTGTTCGATTGGTATCTCTTATACCACTTTCTTAGTATATGGTCTGAGTGGCCCCTCGACCTCATCCATAATTGTGCAACTTTGTATGTTATACTGTGCTTTTGATTTAACGCTTGTGCCCCTTTGTTCATAAAGAATACTGGGGATTATTTTAAGTAATAAATACATATATTTTTATAATATATACTTGTGTGGTGTCCTTTCATTTGATATTACAGGACTGTGATTGGTAAAACAGCTCGCTTAACACGACCTCTTGAGTTAAGCCTTTAAGGCTGCTTAGTCTATGCTACCATTAAGATAGCTTGTCTACAAGGTTGACTTACAACCAGACACCATAAGGGAAAGCTTGGACTGATACAAGGTGGTTCCAGAATTGGAAACATCATATATCAGGCCAACTTCTCACAATAGCACAATCAGCACTGATTACACACATGAAATCACTTATGAACCTGCCGTGGGCTATGCATCATGGACAGTTATGCAAGCTACTTGGCTCTCTTACCACAGAACTGATTCCCCTGTTGTCTGTGAAATGTACATGACATGCACACAAAAGATAATCTGGCCATGTCAGAGTTGGCAGACCAATGTATAGCGTCAGTGACACACGTCACGTGACCTGCATGAGAAGGTGGTCAACACATCCAGACAGCTGACTGCACGGAACACACCCACGTCACATGTGCTCTATATTTCGCATTTCAGTGATATTGTGCATGAGTTTAGCATTTTACAATACTACACCACAGACATCCTCTGAATGTAGATCGGTATGTCTGTGGCCAAATGCTCTATGATGCCGTCACACACATGAGCTGCTGAAATGCCCCTGTGGCATGGTGTGCGTACATGTGAGACACTTGCTATCACGACACAGAGCCATCATAGATGCACCTATAGAGGATGACATTTACCCAATACAAAGAGCATGTCCAATGTATTACATGGTACACACAATACATTGTCACACAGGGTCATGCATAGCCTAAATTGGTACAGTGAGACAGTGCCCCTGTCCCTGGCATAATGTGACAGATGTCCGTAATGAAGTAGTGCCATCACAGTGTTCATGTGAATGACTACATGTCCATTATGTTACTCATGTGACAAGTGTGAAGGTAATGTAAACCACATAGTGGCCCGTCACAAATGTCATGTCTCCACAGCCCATCACACATCAACAGTACCACTAATTCACATGCCCTCTGCTATTTGACTGTGTGCAACACCGGGGGCCTGCTAATGTAGGTCTGCCATGCAAATACATACATGGACATCCTCATGATGAACTCACACCCACATCCCTGCCATGTGTTTTCCTGTTGTCACTATAGTAATGGTGCCATGCGTGAGCTTGTGGAACGCACTGTACACATGCACAGTACCCCACTGATGCGTGCGGGTGTACGGGTCGTATCACCAATGCATTGTGTCCATATGCGTGTGGAGCGTACCCCACTGGTGCGTGCGGGTGTACGGGTCGTATCACCAATGCATTGTGCCTATACGCGATACAAGTCAGGAGTGTACCCCACTGGTGCGTGCGGGTGTGCGGGTCGTATCACCAATGCATTGTGCACATACGCGATACAAGTCTGGAGCGTACCCCACTGGTGCGTGCAGGTGTACGGGTCGTATCACCAATGCATTGTGCCTATACGCGATACACGTCAGGAGCGTACCCCACTGGTGCGTGCGGGTGTGAGGGTCGTATCACCAATGCATTGTGTCCATACGCGTGTGGAGCGTGCCCCATTGGTGCGTGCGGGTGTACGGGTCGTATCACCAATGCATTGTGCACATACGCGATACAAGTCTTGAGCGTACCCCACTGGTGCGTGCGGGTGTACGGGTCGTATCGCTATCGAAACATGGCGTTTGCAACGATTCACGCACCGTACTTGTGTGTGGATGCCTGAAAATACATAGGGAACACCTAGGGGACGAGTTGGATGCACTGAATGCAGGCTGGTTGTCAAGGAAACTGAGATTTGAGTCTGCTAAAGTTGTCCTGCAAAATTCAGTTGGCCAAAAGTATACAATGTTGCTATGTTTGTTGTGTAGCTAGAGCTAAAATTTCAAACCATGCAAATGTGTGTCAGGGCCTTATGTGGAATGGGATTGGATGAAACATAGGATGCAAAGTGATGTGCCCTATCACACTGTCTTCCTGAGAATGACAGCCCCTCAGCAGCACAGATTTAAGGCTGCATGTGGCAGTGAGAGGGCACTTGCCTGCACAACATTTGAGTGGACAACACTGCTGCTGTCTCTGCATTCCCTGGACCCTGATTTTGCTGGACATGGAGAGGGCACCTGCATTCAGTGAGGAGGAGAACCAGGCACTGCTGGATGCCCTCCTACCCAACTACAGCAAGCTGTATGGGACACCAGGGGATCAGGTGAGTGCTTAATGTGTGAGTGTGACTACAGCCATTGTGTATTTATGGGACAGAGAGATGCAATGTACTTCAGAGTGAGTGCCTGATGTGTACATTAAGATGTGTACCATGCAGTGAAAGGTGTAGTTAAATTGTGTTTACTTCTTACGACATTGTGCTAAATGCATTCACTTGAGCATGTGTGGTCTGCTTAGAGTTCTTAGAGGTAGTGGGATATGTGCCAGCATGTCACGTGCTGTACACCACCCTGCTAAAGCATAGCTTGTTCAGTGTTAGCCATGCTCAGTGAGTGGCTTATTTATTTATTTATTTATTTATAGGTTTGTATAGCGCTTGAATCACTCCGGCAGGAGTATCTCTGCGCTTTTTTGACCGGAAAATCAGCAGCAAAATGTGAGGATGAAATTAAACTTCATTTTTGAAAAGAATGGTTTTTAAAAGTTTACGGAATGTTAGGTGCTCTGTGCATTGTCTTAAAGCCAGAGGTAATTTGTTCCACAGCTTAGGACCAGTGGTAGACAAAGCTCTACCTCCGTGTCTGACCTTTTTGACATGAGGGACCACGAGAAGGAGATTGTTACTTGATCTAAGAGATCGTGTTGGAACATAAGGAACAAATTTCCGCTCTAGATAGATCGGTCCCTGTCCATTCAAGCACTTATGGATCAGGCAGCATATTTTGAACTTTGCCCTTTGTCAGATTGGAAGCCAATGAAGTTGTTTAAGGAGAGGTTTGGAAGCAGTTCTAGGAGGGGCATTCAGAACAAGGCGAGCTGCCGTGTTCTGGATGACTTGTAGCTTATCCAACACTCCTTCATTGGCCGATAGTAGCAAACCGTTACAGTAATCAATCCGACTAAGGATCAGTGCTTGAACAAGGGTTTTCCTTACTGAGTCAGGTAGAAGAGGAAAGACCTTACGAAGGAGACCAATAGTGTGGAAGCATATCCCTGAAATATAGCTGGTATGTTGTTTTAAAGACAGGTCGTGATCAAACCGGATTCCCAAATTCTTCACAACCTGTTTCGGTTCAGGGACTGCTCCAAGTTCTGACGGCCACCATTCTGGAGTCCATAGTATTTTAGCTTCCCCAAATAACATGATCTCCGTTTTAGTGACATTACATTGGAGATAGTTGGTAGCCATCCATTTTGCCACTTCTTTCATGCCTGACGAGAAAGAGTTTCTAACCTCCGTGGAAAGAGTTTTAAAGGGGAACAGGAGCTGTGTATCATCTGCGTATGATACGGGGGTAAAACCGTATCTACGCAGTACTCCTGCCAGGGGTGCCACATAGATATTAAAAAGAGTGGGGCTCAAACATGAGCCCTGTGGCACCCCCTTAGAAATCTCTATTTCCACAGAGCGATATGCACCCATGGTGACTCTCTGGGTGCGATCAGCTAGAAAACTCTTTAGCCAGCCAAGGGCTTTGTTCTTAATGCCAGCGTTCGACAACCGTTGCGTCAAGATGGTATGAGACACGGTGTCGAACGCTGCCGATAGATCTAATAGAACCAAGATGACTGAAAAGCCCTTGTCCTGGTAGGCGTGGAGATCATCAGTAACAGATAGTAAGGTGGATTCTGTACTGTATTTGGGGCGGAATCCTGATTGGGATTCATCCAAGGCCTTTACTAGTTCAATGTGTCCAGATAGGTGGCGATTAACATGCTTTTCTATCACTTTCCCCAAGAATGGTAGCAGGGAAATAGGCCTTAGATTCGTCAGGTCAGACCACGGTAAGGCGGTGTTTTTCCTTATGGGTCTGACAAGAGCTCGTTTCCATTCCTTGGGGACAGAGCCTGAGATAAGTGAAAGATTTACTAATTCAGTGATCATAGGACATAGTTGTTCGACCAGTGTGGGCATTAATCTGGCAGGAATTACATCCTCTGGACTCCCGCTTTTAATCTGTTTTAAAAAGTTAGACGTTTCTTGAAACGAAATGGCAGGGAAGATGTCCAGTGAGTGTGCGTCAGATATACATCTTGTGTGATCAAGGGAAGGTGCTATATTAGTCAGTGAGGCCTGATTTGTTCCTATTATTTTATCATAGATTTTATCAATTTTATTAGTAAAAAAGCAAGAAATTTCGTCACATAAATGTTGAGATGACATGTCAGGGGCTTCACATGCTAAGGGTTTGGCAAATGTTTGTACTATTTGGAAAAGAACTCTAGGGGAATTTCCAGCCTTTTGTATTTGAGATGTAATGTGTGCTTTCCGTGCACAACGTATTTCTTTATGATAAAAAGATAATGCACTCCAGTGTTTCTTCTTGTCCTCTAAAAGATGAGAGGTTCTCCATCTTTTTTCCAATTTCCTAGCTCCTTGTTTAAGAGTTCTTAAATGATCGGAGAACCAAACTTCTTGTTTTTTAGCTGGCCTAGATTTAAAAAGCTTTAGTGGGGCAATTTTGTCTATAGTTTTCCTAGTTTCGCCCTCGAATTTTTTGAGAGCTGTTTCTATATCATCCGAGGATCGTAGGACAGGAGGATTAAAATTATCTCTAAAAGTAGAATGAGTGACTTTATGCCACTGTCTACGGATGCAAGGTAGGGCGCTGGGGTAAGAGAGGTTGGGTGCCTGAAAGGGGGTAATAAATTCCACAATGAAATGGTCAGTCCAGCTCACCTGAGTGGCAGGCGGGCATAGTACAGGCTGGATATTAGAGAAGATTAGATCTAAAGTATGACCTGCCTGATGGGTAGGTCCACTGTTTCTCAATATCAAACCTAAAGATGATAGGTCTGTTATTAAAGATTGTGCCTCGTTACAATCTGGTTTCTCAATGTGGACATTAAAATCTCCAACTAATGTAAACTCACTGTCATTGTTAATATATGGAGCTAGTAGTTCAAGTAGGTTGTTAGTAAAATTCCTGTAAGGACCAGGTGGCCTATAAACTAAAGCGCCTCTATAGTGATCTTTCGAAGATGTCTGTATTTTAAAGACCATGATTTCAATGTCTGGGGAGCTAAGTTCCTCTAAAATCGCGACTCTCAGTTCTTCCTTATAGACAACCGCAATTCCACCACCAGTTTTCAGAGGTCGGTCTAATCTCAGAATTTTATAATTGCAAGGAATAGCAAGAGTTATAGCCGGAGTGCAGTGCGGTTTGAGCCACGTTTATGTGATATAACACACCTCAGGTTGTTTGGAAGAGATAATCTCCCAGACCTCCGTGGTGTGTTTCGAGAGGGATCTAACATTACATAAAATGTTTTTCCTCCCCAGTGGGGGGGTATCAATGACTTGAGTAGGCGTGAATACCATAAAATGGGAGTTATATATATGATGAGTTGTTGTAAGCTTAGTGGAGAATTGAGTGTGACAACGGCGACATGAGAAGGGGCCCTCTACCTCTAACTGACCAGTGCAGGTAGCACCTAAAGGCAGTGGATTATTTAAACTGCGTAATACCTTAGAAGAGTAAGTTATATATCCTGGAATAGGGTCGTGTGATAGAATAGCAGGATCCGCCATAGCCCCTAGCCCGTTCTGGCGCGGACGGGCAGGTCTTTGGCTTGTGTTCGGCGCGTCTGATGGCGCACCTCTGCGCGCAACCGCTGCGCGCTTATTCCGATGAGTGGCTAAATAGCCCCTATTACCTAAAGGCTAGAGCGCTAACCGCTCGAGTCTACAGCAGGGAGCAGGAAGTGTGTCTCTCAGGCTCGTACCTGTCCCGCCCTCCGCTCAACGGTATTGGATACCGAGTCGGACCGGGGCGGGCAGGCTGTATCACAGAGCACTGAGTGTTTTTAGAGTCTTAAAGCCCCTGGCAGGCGCCGTGGAAGAGCGTATTAAGCACAAAAAGAATGTATGTATTACAATTCGTATTCAATTATAATACAATTAAAATAGTTTCAATTTGTAAATCAATGTAAAATCAGTTCTAAAAATTGTCGTCAATTTGGCTTAATCAAATCCACATCACATCACCAGCAGAATAGAGAATGCCGTGTGCAATATTTTTACCTGGCATCAAAAAGCGGGGTCGGCAGACACTGCCACTGTCAGCCTTTCCGCAATCTGCCTCGCCTCCTCGCCGCCTAAATAGCCCCTATTACCTAAAGGCTAGAGCGCTAACCGCTCGAGTCTACAGCAGGGAGCAGGAAGTGTGTCTCTCAGGCTCGTACCTGTCCCGCCCTCCGCTCAACGGTATTGGATACCGAGTCGGACCGGGGCGGGCAGGCTGTATCACAGAGCACTGAGTGTTTTTAGAGTCTTAAAGCCCCTGGCAGGCGCCGTGGAAGAGCGTATTAAGCACAAAAAGAATGTATGTATTACAATTCGTATTCAATTATAATACAATTAAAATAGTTTCAATTTGTAAATCAATGTAAAATCAGTTCTAAAAATTGTCGTCAATTTGGCTTAATCATATCCACATCACATCACCAGCAGAATAGAGAATGCCGTGTGCAATATTTTTACCTGGCATCAAAAAGCGGGGTCGGCAGACACTGCCACTGTCAGCCTTTCCGCCCTAGGGCATCTGTTGGCTTGCATAGGCATGTAGTGCATTGTTGTTTGCTCACAGGCCACATTCACCTGAAAAATGATACTAGTCCTGTCTGCATCCTCTGCCCTGTTGTTATCATCAATGTGGGGCAAGTGTGTGTCTTTGGGACATGGAGCAGGTGTACTGATGTACTTTCACTTTTTTTTACTGACAGGTATCTGCCCATGAGACGGGGGACATCTGGCTGGACATTGCCAGGGCTGTCAGGGATGTCAGGTCTGAGGGGGGACCTTACCGCAGGGTCCGGAACATCCGCAAGAGGTGGCAGGACATCCGGTGCTGGCCCGCCGTATCGCCCGGGTGCAGCTGAAGCTTGAGGCTCCACGCCCGCATGGAGGAACACGTCACCTCACCCCCAACCTGCTCCGAATCCTGGCCGTCGTTTTCCCTGACCTCCATAGGCAGATGCAGGAGGGACAGCAGCAAGGAGGGGGTAGGTACATGTCTGTTCGCTGTCATGTGTCACATGCTACCTGCAGTGTTTGGAAGCCTGGTGACATTCCCACAGTTGGGGTGGTCTGGTCAGACCGGCACTTTATGCATTGTCATTTCAAAGCCCCTTTTTGAGCTAATGCTCTTTTGCATCCCTTTTCCTCCTCCACATTTGGCCCATGCTTTGTCTATTTCATATTAGTGCATGTCCTCCTAGGTAAGAAAGGTATTGGTATGCAGATTGATTAGCACATCATCATGTTGGAGGGGGGTCTGTGACACTTGTTGGTACCTTGACTATTCAACAACCTGTGCACTGTGGTTGCCCTTCATGATACCTTGTCACTGATCATGAGTCTTAACAAGGAGTTCTGCATGGGTCTGCATCAGTGGCCTTTGTCCTTGGTATGCTTTGTATTTCTCATGTGTTAGCTACATGTACACACTGCCAATGTATCCTAATTTTGCTTTGTGCATACTCACACTGGGCAGTGCGTGTGTGCATATTCACAGGAAATGTAGCAGGTTTTTGGGACAAATATTGATGTGCAGCGAAACAATGTGACCTTGGCTTACTTTATATAGGTTTCCAGTTCTTGAGAGCCAGATTCATACTTTCTACTACTTGGGCAGTATTACTCACATTGACGGAGTGCTTGGGATGTTGTGCATGGGAGGTGTGATGGGACCAACTGTTTAGCCTTGTCAGTGGTGTGCTGAGGATGTATTATCTGATGTGGACTTGTCACTATGCACTTACGCTGTGCTGCTGGAGAATGTAGTCATTGTAGGATTTACACGAAATGTTCATGCCTCCCAGAGATGATTGCTTAACACCTCTCCTGTTGACAGGCAGTGGCTCATCATTGTGACTGTAATCCAAGTTGTGGCCTGGTTTGTGACTTTGCTCTGTGGATACAATGAGCTTTGTATCTCTTACAATTGTGCATTAGGAGACTTAGATATGTGCAGAGTTATGTGGCATGTGACTCATGATGCATGCCATGATTAGAAATGGCGCAACATTTTTTCATGCTGATAGGTATGATGTGGAGAGGTGACTGATATATTGTTCTTTTTCTCGTTGCCAACAGCATCATCACCACAACCTGGAGGAGACACAGAAACAGAACGGACAGAGGGACCCAGCAACAGTGTCACCAGCTTCGAGGAGTCGGAGGGAGGCAGTGGCACAGAGGGTGAGGGGAGTCAGGGGGCCGGACCTAATGAGCACGACACCTCCTACCATGCAGACGGCTCGGATTCTGACTCCCAGGAGGAGGGGGAATATGCAGCAATGGCATCGACTGCAACTATGTCTGTCCCCTCCTCCTCCAGACCCATCTCCACCCTCCCAGTTGTTAGGGGCCCAAGAGTCCGTTCGACCCCGTGTCTCCTTTGTCCCTGGCACGGCAGCCCCTGCCCCTGTTTCCCCTGGTGCCCTCAGTGCTGAGTCTGTTGACCTACTCCGGCTGATTCAAGTTGGTCAGGCGTCAATGCTGACTGTCCTCCATGGCCAAACACAAATAATGACACAGTCATTCATGGAGGGCATGTCAGCTGACATGTCTGATCAACGTCGGAGTTTGGCGTCCATGGACTCAACACTGATGGCAGCACTTGCCATCCTGCAGCGTCAATCCCCCCCCACTCCTTCTGACCCATCCACATCCCCCTCTCCCATCCCTGTCCACCACACACGCACAAGATCACACACCCCAACAGAGACACCCAGAACAGCCACACGTAAGTCTAAGCGCAGACCTCCATTCACCCAATCTCAGGGGGATGTACGCACACTCACAGGGACAGGGGACACACATCACCCACCCACCCACAGGCACCATACACCTGACTCACAGCCCTCTACCTCCACTCCCATTGTGTCTCCGGGTTCAGGTGGTAGCCTGTCTGAACTGGCAGCAGTGTGCAGCGCTGAATATGTTGCAACCTTTTGCGCTGACCCTGCCACTGTGGAGGAATCCTCCCCACCTGCGCCCACTACACATACCCATCCCTCTCCTGTCCCCGCGGTGCCAGACCCAGACTCAGATGATGCCCCCCATGGGTCCACGGACCTCTAAGTCCAACATGTGCAGGCAAGTTTTGGGGTGACAGCCTCCACAAAGTCACCACTGTAATGGACTTGGTTTTGGACTGGCCATTGGCCTTCAGTGTTCCTGGACTCATTTAATTTTTTTTTCTCTACAGATTGGCGCTGAATAAAGCATTTTATTTTTCTGTCTGAACTATTGCATTTCAGGGAATTTATTTAGGTGCTGTGTGCCTACAAGTTTGTGTGATGTTAATGTTTTGGTATTGTGATAGATGTCTATTTTTCTGATGGGAATGGGGTGGACCATGGTATTTCTGTGCTATCCCAATGTTTCTGATAATTATCTAGATTTGTGTGTGTGCACAGATTTAAGGCTGCACCCACTCCCTATACTGTTGGGCACTGTTGGGAGTCCTCTGCACCCACCTCCTATACTGTTGGGCACTGTTGGGCACTGCTGGGGGTCCTCTGCACCCACCCCCTCTACTGTTGGGCACTGCTGGGGGTCCTCTGCACCCACCCCCTATACTGTTGGGCACTGCTGGGCACTGCTGGGAGTCCTCTGCACCCACCACCTATACTGTTGGGCACTGATGGGCACTGCTGGGGGTCCTCGGCACCCACCCCCTATACTGTTGGGCACTGATGGGCACTGATGGGAGTCCTCTGCACCCACCCCCTATACTGTTGGGAACTGCTGGGGGTCCTCTGCACCCACCCCCTATACTGTTGGGCACTGCTGGGGGTCCGGTGCACCCACCCACTATACTGTTGGGCACTGCTGGGGGTCCTCTGCACCCACCCCCTATACTGTTGGGCACTGCTGGGCACTGCTGGGGGTGCTGTGCACCCACCCCCTATATTGTTGGGCACTGATGGGCACTGCTGGGGGTCCTCTGCATCCACCCCCTATACTGTTGGCCACTGCTGGGGGTCCTCTGCACCCACCCCCTATACTGTTGGGCACTGGCACTGCTGGGGGTCCTCTGCACCCACCCCCTATACTGTTGGGCACTGATGGGCACTGCTGGGGGTCCTCTGCACCCACCCCCTATACTGTTGGGCACTGATGGGCACTGCTGGGGGTCCTCTGCTCCCACCCCCTATACTGTTGGGCACTGCTGGGGGTCCTCTGCGCCCACCCCCTATACTGTTGGGCACTGCTGGGCACTGCTGGGAGTCCTCTGCACCCACCCCCTATACTGTTGGGCACTGCTGGGGGTCCTGTGCACCCACCCACTATACTGTTGGGCACTGCTGGGGGTCCTCTGCACCCACCCCCTATACCGTTGGGCACTGCTGGGCACTGCTGGGGGTCCTGTGCACCCACCCCCTATACTGTTGGGCACTGATGGGCACTGCTGGGGTCCTCTACACCCACCCCCTATACTGTTGGGCACTGCTGGGCACTGCTGGGGGTCCTCTGCACCCACCCCCTATACTATTGGCCACTGCTGGGGGTCCTCTGCACCCACCCCCTTTACTGTTGGGCACTGCTAGGGGTCCTCAGCACCCACCCCCTATAGTGTTGGGCACTGATGGGCACTGCTGGGGGTCCTCTGCACCCACCCCCTATACTGTTGGGCACTGATGGGCACTGCTTGGGGTCCTCTGCACCCACCCCCTATACTGTTGGGCACTGATGGGCACTGCTGGGGGTCCTCTGCACCCACCCCCTATACTGTTGGGCACGGCTGGGGGTCCTCTGCACCCACCCCCTATACTGTTGGGCACTGCTGGGGGTCCTGTGCACCCACCCCCTATACTGTTGGGCACTGCTGGGGGTCCTCTGCACCCACCCCCTATACTGTTGGACACTGCTGGGGGTCCTCTGCACCCTCCCCCTATACTGTTGGGCACTGATGGGCACTGCTGGGGGTCCTCTGCACCCACCCCCTATACTGCTGGGCACTGATGGGCACCGCTGGGGGTCCTCTGCACCCATCCCCTATACAGTTGGGCACTGATGGGCACTGCTGGGGGTCCTCAGCATTCACCCCCTATACTGTTGGGCACTGATGGGCACTGCTGGGGGTCCTCTGTACCCACCCCCTATACTGTTGGGCACTGCTGGGGGTCCTCAGCACCCACCCCCTATACTGTTAGGCACTAATGGGCACTGCTGGGGGTCCTCTGCACCCACCCCCTATACTGTTGGGCACTGCTGGGGGTCCTCTGCACCCACCCCCTATACTGTTGGGCACTGCTGGGCACTGCTGGGGGTCCTCAGCACCCACCCCCTATACTGTTGGGCACTGATGGGCACTGCTGGGGGTCCTCTGCACCCACCCCTATACTGTTGGGCACTGCTGGGGGTCCTCTGCACCCACCCCCTATACTGTTGGGCACTGCTGGGAGTCCTCTGCACCCACCCCCTATATTGTTGGGCACTGATGGGCACTGCTGGGGGTCCTCTGCACCCACCCCCTATACTGTTGGGCACTGATGGGCACTGCTGGGGGTCCTCAGCACCCACCCCCTATACTGTTGGGCACTGATGGGCACTGCTGGGGGTCCTCTGCACCCACCCCTATACTGTTGGGCACTGCTGGGGGTCCTCTGCACCCACCCCCTATACTGTTGGGCACTGCTGGGCACTGCTGGGGGTCCTCTTCACCCACCCCCTATACTGTTGGGCACTGATGGGCACTGCTGGGGGTCCTCTGCACCCACCCCCTATACTGTTGGGCACTGCTGGGCACTAATGGGGGTCCTCTGCACCCACCCCCTATACTGTTGGGCACTGCTGGGGGTCCTGTGCACCCACCCCCTATACTGTTGGGCACTGCTGGGGGTCCTCTGCACCCACCCCCTATACTGCTGGGCACTGCTGGGCACTGCTGGGGGTCCTCTGCACCCACCCCCTATACTGCTGGGCACTGCTGGGCACTGCTGGGGGTCCTCTGCACCCACCCCCTATACTGTTGGGCACTGATGGGCACTGATGGGGGTCCTCTGCACCCACCCCCTATACTGTTGGGCACTGCTGGGCAAAGCTGGGGGTCTTTTCCAACCACCACTCAGATGTGATGCACCGTACCACGAGCTTTCGGAGGTGTGTGCGGCGCGTATCACTATTGCAATGGTGATATGCGCTAGCGTGTGACGCCCCGTACCCGAGATTAATGACGTGTGTGTGGCGCGTATTACTATTGCAATGGTGATATGCGCTAGCGTGTGACGCACCGTACCCCGAGATTGATGACGTGTGTGCGGCGCGTATCACTATTGCAATGGTGATATGCGCTAGCGTGTGACGCACCATACCCCGAGATTAATGACGTGTATGCTGCGTGTATCACTATTGCAATGGTGATATACGCTAGCATGTGACGCACCGTACCCCGAGATTAATGACGTGTGTGCAGCGCGTATCACTATTGCAATGGTGATATGCGCTGGCGTGTGACGCACCGTACCCCGAGATTAATGACGTGTGTGCGGCGCGTATCCCTATTGGAATGGTGATATGCGCTGGCGTGTGGCGCACCGTACAGGTATACTTCCGTTGTTGCGGTGGGTTGTACTCACCGTCTGCGCCGTCGTCGGTTTCTATGTACGAGGTCTTAGGCGTACAGGGCTCGGATGACACGATCGATGGGGTTCATGTCGTGAATGTCGCGTATCCGGGTGCAGTTCGTGGCGGACTCAGGATTTACGGCAGTTTACAGCTCTCGTAGGAAAAGGGCCGTACGGACTGTCGTCAACACGGATCGTACTTCCTGGTTCCTGGTTCGGAAATGGCTGCTAAATTACGTACGGATATGGCGTACAGCATCGGACGGAGTGAATCCGTATGTAGTTGTACGGTGTTTGGTACGAGTCGTACGGAGTGGCGCTTTGGGTTAGGATCGTACTTGCTAGTTCGTACGGGGACGTTGTAGGTGTACGAGTCGTACGGGAAAAAGGATCCGTACAGCTAATCGGAGCGCTTTTTACCGGATCTGAATTGACCCCTATGTGTTTTTGTGCAGATTGCAGCAAAGACTGTACCCCAAGCGTTACAGTCCACCAGGTGTGGTGCGATCCCCATTGGTAAACAGATTGTTAGAATCCTGTGTTTCTCATGAGCTGTACTATCGGGAAATACTGCCTCGATCTGAGTAATTTTTTGAGCTAACCAGAATGGAATTTGTTCCCTTTTTGTGGGTAATTTACCTATGACTGATTGTATGGTCTGTGGTGTAATTTTGTTTGTGTTCCCGTGTTGAGGGGTGTGCTGTGGAATTCTTATAGCAGGTTGGACTGTTAGAATCCACATGACATATTGTACCAGGATCACTGACAGAATATCGACAGTCAAAATATCGAGTTGACAAAATATCGAGGTAAAAATATCGACTGCCAAAATCTCGATTTCCTATCTTCAAACAGGTAAGTACAAAAATATCGACTCCAAAATATCGAGTGTAAAAAATATAGACTGTCAAAATATCGAATTTTTTAAATGTCTTAAAAGTAATTTAAAAGTAATGTAATAATAAATAAAATTAATTTTAACTTATTTAAAATACTTAAATAAACGTAACATTAAAAAATAATTAATGTAACTTTAAATTTTTTTATCTATTTTTAAAACATATATATATATATACATATTATTAACAAAACATATACAATATTTTTACCGTAGGATAGCAAGAGGTTTAAATTTACTGTAATGACTCCAGTGAGTGCAACAGTAGGGAAAGCATTGGATAGCGTAGGGGTAAAAAATTACTATTCCCACTCCAGAGAGTGCAACAGTAGGGAACGCATTGGATAGCGTAGGGGTAAAAATTACTATTCCCACTCCAGAGAGTGCAACAGTAGGGAAAGCGTTGGATAGCGTAGGGGTAAAAATTACTTAACCCACTCCAGAGAGTGCAACAGTAGGGAAAGCGTTGGATAGCGTAGGGGTTAAAATTACTATTCCCACTCCAGAGAGTGCAACGGTAGGGAAATAGTTGGATAGCGTAGGGGTAAAAATTACTATTCCCACTCCAGAGAGTGCAACAGTAGGGAAAGCGTTGGATAGCATAGGGGTTAAAATTACTATTCCCACTCCAGAGAGTGCAACGGTAGGGAAATAGTTGGATAGCGTAGGGGTAAAAATTACTATTCCCACTCCAGCGAGTGCAACAGTAGGGAAAGCGTTGGATAGCATAGGGGTAAAAATTAGTATTCCCACTCCAGAGAGTGCAGCAGTATGGAAAGCGTTGGATAGCGTAGGGGTAAAAATTACTATTCCCACTCCAGAGAGTGCAACAGTAGGGAAAGCGTTGGATAGCGTAGGGGTAAAAATTACTATTCCCACTCCAGAGAGTGCAACAGTAGGGAAAGCGTTGGATAGCGTAGGGGTTAAAATTACTATTCCAACTCCAGAGAGTGCAACAGTAGGGAAAGAGTTGGATAGCATAGGGGTAAAAATTACTATTCCCACTCCAGAGAGTGCAACAGTAGGGAAAGCGTTGGATAGCGTAGGGGTTAAAGTTACTATTCCAACTCCAGAGAGTGCAACAGTAGGGAAAGAGTTGGATAGCGTAGGGGTTAAAATTACTATTCCAACTCCAGAGAGTGCAACAGTAGGGAAAGAGTTGGATAGCGTAGGGGTTAAAATTACTATTCCAACTCCAGAGAGTGCAACAGTAGGGAAAGTGTTGGATAGTGTAGGGTTAAAAATTACTATTCCAACTCCAGTGAGTGCAATAGTAGGGAAAGTAAATACTTCATACATAAATATAAAAAAAAATAGTAATACCAATTACAAATTAATTAAAATATTTTACAATGGTATAAAATATATTAAATAATTATTTATAAATAAAAATTAAAATTATTTAATTATAAAAAATTACCTACTAATACTAATTAATTACCTATTAACAATAAATTAATTTACAAATAAAAAATGAATCAATTAATTTTAATTACCAATTATATTTTAATTAATTACCTATTAATAATTAATTAACAATTAATTCTAAATAAATACCAATATATTAAATGACATATTTAATTAATTATAATTAAATTACTTCCCACCCTATTCCCCTATAAATCCACAACCCGCTACAGAAAATAAATTAATGAAATTAACATATTTATCAATTAATCAATTATAATTACTTTCCAATTATATTTTAATTAATTACCAATTAATAATTAATTAACAATTAATTCTAAATTAATAACAATAAATAAATTAACATATTTAATTAATTATAATTAAATTACTTCCCACCCTATTCCCCTATAAACCCACAACCCGCTACAGAAAATAAATTACTAAAATTAACATATTTATCAATTAATCAATTATAATTACTTTCCAATTATATTTTAATTAATTACCAATTAATAAGTAATTAACAATTAATTCTAAATTAATAACAATAAATAAATTAACATATTTAATTAATTATAATTAAATTACTTCCCACCCTATTCCCCTATAAACCCACAACCCGCTACAGAATTATATTACACAAAAAATAAAAAATAATATTAACTTACCTTAAATTCGATATTTTTGTTGTCTATATTATGTCTAGTCGATATTATGTCCATTCTATATTTTTGATACGATATTATGTCCATTCTATTCGATATTACATTTTTCTAGTCAATATTTTTGTTGTCTATATTATGTCTAGTCGATATTATGCGCGTATCAAGAGAGAGAGAGAGGACTAGAAAGCTAGTCCGAGTCCCCGTGGTTTATATGTGTTATCAAAAGAGACTAGCTTAAATATGACCAATATTGTTAGGACTCTGATTAGATTTGTCATGGGCACCTCGTTGGTGAGTTCATGAAGCCCTCACCCACCAGCCTGGTTGGTGGCATGCTTCATCATCGGGCCCACCCAGTGACACCTAATGTGTCCCGGGTGTGCTGCGACGCCTGATTACAGCGGAGCTGGTATTTTACTGAGAGTGCAGTGTGAGGTGTAAAATGAAGTGTGAGTTAAAACGGGTTGGCGAGGGTCCCAGTACCCCAGGGTAAATTACATTTTAATAACTGGGCCCCCGTCAGCGGTTAAAATAAGGCTTGGGGATGTTTAAGGGAGGCGAGTTACTACCTCCTACATCCATCAGTTGGTCGACATGTTTCAGCCAGTGCCTTAAACTAAATCTGGCTTTCCTCAGGACCTTTTTAAAATAGAGTGTAGTGCAGGTTAAAAAGGAGTGTAATCCAGGCTATGTGTTACACTCACTAAGGTGTTTCTCTAAGTGTGAGAGGGGAGATTCCCTTCTCATACATGCGCTTTGATTTTGCAGCCAATGCTTCCAGGAGTGAAGCGGTAAGGGGTTGACCAGCTTTTCTGGTCAGAGCCTGCCTTGTACCTGTTGCACCGTCCTCGTACTCGCCTCCCTTAAACATCCCCAAGCCTTATTTTAACCGCTGACGGGGGCCCAATTTAATTTACCCTCGGGTACTGGGACCCTCACCAAGCCGTTTTAACTCACACTTCATTTTACAACTCACACTGCACTCTCAGTAAAATACCAGCTCCGCTGTAATCAGGCGTCGCAGCACACCCGGGACACATTAGGTGTCACTGGGTGGGCCCGATGATGAAGCATGCCACCAACCAGGTTGGTGGGTGAGGGCTTCATGAACTCACCAACGAGATGCCCATGACAAATCTAATCAGAGTCCTAACAATATTGGTCATATTTAAGCTAGTCTCTTTTTATAACACATATAGTCGATATTATGTCCATTCTATATTTTTTACTCGCTATTGTGTCTAGTCGATATTAAAAACTCGATATTTTGACTCTATACCATTGTACCAATTGTCTATGGATTTTAATTAACTGTTTTAGCTGAGCTAATAGCTCTGAACCTGTCATTTATTCAATGGCAGGATGTGGTGTATAGCTGACTAGTACCGGCCATGTTGCTCCTGGTCTACCTAGTAGACCGAGCCTGGTAATGTGATTTTGAGGTTGTAGGGCGCCTTTAAACCAGAGCTGATGCTCTTGGTAAGTTAGTGGCATTTCAATGTCCTCGAAAGGAACATATTCCGCTGGATGTTCCTCTATCTTATAGAAGTGGAACACATGTGTTGTTGGATTTGCTTGTGGAAAGATAATCCATGAATAGAATACCTCTGTCTGCCGATATTAATGTGCCTCTATGGCAAAAATTTCCCTACCACCTCTTGCTGATAGGCCATTTTCTATGGGTTTTATAGCTATTGTTTTTCGCACATTTTCCGGGATGTTTATAGCATCCACATCGTCATGTCAGAAACCTGTAGTGTCAAAACCTGGTTGGTTTGCATTTACTGCAGTTCCATTGTCATCGTCTGACATTTTGTTAAGAAGTTTTGCAGAGCAAGTTTCAAGGAGATAAAGATAAGGTGCACAATATTTTGGAACACTGTATCCTTCAACGTTGAACAAACCAAAAGCTAATAAATAGGATTTTTCGTCCTACTCAGTTATGGAGGATAGTTTATCCTTTTAACCCACTCCAGACGTCTATTGGAGTATTTTACAGGAAAAAGGGGTCTCTGTGAAAAGCACGACTGAGTTACTCTAGTATCTAGCGTCAAATTAGTGCTTTACCAAACGTTGGGCGCCATGTAGTGTATTTCCTATATTCCCAAAAGGCTCTGCGCATTGGAATAATATATCCTATAGAAGTGACGTAGGACTTATGTCGACTAGGTCTCTATCGAATATATTAAACTTAATTCTGAGTGCCAGCTAGCTCAGAGGTCACTAGAAACTTTCTCAAATAAACAAGAAGGGATTAGTTTCTGACAACCGCATAAACATGACAACTTTGAAAACTCCATGAGTTCTTGGACAAGCCAGTGTTCGAGCAAGGGGAAGTCCCTAGCTGCTGAAGCCGAGTTTTCCCAGAAATCGTTGTGGATTTTCGGAACCAGTGGAAGTAGCCCTGCCATATTTGGACTGCATGAGCTATGTCTAAATATGGTTATGATTTCTATGCCCATATAAGGATATGGTGATTTATACCGAAATAAGGACGTGAATCGGGAAAATTACAGTAGGGTCCTAAAATACTATACAACAATGTGAAAGTAAATAGACAGGAATCACACTTAGAATGGGATTAAGGAAGATCGAGCACTTACATTTCTCATACCTCAGGTTTAGAAGTTGAGCCCTGAACCAGCATGGCTGGCAGCACGGTTGGCGCTGGCCGCGTTTCGAATGCGGACAGGCGCAGGTGGGCTTGACTTTGGCGCGCTGGCGGTGAGCCTGCTGCTCGCGCCCGCTGCGCGTCGCGAATGACATATGGTTTAAGTAGGTAGCGGGCGCTAGAACGCTAGCCATCTAGCTCTGCCACAGTCTTGGGCCGGAGGAGTAACCAAGTTGCCACCAGTACTCTCCACAACAATCGGGCGAGCCCGTGGTGGACCAGAGTACGGGGAGGAAGGTGTCTGCCGGACGCAAGGAGGATATTAGGGGCAAAGTAAAAGGTAGGAACAGTACAATTATCAATTATGAGTCAAAGTGCAGGTGTCTACAGAAACACGAACGTGATAATTTTTTAATCAGAAACACAGCCGGACGAGTTAAAAGAAGCTTAAAATGAGTAATCCACAAGGCAGATACCTTGCTTCTACGCGCATCCGCTGCGCATCGGAAATGACATATGGTTTAAACAGGCAGCGGGCGCTAGAACGCTAACCGCCCAGCTCCGCCCCGTCTTAGGCCGGAAGAGCAACCAAATTGCCACCAGTACTCTCCACAACAATGGGGTGTGATATGAGTTGTCAAACGTCTTGCACCACATTTCCTAGAGAAATGTGCATTGCTACAACCACCAAACACAATCAGAAAACTACAGTCACTTTTAGGCTTTCTCAACCTTGGTAGACCATACATACCAGATTATGCACAATGGGTGAAACCATTTTATGAATTATTATGTCCATACTTTTCAAGCACACATTAGACACCAGAACATACACAGATTCTGAAAACACTGCAGACAGACATGCTTGCATTCAGACACTTACAAACATGTGTCAACTCAACACATTTGATGATCTGCCTTATTGTGGGAGCCACTGGCTATATATGCCACTTTTAACGAAGGTGACACTGTACCAATTGCATAAAAATCACATTTATATTCTGAAGGAATGTACTCTTTATGGCATGGTAAACCACTTTGTGCTTGATTCTGAATGCAACTTTGACTGAATGTGCACTGGGTTCCTGCTAATCAGGTTCTCAGTGCCTGTGTTCTTTCCCAAAACTGTACCTTTGCTTCTGACATTGACACATGTCTGGCCCATCTATAAGCCACTTGTAAACGGTACCACTGGTGCCAAGGGAATTGTGATCAGAGAGGGTCTTTAAGGCTAGCAGCATGTATTATGCCACCCTAAGAGACCCCTCACCAAACAAATGCACACTTCAACTGCAGCCTGCATGTTTTCTGCTAGAGCTAAAAGTGGAGAGTCAATTTGCACACACACCTGTGTTCCAGGCCGGCCAGCACTGTAAGAGGCATAGGTAAGTCACCCCTTCAGAAGGCCTTACAGCCCTAAGGCAGGGTTCACTATACCTCTTGTGAGGGCATAACTGCATGAGCAGATATGCCCGTATAGTGTCTAAGTCCATTCTTAGACATTATAAGTGCATAATGAAGCCATGCTGAGTACATTTGCTGGGAGCTTGTCAATACGAGTTCCACAGCTCCATGATGGCTTCAGCAAATCCCAGGATATTTGGTACCAAACATCTTAGATTAATGAGCCCACACTGAAGCCAGTGTTGGATTCATTAATAAATACACTCAGACAGCACCTCAGAGGTGGCCCCTGAAAACCTACCAAACCGCTAGTGTGTGCCTGACAGGTCTGCACCAGCCTGCCACATCTAGACATGTTTCTGACCCTTGCGGTCAGAGCCTTATGCTCTCGAGGGTCAGAAACAAAGCCTGCTCTGGGTGGAGGTGCTTTACATCTACCTCCGAGCAGGAACAGCATTGAAGGGCGGTAAGTCTCAAAGGCTTCATGCCCTTTGTTATGCTAGCTAGGGCCTCTCCAGCTAATAGAGATCCCACCCCCTTGACTAAGCCCCACCTTTGGCGGCAATATCAGCGGGAGAATTAGTAAGCAGGAGAGGTGTGTCCCCTCTCAGCCAGGACCACCCCTAAGGTGTCCTGAGCTGAAGTGAACCCTTCCTTTGAAAATCCTCCAAATTGGTTTGGAGGATTTTAGCCAATAGGGATCAGAGTATGCTCCCTCCCCAGAGGGAGTGGACATACAAAGGGTGCAGTCACTCTAAAGATATGTAGCCCATTGGCAGCTACCTTCAAGCCCCTGTAACACCCCTAAACTGAGTATTTAGGGGCTCCATGACCCTTTATCCTCAGATTCCTAGCAACCTAAAGAAGAAGAAGGAAGGAAGAGACCTACCAGGAGTGGAGACAACAGCTGACTTGGCCTGCAGCCCTTGAAGAAACCTGCTCCAAAAAGCGACTCTTCCTGCGGGCCCAGCGACATCACCTCCAAAACCCTGGGAGGACTACCTGCCTTCCCCTAAGTTCAAGAACTTCAGAGGACAGCAGCCCTGTCCACAAAGAAACTAACAACAAGAACTGCAGTACCCTGCTGAACCGCACAACCAGACCTCCGGTACAATCTCCGCACCCGAAGCCTCCGGCCAGAATTGAAGTGGCCCATCAGTCCCAAGAAGGTTCCCCAGTGATCCTGAGCTCGAGTCCACCCCGAGTGACTTCTCCTGGACTCCATGACAACAACTGCAGCCTCAACAGGAAGGGTCCCCTAACCGTGATTGGCTCCGGTAAGACTTTACCGATGTCCAAAGACACCCATGTACCCACAGACCCCAGACCTTGAGGAGCTCAACCGATGGTTTCCCTGAGTTCTTCAGCATCCCAACTTACCTCCAGAGCCACATGTTCCCCTTCGTTCAGCTTCCCGGTCTGAGTCTGCATCCTTTTGTTTCAAATCGTTGTTCTAAATGTATTTATATTGGGGACCCAACGCGGTGTAGGCACTCTGCAACCAGCCGGGTCCGTGCGGCTGTGGGTGTATGTTTGGTGCTGCCTCGTGCTCCCCCAGTGCTGGTCTAAACCCTTGGAGATTGACACCCCCAACTCCTAATTTATCTCCCTTCAACCGGCACGTCTTTGAGTGCCTCTAGTCTCCATTGATTAACATTGGGCCCCAGTGCCACTGGTGGTGCAATCCCTATACTTACCTGACCCTTGCCCAGTGTTTATCCTAAAATCGTGTACTTACCTGTGAAATTGCATTATTGTTTTACTTCCATAGGTTAACATTGAACTGTTTATGCTGAAAAACTGTGATTTTGCTAAACGTATTTTCCTGCAACAAAGTATCTTTGCTTCTAACTAATAAACATACAAAAAGTTATATTTTTACAAACAATTGGTCTCAGATTTAGTCATTGAGTGTGCGTAATCTTTTCTTACCTGGGTGTGTACAAGAAATGCTAACACAGCCCTCTGATAAGCCTAACTGCTCGCCCACACTACCACGAAAGAGAGAATTAGTGTTGTACAGGGACTATGTCCCTTTCTCTTAACTATGCATTTCCTTGTTGCTCTGTTGATGTCAATGTAATAATTCCTAGTGACATCATAGAATGTTGTAGTGAATGCCTAAGCCTACTGACAGTTGCAGGCAGGCTGAGTGACAAGGAGGTCACTCCTGGTGGGGTCTTTTATTAATTACCTTAAGAACTGGACCTGTAACTATCTATGAATAAAACTACATGAAATATATTATGACTCAAGAACATCTTTTATATACCACAATTAGTATTATCTACTTTAGCCTCTGGAACACCTCAGGGGATCCACTGGACTCTGTGCACACTATAACTTACTGTGGTATAGTATATACAGAGCCAGCTTCCTACATATTCCAATGGCGAAATGCTTTTTGAACCTACAGGAAAAATACTGATTGCAGTTCAGACGGCTGTTATAAAGAAAAGATCGCTTGCCCAAGGGAAACTTATAATTGTGGTTACTGCCACTCCAGCCTTAGAGGCTGTCACACAGTCCAGCGTTCCTGACGCAAAAGCCTTACATCCTAGATGGAAACAGTGGGCAACCTCCTTAACAGCTACTGATGTCTTTGACCCCACTTTACAAACACCAGAATTCCTCCATATGAACAAGGATACACTGTGCCCTGTGATGTTTTGCCTCTTGACCAGTATGTTTATCATATTTACTGATGGTTCAGCCCTGCCCGCTGTTGGAACAAAACAGCAAAACTCAGCAGCATGAGCTGCAGTGCCCGGAGACATGAGGAATGGAGAATTGTCTATCTCAGTTTCCTAGTTTTGGAATACAAGTTGCCAAATGTAGGCAAAAGTCTTGCACTGCATTTCCTAGAGAAATGTGCACTGCTACTACCACCAAACACAATCAAAAAGCCGCAATTTCTTTTAGGCTTTTTCAACTTTGGTAGAAAATACATACCAGATTATGCACAACGGGTGAAACCTTTTTATGAATTAATATGTCCAGACCCTCAAAAACCTTAACGCAATGTCTAGATGATTGTACCGCTCAGCTGGCTGAACTCAAAGCTTGAATTCTATCTCGCGGTATGCAAAGAATGCCATCGTCTACCTACACCAGCCTGATATATCAGCCCGATCCTACTTAACTTTTTACGTGAATTCTGGTAATTCTCTGGATTATAAGTTAACAGCGCTAAATCGGCTCTTTTCCTGCTGGGACAGCTGAAGGTACTACTGGTGGACCGCCTACCAGATGTGGGACTTCCGTGGATGATGGACAGCGTTAAATAACTCGGGATATTTATCAGTCATGGGGAACAATGAGTTGAATATGTGTTGCTTGATTTCTAATCTTTGCCCCTCCATTGCTTTCTGGAACATGCTGAAGCTATCTCTAATGGGGAAAAGAGCAATTATAAAAATGGTGGTACTGACTCGATGTTTATACGTCATTCAAGGAGCCATTTATGAGATCCCACATGGGGTGTTCCGTGAATTTGACCGCTTGTTATTAGCACTCCTCTAGGCAGACAAACGCTGTAGAATAAGCCTACGTACCCTTAAGAGGGAATGGGACAGGGGCGGGATAGAGGTTCTAGATCGGGAACATTATTATTTGGCGGCACACCTTCAGCATGCTATTCATTGGCTAGACGGAGCTAACTGAGAGAGGGCACTGTTGGAAGGCACACATTATGGACACCAACTCTGCACCCTGCTGATGAGAGAGAGGGCTATACCCACTACTTTTCCACACCTGATAATCATCCTGGGTCATCTCTGGGAGAGAGCAGTCCGGAGAGTGATAGGTGGCACACCCTATGCTCTGGACCCAGACTTATGGATAGTAAGACCCTTTGAACAAATAGCCCGGACAATGGAGATTGACAGGTGGCAGGCAAGAGGCTGTATAATGCTATCAGACCTGTACCCGGGGAGGGCGCTTCATTGCGCTACAGGACATGATTGAGACATATGATTTGGGGAAAGGATAATTTCTTCACTATGCCAAAATAGTAGCCAAGGCAAGACAGTTATGGCTGTCCTTTCCAGAAGCCCCTGAACCCATGTGGACTACCACTGAAGCTGCAATGGGTCTGGTGGGGTGGCAGAGGGGTGGGTAAATGACCGGCCAGAATTGAAGAGTTCTCCTGGCCTGTACCAAGCCTGCTGTTACAGCGGGTGAGGCTTGCGAGGCCGCAAGTGCTCCCGAATCTGTGCAAGGGCTGGGGCAGGCCCCCAGATGCATAAAAGGGCAAAAGACTACTGTGGGGACTGGCCCGGTGGAGAGGCACCTGAATGTGACCCGCTGCTCAGGTGCTGGAACCCTGGGTGTTGGACAGCGGTGCCAGTGGCAGGGTGACACAAAATTGAAGACCTGAGGGGGACCCCCTGACAATCCGCAAAGCTCGGCATTTGGCACATTTAACATTGATGCCCTAGGAGCACTTTGCAACACAGGAGAGATACTGTGGCAGGAGGCCCGCAAGCCCCCAATGGTGAGTGCGGCTGCTGTTGTCCCCCCTACTTTGCAGACTGGCCGGTGGAAATTGAGAGGGACCCGTCGAGTGCCTACTGGGACTGGGAGTCTTACCCTTCTCCACCCCCCCTCGGGTGACTGGGGCCCTGGTGGGTCTGTAGGACGGATAGGACATTAGTCTCTCACTATTGAGTCAGTGTTGTTCTGAAGGGGGAGGCCAACCCTTCTAGGTGTACACGGAGACATAGTCAGATAAAGGGCTGTAACCCAATACAGTGCCTCCTCTCGCCATTGGGTGTGCAAAACTGCCTGACAGAAGGGCTTAAATATATAACCAGACCTGAGTAATTTTGGGAGTGGCTACACGGCATACCGTTATCACTGACCTAACTACAATGGGACGGCCGAAAATTAAAACTGCGGCTATGACTGGGAGGACTGTGCCCCAGCAGCCGCCATCAGAAACGTCTTCCGTGCAGTCTCAACTGGTAGAGGAGGGGACTCCAGATCCCCCCACTGACAAATTAGACATGATCCTACAGGAAATTCGGGACTCCAGATCAGCAATTGCCCAGCAACTGGGCACTATTTCTGTGGAGCTCAATCTGCTGAAGGATGACCACAGGAAATTGTCGGATAAAGTTGAAACCTCGGAACAGACACTGGGAACAATTGCCCCAAATGTGAAAGAGCACAATGAACAAATAGAATATTTGCAGGCCCGTGCGGATGACACAGAAGGAAGAGCCCGCTGGAACAATCTCAGAATAGTGGGTATGCCTGACGGATCGGAAGGGCTGCGCCCGACAACGTTTATCGAAGAATAGCTCAAAACCAAGGTTGCCTCCACTGGCCTTTCTGATCTGTTTACAGTGGAGTGAGCCCACCAGGTTCCCACTAGGAAGCTCATCCCAAGGGCGCATCCCCGTAAAATTCTGGCTAAAATATTGAACTATAGAGACCGTGATCATCTATTACAAGCAGCCCGAGACAACGGCCCAATACAATTCAGCAATGCAAAAATCTAAATTTCACGCTAACTGTTCAATGCAATCGCTCCTCATTTATGGAGGTTACGACTCGGGTCCGTGCAGCTTGCCTAGCATTTACTCTTTTATTTCCTGCCAAGTTAAAAGTTATCCGCAATCAACGCTCCTTTTTTTTAATACACTAGAGAGTGCCTGGGACTGGCTTGACAGGATCTTCCCCGAAACCTTTAACACGGAACGTGGTGAAAGGCTGCATCAGAAACCACAGAGACTACCACGCAGATGCAGGAGGAGTCTTACAACTCAAAGCACCGTGACGGGTCCCCCATATCCCTAGGTGGTATTGGAGGGCAGACTGGAGGCCCTCCGGTCGGCATCTGCATTAAGGACTGCCTGTCCGCCTATCAGCTCCAGTCCCTTGGAGGAGGTGTCCTATGACTCAGACTCGGGGGCAGTGTGGCGCTGTTCTCCTCAGTGTCCACACAACTCAGTGATGACCCGCTGAACTCAATATCTGTAGTAATAGATGCATGGGAATATATCAATCCTATTTGTGGTACACCAGCTCTAAATATATATTACCCTAGACAATATTAGAAATTATATTTGATATTTATTAGTTTGTATAGCGCCCGAATCACCCCGTAAGGGGTATCTCTGCGCTAGGACAGCAGGTATCATCAGACAAGTGGACCTAGTAGAAATGGGTTTTTAACAATTTTCCGAAGAGGGGAAGGCTCTGGCAATCGCGTAATTGGCGGGGGAGTTCATTCCAGAAGGTTGGGGCAAGGTTAGTAAATGCTTTGCCTCCCGACCGAGCCTTTTTGATTCTTTGAGTGCAGAGAAGTAGCTTGGAGCCTGATCGAAGGGACCGGGAGGGGGTGTATTTTAGCAGTTTGTCTGATAGGTAGGAAGGCCCCAGGCCATTAAGGGCTTTAAAGACTGTGCAGTATATCTTGAATTTCACCCGCTTTTTTACCGGGACCAATGCAGTTTGTTGAGAAGTGGTGTTGAGGCCGTTCTGGGGGGGGGCATTTTCTACTAGTCGGGTTGCCATATTCTGGACTGCCTGCAGCTTGTTTAGAGAAGCCTCGCTGGCCGCGGCTAGCAGTGCATTGCAGTAGTCCAGACGGCTTAACACTAGAGGTTGCATCAGTGTTTTTCTCGTTGAGGGAGGCAGGATGGGAAACACTCTTCTGAGCAGACTGAGTGTATGATAACAGGAACCAGCAGTGGTAGTGGCATGAGCTTCAAGTGTGAGATTCTGGTCGATCCTGATTCCTAGGTTCTTGACCACTGTTTTTGGGGTGGGAGCAGGTCCCAGCTCCTCTGGCCATCAGCTGTGAGACCACCTCCAAACAACATGACCTCCGACTTTTTGGCATTAAATTGCAGGATGTTAGCTCTCATCCAGGCAGCAATGGTTTTCATACCCGCTGGGAAGGTAAGTTGAATATTGGGGTTAGATTTATCAAAGGTGAGGAGGAGATGGTTGTCGTGCACATAAGAGATGGGACTGAACCTCATATTCCTCTTTAGTTTTGCCAAGGGAGTAACATAAATGTTAAAGAGGGTGGGGCTCAAGCAGGAGCCCTGGGGTAATCCCTTGGTAACTTTGGCGGTCTTAGATCTAAAAGTACCCAAATTGACTGTCTGAGTTCTATCTGTCAGAATGTCTATCAGCCATTTCAGAGCAACTCCTTGAACCCCGATGTCCTGGAGTCTCTCCAGTAGGATCTGGTGGGAGATGGTGTCAAATGCTGCAGATAGGTCGAGCAGCACGAAAAGTGCTGCCTGACCCTGGTCCAGGGCCATTCTGATGTTGTCAGTTACCTCTATCAGGGCGGACTCGTTACTGTGCTTGGCCCTGAGACCAGACTGGGAGACATCCAGGCAGTGCGAGGTTTCCACAAAGTTATACAGGTGTCTATTTATATGTTTTTCAAGGAATTTGCTCTGAAGGGGAGCAGAGAAATGGGGTGATAGTTTGATAGCTCAGAAGCGGAGATTTGGGGGTTTTTACAGACAGGGACAACTTGTGCTGCTTTCCATTCTGGGGGGTGTCTGCCAGCTGTCATAGAGCTGTTGAGGATTGTGCAGATAGGTGTGGTCAGCTGTTGCGCGAGGCGGGAGGCTCTTTTTGCAGGGATAACATCTAGGAGGCAACCCAGATTTAACTTTGATAAGGAGAGATTCTACCTCTTCCGGTGTTAGTGAAGGAAAGTCGTGCATCTGCGTAGCATCAATAAGGGTAGTAGGACGCTCTATGGGGAAGTTCATGGGGGTTCCGTTGGAAGTGATCATTTTAAGATAGATGGTGTCAATTTTCGGAAGGACGCTATATTATCGCACAACGACTGTGAGGGAGTCTCCGTGGTATTGCATGCCTTGGGGTTAGTAAAGTTTTTCAGGATTTGAAATAGGGTTTTAGAATCGTTTCCAGCTTGTTCAAGTCTGTGATATGGATTTTCCATGCGGACTTTATGTTTTTATGATAAGAAGATAGCGCAGTTTTGTATCTTGCTTTATCCTGTTCATTGTGTCGCCATTTCCATTCCAACTTTTTACATCGGCTTTTTTCCTCCCGTAGGCTGGGGGAATACCAACTAGATGGGGAGTGTTTGGAAGGGTGGGTCAGAGGTTTGCTATGTGATCTATAGTGGATTGTACAGTGGTGTTGAAATGTGTTAACTGTTCTTCTACACTGTATGTGGCAGTATCGGTGTTCCAGGAATTAAAAAGGGTCTTGAATTGGTCAGGGTTGAGTTTATGCCATGGCCTGTACCAGTATGCGGTGTGAGATTTAGGGGTGGGATGGACTCTGGCACATGTGAGTTGCAAATCCACTAGAGAATGTTCTGACCAAGTCAGAGGACAAGTTTCCCCACAGATGATGTTAGGGGAATTGGTTAAGACAAGAATATGGTTGCATCCTAAGGCCTGTACATGTTATGTTATTTAATTTTATAACGTGCACAGCTACTCCTGGGAGTGTCCCGGCGTGAGCCTGTGAGGTGCTGGTGGAGGAATGGATTAAAACAGAAAAGTTTTTAGCTGTTTCTTAAACTGCCCCAAATCCTGGATGCTACGAGAAAAGGGCAAAGAATTCCAGGCCTTGGCTGCCCTAACGGCCAGGGACTTGCCCCCCATTCTTTGTAGGCGCACACAGGGGATCTGTGCAAGCATCTGAGATACCGAACTCAAGTGTCTGGCAGATGTGTAAAAAGCAAAGCGCTTCCTGAGGTATTCAGGCCCTCCAGCATGCAGAGCACAATGCGCTATGACCAGGGCCTTGAACTTAACATGTTTTGTGACAGGTTATTGCTGTTATGATATTAGTTTAGGGATACAGCAGCAAGTTAAGAAGTAAGAACCCGTGGCCCAGCCCATCAGGGGCGAAACCACCTGCTACAAATAGCTTACAAGTTTTTCACGTTCCTAGCTTACCCTATAAGTGAAAGCACCTGTTATTGTATAGTGCAATATGTTAATGTTCTGCATTCATTTTGGTCGATCGACGTTGAATCATTTGACCATGTATTGGGATATAGTTTGTTTGATTTTTTGCTGCTGGTCTGCTCGCAGTTATCCAGGGAGGGGGTGGAGGGTAGGGTGGAGGAACCAATGGGACATATGTCTCTTATAAATGGCATCTGTAGTTAAACAATATACCATTATTATATCCTGGAATATATGGGGGATGGGTACGATTCACAAGCGGCACAGAATTGCTGCTCAACTACATCGTCGCTGTGCTCAAATAGTATATTTGCAGGAGACACATTTAATACCCTCCGAAACCTGTAAATTGCAAAGAAGATGGAGGGGTCAGCTTTATGCGACTGCCTTTTCAGGGCAGCGATCTGGATTCGTGCTGGGGTCCCTTTTTCCCTGAATGATAGTAAAATAGATGATCAGGGTAGGTATGTGCTATTGCAAGGCACACTGGATGGTAAACAAGTGGTATTGGGGTCAATATATGCACCTAATACAGATCAGGAAGCCTTTCTGTCCTGCCTGTCAAATGTCCTTTCTGAATGGACGCAATATCCATGAGTGTTGGGGGTATATTTTAATGCGGTACTTGATGCGGAGTTGGACCATTCCCATCCTCCTTTACCGGGAACAGTAGCAACAGTACAGGCTGAGAACTTGGCTCGATGGGTAAGCGGGTGGAACTTATTAGATGTATGGAGACTCCAGCACAACAGCATGCGTGAATACTTTTTTTCTCGCACCCACATCGCCTACATACTCAACTAGATCACTTTCTTTGCACACGGACCTATTCCCATCTATTTCACATAGCACGTACTTGGGAAAACACCATTTTAGACCATAATCCAGTCGAACTGACTCTTGGTTGGGGCTGAATCCCCACTCTGATCCCAACATGGTGCTTACAGCCCTTGTTGATAGAAGACCCAGTGTTTAGAAACACATTAGAAACATCTATTGTTACATTATTTTCAGACAATGAGAGCACAGGCACAACTAGATCTATAGAATGGGAATCCTTTTAAAGTGTCAATCCAGGGTGTTTCTATGGGGATGATGGTGGGTGCCAGGCGGGAGGTTGCTCGGGACATTGCAGAACTAGAGGCGACATTGCAAACCCTAGAAATAGCAGCCCAGACAGGCACAGATGGGGCAGAGAAACTGCAGGAGGCTAGAATAAAGTACGCAGAGTTGTTGGAACGACTGCGGGTAATTGATCTAAATGCATATACTTTGTGCACACATGCGGAGGCAGACAAGTCCAGTACCAGGGCTTGACTGGCCGTAGTGGGCACCGGGCACCTGGCATTTCCCCGGTGGACTGGCAGGGTTGGGAATCGGTTTTGGGCCCCTGGGGGCCGATTTTGTTTTTAAAAAGAGAAGTGAGAAGCAGGAGTGGTGTGAAAAACAACAAACAGGGGACCCTTAAGCAGAGCGTGGATTCCCATCAATTACCTTGGTGATCAGTATCATCATCTGGTCATCCTCCCAATTAAACGATATACCTCTTGACCATAGAGGCTATCTTCTTTGGAAAACTCTCTAAATTGGGTCAAGAAGGGAGAGCCAGAAACAAGAGAAGAACAGATCGTGTGTTTCTTCAAAAAATGATCACAAAGGGATTCTCAAGTAGCTCTGAGAAACCGTGCAGTGCATGAAAAGTGAGTGCAAAATTTTAAATAGAATTGTCAGCAGAGAAACAATTTTTATTATAAATATCCCCTAACACTCTAAATAAAAACAGTGCAAAAAGCAGTGATCACAAATAACTGCTTTCTATTAAGGTCAACATGTTTCAGCCAGGACCAAACTTCTAAAACTTTAATCGAGAATAAGGAAATCAAAGATGAATTAGCAGAGTGTGTACAGGCCACTTTAACTGCAGAACTTCAAAGTAATCTAAGGGAGGCAAAGGAAACTCTATTAGAATATCTGGAGGGGAAAGGTGCAGAGAAGGTGGAAGACAAGCAGGTTGGCACATTATGAATATGGAGAAGGATGCGGGAAGTTGTTATCCTGGAAGGTGAGGCAAGACAATATTAGAAACAAAATGAAGAAGGTAGTAAATGACCAAAGAACGATGTACAGAGGATCTGATTATTGTGACGGCCTTCCTAGGCATCTTTCAAGATGTATACATGGATGGTACAACAGCTACGCATACGGAGATCAGGGAGTGGTTACAACAGGATAATCTCCCTAGTCTAGGTATAGATCAACATGCATCCCTAAACCAGGAAATTCCTAGATTGGATATAGATAAGATCCTAAAAAACTTATGAAATGAGAAAGCACCAGGCTTGGATGGTCGGCCAAATGAGGTGTATAAGGTGTTAAGGAAGGAACTCACATCATTCCTGATGAAATTAATGAATGGGCTTTATATGGAACAACTTCCCCTCGCTCCTTCTTGGAATGAGGTGATATAACACTAATACTTAAACCTGATAAAGATCAAAAAAATTGGGAGACATACAAACCAATATCCCTGCTAAATTCAGACTATACAATATTCACCCAAATTCTTGCCAGAAGGTTGGACAAGGTCTTGGGTGATATCATACATGAAAACCAAAAAGGCTTCATGGAGGGAAGACAGCTCTCAGAACTAACTCAGGATTTGGTGTGTGCAATTGATGTGGCTGTTATCTCAGAGACTCCCTAAACTATAATAATAGTTGATGCTGCTAAGGCCTTTGATATAGTTAGCTGGCCTTACATATATGAAGTAATGGAGCAAAATGGATTGGGGGAATTTTCTTAGGGCAATTAAAAGCATTTATTATTCACCTATCGCAAGGATATGGGTTAATGGCTCATATAACTTCTCTCTTTCACATAAGTAGAGGTACAAGGCAGGGCTGCCCTCTATTGCTGCTGTTATTTAATTTATACATAGAGCCACTAGCTAGAATAATAAGAACAGAACAAAGAATCTTACCATTTCATTATCGAGGATGGACAAAAAAAAGAAGCCTTGTACGCAGATGATTTGATAATCTATACAAGTGACTCCAATATATCAATCCCAGTAATAATGGAAATAACAGACAATTTTGGGAAAATCTCTGGATACTTAGTTAATGAGGATAAGACTGAGATTATGTCCTGGAATGGGCCACTGGATAATCCTTTAGGGATAGTACAAATTAGATATTTGGGGATCCGAGTGGTCAAGGATCTGGACTAAATGGCGCACATCAACTTCGATAGACTTATGACAGAAACCAAAAATCTTTTGCACTGGTGGGCCCCCCTCCTGATCGCCATTCTAGAAAGAAAAAGAACCAACATTGTAAAAATTATGATTCTCTCATGATTTACGTTTATTTTAAACATCCTTCCCCTTCATTTCATGCCAGAATGGTAAAAAAACTACAGGGAGAACTTAGTAGTTTTATGTGGAGGAATAGGAGTGTAAGAATTGCATGGAAAAAACTCCGGGGAAAAAGGTGGATGGTGGAATTGCGCTCCTGGACTTCCAAATTTACTACTAGGCCTTCTCAGCTAGTTGAGGGAGGATCTTTGGTATTGTGGGACACGCTAAAGAGAAGCGCGGAATATGAACTGTCTAGATTAAAATATTATCAATTAGCAAGCTGGTCCCGAGCTCAGTCGAATCTGGGGTTGGAAACGGAAATTGAAGATGAATTACAAAGTAATCAGAGGGGGCGTGGTCTGGCCACGCAGGAAGATGACCGCCTGAGGGGAGAGCTCTGCCGAGGGTTGGACCCCTGACGAGCTTTCTGCCCTCACCTGATGGTCCGGATCCTGTCTTCTGTGCTCCACTGCGAGCGCGAATTTGGTTGAGTGCAGCGGCGTTCTTCATTGTGTGGCAGCGCTGTTTTCCTCCGTTACCCGACATGTTGACGAGGCGCCCGTCTGCTTTGGTGAGCGCATCGTGGGCTGCGCGCTAACGACGCCGCGCCTCTCCTCAGGGTAAGCCGCGCCTCCTCCAACTCAAGGGCTGGGCTTTTGCATTTATTAGGCCGCGCCCCCTCAGACGACGAGGCCGTGCTTCCCAGCTGTCAGGGAACATGATATGGCTAACATTGTGTGTATTCTTAACACACGTAATTCTTTTTTCATGTACTTACTCGGGGATTTCTTTGGCATTTAGTAGTGGGATTCCCTGAAAACTTTTCTGCACAATAACTTTCATTTCCTGGAAGCTATTTGACATTTTCTCCACAGCAGATTTTTGTTCTGCCCTATTTTGGTTCCTGAATATCCTCAAATGAGATTTATATACTTCCTAGTTCTGCCCTCAAAGACAGTTGGTGAATTTAATTAACCCTTTCATTGGATTTTGTCGCTGTATTTTTTGCTGTTCCACGAGACATTTGGTGCAATACCGTTTACCTTCATCGAATTTTTGATTTTTTACTATTCAAGGCTGTCTTTCTCAATGTAGCCTTATAGCACGTATCACCTTGGAGACTGTCTGGAATTTCTTCAGCGTCACTATTTCCCATGCCAATGCTTTAGGCTCATGTGTTCTCCCAATTGCCTCTTTGTGAGTGGACCGGGGGGTTTTACTCTACTGTACTGTCTTCCTGTTTAGAGATGTACGTTTTCACGGTGTTCAGACCTTAATGCTTTTTTACGATTGGGGCCCATAATATGCACTCTCCTTCACCGCATTCACATGCTTTGTTTTTGAGGTAGTTATGGTACGCAAAATCTACTACTCCAATATTGCAATGGTTTGGTAAAACGATATTTGTGGTTTGTGACAATTTTGTAGTGTTTTCTAACTTCCAGTATTAACTGTATATTTGATGTACCATTGGTTTCATCATTGCCTCCTATTCCAATATATTCTCAATTCGCTATTGTAGACCACCACTACCACGGTGCACTGCAATGTCTAATGCTAGAAATTGTGATCGTGGCCCTAAGCAAACGCTTCTCACTGAAGTAGTAAAACAGCCCTCCACTTCGTCAATTAAAGGTAATGGCTCGGCGTCGCCTCCCTCATTGCAAGCTGCTTCACTTCAGAGCGACAAGTCTTTGTCAGACACTATGCATTTTACAAGAACTTTCTGGGGTTAACCGTCGTTTGGAGGGTCTGGATATTACTATGACGTCATTGGCTGCAGAAACTAAGTCTATTAGGGCAGAACTCACTACTTTTCATATGCGGATTAACGCCATTGACTCTAAAATAACGGATATGGAAAGCCGACTGGACTCTGTTCAGGGTTCAGATCAAGACCTACTCTTCCTACACAGTAAGATCATCGATTTGGAAGATCGCAGTCGTAGAGACAACATCCGTTTTTTTGGATTTCCAGAAAATATTGAAAAGCAAGATATGAAGACATTTCTCTGTGATGCCCTTCCCATCTTAACTGGTATCTCTTTTGCTACTCCTCTTGAGATCCAACGTGCTCACAGACTGGGTCCCCCACGCTCTGGTGCCTCTGCAAGACCCAGACCAATCATTGCCTGTTTTCTTCAGCATGAACAAACTCGACAGATCTTATCAATGGCTCGATCACGCGGCTCCTTTCTATTTCAAGGCCATACCATCCATATGGCCGCAGACTTCTCTAAGGAAAACAATGAACGGCGGAAGGCGTTTCTTGCCCTACAACCCCAACTGCGTCAAATGGACATCAAGTATGGATTGTTTGAGCCTGCACGGTTTCGAATCACTAGAAACGGCAACTCCAAAGACTTCTACGACCCTACACTTCTTCAGCAGTTTCTGGATGATATTAAGTCCGATGATATGGAGACTCAATCTTCTTCCTCTGCTCAACCTCCTCCCTCCAAGACCTCATCTACAAATCTGCCGATGTCTCATTGTAACACCTCTAATGGTTCCAGGCAACGTGGCAGAGACATCACATGTCTGCCTCGCTCTCAGGATGATAGGGATTCAGCTCTACATTCTGTCTCCTCTCTCACTAACAAACAGCAAAGAGACAAGTCTCGATCGCCTCTCAAGAATCCTTCTGATGCTGACTGAACTCCTTTTCCATGCTCTAATGTTTTTCTTTTTCTTATCTTATAAGCTATAGCAGTTCTTGCTGTTGGAGATGTTTTTGTTGTTTTAAATCACCAGCTGGGATTCCTGCATTGCATAATTTGGTTACTTCTACATCATGGTTTTTGTTGTGTTCATTGCTTTCCTTTTATTTTGTATTTCCTCATTGTACTGTATTTTCAGTCTTGAAGATATTTATCCATCTCCACGTTCTGCTTACTATATTCTGCATGAATGCTACCATTTCTAAGGGAGGGGCTTTTCTTCCTTTCTGTTCATTTCCCTCCCTATGATGATGTTGTTGTTGCTGTTACGCATGTTACTGTATACTTCATTCCTTAGTTATCACGTTCTTGCATGCTGTCTATTTGTTTCATTGTTTCATGCGTTTAGATTAAGCTTCGTCATTTTCTTTTGTTTCTCTTCTTCTGCATTATTTTCTGTGTTTCCCCTTCTTCTTCTACTTCCTATTTCTTTTCTTCCTTTTACATAGCATTGCTGGATTTGTTTCTTCTCGTGCTTTATCTTTTATATTTCTTAACTCTATTTTTCTATGAGTGATATTGCTGATATTCGCTTAGATGTTTGTAGAGGCACTGCATTATATTATGTAGTCATTTTTTGATCCATGTTTTACATTATGATTCATATCTTATTGTTATTTTGTATTCTTAGAGATTTTGCATTATTTTCAAAGGATGTTTAGCCACTTTCAGATCTTGCTTACCACGTGTTACATAGATATTGCTATTTGCATGGGGGGGATTTCTATTGTTCATTCCCTTCCCTATGATGTTGTTAATGCTGTTAAGCTTCACACGGTACATCTCACTTATTTTTTCTATGTTCTCTCTCATGCACTAATGTATATGTTCACCCTCTCCTCCTTTTCTTCTCTGCCTCTTTTCCTCTCCTTTCTTTGCCAGTTTCAAATATGTTTCCTTCTATATCTCGTTTTCCTCTTTCAATTTTATCTATCACTTTTCTTCTATTATATACCATGTTTTTTATACATCTCGCTCCCTTGGGGGGTGGTGGGGTGTTCGTTTCCTATCATCATATTATTCTTGTATCGTGTGGTTATTGCAATACATTTTCATGACCTTTCTTTTTTTAATTTTTTTTTATTTCCGGGCTTTGTCCCACGATGTTATTTTGTAATTCCTTACGATTTTGACAATGTAATTTTAATCTATTGTGATTCATGTATTCCATACTGTCCTTTGTCTCTATCCTCGGAGGGGGTGCTACCCCCTTTGCGCTGCTTTCAGTGCGCCCAGACCCGCAGTTAACAGTCTAGGTTTTCTTTTCTCTTTTCTCCTTTTGTTCTATTTTCATCTGTAATACTTGCTTCCCTCTATTTATACCTACTCTATATATTTCAGATACTCACCCTTTCTAAATTATTTTCATATTTTCTTTTTCTTTTCTTTTTTCCTTTCTATCCTCTTCTTTCTTTTTCTTTTCTTCTTTTATCAACTTTTTCAACTTCTACACACTTTGTCTTCTATTTCCCAGAGTGACATCTTTCTTCTTCTCTTTCTGTCTATTTCTTTCTTTTCTTCCTTTTTATCCTCTTGTTGACTCTTCTTATCATGTCTTCTACTCATCCGTTGTCAGTGGTTTCCTGGAATGTCCATGGCCTTACTCATTATATAAAGCGCAAGAAAGTTCTTTCATATTTGCACTCTAAACATGTAGACGTGGCTTTATTACAGGAAACACATTTGGATGATGTTGAATCTAGTAAACTCAGCAGAGACTGGGTTGGTAAAGTTGTTCATAGTAGTATTTCCAAGCCTGATCCCGCAAACCCTAACCCTGTTCGTAAGTGTGGGGTAGCCATCCTTTTTCGGAAGTCACTCCCCTTCACAATCTCCAAAACATGGTCTGATCCGGACAGTCGGTATGTGTTTGTTAAGCTGAAAATTGGGAACTCTTTTACTGTCTTGGGTCTGTTTATGCACCACTAGTCCCCAAAAAACAATTTTTTCTTCGTCTAAATCGCCTTCTCACAGAAATAAATGCTTCTCAATTTCTCATTGGAGGAGACTGGAATCTGGCCCCAGACCCTGCCCTTGACAGAACAGGTTCCCTTGACACCGCCAACACTTCCGATAGAGCCACTCTACGGGATATCCTTGCTGACATTGATCTTGTGGATCATTGGAGACTCAGTCACCCCCAGGATAAAGAATATACATTCTTTTCCTCGGCACATTCTCACGTCTCGATTATTTTCTTCTTTCGCAACGAGCAGTCCAATTGGTTACACAGTCGCAGATATTGGACGCAGCCATATCTGATCATTCTCCTGTTTTCTTATCTCTCGATGTGGGTCTCTCCAGTCCGGGACGCAAGCCATGGCGCTTGAATGTAAACAAATATAAAACTCCAGCAGGTAAACTTCTTTTACAATCACACCTTCAGGATTACCTTGTTATTAACAAAGACTCAATTTCCTCTCAGAGAACAGTTTGAGCAGCTGCTAAGGTGACCATAAGGGGTCAACTCATGAGGGATGCTGCTCTTCATAACAAGAAAAATGCTATTAAGCAGGCCGATTTGGAGAAAGATATTCGCCGACTTTCTCAATCTTATGTTTCCAAACCAACTCTTCAGAACCGTAAATTGTTAGAACAGGCACATATGTCCCTTAATAGTCTTTTTACCTCTAAGGTTGAATATGCCTTACAAAATAGGAAAGGACGTCATTATGAACAGGGGGAAAAGGCTGGTCGGTTATTGGCTGCGCAATTGCGCCAGAGGTTAGCCGCTATGGCAATTCCAGCTCTAAAATCAAGTTGTGGTGATATCCTTACTCGTGGTATCAAAAGGGAGGAGTATTGGGCTATTACTACTCAGAGTAAGTAGAAGGTCCAGTCACGACGTGCCCAGAAGATACGTCTTTACAAAAATTGCCGTACTGTTCCTAGAGAAGAGAAGTTATGTCACTGTCAAAGATGCATATGATTATAGCAGGGAAACCAAGAGGTAACCCTGGGAATCCATTTCGTTGGATTTAATGCCCTCACACACCCTTTCAGGTGTCATGCTTCATCATTTGGGCCTGCTCCTCGTTGGGTCGGCGGTGCAATACCCAACGGGCAACACCTCATAGAGGGGCTCTTTGGCGGAGATCTTTTTCCAACTGCCGTATAGATGAAGTGCGGGTATGGGGCCAGAACTAAGGGGTAGACGTTGTGAAGTGTGTTAAAATAAAGCTAGTGGTAACGGAAATATTTTATTCAAGAAGGCCACTGCCTTAATTAAAAACGATTTTCTAGAGGAGAGTGATGGAAAATAATGTTTCCAGCTGTCGTCTAGATTCTATTGTAGTCGGGTCAACATGTTTCTCGCTATAGTAAAGTTAACTAGCGATTCTTCAGGACCGAAAAGACTAATTAGCATGTATCTAATGGTGCAAAAAAACTGTCTACGCTAAAAAACTAGAGTGTGGTGCATGTCTGCTCATATTGCTATCACTCTAGTAGGTGAAAGGAGGGACAATGCTATATTACCCTTCTTCTAGTTGTGACTGTCAATACCTGTTGAAGAAAGAGAGCATATCACAAACAGATAGACATCAGATGCATCAATGACTGTAAATTGTGTGTGGTTCGCATGCCAGTGCATATCAGGCGTGTCAAAACCAAGTTGCACAAGTGTATCATGCACTCTCAAATGTGTGAAATCAGTGGGAGTGGCATTTGAATAAATTTGAAATTTAAAATAACCTAAAGTTACACTACTGCTAAGGTATGGGTAGCGTGCAGCCACGCAAAACTCACCTAAAGTTAAAAACAGTCAAACAACGACAGTGTCCAGTGGGTAAAGCTTCAGGTAGATCTTCCACCGCAAGGCTATGTATGGGAAAAGGTCTTAATGCCTTGCAAATTACATAAACAGTGACTGGGTGTTACTCACAAATTCATATACTTGGTGTGACATTCAACATTCCTATCTTGAACCATCACTAATGAATTTCTTACAACTCAAAGCCCTCTAATCCACATCTCCTATATAGTAAGCGCTGCTCTTTGCTGTTCAAAAATTATTCTGAGGCTCATTGTAATTTGGAGCTGAGGAATGTGCATCGCTAGATGGTTATCAATGAAAAATGCAATGGCTTAGCATGGCGGGCACCCAAACTCTATAGTACCTCGTATGATCAGATTTGTGATAGCATTGAGTAGCTATATCAGGCAAGGTATGTGGGAAAAGCGTGGGTTGATTGCCTCGCTGATATGACCTTCTTAAAAAACGAACCGGATTACAGGCTCATGTAACGTGCGGTAGAGACCCCATAAATCTTGGATGACACGAGCTGCTAATAAACAATGCGGGGCCTGGGTAACAACTTTTATGTACTATCGCTTGAGTAATCGGAGGTGCTGGAAACTATGATAGGCGCCGTTCAAACTGTGTACGCTCAGGGACATGGTTATCTCTATATCCGAGGAGGCAGCCAGTCAGCAGCCAGTGCAGTTGACAATCGAGCCTGCGTCGGTACACTTACTTGGTAATCCCTGAGCTTCGCTGTACGCACCTACCCTTCGCCGCTGGAACCGGGTGGAGGCGGTGCGAAAAGTCAGTTCCGGTTATGAGGAGTATCTCCCATGAACATGATTGGTTCTGATGTCTATCTGTTTGTGATATGCTCTCTTTCTTCAACAGGTATTGACAGTCACAACTAGAAGAAGGGTAATATAGCATTGTCCCTCCTTTCACCTACTAGAGTGATAGCAGTATGAGCAGACATGTACCACACTCTAGTTTTTTAGCGTAGACAGTTTTTTTGCACCTTTAGATACATGCTAATTAGTCTTTTCGGTCCTGAAGAATCGCTAGTTAACTTTACTATAGCGAGAAACATGTTGACCCGACTACAATAGAATCTAGACGACTGCTGGAAACATTATTTTCCATCACTCTCCTCTAGAAAATCGTTTTTAATTAAGGCAGTGGCCTTCTTGAATGAAATATTTCCGTTACCACTAGCTTTATTTTAACACACTTCACAACGTCTACCCCTTAGTTCTGGCCCCATACCCGCACTTCATCTAAACGGCAGTTGGAAAAAGATCTCCGCCAAAGAGCCCCTCTATGAGGTGTTGCCCGTTGGGTATTGCACCGCCGACCCAACGAGGAGCAGGCCCAAATGATGAAGCATGACACCTGAAAGGGTGTGTGAGGGCATTAAATCCAAAGAAATGGATTCCCAGGGTTACCTCTTGGTTTCCCTGCTATAATCATATGCATCTTTGACAGTGACATAACTTCTCTTCTCTAGGAACAGTACGGCAATTTTTGTAAAGAGATATCCTTACTCGGCCACAAGACATTGTTGAAGAATTTGCCTCATTTTATAGATCTCTTTACTCCCTAAGCACTCATATAGATCTACTTAAAATGTCCAAATTTTTAGATGCGGTACATCTCCCACGACTCTCTGATGAAGGTAGAGCTCTAATTGATGGTGTCATTACGAAAGATGAAATATCCTTGGCTATAACTGCTTTGCCGTATCATAAAGCTCCGGGTGATGATGGTTTCCCTCCTGAATTTTTTAAGTGGACTGGTCAGAGTATGATTGACACTTTACATGCTGCGTTTGGGGAAGCAGTGGGGGAGTCTTCTCTCGGTTCTCTTTCCAATAAGGCCATTATAGCTGTTTTACCAAAACCCGGTAAAGATCCTTTGTTATGCTGTAGTTATCGGCCCATATCCCTTTTAAATTCTGATGTTAAGATACTTGCTAGCATTCTTGCATCACATCTTCATAAAGTTTTACCTTCTTTAATCCACAATTCGCAGGTAGGTTTTGTTCCCGGTAGGTCATCTCGGAATCACTTACGTACTTTATCTCATGCTTTATGGTCAGCTAAACATCTTGCTGATTATGCCCTACTTCTCTCTCTGGACGCTGAAAAAGCATTTGATCGCATTGAGTGGGAGTATCTTTTTACCATTATGCAAAGGTTTGGATTAGGCGATCAATTTATAGGTAAAGTGCGACTGCTTTATAATAATCCATCAGCTCAAGTCAACTGCAGTGGTTTCTTATCTACTCCATTTCCAATTAGACGAGGTACTCGCTAAGGATGTCCACTTTCCCCTCTTCTTTTCCTTCTCGCAATGGAACCTTTAGCTGCTGCGATCCGTCAATCTACGGCAGTGGTGGGCGTCCCTCTTCCAATTGGTCATTCTAAAATTTATTTATATGCAGACGATATCCTTCTCAGACTTACTGATCTTCCCCGTTTTCTTCCTGCCCTCCTTAATATCATCAATGATTTCTCGTCCTTCTCCGGTTACAAGATCAATTGGGATAAAAGCGAAGCATTACCCATGTCTATTGGCACTACCAAAGCAGCAATTTCTGGTTTTCCTTTTCATTGGCAGTCATCCCGGCTTAAATATTTAGGGATTTTAATTAATAGAGGATTGGATAATATAGTTACGGACAATTTGACTCCCTTAATCACGCAAATGCAAAGAGACTTCAATAAATGGAAGGTTCTGGGTCTATCTTTATGGGGACGGGTTCAGGCGGTCAAGATGGTTACCCTCCCTCGATTTCTTTATGTTTTGGGGATGCTCCCTCTTCATATTCCTCTAGCTACTCTTCGATCTATTGACTCCAAAATTAAACTTTTTATCTGGGGTACGGCTAAGCCGCGTCTTACCTTGGCCAAACTTAAATCTCATCAACTGCAGGGGGGTTTGGGTCTTCCCTCTATCGAACACTACTCGCTTGCTCTTCATCTTTCACAACGTACTTTTTTTATGCCTACATCCAAAGACATACCTCCATGGGTCCCTCTTGAGCATCATTTGCTGGCCATAGGACCCGGCTTGTCCCTTTTGTATGGCAAGGGTACCAGTCCTTCCGATCCAAAAAATACTATATTATCCGCAATGTATAAATCCTGGCAAAGAAGTCACCGTATACTTAACTTTAATTCGCGCATTCATATTAAGGCCCCTTTATGGCTTAATTCTGCTATTCGTATTGGAGGTCGCACCTTGTCCTGGCCTACATGGCAGGAAACTGGTATTCACACTATAGATCAACTATTTCTTGGTGACATTTTTAAATCCTTTTCTCACCTTACTGAGGAATTCCATTTGCCACCCACACAATCCTGTAAATATATTCAGCTTCAACAAGCTATCACGAAACATTTAGGTCCCCAACCTGACTTTTTATCCGTATCTCCTATTTTGTCTACAGTTGTGGGGAAATCTTAAAGGTGTGACTTCTGGTCTTTACAAGACTTTTCTACACCCTTTGTTTTCGCAGCCTCTCTCACGAGCTCTCCAATTGAAATGGCAATCTCGCTTATCAGTTGTATATTCTAATACCCAGTGGGACCAAATCTTAGAACAGGTGTATAAGGGAGTTCGGGAAGCTCGTCTCAAATTGTGCATTTTCAAAATTGTACATGAATGGCATTGGTCTCCAGTTAAATTGCATCATGCTAAGCTGCTATCACACACTTTGTGTTGGAGATGTTCTGTGTTCGGTTGTGATATTACACATATTATATGTGAATGTCCCCGTACTAGATCCTTTTGGCTTTTTGTACGACGAACATTGGCTAATACGATGTCCCTTCCTCTACCCCTTACTCCTACAAATATTATTTTACATGATTTTCGCAGATTCCCGAAGCTTTCTAAGCCTCAAATTTGTCTCCTTCATACTGCTTTGGCTACGGCCAAGATCTGTATACTGCGTCATTGGGAATCTCCCCTTCCCCCTTCCCAGGAAGAGTGGTTGGTGGCAATGGTGCAAACAGCTTTACATGAACGTACAATATATAACTTGCATGATCAGGCTTCCATTTTTCTTCAAGTATGGTCTCCTTTCTTGGAGTCCACTGTGGATAGTGAATCTGCCTCTACTTCTTCCTCTCCGAACACCATTCCTTCTTAATTCTACTCTCTTATAGCCTTTTTTTCCCAGTCACTCTACTGTGCACTCTCTTTACCTTCCTAGTAGCCACTTCTCTTCATATCTGTTCTTGGTGCTCTGGGATTCCCTCTTTTTTTTTCTTTCTCTATTTCTTGTGTTTTTTTCTTTTCCTATATTATCCTTTTTCTGGTAAATCCCTCGTTATCATTAACATTATATTTAGGATTAAGGAATGTATGCTACTTTTGCTTCCTATTCTCATTTATATTACTTTTCATTTATCAGTATTTTATTATGCTTTATTATTACCTTGTAACTTCATCTGAAATTGTTAATAAATGATTTCAACACAAAGTAATCAGAACTATAAGAAGGAAATATCTAGATGGTACTGGGCTCTGATACAGGGAGTGGATGACCCCCTTGACTTTGCCGGAGGAGATCTGGAGTCTGGACATGCCGGGCTGCAACGTCTTACACTTTTGGCAAGTATCAGTATCTATACTTTGTTCATCAGTGAAGTCTGCACCACTATTCATATTATATAGGGCGTACTGGTCACCAAAGAAGCTAGCAAAGATGGATGGCGGTAAGAGGAGGCACTGTCCACAGTGTGCTCTGGAGAATGTGGACGAGGTTCACCTTTTCTGGCAGTGTCCAGCTATGCAGTCTTTTTGGCAGAAAGTGGGGGAAGTATTGACCAGAATATTGGGGCTAAGCATCAAGATAAGCCTTCCTTTAATTATTTTTGGGACCCTGGATGGAGAGGGGGTTCACTTGGGGAAGCTTAGAGCTCAGTTGATTTTCACCTTAGTAGTTATTGCACAGAGAGAAAGCTGTTTAAAATTTATTTTGGAATTACAACCCACCTGTGAGGGATGTAAATCTTCCGCCAGGCATATTGCTAGATTCGATTGTCAATCTGGCTTGGCAGAGAGGGAAAGACTGTGGGCACTTTTTTTCTTAAATGTTATCCAAAGCAGAGTAAAGTGGGGGGAGGGGCTGTAGACGAGGGAAGCGTACATTCGAAAGTCCAAGGATTAAGACAATTTTTCACCAGTTGCTTAGGATAGTGGTGGATACCACAATGCACTCTCCAACTACTGGTTGAAGAAGGTTGACTAAAAGAGTCCATAACTAGGTGGTCGTGCCCATCCGTTTCCCTATAGACGATTCCTAGATCATGGTTCCTACCCTTTTGTCGCATATAAGGACTGAAATAAAATGCTTCTGCAGGCGCAACTTTGCTTCTTTGTAAATACCCTTCGTATGTCACCATTTTCCTCATAGACCTGTGGTAAGTATTTAAAAACATGTCGACCCTCAGTGCCAAGACACCCAGTTAATAATGCTCTCTTCCTGAGGAGCGAAAAGTTTGATCCTCCTAATGCCACCAAATAGTTCTCAAAAGTTTCCACCCAGTCTTCGCATTCATTGGGTGTCTCACCCTGCTGCATTAAAAATTATGGGGGCACCACCACAGATTGGCTCATACTCATGGTGGTTAAAATATAGGTTTCAAGTGTTCTTTTGCTTTTTTTCAAAACTAGTAATTGCCAACACTTAAACACTGTCTCAAGATCGTAGTTGGAGTGTAAACCCCAAAACAACCCAATAGGTAGCAGTGTATCCATATTTCCAGTCCTCCAATGCAGAATCGATGGTCTTGTATTCTTTCGGACTGACAGAAAAAAAGTGACAGGATGCGTTCCAGGAGTGGCCACACCTTGAAGAAGGCTCACGGTACGCAAATCTCGCCAGCCGCGCTCCATGCAGGTAACAGTAGTGGGGCGGCGGCGCTGGGTAATGGGGGATTTCGAAGGACGATGCAGAGGAAAAATTAAAAAAAATTATTAATTTTCCCTCAGCATCGTCCCTCGAAATCCCCCCCTTACCCGGCCCCACCACTGTGACCTGCACAAACTGAAGCTGGTCGATCCACGAAACAGGATTCCCCTGTCTCACTGGAACGTGGGTGTCTGGCTATCCCATCCAGTCGTGAAAAATGTTGTAAACCGCTTCTCACAAATCGCCGAAGGCTTAGTGGTGTGTTTGTCTTCTTGTTTAATGGCAATAAGGAAAACTGTGTCTCTTCAGCCAGAGACCAACAGCTCATCTCGCCCAACCGCCCTAGAAACCCGCTATGACATAAACCCCGCTCCATTACACATTCCCGCCTCGGAGAAGCCATTTATATTAAGGCATCTAACACAGTGTAACTGGTATGCATAGGACCACCAAGGTATTACCTTTGTTCTACATAAAAGGATTCCATTCTAGAATTTTTCCTTTCTCACCCCACATCGATCCAATAATTAACTTGGCCATTGGAGTTCGTGAAATCTTTCCAAGAACAGAGAAAAGAAATATCAGAAAGCTTAAGGGCCAGATGTAGGTAATCCCCGATTACCGATTCTTAAATACCGAATCATACCGATTCTGTATTTAAGAACTGGCAATCGGGATGTAGGTATATTTACCAAATTATTTACCGAATCGGTATGATTCGGTAATTAATTAATCGGTCATTGATTCCTATGGGCCTTGAGGCCCATAGGAATCAATGTCAATTACCGAGGGCCATATGTAGGTAAATCAAGAATACCGAATCCTTAATACCGAATTATACCGAATCGGTATTAAGAATTCGGTAAACGCGATGTAGATCAAAATTCGTTGAAGTTTACCGATTCGTTAAAATTCGGTATTAAATACCGAATGTGAACGAATCAGTAAAAATAAATAAATACCTAAAGTCAAATACCGTTCGGTGTTACAGAATCCATTACCGAATCGGTAAATACCGATTCGGTAATTCAAAAATTCATAATTTGTTGAATCAGCCAATCCTGTATCACCCAATTACCTCCCAAACAGGAAGTGGCCACACCCAGCCAGGTGTACAGGACCTGGAGCTCACTGTGAGGCAGGCAGGTGAGCTGAGGAGCCAGCAGCAACACAGCCACACAGCTACAAGCAAGACTGAAAAACAACATAACAAGCATTGAAATGGCAAGCCAGGACAGGGAGAAGGAGGGAGGTGACAGGAAAAGAAAACTGAAGTTCAGTGACAAGGAGCTGGAGGTACTGATCCAGGATGTCAGCCAAGAGCACCACAAGCTTTTTGGAGCCCAGTCCCACCAAGTGCCCGAGTCACAGAAGAGGCAAATCTGGAGTGGCATTCGGGACAAAATCAATGCCATAGGTGTGACCCAGCGCACCATGGAGGACATCAGGAAGAGGTGGTACGACCTCAGGAAGACTGCAAAACTAAGGATGGCAGAGAGACAGAGGCAGGCTGGCAAAACAGGTAGAGGTAAAAACCGAGCCCCAGCACCAACACCACTGGAACTGATGGTGGAGTCCACCATCCAGCCGGAGAGTGTGAGTGGCGTGGGAGACGCAGACAGCTCCGCCAGAGCAGCAAGAAAACAAGGTAAGAAGCATGCCCAGCATGCTGTGCTACCCCCTCCCCAACTCAAATCCCCATAGTGGCAAAGGGGCTCCCACTCCACCTCATGTCTTACTGGTTACCTGCAATGCATTATGGGTGATGTAGTCAGTGGGAACTCATGTATAGGACAGTCAGGCTGGCAAACACAATAGCATGGTAAAGTAATTGGCTACGTCAGGACAACCACTATGCTCTGTATGCATGTTGTTTAATGTAATTCCATTGCAGACAGAGTAGTGAGTATATCTACAATTGTGTCATTACAGGCGAGTCATCTCGCAGTGCAGCAGAGTGCAGCAGAGCTAAGTCGCCAGGCCAGAGGGGAGGCAAAATGAAGATGTCAGCATGCCTGCAGGGACCACAAGCTCTGCACCATCACAGCCATCTATTCCTCCACCACTGCCATCACCACAGCGCCAGGGAAGGCCGCAATCCCCTCTCACACAGTCCCCACTGCGACGATCACCAACACCCCCACCACCACAGTCGGGCAGGAGGCATGCCGTCGCCACTCTCCAGCAGATGGAGGAGTCGGGGGAAGAGGGCACAGTGGGCGAACAAAGTCCAATAGAAGATAGATACAACAGGGAGAGGGCAGGTTCTCCATCCCAGGGCGCCCACATCTCATCAAGACGCCGCAGGGCAAGGCCAGACAGTCCAGAGGCATTCGAGCAGGGTGACAGTGTGTTTGCTGGACTGGAAGGCAACATGCTGAAGTTCCAGCGCCTGCAATGGAGGGAGATGAAGTCAATGCACAGGGAGGTGGCACACATCAACAAGCATATGCACAGGATGGAGAAGGGCAACAGTGCTATGGGGGAGAACTTGTGTGCGGGAATGGAGAGAGTAGCTACCTCTGTGGACAACCTCTGCAGCCAGCTTGAGCAGGACCGTCTTGGCAGGCGCAGGGAGAGACAGAGGCTCCAGGCCTATACCAAGTCGGTGAACCGGCTGGCCACTGCAACATCACTGATGTGTCGCAGGTCCATCGCCATGCAGGAGGAGATGGCGCATTGCAGCAGGGATGTGGCCAGGGGGATGGTGTCTATGACCTCAGTTTTAGAGCTCATGCAGAATGCTAAGGCGGCCACAATGGAAGGGGGGGGCAGTGAGGAGGCTACCAGCCGTGCGTGGTAGCATTACGCCCTCACCCACCGAGTGCAGGAGGCGTAGTGAATGCAACGTGGCTGCACAGGAACAGTCCAACACACCAGACAGTGTCGATAGGGAACGTGCATGTGCAGCGCGTGGACGCAGGAAGTAAAGACCTATGGCTGTTACCATGCATGAGATGGGTGATGTAACCCATGTCCAATTGGACATTGATCACAATACTGGAGGTGTGCCTAATAAACACCTTAACATGTAACTCTTAATGGCTCTGTGTCGTTACTCACTCAGAAATAGTTTGACGTGATCTCTGCCCGTCTCTGTCTCCCATCATGTTCAATTGCAACACCAGCTGCTCAGGGCTCTGGCTGAGGGTTGTCCTCGTCCTCGTCCTCTGAGTCAGTTAGTTCCACTGCTGTTCCTTTTTTCGTGGCCAGATTGTGTAGCATTGCACATGTAGCAATTATCTTGCAACATTTGATGGGGCTGTACAGACGTGCACCTCCAGTTTTGTGAAGGCAACGGAATCTGCTTTTGAGCAATCCAAATGTGCGCTCCACCACGTTGCGTGTGCTCCTATGTGCCACATTGTATCTCCTCTCCCTTGGGTTGGTTGGGTTGAGATATGGTGTGAGTAGATAAGGCCGGAGGGCATATGCGCTGTCACCTATGTACAGAAGTAAGTGGCATTAATTTGTGTGACCAACAGCTTGAGCCAGGGTGTACATCAGGGGGTGTCACATTGACTTACCTAGTATGTATCCGTCTCCAAATTCGCCAGCAAGCAGACGTGTATGGAGGCTACTGTTCCGGAAGATGTACGAGCCGTGGCTACTCCCGGGGAATTTGGCCACGATGTCAGTTATAATGTACTTGGCATTACATATCCCCTGCACATTGATGGAGTGGGTGGATTTGCGGTTTCTGTATATGTATTCACTTGCTGCAGGTGGGCAGATGGGTGTATGGGTCCCATCGATGCAGCCAATTACGTGTGGAAACTGCGCAAGTTGGTAGAACTCCAGCTTGGTCCTCTGCAGCTCCGCCTGTGTACTGGGGAAGGAAATGTAATGTTCCATTCTGTCCATCATGGCATCCAGGAAGGTGTTGAAGAAATGGGATAGACAGCTCTGTGACACTCCACCCACTGCAGCTATCACACCCTGGAAACTTCCTGATGCAAGGAGGTGCAGGCAGCAGAGTACCTGGACATGGGTGGGGATAGCGTGGGCCCTTGGTGTCTGATGCTCCAGATAGGGTTTTAGGTCCCGTATATGGTCCAGGATGGTATGTGGGTGTATCTTTCATGGATTTCAGGTTCTGTCAATTGGAACAATGTGATGTGTAGTCTGTACACCCGCTCTTCACGTCTCCAGATCCTCCCTCCTGCTGCTCTCAAGCTTAGCCGCCTTGCTATGAGGTAGAGGGCCGCCATTGTGTTCACACAGATGCATTTTGTGCCTGTTTTTATGCACTGCACCTGATTACCACCTGCTCTTGAAACGTGGTAAATACCGAATCGTTATTACCGAATCTGGTCATATTCGGTAATAACGAGGTTTGCTACATGGCATTTCTGGGGGGTTTACCGATTCGTTAATTCCGAATCGGTATTCATTGTTTCGGTATTTTCCAATCGGTAAATAAGGAATCGGTAATTTTTTACCGATTCGTTATTGCCGATTCAATTCGGTATTACGTACATCTCACATGGCTAAATACCGGTCGGTAACGCCGAAAAGGAGCCATTTTCGGTGTTACCGCCCGGTATTTGGCCACCTACATATGGCCCCGAATCGGTAAATACCGATTCGGTAATTGGGGAAACATTGAAGGGTGGCAGGGTGGCACTTTGACACCCTGTTGCACCCCTCAATTGTGCATGGGTGCACATGTTGCTGACATACATGCCCTTAGAGCATGTATGTCTGCAACATGGCACTGTTTAAAAAGCAAAAAAAAATGCTTTTTAAATGGTTTTCTTAATTTACCACCAACTACTAGTTGGTGGTAACTTAAGAATTCTTAAACCCTTGTAGCACTGAAAACAGTGCTACCTACATCTGAAATTACAGATTCGGTAATTTTACCAAATCGGTATTTTACCGAATCGGTAAAATTACAGAATCGGTAAAATTACCGATTCTGTAATTTTAGATGCCCCTACTTCTCAATATCCACATACCGGTCGGAAACGGCCGAAAATCGGTATCTTCGGCCGTTTCCGACCGGTATTTGCCTACCTACATCGGGCCCTAAGTCCTACTAAAAGTAAGATGAAAAGAAATACTGATAAAAACAGACATAATAGTTTTGCTTTTGTTTCTGGTGATAGTTTGGCTAATTTCTTGATTTCTGCCAGTTCAAGGCAAGGTTTTACCATATTTCTTTGATCACTCATCAGATAAATCCACTGACTTTTTGCCTGAAATTGCCACGCCTCTACACTGAGACCTTATCTGGTACAGGGACAGCCAGAATTTGTGATTCAAGAGATTTGTCATTTTCAAAGAATTCGTGCCCATCCCCAGTTTTTGACTGGAAGGGTTATCCTCCATGTTGATGTTTTTGGGAGGATGCATTTTAATTTGGGAGGCACTCTACAGAAACACTCAATGCTCTCAAGTCAAAGATTTATTAAACTCTGGAATTATCTTTGTTTAGTTATTTTTTAGATTGTCTTTTATAATTCTACAGTATTTTCTAGTTTCAACCAAATACAATCACAGCCCATGGGCTAGTCAATTGCACACCCCATCAACACTGTTGAACAATCATTGAAAATTATATAACACTAGTGCACTATTGGGTCCTGAAGTGCGACCTGCATTTTACAAAAACCAGACCCTACTCTATTACCAACCAGGTAAAACATCTACAGTCATCAACATCTAAGAACTTTTTGGGTATACTGATCAATGAAAGATCTCTCATAAAACATAAAATAGAATTTGCCGAAATGATGACTACACGTAAGACAGATATGGCCTTCATCACCGAAATCTGGGTGGACGGAAAATCTGATCCAGATCTAGTTTTAGCCATTCACGCAGGTTTCGCGATCCTCAGAGGGGACCGACCAGACAAATGGGGCGGGGGTCTAGCCATTATCTATAAAGATAATTTGGCAATTAAAGGATCCACTACTGGAAGTAGTCCAGATTGTGAAGTGCTATTTTACAGGATTACCCTAAGCAAAAATTACATGTTTACAGGACTCCTGTTATACAGACCCCGTGGCCCAAAAAACAGATTTGCGAACGTCATTAGCCCCTTCATTGAATCTAGCATTGATACGGGTGACTTCTCGAATTTGGGAGATTTTAACTCTTAAATTAATTAAGTCCTATCTGAGCAACAGAGTTTAGTATGTTCAGTGCGGAACATCTTTGTCAGAGCATTTTATGCTGCCCTGTGGTGTTCCACAGGGCTCTTTATTGAGCGTTACGCTGTTTCACCTTTATGTGACCCCCTTGGCTGGAATACTCAGACAGTTTGGCTTCTCTGTGATATCCTACGCTGACGTTACCCAATTAGTGGTGTCAATCTCTAGCAATATGGAGGAAACCACAGATTGGTTCAACTGCTGTACGACACAGGTAAACCAGTGGATGTGCTCAAACTGCCTAAAATTGAGTGGGGGAAAGACAGAGGTACTTCTGCTGGGTTTTGACACTTCCTTTTGGTCGCACAGGTGGTGGCCAGCTGATTTGGGAGAATTTCCGGTCCCAGTCAAGAAGGTGAAGAATCTGGGCATCATATTTGACCTTTAAACACCAGATCAGCAATCTTTCCTCTGTTATCTTATTTATTTTAAAGATGATTAGGAAAGTTTGTACCTTCATACCACCAATTCCGTGAAAACACTAGTGACAGTGGGGCCGATTCCCAGAACTAATCTGAGACAAAATCCTAAACGTACTACTTTTAGTATTCACAAAAGGCATTTAGATGTAGTAAAGTTAGTATTTTGTCTTAAGTTAGTATTTTGTCTTAAATTAGGACTTCCAGAATTCCCCCTGCCATATTAGTATGGCGAGGGGGACCGCGGCTGACGGAAAGAGCGTCCGCCGCTTTTCCGCCCCGGTCGCCTTGCGGCCGGGGCGGAAAAGGAATAATATGGTGGCGGTGTCTAACAGACACCGCCAGCCATATTATGATGGGGTGTAAGGAATGCCTTTCCGTGGCGGCAATGCCGCCATGGAAAGGCATGCGGTCTTCACTTTGGGGGCCCCCTGCGGGCCTCCAAAGTGAAGGAGGGGTGGGGGGGTGCATTTGCATATGCAATGCAGTAGGCACCGCGAGGTGCCTGCAGCATTGTGTATGCAAATGCGTGCATGCATTCATGGCATTGTGGCGGGCGGTGCAGAGTGCACCGCCCACCACAATGTTATGAATGCAGGATGCAGCCGCCACTGTAGCGGCCGCATCCTAATGCCACACACGGGACCCCCGCCTTTATGGCGGGAGGTCCCTAGTCCCCATAGGATGGCGGGTGGACTAAGTCCGTCCGTCATCCTAATGGACCCCTTTATTCTGGGAACAGTGAAATCTTGGAATTCACTCTTGATTGACATTAAAAAAAAGTCCAACACTGCTGTCTTTTAGAAAGGCACTAAAACTTGGCTCTTCATGAACTGAACCTCAACTCTTACTCTTCTTCTGGCACCTTATCACTCTGCGCCTAGACGCCTTCGGGCATTAGTGCGCTATACAAGTTCTCAAATCAATCAATCAATCAATCAATTAATCAATCAAATCAAGTGAGGATTGATATTAGGTCCAAATGCTTAAATAACCTATTCAAGAATGAATATACTAACTATGTTTGTGTTACCAAGCTTCACAGTTAATTTCTTGAAAAAAGAATCACACCTTCATTCTTTGTGTATTTCTTCTGATTTTATAGTTTATTCCATGGAAATGGTTATACGAAAAACTTTTAAAATACTTCTTGTCAACATGTGTTCCATTTCTGAAATATCTTACTTTGGAACTTCGTCGGGACGCAAATGCAGTAATATACTGAATTAAAAAAATTGACAATTCGAAAACCGTGCCCTAAATTTTTTTGTCTACATTTAATCCGTTTGCAATCATAGAGTAACCCTTATTATATGTTTACAGAGGCCCTGGTACCTCTCCTGGCTAGATACATAAAGACACTCATTTTGATTTTTAAAGCCATGGAGTTATTTAATTATGATATGGCATACTCTATGATGCAGTAGTGCTGCTGCTGCTGGTCTCAGTGGTTCCAGAAGGTACTGCGGGGAAGGTGGGGGCGGCTGCATCAGTTATCTTACCTTTGGTAGCTGGGCTCTGTCCACGGCGATCTCAGATAAAGAGAGCCCTGGCACCTTTCTTCCATCAGTGAAGGAGGGGCTGGAGCAGCAGTTCTCAACACGTGCGGATGATGCTGCCTGAAAATGGCAGTGGTGTTCAGCAGTCATGATGCACTCCTACGTGACTGTATGAGAATGCCAGTGGTGTTCAGCAGTCCCTGTGGGTCTGAAGGCTAGATGGTTTAGTGATGATGTTGGGAGACTTTCCAATCCAAGACGGCAATTCTTATTCTTACTCTGACTTCAATTCCTGTTGTGTCTATTTAAGGAGGCTGTTTCTGGAGCTGGATGTGCTGACAGTATTGAAGGTGAATTTGTTCATCTCCCACTTGCTGTATCATTTTTGGCCCAGAATTTGTATTCAAGTTTCTCTTCTCAGATTCTCCTTCTCTTTTGGTCCCCTGAACCCCACTCAAGATCTGCTGCATCTCTGAGGATATTTTTTGTCTTCTGCTTTTTATTCCTTGGTTGATAATTCTAGAAGGCACGAGTCACTTCTCGCCTGACTAACTGTGCATTCTCTCCTGTGGCCACATACGACTCGAATACCATGCCTCTCTCTGAATACCCAGCCTCTAACTTACATGCCTCTCGTGCTCTTCTCAAATATCACCTCCGTTCATCTTTTTCCTGATATTACCCCACGACTCTGTTGTAACATTTTAATTTACAAATGGTGTTCAGTGCTTTCGTAAAAGTGCTTGATAAATTCAATAAAATGAAAATTAAGGTATTAAGAAATTATGTGCGAAGAATGATTGTGAGTTTGAAACCTGCCATAGGTCAGGGTGGCTGAGGACATTACGTTTGCCACCCTGACAGGCTACCGCCTGGCAAATTTGGAGATAATCGCCAGCCCAATGGGGATTTCTACTTTCTGAGGAACCGCCGTCATGACGTTTCCATAGAGGGTACTGAAGGTTTGGTGGACAAACCCAGACAGCCTGTCCACCAAACTCTTTGTTTTCAAAAACAAACTGTCAAAGTGGGAGTTAGTTTTTTAAAAATAAAGAACTAATGGACAACTACAGAATTTTTTCCTGGGTGTGGGGTTCATTATTAATTTTTTTCTATTTTCTCCTCAAGTTTTTCCCTAGCGTTGACACACAGAAACAAGCATTAAAAATGCAATAGGACTCGCCTCATTAAGTTAAAGCCATTTGCTTTGCTATACAATACCATTAGCAAAGCAAATGGCTTTAACTCAATTAAAAGTGAGACCTATTGCATTTTCAATGCTTGTTAACTTTGTGGAAAAGTATTAGGGAGAATAGGCAGTGGTCCAGGGAAACCACTAGCAACTGTAAATGAAACTTTAAAAAAAAAACGGAAAACTATTTTTTCAAAAGTAGCACCATTTCCTTTAAGACCGCTTTAAAAAAGGTGTTCTTTATTCAAAAGCATTCATGGTGGTCTGATGACCCATGCAGCCCACCATCCCTAATTGGATTGAGTCTCGCAGTGAATAATAATTAAACAGGCCAGACTGTGACCCATTCTGATTATTTTGGAACCCAACCAATTAGTACATAGTTTGATTTGCAAAACAAGTTCTAGCTGCAAAAAGAATAGTCACAAACTGAGACCAGTTTTTTCGACCTGAAGCTTAGTACTTCTAGCCCTCGATCTCCCCAAAAGCCTGTTCTCTTTTTTTGCCTGCTCCTCCATACATGCTCACGGCCTACCCATGTTTCTTCTTGGTCCTCCCATATCCAGAATTGTGGATCCTTGCATTCAGTACAGGACGCTCTGGGGTGAGAGGGGGCGTAAAGGAGGTTGTTGTGGGGAGACAGAAAAGTACGAACTCGCAGCTGTGGTTGACAGAGAGGAGAAGAGACATCACCAGGTGTAAACAGTCAAATGTTGACTGCTCATGTGGGCCAGGAGTCGAATGCAACACAGATAGCTCTGTGGGTACTGGTGCAAGTACAGATGGCTTTGGGGAGGGGAGGGGAGGGGAGGGGAGGGTCGGTAGGGACAGGTACAGATTTGTATCCGGAATTTAGGTAGACAAGACGCAATAAAGCCAGGTTTAGAGAGAGTGAGACAGAGCCTGAATACCCAAGTCTAGGAGAACAAAGACCAGTACCGACACCCTCAGTAGTTCAGGGCCTGGTACACAGAGCTCTGCTGGGAAGGAGGTGGCGCAGAATGAGGTTGAGACGAGTCTAGAGGGCCACTGCTCAAGGGCAAGAATTGCTGGGGCTGGGTCCAGGACTGCTCTGAATGAGACACACATTACAGGGCGGGGTACGAAAGGCAGCCCCAGGGACGAGAGGGTTTGAAAGACACATCTCTGAGGGGAGCAGTCTCGTGCAGGGACTTCGGCACAGACAGCGTACAGAACCTGCCACAAACGAGGCGTATGGATAGTCAGACAGGTCTGGAGGACATTACTCCGGGTATACAGCTCGAGGCAGATAGAGCCCATGACAGAGAGCACTATGGGGTAATGCCCTGTCACAGAAACAGGGACCGCTATAAAACTCAGGATATGTTAGGTGAAGCTCAAAGGCACGTACGTCATGGGCACCTGGCACAGACATCTCTGGTGAGACAGAGCCCAGAGCAGACAAGCGCGTGTCTGCCTTGTATAGTTGCAGCGCACAGTGAAAGTAAAAGCTGAATCAAGCGCGCGGTGGGAGCGTGTAAGGCAGAGAGCAGACGCCATGCGCGTGCACATCGCCTGTCCGTGCGAGCACACTGGTTTTTCTCCCTTCGCGAACCAAACCGGCATCAACAGTCTTGCCAAGGCGAATCAGCGCATTCTCTGCATTAGCTAGGCGAGACCTAAAAAAGGACATCAAGGGGGTGTGATGCCCTTAGTCCAACGGGCAATGCCCAATTCGAGAGGGCGCTGCTGAGGCATTGACAGCGTTGACGGCATTGACGGCAAGCAGCTGAGAGGTGGAGAGCCGAGCGGCAAGCAGGAGCACCACCGCCGGGGTCCCAGAGCCGAAATCTGTAAGCCGAGCCGGACTTCGGTCTTCAGACTTGCCGCCGCCGCCCCCCCCTGAGGGGAAAACGAGGAGAAAGCTAGGGATAGCGGGACGCAGGGCCGGACTATGCGGTAAGCGGAAGGCGGAAGGCGGGACCTGCACCCGCACACCTACCGTAGCGTGCCCCACACCGCCACCGCCATAACCCATCCATCGCTGCCCTCACATTTTCTCACCCCCCCCCCGGCGTCAGCGAGAGACAGCTAGCGGGCGCCGCGGGTGTAAATAACAGCCAGATAAAATCAACTGGGCGCTATTGAAGCAGTGGGTAAGCAGTGAGCAGCTGCCCTCCATTTCCAAGAGGTCAAGGCAAGAAAAGGAAGAAATCAGCGGGAGGCGCGAGGCTTCCTCCTGCAAGCCGGCGGACCCCACAGAAAAGCGGACCCCACAGAAAAGCGGGTGGCAAGAAGCAAGAGGCACCACCAGAAAAGCGCAGCTACCCCCCTCCCCCACCGCCTGCCTGCACCCCCCCGCCCTCCCCGGTAGAGCGGACTCTGCCCAGGTTTTGCCTGGGTCCTGGGACCCGGGTGTAGAGGGGCAGCCAGGAGAATCAGGGGGGAGTGCAGCTGAGGGTCAGGACCGCCCCCAGAGGCCCCCAGAAGCCAGGCACCGGACGCAGCACGAATCAGCCCAGAGCCAGAGTCAGGGTCCTAAACCTGCAACTAGCATCGCCCACCAGTACAAGTATCGGACCTCTAGCAGTACCAGGGGGGCCAGAGCTCCTCACCCAGCAGGAGATTCCAGGATATTCCAGGAGACTCCCACAGTCTCCATCCCTCACGCGGGCTTCATCAATCGAGTCGCAGCAACCCAGGAGCCGACAAGCCATCTAAGTCAACTCCAAAATGAGGACTAGAAACTCCACCTCCACCCTAACCCTACCCCAGGAGAAGCCCCAGGAGAAGCCCCGGAGACACAGCTCTGCCAAGAGACGGAAGGCGAAGCTATTCTACCCTCCAGTATTAGAACTAGGGGGGCCTTACCAAGGTCCAGGGCCCTGGGATGAGGAACACGCAGGAGCAGCGGGAGCAACTGGAGCTACCCCAACTTTTCCGGGACAGTACATCGCTCTCACCGTGGAACCGCTAGCTCCCCCTCTCCCAGCCTACCCCCCGACTGACATCATGGGGAAGCCCCCTAGCTCCCCGAATCCAAACGCGCACAAGCCCAGGCCTTGCATTAAAGAAAGTTCAAACCGTTCCGCTGGGAACAGAGACATAAGAAGTTTCCTGAACCCCAAAACACCCTCTACCCCCGCCTGCCCCAGGACTTCGGACAGCTTGTTCACTAACAAAGCAACGGAGGAAGAAGAGTTGAATTTAACACTCGTAAGCCCTCGGGCACACAGGATACCCCTCTCTCCAACAATACTCACCCTCCAGAGCGGCATGCCCTCCAAATCTTTGATACTGGACACGGTGGCACTCGGGCCCACCCAACCAAACATCATAGCCCAGACCTCTCCTCCTCCACCGGACCGCCAGCGGTGCAGCCCTCCTGCAGCCAAAGCGGACACATACGTCCTTTCAGACAGTACCCATGTCGACAAGAGAGGAGGCATAACTCCCCCCTTCATACCGACGCACACAGACTTGTCCTATGACTCTCCCGCCATTGAGGAAGGGGCAACCCGTCAACTATTCGACACGACCCCAAATCATCCACTGAACCTATCAAGAGCGGGCCTTTTAGAAAATGATAAAACGGCCCCATCCCCGCCGTCCCTGTAAAGACTAACTATCTATCATTAATTAGTGAAGCTCTTGTCTCAATGACAGGAGCAGCGATAATGCACGCGGACAAGCTCGATGTGCAGATTAACATTCTACAAATAGTAGCAA